>NW_028262380.1:81038128-81656331 GCF_047370975.1 Nipponia nippon | reverse complement strand
ATCAAAGGGCAGTACTATATCATGCCATCTGTGCAGAAATCCCATTGCCAGCAGGAAGAACTCATTCCACCGTGGACAGAGATGAAACTATTATCCCGGCACACAAATTACAATGATCAGTGTAATTCATCATTAGAGCACCTTGTGCACCCATATCCTTCAATTTTGTGTTCACATCTTTCCTGTCACATTGGTATAACAGATTACACCTTAGGAATCTGTTGGCTTCCACTTTCAGTGAGTGCGCTGTTTACTGGAATGACAGATAGCAAGTATGAGAATTTCTCTTATGACAAACAACATCTGTGCACCACCTTAATTCCTGGATATTCTCACACATTGTAACAGTACCCGTGAAGAAAAAGTTCGGTCCTTATTTTCTAATGTATTAAGAATCAACTTTATGTAATAAAATATCCATTTTGCCCTTCTAATTTTAATACTGCAGAAGGAACTAAAGGATATTGAGGGGAACAGTTTCTCTCCTTTTTCAAGTCTTATGCTTTGTTTTGTCAGCATGAACACAGATGGAGGCTTTTATAAGCGCTTGTTAGCATCACCTGTTAAGTTTTGCAACAACAATTCAGTGGCAAATCTTATCCACTACCACTTTCCCACAATGTTTCCAGATACAGAATTTTTCTACAAAAAACACTGAAAGTGAGATTTCTATAAACATCTGCCTTGATCTCATCTACAAATGTTGTCTATCCCCCCCCCCCCAAAGAAAAAAAAGGAAAAATGAAGAGAAATTTATTACTTGGGGTAACTTTGAGCCTGATGGTATTTGATGGGGTTTTATTTGGATTTTCCTGGGTGACTGGTCCTCTGGAAAGCACGAGACTACTCTGTAAGTCAAGAGGTACCTGCAGTAGCAGTTTCCACACCATAGACAATTTGACACCTTCCATATCTCAATTTGACTGAAAAAGACCACCGTGGGTGCTTCCTAAGGGCATGTAACGGAGAAAAGTGAAGCCCTTTATCCCAGACCCCGACCCCAACCTCAACCCCGAGTACCAGAAATGCCTTCTTAACGTGAAAACATTGCCTCCAACCCTCACACAGCAGCCCCTGAAACTTCAACTCCGCCACGACCACAGGACCATTTTTCCTAAATCGGGATGCATCCCGTCTTTCTCCCGCCCGCGCTTTCCCTGCGGCGAAGGAGAGCGAAGCCGCCGCCGGCGGCGGATCTCCTCGGCGGCCATAGCGGCGTGGGCCCGGCCGAGCGCCAACAAAATGGCCGCCGGCTGCAGCCACCTGCTTTTCCGTGGCGGGAAACGACGGAGCCCCTGAGCGCCCCGACCGGCCCCTCCCGCCTGCGCAGGTCTGTCCCGAAGTCGCTCTAGCTTCCATAAACTTTCCTCACGACGGCTCCGAGGGGCTTTTTACCTCATCAGGGTGTGCACTCGCTGTCGCCTCCCCAAAGCAGCTGCTCCCTCACGGTAAGGAAAACCCTCTCGCCCCTTCTCTGGTCTCCTCCCCGGGAAGGGGCCCTCCCGCGGCTGCTACCCGATTCTCTGGGAGCCGCCCGTTTCATCCCAGCGTGGCCTCGGGGAAGCTGTGGCGTGGATGCCAGCGGCCGTGCAGCCCGAGCGCTGTTCCCGCTCCCTTCCCGTGCCGGCGTTCAGCCCCCTCAGCCCTAAAATGGCCGCTCACGTGTGCCCCCCTCAGGCTGTGGGCACAGGAGTTAAGGCGCCCTCCGGACCGTGGGATTGGGATGGCAGGCGATTTAATGATGCCGTGCTTGAGACTGGAGATAAAAATCCTCTCATACGGAGGTAGGGGAGGGCCTGGGTCATCTTCCTCATGATATTTGGCCAGCAAAGTAGCACGTTTCACGGAGGGGTGACCATGAGCTGACTGAAGGCAGAAGTTGGGGTGAGGAGGCTTCCTCCCACCAAAGAAAAGGCCTCAGGGCTAAAAGCATCTTCACAAAAATCCAGTTCAGAAATAAAAATTAAAATATTTTGATTTTTACACCAATCTCTTCAGAGATGAAATGTTTTTAAATTCCCCGAGGTGACTGCCTGACTGGTATTTTCAATTCTCAGTGAGAGAGTGGGTGTAGAGTCAAGAGACAATCGCTTTACTTCAGCAAAGAAGACCATGTCGCTGACTGTCCCATTTTGGATCTTGATTTCAGGCGTGTGCACACAGATGTCAACAGGCTGTCCCTCTTTTCAAGTTATTAGAAATAACAGCCAACAGCTGATACCAGACACACCATGTTCCAAGTTTCCAGGATCAGGTTTATGAACTGGGCCCAAAACAAAATCATCAGAGAGCTGGAGAACTTGAGTCAGAACAAACTCAGGAGACAGACATATATGTTTATATATTTAAATACCTGACTAAGAAGAAAAACACATAATCATTCCTCAACGAAGAACACACCATTTTAATTTACAAGAGAAGAAAACGATTCACCGGGTGCTAAAAGACAAACCTGAAGACAAAGGAAGAAAAGTTGTTTTACATGGACTACTGCAGACTGAGCGAAGAAAAGTAAAAAATTAACCAGCTGAAAATAGACCTCTGGTCTCCACTCTCTTAACTGTGCTGCGCTCCAAAACTGTCACTGCATCCGCAGCAAAAAACACACAGAGAGGATGGAAAACAGCTTGAGGAAAGAAGGGACTTCGTGTTGCGCCACACAAAAAAAGAAGCAGCACCGAAAAGATACATTTTTCTTCTATCCACAGAGAAAAGAGGCAAAGGAGTTTATCAGTAAATATGCTCTACAGTATCCTGAAGCCAGATTTCAGTGCTCAAACAGTCTCAGGTGTTAACAAAGCATGAAAACTCATCCGGGGGGGCGGCCCGCACCTACCTCTGACAGACGCGGGTGAGGTTTGTTTCTCCTGTATTTTGGGCGGTCTGTTGAGGTTTTGCTGCTTGCTGCGGGGCTGGGAAAAGACGGGGGGCACTGCTCACCTCCTGCTTTTGGCGGGCTGCCCATCCAGACCCCTCCGCTGCGGCTGGGAGCCACCTGCCCCTTACCCCAGCCCCTTTGCCTGCCGCGGTAGCCTTGGGAACAAACTCCTCCTCTGGAGCCGATCATGTGCAGGAGGGGGAGCCAATTAACGCCGCATCCAGCGTTTGATGACTCCGCAAAGTGTCATTCAAAGTCCGGCTTCAGCGGGAAACTCCATAGCTTTTCCCCATCAGAGCACTTGGCAGATTTTTAACTCCTGTGGGGAATAAGAGCCTGCTGAGAAAGCAGCACAGCCTCTGGCAGCCCTTTTTGGGTGACTGATCACACCTTTTTCCTTAGCTGGTCGTGGGTCCCTGATATATGCAGGGATCTGTATGTGACCTTTTTAGAGCTGGATTAACAGTATAAAGGACTAGCAAATCTGGAGGTAGTAGGGGGAGAAAATTATGTGCTTGCAGTGGTGACAAATTTGATGGAGTTGTTGGCAAAAATGCTGCTGGATTCAGCACCTGAAATGAATTGCAGTGCTGGAGTAGAAGAAAAACTGTGCCTCAGAAATTACGTTAATAACTGCTAATCATCAGCCACTGTAGGAACCGTGAGAAGTATAGTTGTTTTTGAAATTCTGGTGTCTGCAGATATTAGGTGTGGTGGGCAACGTTTTGTCTTGGAAATTGATATAATCCAAAGAAGCACCTTGGCTTGTTAACAGGCTGGCATGTTCTTAGAGTCTTAAATAGTCCTGATGGCTATGGATAGGAGGAGGTATGGCCCCGAGAGGCAGCTCGCGGAGCCTCAGCCTGTCTCTAGAAGGCCTGTGGGGGGACAGAAATTAATTTTAGTGAATTTGTGGTGATTTGGAGTGATGGTTTTTACAGTTCCTCTGGAGCTGATCATGTGGATGAGGAGGAGTCAATAAATGCCACGTCCAGTTTTTGATTTCTCTGCAAAGTGTCATTAAAAGTCTGGCTTCAGCGGGAAACTTGATAACTTCTCCCCGTCAGGGCGGTGGCGGGGTGCTTTCTGCGGAGCATTACCTCTCCTTATAGCAAGTGCCGATTTTGCTTAGTGTTTTGTGGGAATCCATGTCTTGAGCACCCCACCCTCTTTGCTGCTTCCCCCTGTCACTCCTGAAACAGCAGTTACAATGCGGGGACAGAGTAACTCTTTTAGGATATAATTCCTGAATAACTTTTCTCCTATTTTGGGAGTATCTCTGAGAAGAAAAAATCTAAGAATCACCACAGGTTTGCCAGCAAGATGCAAATATAAACTTATTGTGTTTAAAATGATCTGTTCCTCCTACAGAGAGGACTATGATCTGTGCAGGGAGGATATAGCTTCAGAGGAAGGTAACAGAGTAATTTATGCCAGCAGAGGCTCTACTTCAAAAATACCCAGGCCATACCCACCAGTCATTTCAGATTTTGGTTAAAGGCATTAATAATGGCTTTAACTGTTAAATAGTCATGTTATTTTGGGGGGGACCGCCTCCCCCCAGTAAATTAATTTATCTGAACCTCCTGTGTTGCTTCATATGCCACATATCAAACATAAATATGTACAGAATTTGCCCTGCTCTTTACAGGATGAGCTCAGACACAGGGTTGTGTCGTTGCATCTTGCTGTGATGTCTTGCCTGATAATAAGAGCATCTGGCCGTGGTGCCTCAGGTGACTTTAGCTGTAATCCATCTTGCAAGAAACAATTAAAAGAAATAGCTTGGCACAGAAACCTCTGATCTCAGCAGATGGGTATATCTAAAAGCTGTCCAATCATGTACACAGCCTGCTAAGATAGAGATAAATACTACACAACTGTTCAATTAAATGAAGCGATGGCTGCCCTGAGCATTTTGTGCTTCTCTCTTTTTCTGAAGTGTGTAACTGAGTCTCAGCAAGGGAAACCCCTTTAGCTTAATAATACTGGATAATTCTGTGTAATCATGGAATCTTTTATTAATTTAGTGTTAGAATGAGGACTTATCTTTGTTCCTGCTTTTGTGCATCTTGTTAAGTTAGTCCATTCAGAGCGCAAAATGGCCTCTTTCTCTGGAAGGGCTTACGGGAATATATAGAAAATCAGGGATCGTTATTGCTGAAGTGGCCTCAGTGTTGTTGCAGTTATAATGCTTGTATAACAACAGCAACCTGTATGTTGTAAGCTTTTGGTGTTGTCCTGTGATGACTCTTTTTTGATTCCTGGTTCCTGATTCAAACTCTTGTTTCAGCAGGGTCATTCTCTGTGCATTACGTCAGATATGTGAAAATTCAAATGCAGAGAGAAAATCTGCAATTCTGAATCGAGGTACCCTGAATTCCCCTGCTTCAGTTGTGACAGCACTTGTGCTCTCCTTAGAGGGACAGATCTATTCCTCCCCTTAGCTTGTTGCTTTTCAGTTTGCTTTGAGTAACTGAGGGACCCAGAGCTATTTTATGCCAGAGGCAATATTAAATGGAGAGGCTTTTTTATGTTCACCAAAGAAAATTCTTTTTTTTCAGACTTCAAAGACAAATGCCTTTTCAACACAAAAAGGATGCAGATTCATGGATTTTGCAGCTTACTTCTATTTCTCAGCTTTGTTCTTTCCTTTCAGTCTCAGATCTCTGTCTTTCCCTTTCCTTGTCTGATTTTTCATATTTTACCTCAGGCCTGTCCAGAACAGCAGGCTGATTCTGTGGCCTGGAAGGAAAATGAACTCAAATCCAACCTGGAATCTGAGCAGAGCTTCCCTGTGTAGGCCTAGAAATGTCTCCCTAGAAACAAATTTTGAACATGGATAGTTGATTGCAATCCCGTTGAGGCCATACAGAGTCTTAACGTGTGTGCCTTCCTGTAATTTCTTCTTTTAGATGCGAGACTGACATGTTACAGAGTTGAATGGATGGATATGTTACAGTCAGCTCAAGCTGACTGGAGAGAAGTATGGAAAAGCCATATTTTCTATTTACTTGTCTCTAATTTTTTTTGCGTAATAAAGCTTCAGGGGAATTGTTACCCCAAGAAGGAATGATTCACTTCTAAAGGGATCCTGGGCTGATTCAGGAGGATTGTGTCTTTTGACACTTGTGTTTTGTTCCATCCTACTGCAGATTTAGGTGAATGGCTTCAGGACTCAGGGGGAGAGGAAGAAGCTGGGATGACCACTGGTGCTTGAAGGCTGTCTATTATTTAAAATTCCTGAAGCTCTTCAGCTTATACAGAGCCCTGTTTGGAAGAAAAAGAGAAGTTGTTCTGTGTTAAAACCAGTGAGCTAGGAAAACGGACTACTTTCATTTTTCAGCCTTTTCATGTTTCGCATATGACCGTGAGCACGTCACCCATTCCCTCTGTTTGTACCTGTGAAAGGTACAAACACCCACATTTCTATCCTCTTCTGTCCACCTTGCCAATTTAAAATATAAATTCTCTGGAACGGGGCTGTTGCAAGCCTTTTCCTCACTCCGTAGCAGTTTGTGCACAACTAGAAATATGAAAGACTGCAAAAGTAGGAGCGAATGCGAGATGATCAGTGCACCCCTCCTCATCCTGAACTTCTTGTCAACCTGCTTGTAATGACAGCTTTCTGCCAAACACGACATATTGGGTAATTGGTTATACTTATGCTCTTCTGATGTCCAGCTCTGAGCCACTTTGGCATGTTACTCCTCCTCAGAAGTCCCTTCAGTACAGATGAGGGCTGCTTTATTTTATAAAACTTTTTTTTAGAGATAAGTTGTGACTTTGCTTCCTTTGAACTCACGGGATATAACTAAACAGCAGGTAGATTTGAACTAAGCATAATGTTTAATTCCCCAGCCAAAAAGGCAGTAACAGATGTGTACAAAATGTAGGAGACGAATTCCCTTTCTTTGATGTCTAGGTTTACCTTTAATCTGCCCTTACTGACTTGCCAGCTCAGGGACGCAGGTAAGATCAATAACACCACTCTGAATACTTAGTAAAGATTCTGTTTCCATTCTTAAAGGGAAAAGCATAGCAAATGCCTATTAACTAAACTGTGAAATGTTTGAATTTAAGTCAATCAAGTCACCTTAAACTGTGACCACTGATACTGCCAGCAGATGGGGGCAGTATCGCTCTGATTAACTTCATTTGCAAAAGAAACTTGGAGTATTTGAAGGAATTTAGGAAAAGTCAGAGAAGCCGCCAGCGAGGAGGCAGTGCCTTTAGCGATGACAAATGTAGGCTTTGATTATGGACTCTGAAAAGTGAAATCAGTGGTAGTTTCTCTTGCTTTAGCAGTGTCGTACTTGACAATTGAGGGAAAGGGTTCTGACGTGACCCTGTTCCAAATTTATTTTCTCTTATACTAAAACCATGCAAAATTTTAATTCAAATTCTTCTACTGCACCCCAACAGAGAGTATCTCAGCTCTGTCCTGAGAGGAACTCCTCATAGAAAAATTCCTTTCTTGGAGCAAACAGTGCTAAGATACCCATGCTATTTCAGGTTCTTGCCAGAGGGAGGATGAGAAAAAAAGGTTTGTATTTAATACTTTGAAAAGTTTATATGTAGGTGAATGGCGAATATTGCTTTAATTTTATTCAGCACTGAAATCTATTTCTCGGAAGAATTAGTTTTCAGCTAAAGCACAGCAATGCTCATCTGCATGTTGTTAATCCCACTTTCTTCATCAATAGTTGCTGTACGTTGTTAAGTGATCTTGCGCTGGTCTTGTTTGCATTGCGTCTGGCAGGAAGTTAAATCCCACGTGCGCGGGCTGGAGTTGCTGTTATCTCTAGCGTCCCAAAAGTCCTTTGGTTTCTTCGGGCGTCGGCAAGAGGTTAGCATTGTGAGGGTGGCCCAGACAGCTTTCTGGATAAGAAATTTATGAGTAACACAGACGGGAACTGGGTTCCATGAGCACCTGGCAGATTTTTAACTCCTGTGTGAAATAAGAGCTTGCTGAGAAAGCAGCACAGCCTCTGGCAGCCCTTTTTGGGTGACTGATCACACCTTTTTCCTTAGCTGGTCGTGGGTCCCTGATATATGCAGGGATCTGTATGTGACCTTTTTAGAGCTGGATTAACAGTATAAAGGACTAGCAAATCTGGAGGTAGTAGGGGGAGAAAATTATGTGCTTGCAGTGGTGACAAATTTGATGGAGTTGTTGGCAAAAATGCTGCTGGATTCAGCACCTGAAATGAATTGCAGTGCTGGAGTAGAAGAAAAACTGTGCCTCAGAAATTACGTTAATAACTGCTAATCATCAGCCACTGTAGGAACCGTGAGAAGTATAGTTGTTTTTGAAATTCTGGTGTCTGCAGATATTAGGTGTGGTGGCCAACGTTTTGTCTTGGAAATTGATATAATCCAAAGAAGCACCTTGGCTTGTTAACAGGCTGGCATGTTCTTAGAGTCTTAAATAGTCCTGATGGCTATGGATAGGAGGAGGTATGGCCCCGAGAGGCAGCTCGCGGAGCCTCAGCCTGTCTCTAGAAGGCCTGTGGGGGGACAGAAATGAATTGCTCTTTGTGGTGATTTGGAATGAGGGTTTTTACAGCGAAACACTAGGAGTGTAAAACTACAGAAATCTGATTTGAGTCAGGCTAAAGGGTGAGTTCTGGATAAAAGCAACCCGTGAGCCTAACCAGGATGTGAAGCGAATGAAAAGTCGGCCCCTGGGAGGGAAGCAGAGGGGACAAAGCTCAATATGAGCAAGGATTGAGGATCGTCTACCATGAAAAATAAAGGGAGGGGCCTCTTTTCTGCGTTCCTCTTCATGGCTATTGAGAATGAGAGCTGGGGCACATGGGATAAATAGAAGGCTTTGGGGAAACTGTAACATGTTAAAGGGGATGGAAATGGGGTGGCATGAAGGGCATGAACAAATGCAAAGATTTCTGGGTTTAGAGTCGCAGCTCCAAAGCTTTTCCCCCGCAGTTCATTATGGGTTTGTTAACACAAGATCTTCACAGCTTTCAAAGCCCGAAGGAGAAATAACGCACATCCTAGGCACTATAAGATCAAAAGTGCGGGCACCTTAGAGGCATAGGCACTGCTATTTGTTTACTCAGCTATGCCAGCAGGAAAGGGAGTGGTCTGTGGGCTACCCTTTCTATCATCCTGTTCACGGGCCAATAAAAAACAGAATTTTTTTTAACACCAGGTGATATATGCTGTTAACACCTATTCAAGCGATGAGTCAAATGCCTAAGCCTACATGCATATATGCAAGAACAGATGCACCCGCATCGATAAGTTCTACAGTAGTCATTGGCAACTGCCTACATTAATAAAAATATCTCAAGTTCTTTGTGTTATTTTTAATTCCATATATTGGGAAAGCATTGACCTTTTATGTAAATGAGGGAAAGAAATACGTCCAGGGAAGTTGATAGGCTACGTGCAGAGGAAAAGCACTTTATGAGAGCAAAATTATTAGCAGTGCTCCACTGTGCTAATTTGGAACAGGTCCATTGTATTTTCAGCAACTGGCAGTTTGGATTGTTACAATTCCTTGGCAAGTACAATAGAAAGATGGTGGTTTCCGGGGGCATAACAAAAGGGTGAGCCCCAGCTTTTGCACACTGCATTTTATAATTGCATGCTTGATGCGCACAATTGGGCAGCACTGCCTTGCTTGCCTTAATCCTCTCTCTCTCTCTCTCTCACTTCCTCACCCTCCCGCATAGCAGCAGTAGCTGCTGCAGCTTTGGCAGATCATCGGGGAGAGCACAGAAAATGAAAAGAGCTCAGCTATCGCCTTAACATTTTTCCCAAAGGATTAATTTCACCTGCTTCTCCAGTTTTCCTGATAGGCTTTTTTGCACTTTTTAATCCAATAAGTATGGAGTTATTTCACATTTTAAATGCCTCTAAATAGTTTTAGGAATGGACTTTCTCTCTCCTCCTCCCCCAGCTTTTTTTTTTTTTTTTTTTTTTTTTGACAAGTCAGAAAATTGTGAAGTAAGCGGACAGAGTAACTGAGAGCACGAGAGGGAGAAGACGCTTCCATTCTTTTAGTGCAGTGGGCTGAGGCAAAAAGGCCATTGTAATGGTAAATTGCACGCAGAAAGGAAGAAAAGACTGATAATCAATCACAAACGAAGGATTCGTTTGGATTTTGGCAATTTGCTGGCCAGGGGCTTTTAAATCTATAAACTTTTTTTCTTCTGTTTTTTTTGGCCCGCATCTTTAAAAGCACAAGTTTGATATACTGAAGATGGGAAGAGAAATCTTCACAAAGCTATCCTGCCCAGAATACCTGGGAATGGGGAAAGCACAGTGTTGAAACACCAGTAAAACGTTGCAATTGTGAAGGAGGAACGACGTGCTGAAATGTTGATGGGAAACGTTTTTAACCCATCACCTTGGACTCCAGCTCTGAAGAAAAATTTTCTGTCTCAGACTCTTCTTGTTTCATGTATTCAGGGATGACTTGTGGCGGGCTTCGGGGGAGTTTAATTTCCAACTTCCTTGTTCTGTGATTGCCTGAGTGGGTTTTGTATTTGACTGAGTATGTGATAGGACAGATGAGGATGTTAGACAATATTAACACCAGCATATCATCTTCAGAGTCCAGCATTACCCATAAAGGAAGATATATCTACCTGGAGGCACAGCTTCAAGGAGGCGCTCCATGGGGATTCACACTGAAAGGCGGACTGGAGCACGGGGAGCCATTAATCATCTCAAAGGTATTTTTTCTTATTTTAAATGAAATGCAAACAAGTTAGAAGTGGTGCCCAATTTAAGGGTAAGAGTTGTAAAATAAGACTGAAATATTATATTAGACACTGTATTTGCCTTGGTTTTCACAACTGTTGAGCACCTATTCAAGTGAGTATGTTTGCTCGGGAGCAACGTATTTGAGCAACACATGAGAGCTCTTGGCATTGTCTAACTATCAAAGGTGCAGTTTTTGTCATGCAGGAAGTATCTTGGCTTGCAGAAATTGGCTCTGTTTATTTCACTACTATGAATGCGAGTGAGTAGGGGACTCTCATGAGGTGATCTTGTGTCATGAAGTCATAGCATATCTGAGCATGTTCAGTAAGCCATCAGCACCGCTTCTGACGAGAAAAGAAAGTAAGTGCTTTAAGTCACGTGATGTCATGTTGGCTAATTAGAAGTGTGTGTGCGGAAACAGAATAATAAATACTTGTACCTATTTGGTATGTATACATATTATGCTGTGTTAGCAGTTTTCTCACCCTACGTACTCTTTACTTACTGAGTATCTATTAAGTATGGTATGCCTTCAAGATTTTTATTATTTTAATTATTCATGATTGAGTATTGTTAACAGGCAACTAGTAGCATAGCTCACAAGGATATTTTGAGGTAAAAACCAGGAGAAAGCGTTCCTCTCTTTCATCAGAACTGCGCTATTAAAAGTACCCAGGTATCTCAAGATGCAGATACTGAAGACAGCTCATTTTCAAAAGCATCAAATTGAATGTATGAATATCTGAAATATGTTTGACCTATGGCCCTAAAACTCTTTTGAAAATAGGATTCAGGTAATTCTGTAATTTTACCTGTAGTAGCTCTTAACTGTACTTCTCTTCTGTGTCATCTGTCTGGTGCATTCTGCTTGTTTATGGTATGCAGTTATAAAGCGAGCTGCTAGGTGCATATATGTACTTATGTCTAATCTTACTCCGTCCTGTAAACTGGGATGTACATGAGGAATTCAAAGAATCAGAACCAACGTCAGCTAAAAGAAAATGCTGATTCTCAGAATCAATGTTACTCAAGTCTTGCAACTTGCTGTGTGAACACATTCACATGAAGACTGTCAGTCACTTGAATAGTTCACCTGAAATAAATTATTTGTAATTAGCGCATCTACATGTTGAAAGTAAAAATGGGGGATGTCCATAAAAGTTCTTTCATCATAAAGGGATTTTAGAAATTTCACGTAATCATCTTTCTTGCAGGACCTTCTTGAAGATAGTTTGGCATAGCCACATAAAGCAAAACTAGCTTCACTGAAATGGTGTTATATTTTTCCATTTTCTAAACACGAGGGACTAACACTTCAGTCAGGTTGTTCACTTTTATTGGTAGTGTTCTGCATTTGTGAGGAAAAAGTTTCTTTTTGCTTCAACATTCTTCTGTGATGTAAAAAGCGCCGCCCTCCTTTTTTTTTAATTGGGGGCAGGGAGGCAGAGAGGAAGAGAGATGGCTCCGGCTGCTGAACATTAATTAATCTATGGGATTTGGTTTCCACAACAACCAGGCCCTTTAATGTCAAACATGCCTGGAGCGTGCATAGTGCCACTGGGAGCTGTATGACTTGTGCCTGCCTTCTGTGAAACAACGCTGCAAAAATGCGGTGTTTTTTTTTCAGTTGCGTCAGTTTTTTTTTTCTTAAACTTGTAGCTACTGCTTGGTTTGTGCTATCAGCGTTAGCATTTCGTTGTTTTGCTCAGGCATCAGTGATGCAGAACTGGAGAACGGCTTGCATGTGAAAGCTGTGCTTTCTGGAATTCATGCAGCGCCTATAGCTGTTTCCTGGTTTCCAGTTTCAGCTGAGAAATTCCTCTTGTGTTTGAATTCACTATGTGCTCTTCAGAATTAATTGCGTATTAGTCAGCTAATTCAGTATTCTTCTGGTTATACTGTGAACTAATGAGGAACTGTGGGGAAATGATAAATTGAATCATGGTACAGGTTAAATTCTGTACTTGCACAAGAGTGCTTACAGAAGCACAGAATGATTTGGGTTGGAAGGGTCCATTAAAAATCACAGTACTCATGCAGGTACACACTAGGAATGATCCAATAACGGTTCTAAATCATATTGCCTATAAATATCAGAAAATGTGGATGTCGGTTTTTCATTTCTGATTATTCATAATTACGGTAGGAGTTTTATTTCTGATTCGGCTTCCTATTCTGTTTTGGCAAATACATTATGTTTATGTCCACTTAACTGTCTGTTTAGGTTGACAGAGCTGTGTTAAATGGCCTTAGTGTAAATAAAAACGTAGATTTCACCAAATATTTAGGCTGGTACTCGTGAAAGCTTGCAACATGACTTAAAACAGTCAAAGTAACCTTGATGTATTGTTATAGAATACTAGACAGATAGCAAATCTGTTTGAATGCAATAGTTCTTTCTAGCCATCAGGAACTGATGCTCATTTGGGACCCACAAGTATTGGCCTGTCTCAGCTTCAGACCAAAGGCTGTGGCGGAAGTCAAAAACCAAGATGAGTGAATTTACAAAAGGCCTAGATGCAGGAAAACTGGTTCTCGCACCCCCAACCTCGCAGCGGTTCTTTGGAAAGACAGATTTTTCCACCAATAATGTGCCAAGAAATTACCCAAAAGCAATGGCAGCAACAGTTGGGAGTTAAGTTGCAAAAACCAGACCTATATTCTCAGCTGGCAGAAGGTGCTGTTTTAGAGATCTGATTACCATAGTTTTAGTATCGCCTTCAAAATAAGAACAAGTTATCTACTGCCTTTCGGTAAAAGTCCCTGTGCTGTATAGATATATTGCTGTGTTTCTGTGCAGCAAGACAGGCTGAGTTCTCAGTGTGTGTGTGGTTCATTGCACAGATACGCGCACTTACAGTTAAACACACTAGTAAACGCTTTGCTGAATCAGCCATGATGCTCAGCACATCATGCAACCGAGTCTAAATCAACTTGTCAGAAATGTTGGTTGTGCAGCTAACATGAATTTAGGTAGTTAAAACAGATGACCTTTTTATGCTAACGCTGTACTTTTTTCCCTGTGGAAAGACAAACCTGTACCGAAGCGGTTTCATGACAGCTAATTCAAAGTCCTCAACACAGGTCTCTTCGTAATGTGTTTTGCTGGAAGTGAGGGCAGACCATAAATAAATTTATTACATCCGACCCACATTTTCCCCTCTCCACAAAAGAAGCTGCTCTGACGTTCCCTCTAGTCGACTTTTTTCTGTCTTTTTTCTGGACTGACTGTATACAAACTCATCACATGAAGGCTGTAGAATCATAATATGTTAGGATTCTGGCTGCACAGGACATTTAAAAGAACATACTGATTTTCAATGAAAAGAAATTTGGAAATGTTAACAGTGTGTCAGCAAAATGGAAACTCGGGGTGTTGACTGTCCTAGAGCAGCGCTTAGCCATCGTGGGAATGCGAGGAAGTTCCCTTGGTCTTGTGGAGCTG
Organism: Nipponia nippon; assembly: GCF_047370975.1. Taxonomy (NCBI): domain Eukaryota; kingdom Metazoa; phylum Chordata; class Aves; order Pelecaniformes; family Threskiornithidae; genus Nipponia; species Nipponia nippon. The sequence continues at coordinate 81,642,271 of NW_028262380.1, read as the reverse complement.
CCTGTTGGGCCACAGCGCTTTAGGATTCTGCGTGGTACTCCTGGACTGCCACCTAAGCACAATCTTGTGAGGGAGCCTCAGAAATAAGCTGTGTGGAATCTTCCCAACATTAATTTTTGTTGTACCAGAAGGAAAGTCATGGAAGAATGGGCAAAAAGTAGCCAGTTCCTTTTCCACTGCACCTCAAGGGAAAGTCCAAAAATCAGTGCCTAAATTAGCACCAGAATGTCACTGACGAGTAATGGGACAGTGTCCAAAAAGATGAATCATAGGCTGCAAATTAGCAAAATGTATTTTCCCTTTTGTATTGATTTTGCGGTATAAAGCATGTCAGTGAGGAGTGTAGGTGAGAGCTTGAAAGGGAGCTGTAGTCTCTAACGTTATTCCCGGGGAAGAATTTCTCATTTGTATGAGCTTAGAGAATAGCTGTCAGTCAAATTCTTTACTTGGAACTGTTTGCTGTTTCTCCCCGTGTTTTGAAATAAATAAATGTTTTCCGGAGGTGAGGAGGAAAAAGAGGTTGGTGGCAGGAGTAAAGTGTCTCTCTAGAATGAGCATGCTATGCTAATTTTTTCCCAGCTGAGAGAACATAAATGTGTCACTAATGCTTCAGAAGCTGTGGAAGTCAAATCCCCTGTGGTGACCTCTGCTTCTCTGTTTTCAGATTTTGGTTCATATAGTTCAACTTTCATTTTTTTATTATGCCTGTTTAGTAATTTAGAACCATGTAATTTTGGCCTAGATGTGGAGAGATTTGCTTACAGTGGAAATCTCATTAAGCAAGTGGTTTCTTCACCTGGAACTAGAAATTCCATGAGAAAGCAAAAGGGATTGCAGGTGATACTGAATGTTTAATTGGAACCTGATTTCCTTTGAACTCAAAACCATGATAATACCCAGAAGCAAACCCAGATTTCCATTTGCCTATTACTTTTTTGGCTCATCCTGAGCTGTAAGATCAATATTGCAAAAATGAAAGCCCCGCCTGTTCTAGGCAGTAAAGGCAAACTGGTAACAGAAGTGTTCATTCCCTCTTGATTTCCTGCAAGAATTTCTAATTTAAGGTAATTACCATTATGCGGTCTCAACCGTTTTGAAGCCAGGCGAACTATTTCTGCACTCTGGTTCTCATTGCTACACACAAACCTTTGGAATAGTTTTAGCTGTTGTAGGCCTCTGAAATGCCCTTTTATTTTGAGCCCCATGTTGATGATACTAACAAAAGAGTTGTTTCTCTTGCCTCGGAATTAAAGCATCGAAAGCGTTCTTTCTCGGATAGCGGCTGTGTGGGAACACTTTTCACATGCTGTGCCGTAGTTCATCGGTTCCCGTAGCTGAAAAGGGTAGGTCATTTACAGGGACCTCATGCCAGAAGCATGACACAAACTCTGAGGTTTACCTCTCAGCAGGGATGTAGGAAGCAATAAAAGTTTAATAATAATAGGGATAGCTTGGGACAGAGCCTGAGAAATAATCCTGATTTCTTGTACGGTGTTTAAACCTTGTTAGGAGCCCGATCCAACTTTTGATGAAATGAATAGCCCTCTAGCAGTCGGTGCTTACAGGAGCTCGATCGGGCCATCTTCCGTGAAGCTCCCATGCTTGTGCTACTTCTCTAATATTTTTGGTCATGATGCCTTGTTCGCCTCGCTTGAGTGAGCTCATAGAGCAGTTAGTGACATGTAATAAGAGTCGTTCCACCATTCTGGACAAAACAAAACCCAAAAGGCCATTCTGGACCCCAGCTGGCCCACAGACACTTATCCCTGTCTCTGCCTCTGATCAGAACGCTCCGAGTCAGTGCTCTCCCGTTAGGTCAGTACCAGGAGCCCATTGCTTTCCCCACTCGAATGCTCAGAGTTCCCATAACCAAAATTAAATTATCTTACGCACTGACAGGCAAAGTTTCTTTGCATCCATTCCCCATATCCCTGCGTGTGACAAATGGCAATTTAGAAACGGTTAACCTTTTTGTAGGGCTGCAAGCACAAAAAAGACATCCAATGCTCGCATTAGAGAGGCTTGTCTGCAGCTGGCAGAGTCACGATAGACTTGTTGGCCGGGCGTGAGAACGTGAAACTGAGCCAGAGGCATGGTGACTTGTTCTGTGATTATTACTTTTTTTAAATTATTTTTTCTTTTTAGGTTTCCATGCTTGTTCTTGTCTGGTTAGAGATGGACTTTATTTTTCTCCTCACTGCTGAAGAATAGGTTGGGGCCTCTGTGTTGTTAATGTTTAAAAAAAAATACCCCTCTTCACTATTTATTCTCCATTATACTGCGTGTGAGCTAACGAGGGTTTCCATTTCAAAGCCGTTGTTAAGTTCATGCCTTCTTGCAGAGCATTTTCTGCACTGGTTATGCATTTAGGGCCATAGATGCGGATGTTGGGTATAATATGGCAGGTCCTTAGAAATGTGTTTTTTCTCGAGTATGAACAGAAGAAGAATGGTGTGCAAGAATCACCTGAGTGCTGATCTCGTACTATTTAACTACATCAGCTTACAGGGCATGGAGGGTTGGCATGTTCGTTATTCCTTCACTTCTTGTATTCACTGGGGAAAGCAGTAAGGGAGCAGTAAGTGGGCAATAATTCATCTAGGACTAAACCATAATGTAATTGTTTGTGCTTGGTCTCAGTCCAACGGCAGGTGAGAAAGTGCTCCTGAGAAAGGGAGCAAAAAGAAGTACGGACCTGCACTGACTGGCATCCTGTCTGGCTTGTAAAAGATCAAGGACCAAACCAGCCTGGTCAACAGAAATTGTTTCTTGCCGATTCCCCTCTCCCTGCCCTGCAGTACTTCTTTTACGTTTGGCACTGGAGAAAGGTGTGCTCTGTGTGCTGATGAGCTAAGGGGTTCATGGTGCAAAATCATCTGCCTGCACATCTGACTCTTGTTGCTAGACTGTGGCAACACATAAAGCAGATGCCTGATCCCAGACACCAAGGAAATCTGGATGATGCAGACCTTTGCTTTCAAAGAAGCAGAAGGGGACTGATGCTGTAATGGTTTCAGAAAGAGGAGGGGCAGTTCCTCACCACTCTTCCTTGTTTCTCAGGGCTCAGATTAGGGCCTCAGGAAAGACTGCTGATGCCAGCACAAGGGACAGGATCCTCTACCTTTTCTTAAAGCCAGGGAGTTGCTTGATGAAAAGGCTTCTATTGTCAGCCCCGTCCATTAGGCTGCCGATCCGTTCTCTACACAAAAAGACTTCTGTTCTCTTCCACAGCACTGAATTAGCAATTGCAGACAAACTGACTGACTGACGGGAGCAGTGGCTTGCCGGGCATTGCTGCTCCACCAGCAAAGTCAGTAGGAGCTTTTCAGACTGCAGATAGGCTGTCTGAAGGGGTAGTGCCGGTTGGTCTGTGATGCATCAGGAGGAGCCCATCTGCCAGGAATACCTTGGTTGTCCTTATTAACAAGGATCAGCACAGATGAATCCCAAGGTGCACGGACAACTCAGTGACATGGCTTTTATGAACGTGCATGTGGAAGGAAATTACCCTTGAAAAAAAGTCATACCTCTGTGCTGACAAGGCGTGGGGGGGACGACTGACAGGTGTCTGTCTCTAGTTGAGCAGTCATGCTTTAGAGCTTCCTCCTTACCAGAGATCAAACCAAGCTGCGAAGTTTTGGTCCAAATCCACAGAGATACCTCGTCTTTAAGATCAGGCCTCCACCACTGCATTGCAACCACATGAGTTACAGAGGACCATATGCAGTGTGATCTCTTTCAAAGTCGCAAAAAGGTGTAATAGAAGAAATATTTTCTTCCCAGGTTCTTGGGCAGAGAGGAATCGTGTATGATTAAACACAACCTGTAATCCTTAGGGTCAATAAATGCAGCCTTTGTAAATCCTGCCCTAGCTTTATCTTACATGAAAGACATGAAACAGAAAAATGCCATGTATCCTTGTTCGCCTGGCTGTAGCAAGTATAACCAGAGTTAAGATTTAGACTGATCCTAGAATGAGAACCAGAGAATGCACTCTTTAAATCAGCATTTGTGCAGAGTAGATGATTGCTTGTGAAAGGCTCTACTACCTGCAGCCTTTCCCACGCTTCTTGGGAGCCCAAGGCACAGGAGGAAAAACCATCATCGATAATATGGCTGGAGCTGAGCTAACCTCATCTCAGATTTCATCAGTGTTTGCCTTCAGGATCTTTTGAAGAAGCTCAAAACTGTGGAGCATGAATCTGGCATGGGTATATTGTGAGTGAATTACTGAGACTTTGGGAGGGATCTTTGAAAGTGAAAATGAGATGAGCTCGAAATTGCGTGCCATCAAACATTGCTAGTCAAAGAAAAAATGTCCAGAGGCCTTTGATAATAGACTGCTAAACCACATAATTTTTGTCACCGATCTGTGTATTTCCAAAGCCCAGAGTGGATCACCATCGGGTGGCAGCAGAGAGCATCCGAGACCAGTGTCAGGAAACCCCAAAATGTGTTGGTATCCATCAGCCCAAGAGGCAAATCTCTTCCCCCACTTGAGACAGTAGACTTTGCCTTTGAGCATGAACAACAGAAACTGATGGGCGTTCTGCCATCGTTCTGGAGTCCTCAGGCTGCATTTCTGACCTTGCCTAGGGGAGGCTTTCTTCTTCTGTCTGACACAAACCTGCCCTTATGCTTGGAACAGGGGATATCTAGTTAATAATAGAAAAACGCAATTCAGCATCAGGACTAGCTTGTCTGCAGGAAGATTTGGCATCCTCTAGCTGCCTAGCGCCCAGCCACATCAACCTCATGTCTTGGATTTCTTTCTGTGATGTCAACAGTGTGGCCTGCATTAGGAATGCCTGCCAGCGTGGGTGCTGAACAGGACACAGCCTGCTTCGTACATGTGAGATGTGGAAATCGGACCCTTGGGTAGCCCCAACTGTCACACACAAGTGGTGGAGCAAGGGTTGCTAGATATTTGGAGGTTCCCTGAAAACTTGCCTTGGCTGGAGCGGGATGTTGGTCATTGCTGCGTGTCAGATGAATATAATCTAGGAAGTGTAGATTTTAAATGGACTAAATATGTTTCTTCTTTTCTTTATAATCTCATCTCACATATACTGCCATAGCTCTGTTTGTGTCTCGCCCAAAGGGTTCCTGCCTTCTTTGTAGGTCCACTTAAACCCCTCTGCTTCGGCTCGCTTACTAGATCCTTGTTTCTGAAGGAGATGTGGACTGTAAACTTCAGATGGACTTGCCAGAACCCTGGCTCTTTAAAGAGACTCAGATCAGAAGTTGTTAAATGCCGGGAAGTATCTTTCCCCTGTGGAAATATAGTCTGTCTCTGTGTATTACACTTGGCGCTCCAAGTGAAAAACCGTCTTCCTAAATGTTGTAAGTTTGTTTTAAGTAAGAGAGGGCTTGTGTAGGTTCGTTCACATGGCTGAGCTGGAAATAGAGTTCTGGTCTTCCCATTTTCAGCCAGACACGCTTAAATCTGTTTCCGCAACTCTTGTTACTTTGCTGAACTTAAAAAAAACCCCAAACAAATAAATGATTCCAGGTTTCTTAATCAACTGAAATTAGGAAAAGGACAACAGAAACAGACAAGACGAGCTTATACAGGACACAGCTTGTTAACATCCTCACTGATATTCAGGGATAGTATTAATTTTTCACACTTGCATTAAAAAATCCCACCAAAAAAAAAATTCGAACCCCAGCGAAGAATGATTCCTGCTGATAAGAAAATCACTGTGCTTAAATTCATTAATAGAATAGGCTGTGGGATACATTTCAAAGCACGGGGTGAGAAATAAGCTCCCAAATCCCATTAAGAAATAACAGGATTTATGTGCATTCCTCCCATATATTAACTTTCTCCTCTGGAAACGTCTTGTGCTGAGTTGGTGCCATTTTTCAGGCAGGTGCAGTGTTTTGCAGTTCCCACAGACCCCTCCAGATAATCTGCCAGCCTGAAAGCCCTTCCCTATTCTCACTCAAGAATGGGGATTTTCCGATGCACGGATGAATGACGAGTTTGGCTGACAAATGTCATAGCTCCATGTTCTACTGGGATTCAGTCGCACATTCTGCAGTGATGCTGTAAGCAGTTTTGTCCTGTCCATATCAGCAGTTAAAATGTTTTAAACACCAGCCACAGAGACAGAAGAGATACCGGTTTTTAATAGACATTATCAGTAGCGGGTCATTTTCTGAACATGACTTGACATATAGAGGTGCAATCTGTGATGCTGACGTCTTCAGGGAGTTGGTTTGTATTGTCAGCGGGGTCAGTTTTTATTAGCACTGTTAGAGGTTTTTCACCTTTTTATTGAAGGCAAGTTTTTGAAAATATGTCAAATCTTCACTTTTGTCATTACTTCTGAGACTTTTCATTACTTTTTTCCTTCTAAAGACATGGGTAGATGTAAAATGTTAATTCATATAAAAACGGAGATAAAAGTATTATGGAAATATTTGCCAAAGAAATGGCAAACAGATCCGTTCGAAAACGTACAAAGGGGAAACAGTTTCATGGGACGGAAGGAAGCCAGAAGGGTCTCCAGGATCCCCGAAGAAGACGCGTGTTGTGGCAAGAGGCGCTTATTTCAGAAGAATTGAAAGAGCATACAGTCCACTACATGTTGCAGAAGAAAATTCCTATCACCTACAGAGAACTAGTGACTGCCTGATAAAGCGTGTTAACTATCGTCATATGGAAGTATTTTTCTTGGTTTTCTGTTCAGCTTGTAATCAATACTTATTTTTTCTGTTGTGGTAGTGCCCGCAGGTCACAGTTAAAAGCTGCGACCCCTTTGTGCTGCTTATGAGTGTAATAAAAAAATCTGCTTCCAGGCGTTCAGAATTCATAGTTGTGATACGGTCGCAAGATGTAAATATAAAAAACCAAATGTGGCAATGGGTGAAGACTGAAGCAAGGGTGAGTCTGCAAATGCACCGATGAATTTACTACCTCATGTACTAATGATGTTGCTTGGAGTTTATGCATTATTTAATGTTGGATTTTGAGATGTTTACAATGGCACGTTATCACCAGAATAATTGAAAACTTGCAGGAGTGCTGGATCCATTATTGCTATTTTTTTATTTTTCTGTAAAAATACAGATTGTTTAAATGAACGCTTCGTTTAGAAAGGTGGATTGGTCCCTAATGTCAGACCTCACGTTTAGATACATTGATTGATGACCGGTCTGGCCAGCGGACTGAGAGAGATCCACATTTCTCAAATGCAGTCTCATAGAAACTGGGAAATGAGCTGATGGAATTCAGACCGAAGATCTGGCTGTTTTCCAGGAGCAAATACATGGCAAGACGCATTTCCAGTTTCAAGAGAGAGGCTTGAAATGGAGAAAGAAATGCGAAACATTTGGACAGAGAGGGGTGGGGTCGTGGGGGGAATCTTCATTTTATCAATGATCCCACTCCCCTCCCTCCTGCCCTGCTCCATTACATGTTTGCTTAAAAGCGGTTGCCAGTGTTTGTTGAATAGTGTCAGCACAGAAGGGATGCAGCCACTGACCTGACTAGAAGGCAACAGCAAAAGGTTAGTAGAATTAGTCTTGTACTGCAGACTTGTATTAATAGTTGTATTGTGGCGGTGTTGGCACAAACTCTGCAATTAAATAAGTTGTTGGCACTCTTCCCTAGGTTAAATTACTACTACTGTTCCCCCTGCTTGCAAGTCAATGAATACAACGCTTTTGGGGAGAAAAGTTCAAACATTTTTGTTCTTTCGGGATTCTGCACATTTCTGATTTCAAGCTAAGAGGTTTCTGCTGGCTTTCCAAGTAGACCTCTGTTGTTGTTCTGTCTCTGCAAACAGCCCGTGCAAACTAAGGCTGGAATAACCAAGCAGGGAAGGAGGTGGGTGAGGGGGAAAGACGCAACAAAAGACTGATGTAGAAACAAATGCCCTTAGAAGGGGTCCTTGCTTTCTCTCATGCCCGGACCCATGGATGTTTCTTAGCACTGGGCTATTGTTGTAGAGAATTAGGTTTCCATCACAGCTTCATCAGGGGCAACTTATTCTTTTTATCAACCCAGAAAGACAGCCACAGACACGGGGTGGGTATCCCCTCCTACCCTTGCCCCAAAGTGCAAAGCAGCCACTTTCTCCGGCCCAAGGCCCTCTTCCCACTCCTGCTTTAGTCAGTGGCAATGGGGCTTGGCCCAGGGACCCACGCACCCCCCTGTGCTGTTCTGCAGGGGCCACTCGCAGCAATATACCTCCCCAATCCTGCTTGCCAGACAACCTCGTATTTCCAATTTATTAACAGTTCCTTCTACTTTGGGAAGACGAATCCTTGCACTTCTTCCCAAGTCTGTCTCTAATTTAGCAGCAGATGTTGGCTTACCAGACGGCACCTATGTCTTCACCTGTTCACTAAGGGGTAGATCGAAAAATCGCTTTTCCCTGGCATATTATAACTTTGTTTTTCTACAGTGTTTTCAGTAAAGCTAGGGAGTCAATCGCAGACTGACTTCTCTTCATGACCTACATAAAAACTAGGACTAAGACGCAGTCCAATCCTTTGGGGTAGCAAACTGTAAACATCCGTGGCCAGTGTCGAAATGCAGCAAGACTGTGGGGAGACTGTGCTACTGTACGAGTTGAGAAACTTGTATATGTAATGGTTTTCTAAGAAACTGGTGGTATGCAGAAAAATGACTAGGGAGAGCCTTAATCTGTGTTTTCCGTAAGACTGACTGTTATTTAATCAATCATCAGATGTTAATAATGAACTGCATTTAGAGGTTTCCCTGTCTACCAATGACGTAATCTTTCTATGGCTTATATCAGTGTTTAATGGAGATTGATAGAGAGCGAACCACTAGCACATCAGTAGACGTTGGAGGTTAGGAGAAAGGAGTAAGCAGAAACAAAAGTAAGTGCGCTTGAGTGACTCTGTCTCTACGACTTCTTGTGTATCTCATCAGCTGCTTAAACAAAAGGTTCCTCTGCTGCTTGGAGCTGAAGAGAACCAGGGTGAGCATCTATTGTTCTATATGTTTTATTATTCTCGGGCTGTGATCTTGTCGGCTCTCGTTAGCTTAACAGGTTGGACTGTGTCACTCCTTGGATGGGAGACTTAGAAACGCAATGAGAATTGACACAAAGTGGTTCACTGCTGAATCACTGACCCATCAGAGTTTGAAGTGGAGAGGGTGTGATAGCACGCTCTACGAGGCGTTCTGGCTTTGGTGATGAGATATTATCGAAGGTCAGTCGGTGGCATATTTTACTAGAAAAAAAAAATGTGATCCCATGAGCTAAGTTCTGTTTGGGATAAATCGCGTACCTACACCAGCACCATTATCTTGATTTTTTTTTTTTTTTTGTTCTAGAGCAGCTAAGGGTTGTGGGTAGCTGCTCTGGGGTGCAGTGGTAGCAGATGGCAGCACCTGCTGTGAAATGGTTGTGTTTTTATATATGTGTGTATATATATATATGTGTATGTGTGTGTGTCTGTCAGTGGAGGGTGCTTGTAGTTTGTAATACTATAAAGTACCAGGATGAAAAAAATTCATGCTTTTGAGCTGAGTCAGAATATACACTGGAATACAGAACTGAAAGGTAATAGATAACTGGATTTGGAGGGGTCCCTGCACACCAATTGCATGCTTTTCTCTTGGCTGAGATCCGTGTTTTATAGACAGTGAGAGAGAACTAGCCATTAGCACAGAAAACAGAGATGTGAGAGTTAGGGAGAAAGGAGTAAAGACAAAAATTCAATCCTGTATAATACGCTTATGACATTTTGATGGCGACAACATAAAACTGGTGCTAGTTAAGAGGTCTGATCTACGCATCCAGTCATCTCAGTTTTAAGAGTCATCTCTTTATATTTCACAGGGGGTTGTAGTCTGCCCTCGTACTTTTGGTGACCAGTCAAATGGTGACAGTCAAATGTCTTTGGTTAGTTGCTGAGTCTTCGGCGCTCAAGAGTGAGTCTGCTTTTCTGTAGGATAATTTGAAAATTATCCTACAGAATAGGATAATTTCCAATAAAAGCATTCTTTTCCATCATGCTGGGGCATTCACAAATGACCTAAAGGGCACAAATGACAATTGAATCTGAGTGCCAGTGTTGCAAGGCTCCCTACAACTGTGGGATATCGTTGGCCATCTTCAGTAGCAATACTTAGAAATCTGCAAGGCAAGTTTATTGTGCCAGAGTAGAGGTTTAAGGTATTTCCTAACAAAATAGTTCAAGGTGTGAATGAATACACATTCTAAAAGTTGTTAATGTGGGAGCCAGGTAAGAAAGCCAAAGTTAGAAAGACACTTCTCTGCACGTGAGAGACTGTGCTTTTCCAAACTCTGCATATATCCCTGCAAACTCCCTATCAAAAAAAAAAATAACCCAAAAACCAAACAAAAGACAAACAAAAAAAAAAGGAAGGGGAAAAAAAAAAGACGATGGACAAAAGGAAAGTGTGGTTATCTCATAGCTGCTCAACAGACAAGTCTGAGATCCTTCTGGCACGATCAACTGGAGCTGAATTTGTCATTGTTTGGCTTGTGTCACCCAGCTGGTCGGGTCAGAGAGCTTCTCTGACCTGAGTCCGCAAGTGATGGACAGGTCTGTAGGGGGCATTATCACAACATAATCACATGGAATGAAAGGAAAACCCTGTGTGCCTTTCTTAACTCCCCACCCCCTCACTCCCCTTCTCCAAATCTTTAGGATAATACATCTTTTCTTATTTTACTCTGAATCTGTTAATGCTTCTGTTATGTAATAAGGTTTTCACAGCAAAATATTGCCTGGAGAGTAGTAAATGGAGCTCTTCCAAGGATCCACAAAGATCTGCAAAGATTGTGTTGCACTGCTAAAGGGAGCATTAATCGTGGTCAGAAATATTTCCTGCTGGGTTGTACTGTGCTCTCTGCTTTCCTCTGTCCCTCAGGCACTGGTGGAAATTCCAACTAACAAGGAGGTGGGGTTTTGTTTTGCTGGTTTAAGTTAGCTAAATCGATTTTGGAATAGAACAGAGGGTCTGTAAGTTCTTAGTGGTATTACTGCTCTTGCCAAAACCAACAGCAGCCAGGAAGAAAAACGCTGGAAACCCAAAGACCCTGGTCAGGAGGAAACCAGAGGAAGAATTCTGTTGGCCTGGGGACTTTGAAATTCTTTTTATCTTTTTGTATATCTGTATTTATGCGTGTTACTGGGTTGGGGGGAGTGTAGGAGACGTGCATTCGGAGCAGGTGGTGTCAGGAGTTTGGTTGTTCGCTTGGATTTACAGGTTTTATTTAGTCGCAGCATATTGACCACAGCATGAAAACTAATTTTTAATATATGGAAGGTGCAAAGAACATAGAACTAAGAAATATTCTTCGTTTGGCGGCCTGTATAAAGAGACTAGTTCTTGTGGACCCTGAACCAAAATTGTGGCAAGACAAAAAGAACAGAAAAAAATTAGCGGTTTGTGTTGAACTGAAAAGTTTTGTTCGACCCTGTGACATAAATGCAAGTGAACTTCGAAATGAAAATAATAACCGAAAACAAAACCAAAATATTCTGCTTTAAAAATGTCAAACTTAAAAGTTTCAACACTTTAAAATTATTCTTTCTTCCCTGCATTTTAGGGATCAACACCATTTACTGCATTTAACCTGCATGTGGAAGCAGCCTTGTTCTTGCCACTCAGAATCACACTGTAGCTAAATAACGATGCCCCACTCTTGTCGAAATACGTCTTTCAAAATAAAGCTCTGCTTGAACGTGGAGCAGTTTAGACTTCATACAACCTATGAATGACATTCCTTATTACCTTTGTGGCTTAGTTTAACCTTTTGTCTTCTGGTGAAATAGAGCTGAAACTTGCCAGAATCCTCCTCTAAGACCTTTTCTCAATAGTACAAGGGATGTATTAAGCTCCTAGGAAAATTTAGGTAGTGAGGTAGAATTTTTGTGAAGGAGTGGATGTGGTAATATCCCTGGATATCATTCCTGTGCATTTCATATTTCTAATGCAATTGCGATGCTTCAAAACACATCTTTTATAGGGGTACGCACTGATATCCACCCATTTGCGCTGCTACTGTTTTTCTGCTTGTGTATAGGAGCAATAAGGGTGGATCACAATCGCCCTGTGCTGTATAGTCTGAGCAATAGTAGTTGCCAAGACAGGAACTAGAGGAAATGTGTCTCAGGTCAGCAGTTCTCCCACACGTTCATAAGCGCATCAGGAGCTGGCACAGCGCTTCAGCACGTGGCGGTATTCTGCTCCTCTTACAGCTCCCCATATCTCCTCCGAGCACAGCGTCGCAGTGAGGCCATAATGAGCAGTCAGATACTGGCTGGTGATGAGATACAGGTCCCGTCGCTAAAGGCTGTATAAAATTAGTAATAGGAGAGGGAGTGGCAGTTGGGAAAAGCAATACTGGCTGACAAATGTAGACTTGGTTTTGTTACGCGGCGTTGCCAGCGTTAGTCCAGTGTGAGAGGTGTCAGCAGAAGAATCCCAAAACACAGTCATTCAGGACTGCGGGTTAGTTTCATACAAAGAGCTCTTTTTTTTTCTTTGAGAGCTTCATATTTCTGCTTGCGAGAAATACCGTTTCATTTCATCCTTGGCTACTGACGCAGTTTTACAATGGCTAACAAAAAATGTTTTATGTGCCCCTTGATTCACTGTAGCCTGTGGAGTTATGTGAATCAGGCAAGGATTGGTCAGCAGGTCGGGGATGCAGGTGAATGAATCCTTTGTTATTCTTGCACTTGTGAAGTTGTATTTGTGAGGTACCACTCACATTAAGGAGAAACTAACTTTTAATATTTTTCTATTACTCGTGATTCTGAAAAAGGCAATCATCTGGGCTCTTCTGCATGGCATGTTATTTGAAAGAAAAGGCATCTCCCCATGAGTACTGGCCTCATGATCAGATGTTACTGATAAATAATAATATTCACAGGATAAATATTTATCACTTTACATTTGGGCTGTATATGCTGTGTGCTGCTTAGAAAAACATTCTAAACTGGTAGCCATTGTCCTCTCTGCTTGATGTACACATTGCAAGCCAAGGGCTGGAAATGGCTTGTTTGATGACAAACGATCAGCGTCACCTTCTCTAATCCTTAGACACGTTTGCAATTCAGTACCTGCTGGCAGAGATCCGTGCACCAAACCCCTGTTTAGAGAGTCGGCACTTAACACAGGAGATATTTATTTTTGTCTTTTACCATGCACCAGCGGCTTGCAATTTTCCCTTCAAGTGTACCCAGGAAAACATTTCTGAAAATGACACTGGGCGATGGCAGAAATGAGTAAATGTGGTTTTGGAGACCGTGACAATCTCCGGTGGAGAAGAGTGCAAGAGGTTGTGGGATGTACAAAATGATGTTACGCATCCCAAAAGTGCAGGATTGACGTGCTTTCAGTCTTTGTATGTTGGGTGCTTTTGGCTGCTTGGCGAGTTGAATAGAATCATGTTATTGTAGAACCTCTTTTTCTGATCCAAACTGATGAATCTAGTCAGCTTTGTCTGGGATTTCTTATGCTTCTTACTGGCATACTGTCTATTGTGTGAAATCTTAGATGGACCACAGGTGTGGAAAAAGATTACTTAGAAAATAATTTTTCCACGTCCCCTCCTCTATTCGAAGTCAACAGAGGGTTTTGTTGCCGCATGGGGAAATAAATGCTAAAGCTAAGGCTTACAGTCTTCGTACCTTAGTGTTATCGTACCTGAAGGCAGTAGCTTTTTACACTTCTGACTCCCCAGAGCGCATCGTCCTGGGCGCATACTGGAGCAAAGATACGTGCATCCTGTTCTCTTTTCTTTCTATATCCTGAGTAAGGAAGATAAACATACGCTGTCTCATACCCAGCCATCTATATCTTTTGGCTGTAAACAGTGTGGCATTGTCAAGGTATGCTCGGGAAAGATCAAGCAAATACAAGACTGCAAAATAATTGTGCTCTTATTCCACTTCCTTGTGTATGAAAGGCATTTTTAGCAGCCCTTCCCTATCTGATATACATCCATGAAATTATTTCTGCAGCGTGGTCATCCGAGGCTCTCCTCGGCTGTCTGTAAAACGCTGGCCAGATGTAACGCCTGTCCTGTCTCTATATTGCGTTGCCAGTAAATAGCGCTGCAAAAAGTCTGCAGGGAAGGTAGGGGAGAAAGATATTTATCTTTCTTTATTATTATTGGTAACTGGAGCTGAGTGAAAAATGGATTTTCAGGTCAGTGGATGTTAAAAAAAGTATTTGCACTTGATCCAGATGGTTTGTTTCAGTAACAGTTTGAGTTTTGACAATTGCCAGAAATAACTTCAACTACTAAAATCATATCAAATCATGAAATTTTAAATTAAACCGAAAAATTGAAACTTTTTGTTTTAAAAACAGTGAACTTCAGGCTGTTTTCTTTTTAATGAATATCTTATCAGAATCAGTATGTGTTTGGAAAATGTTCCCACTACTAACATGTCACCAATTGGACTTAATCACCTAAGTCCCATAGGCATTATGAAGGTTGATGAGCAGTCTTTAAAGCAAAGTAGATGAGAACTGGATTTGCAGGAACACTTAGTGTCCAGGGAGGTTTCCTTGGTCCTTAGTTGTAGGACTGAGTACTTGAAAAAATCTGACTTCCTCACTCAAATTCCCTGTTGGCTACTGCTCTTATTTATTAATACTCAGAAGCTCTCACCCATGGTGTCTTTGCACCCAGAGGGGATGCTCTGGCCCTTTGCCGATGAATACTGCAGTGGAGAGAGGCAGGGAGGAAGAGCGCTGTGAGGTTACTCTGCTATGATGACCATCATCCCCAGGACTGGCGAGGGGACCTCCACGGGAGAGCCGACGTTCCTGCTGCCTGAGCTAAAAAGCCCAGCTCTAAGCAGAAGGTTGTCAAGAACTGGATAAGGCCGAGAAGGAGACGCTGTGTGCTCAACATAAGTGCTTAACCTCTCCCCACAGCCCCAGCTGCCAAAACTTCGTTATTTCAGCTATTCCAAATAACTTCTGAGATTTGTTTCTAAATCTAGGGGTAGCAGTAATCCAGGGAAAGAGGTTTTGGTAATGTAAGGCCTTGTCGGCAGAGTATATACACCAGTCTGGTACTTCTGTGCCAGTGTAAGCTGTTGACTTTGTGCTAGATTCACCCACGTAGGCTCTATTTGCATTGGCACCATATGCATGAGTGACGCAGACATCCCTAGCCCAAACCGGCCTTTAGCTCTCCCACAGCTGAGACCAAAGGTTAGACAACCGACACTTCGTCATGTGTTTTGCCATTCTTTGCTCAGTTTTGCATGACTCGCACCTCAGTCACTGAGCTCTGTCTCTGGCTGCACCGTGCGCTTGGTGTTTGGCATCTAACTACACATTGCCGGTTTTTATCAGTCTGGTGAAGCACGCTCCAGGAGTGGGAGCTACCTGGGTGCTGGTGCTCAACAGAACCCTCTAGCAGCCCACAGCAATGTCAGCTGGGAGCTCATGAGACTTGGTGTTTCTGCCCAATCTTGTTCTCAGTTAAATATTGAGGTGGCTGTAATATCCAGCACACGAGTTATCGCCCGCAAGGGCTGCCTAACTCCCCGGGGTTTGCCTTGGCTGAGGAGTCCTGGCGTTTAACCGACTCTGCCAGCTCTAAGGTTAACTGAGGACAGCTGTTGTACGCGGGATGCTGGCTTGCTCCTGCATCTCCTCCCCACGTGAAACATGGGAACCATCAGAACGGTATTTGAGAGGAGGACGGGAGCACAAGCCAGGCCTCTCCGGGATCTGTGCGTTTGTGTGCTAATGGGGCCCAGAGGTGATGCCAGCCAGCTATCTCAAAGTGTAGTTTGCACATGAGTGCACCAAGAATGCACCAGCTATTCAACGATAATAAGTTTTTAGAAGCACACGTTTCTGACCATGTCAAATTTTGTACCCATTCAGCTGCTAAAATCCATGGAATTTGACACTGGGGAAACAATCGCATTTGAGAAGAGCTTGTACAAAGGGGAACTCGCATTGCTTCCCAGCTAGAGCCTGAGCAGTTGATTGGCTTTTCTAACACAATATCACACATTTATTCCTAAAGCAAGATTAACGCTTTAGAAGAAGAAAGATTAGTCAGCAAGATTAGAATAGAAAACATTCTTGGAGAGTTATATTAACCATAAAGAACCATCTGCTCTCCACAACTGCAAAAGCAAAAGGAGATTTTTCTTCCACAGTTTTGGATGTTAGAGTTCTACAAACACACAAATGGGGCCTAGTCTGTTCTCAGGTCAGAAATCCCATTAGTTTCTCTACTATTACTTATGCGGGTGAAGTAAAATGTGCTTAAGGGTGTGAAGAAGATGAGCAAACAGAGAAGAATCATGTTCCTAGAGACCTTTGTGTCCAAATACCCAGCCAACACCAGAAGATGCTGCTGTGCTCAAGGGGTGCTCACACTGAAATGAGAGGAGAATGCAATGTCTTCTCCATTGGAAAAAAATGCTGGAAGCTAAATCGTTCCTGCTATAGAAGATCACTAGTGAGAGAGACTCAGTAGCATCGAGGAGGGACAATGGAAAGAAGTGGGGTATGAAGAGAGAATAGGGATCAGGATGATGCTAAAAAAGGAGAAGAGAAAACAAGAAGGAAAACTGCTTGGATAACTTGGCATTTACTTTGGCTAAAATTGACATACCAAAGGCACAAGAATTTCCCGCTCAGCTGGGATGAACAGGCTGTGTCAGGTTTGAGCTGGTGTAAATCAGCATCGTTTCGTTGACGTCAGGAGGCTCAGCCTCAAGTACATCACCTCTTCCTGCTTTTTAAGAGCGTCCTGCAACTCACATTGCCTCTCAGTACTGTCCGTTCCTTAGTCTAAACAGAAATGCTGCTGGGGTTAAGTAGTTCCCTGATTCTGCGTCATCATCGTTGTAGTAGCAACAAGGTGTCGTCCTTCTAAAAAAGAAAAAAGCTCTTAGACTGGCTCTTTTTTGTCCACGTTGCCTTCCTGAATGAAGTATTGAAGTACAGGAGATGAATGCACTGAAATCTCATTTCCCACACTGCTAGTCTGGTATCAGTTTACCACAATAACCGCTTGCTGGAAAAATAAACATTAGCTCAGAAGAAGGCAAACTACAAAATACAAAGAGATGAAATATTAAGGAAATGGTGAGCAGTCACTTGAGCTTGTACAGGAAGGAGCACTTAACTTTCTCACCCCAAGGTCTCAAGTGGGGTGAACGGAGTTACTGAAACTCATTAACCATGAATCTATTGTTCATTTTCAGCTTTTTCTATGGGGCGATCAATACTCCAAAAACTGCGTGGGAACTGAAGGGAGATTAGGAACACATAATAAAAGTGAAACCAGATTACAGGCCTGATCCTTTCTCCACTGCGGTTGTGTGCAGTTTAATTCCTGGGCAGCGAGGAAAGCAGTATGGTTCAAGAGAAGGGGCCCTGCGGGAGGACCAGGGAACTTCTGCTCTAAGATCTGACTCTACCTCTGGTCCCCACTCACACCATCTTTTGTCTCGCTTTGGTTTTGGGGCTGGAAGAGACTCGGCAGGCTGTTGAGGGTGAAACAAAATTTTCAACTCTGCCATGACAAACTTTCTGTCTTTAACAAAGGCTTCGTACAATGCATGCAGCAGTAAGGTGTGGTTTGTCAGTCACCTGTGGTTTATGTAGAGTCATTTTTTGTGATGCAAAACACTGCTGAACCCTCCCCAAATACTACATCAGCAGAGCAGCCTGCTGTGGGACAGCACACAGTTCTCAGGCTGAGGATTTGGATCACTAACACGCGTATTACCAGTTCAAGACAAAAATCCAGTAGGAAAATACTCATGTTTGAGCTCTACCCACCGACGCATGGGAGATGCATGACAAGAGCAGACACTTTCAGTGGTAGCAGGTGACAAAGTAATCATTGTAGGTGACGGGCCATGAGACTAAAATGGACACAGAGGGCTTTTTGAAGTGTTGCACAGCAAGGGCTTTAAAAGTAAGACTGCTGAGTGCATCTGTGGGTCATGAGGTACCCTCAGACGGAAATCTGCTCTTGAAATTGTCCTGTGGTAAACCTGGAAAGAGACAGTGAAATGTCGGTACTATTTCTTTTGCTGCGCACTGACGTAACTGAAGCAGAATTTGGTTCTAGCTATTTAAGTGTGATGGATGAGCGTTATTCGCTGCCTGTAGAAACCGAGAGATGACAGCAAAGTCATCCGAGGACAGCCCTTGGGAGTTGGCCAATATCCCAAATTGGCGCTATGGCATCAAAAGACAGCATTTTTTCATCTGAGCTGCTTCTCTCCCAGCAGCGGGGAAATAATCTCTTTCCTCTCTGATACACCTTCGCTTCGTGCCTCCCCTGTCTTTTCCAGGCCACAACTGGACTTTGAAGTAGCTGGTGATGGGAGAAAGAGGATTGGGAGCTTTGCCTGGGCTATGTAGAGGGGACCTTTCATAGGACAGAGAGGCCAGACCTTGGGAAAAGGTCTGTCTCACTCTGGGATGGGATTTCAACGACCCTGCTCCCTCTCTGGGTTCAAAGGGGCTGGTTTGAGCTCCCTTCAGCATGCTGAGACTTCTCTTTCCCTAGGTGAAGACAATGACTGAGCCCTGAATGGGCAGATAGGAACTTGAGCAAAGCGATTAGGACTTGAAACAGGGAAAATTATGGAGTACCGCTGTCAGCTGGGCTGGGCTGGTTCACAGCCAGTGAAAGGGCATGCTGACAGGATCATACCGTCTGCGGAAAAAAAAAAAAAAGGCGGAGGAATTGTGTGGATAAAGTAGGATTCATTACTGCTACAGAAATAAAATATGATGGCCTTTTCCTTTGAGTTCTGAAGAAAAACATGGATGATGCTGAATAGCCATGTGACCTTTTTCTTAGATCCTGGGTCAATTTTGCCTCCCCCATCACTCACACAAAAGCTACCTGATTCATCAAATTCATCAAATATAATGCATGTAGGAATGATTTCCAGAAGCCAGTGCTTTAGCTGATGTAAATCAACACATTGATCCTACTGGAACGGCACCAGGATGTCAGCTGAGAAATTGGCCTGTTTTTCTTTCACCCTTTCTTTCTCTGGAATGAATAATGTGTCCCTAAAGTACAAAACTAATTATTGTAGGCATATTGCTCTCACAAAGGAAAGACTCAGGAGTTCAGGGAGGCAGTGTTAGGCATAAAGCTCAGGCACAACCTTCAGTAAAGTTTTGAGAGAAAATAATTTTCCAGCTGTCTTTCAGACCAGGTCTTCTGGAAAATTCACTTGCAGTAGTTGCAGTGGGATTCTCCTGCCTTGCCCTGCTCTTTGAGGAAGGATGCCAGCCAGACCAGAGTAGGGCGCCCTGTTATATTTGTTCTTAGAAAGCTGGCTTTTGAGATAGAAATTCAGCAGAAGGAAAGCAAGAGTAGAAGTGACACCATCTTGTAACAGAATTTCATGTACTGCTTCAGCAGTACATTCGACCTCTAAACTGACATTTCAGAGAGGAGGAGACAGGAAAAAAAATGCGGAGAAACTAATAAATGCATCAGGTCATTCCGTCGAGTGAGTTCTTTTGCTACCCAAATAAAGAGCCACACAGGTTTTCTTCAGAGAGGAGTCTTTCCTTCAAAAAGGCAGGTTTGGCAAGGAGCGCTTCTCATCGTCGACCCAAGTGAGAAAGAGGAAATATCTGTTGCCTGACATTTGCTTAAAGATGAGCCGCTTCCACGTTTGCTTGTGAGATTGGAAGGGATCACAAAAGAATTTGATTAAGCAACAGCGTGGATAATTACATTGTTGGAAAAATGGTTCCAAAACTGAAAGTTTCAGACTGTACTATGGATGGGGTGTCTATACAACACAAAAAGCTGCTGTAAAGAATGGTATTAGACAAGAAAATTTTGTAAGATCCAGTGGTACAGAATGGACTGAGATTCTGGTGTGTATAATGAAACATGGTAATTAAACTACAGTCAATGTTTGTGCTGTTCAGCTCTTGCTGTTTCATGCGCTTTTTATTCTTAACGTTAAGGGCAGAAAACAATAGGTTATATATTTCAACTCTGTCCTCTTTTCTGCTGTATTGATTCTGTACGCCTAGATCATTTATAGGGACTCTCAGCCTCTCGCTTCTGCTTACATCTGATTTATTCTTAACAAAGGACAATTTGACCATATAAATCTCACATTTGTGTATGCCTGTGTGTCTTAAGTCGTTCCTCTCAGGGTCTGTGTATATGTAAACTTGCAGGATGCTTAACAGAGTATTTGAAACCCGGTTGTAATAACTGCTCATGGTCTGCGTTATTAGCAGACGCTATTCCTCTATGATTCTTTTTCCTCCTGGCGAGAAGGTGAACAGGCAGTGTCAAGTATCAGCATTGCCATTTGTCTTATCTACCGTACATCTTAGCCTGACACTCCAGACAAAAAAGATGGGAATTGCCAAACGCATCAGCCTTCTCCCGAGGCCTTTAAGCACTGGAAGGGCAGTTGGTGGAGACGTGCAGAGAGCGGATAGTCAGGGATGAGGGTGAGTGTGGGGGTGAAATGGCAGTCATGGGACGGTCCTTAGCACTTCATCTTTGTCCTTGAGCATTTGTGAAAGCTACTGAGTAAATATCATCTGGGAGAAGCAGAATCCGGGCTCCACAAAAGGTGTTTGTAAGTCGTGATCTCGTGGTGCTCAGAGAATAAGATTGGGAGAATGAAGCCAGCGGGAGCTTGTGCTTTCTGATGAGGGAAGGAGGTGGTTTGCTGGGTAACTAAGACCACTGGAACTGGTGAGTTCTCTTTTGTTTCTTTTTCTTAGCTTTGTACCAACTTGGCTGGTATTGGATTTCTTCTTTGCTGATTGCAAGCTACCAAGGATGTAAAATGCTGCTGTGATGTTTGCTGTTCCGGCATAGTTTTTGGTCTCCGTGGGCGTGCGAAAACCTGATCTGCTGAAAGTCTTTGCGGTTGCTTTTTATGTATGAGGTTCAAACATGCCAGGAAAAGGAGCTGGGTGGTCATATACAGATACATTTCTGGCTTAAGGGAACCAGAATAATGCCAATGCCTTCGAAGTCCAGTTAACATGACGTGGGAAGCTTGACTCTATATGCTGTATGGCTTTAGTTCTCTGAACCCAGTGAACCATCTGAATACACTGAATCCTGTGGCCGACTTCTAAACCTTCTGCTGAGGTAATGGACCTAGACAGTGCAAGAACCACTAGATTTTAAAATGTGGTCTATGTTTTTGGACTGATAAGGAAAACGTGTTAACTGGTTTTAATGCATTTTCCTATCACATCAGGTGATCTGGATGCATGTATTTCTTCCTCGTCAATCCGATAGGCAAATTCTGATTTTAGAAATGCGTCTGTTCTCATAGTACTTTAAAATCTGCAAGGAATTATATATACAGGTAGTATTTTGGTGCCTAACTCCAAACTGACTTCGCCTGCGTGCATTTGGGGACCTGGGCCTTTATACTGCTCTGCGTTGATTTCTTCTCTGTACTTCCCGAATGAAAGAAGCGGTTATGAGACTATGAGAATATGAGATACTACAGTATCTCAAAAGGTGGCAGACACCTAAACATATTATGAGTATTTGGGCAAAGGCATTGTTTTAAACAATAGTTTTTAAACCGAAGTGGTAGGGTTGCAGTTTTGCCGGAGTCTTAATTTCTTATTGGGCCAGGGAAAAGCCATATTTGAAGTTGTAATAAACCTGCAGGTTATCTGGCTGTATTTCAGTCTGCCTTATCAGTCAAACTGGCATTTGTCTTCCAGTTCCAGAACTGTTATTGTGATGATGGTTTGTGAAATGGAAACAAGACAATTAGCGTTTCAGACACACCAAGCTGGCACTTGAACCAACTTACTTTAACTCAAAGGGAACAAATGCGACGTGGAGACCATTCAGTGTAAATAGCAGCTGCAGAAGAACAGCATGCCTTTATTTTCTGATCACGGTAGGTTAACAGTTGTTTGTTAGTCCCAAGATGTTCTCTGCTTCCCCAAGTCCGTTACTTTGGGAAAGAAATGCACTTGTTACTGAAATGAAGAGTTTTGATCATGAATCTCAGTAAGTGATGAAGCATGTATTATTATGAGCTATTACAACTTTATTGGCAAGTGTCAGGGCAAAATTGTTTAGTGGCTGTGAGTGCAGGAATGGCAGATAGGAGCCTTTTCATTTATTAATCACTTTAATTCACATCTGAAACTCAGCCAGCTGAAAAATAATCAGCTCTGGAGAGTGGGCACATAGAGCAGAACACGGTCAGCTCATAGCTCGGTCTTGACATCTGCATTTTATTACTTGTACTTTAGGAGGATATGCCACGTTTAATGACTCCAGACAATGCTGAGAAAATGTTCATTATATGCGGAAGTTTATTAGATTAACTGACTAGGAGACATTTTGTGGAGAACTTCAGTGAGTCACTGCCAATCCTTATACTTCACGTTTTAAATTGCATATTAGGCGTTTTCAGTTTAACTGCATAAAATACATCACCAGTGATTGGATTCTGAAGCTAAAAGATGTGATTAGAAACAAGGGGTAGCCTTTTATTCGTGAAGGGCCATTTATCAGTGGACCAATTTACCAAGCGTCTACCACAGCAGTTTCTTAATCCTTGGAAATTTTAAACCGAAGGTGGGATGTTTTGGGTTTTTTTTTCTTACAAAAAAATGTTTCAGATTGGATTATGCAGGAATTCATGAATCATTCATTAATCATGAACCTGTGTTATTTGGCTGAATGCTCACAACCGCTTTTTCTGGCAGCATAATCTAGACATTTATCTCATGGGGTTTATGGGGTTTACAAACTTGACTAAAAAACTGCAGGAAAATTGTAGGAGTCATTTACATCCTTGCAGAAGTTGTTACAAGCTCACAAAGCAAATGGGATAAGGCTATAACTACTTTCTTAGGGTCACAGATCTTAAAATCTTAGAAAGGTGGTACTGTAAAGACTCTCTGTGGATACGTTTTCAAGCGATTTGCACTCAGAAGTGATTTGTGCTTGCAAGATTTCCTAAGAGTTGCTCAGCACCCACCTTACTGGTGCTTCTGGGCAGGAAGGTGATCCGTTGTGAGAATTCAGCACCGGGATTCATATTTGTTCATAGAAACCGACTCAGATTCTTTTCTGGCTTCCTAGCATCCCTCCAGCTCTCTTGGGATTGACAATGTCTGCTCTCAGTGTCTTGCAGAGAAGGGAAGGTAAGATCAGGAATCAAACTGTTAATCTGTTTGAAAAGTGAAATCAGAAACGTTTAAAAAAATTCCTATTGCACACTCACATTTAATTTATAAAACTATCAGCGCAGTGTCAAGGTGGCTGTATTTAGTGCTATGACTGTGTCAGTGCTAAGAGAGCATTTGCTCTCAGGAGAGCAGAAGGGAGCATGATTTGCTCTCAGGAGCATCTTGCTCTAGACGTAACCAAAGCACACAGCAAGAGACAATCCTGATCACGAAGAATATATCACTTAACCGAAGGGATGGAAGAGAAAAGCAGACACAGGAGATGATGCTGTTTGGTTTGTAACAGAGCCCATTTGGTACCAATTCCCTAGTGGTAGCCTCTAGGTGATTCAGTTTCTTGCAAAAGGTGTGTGTATTCAGGGGTCTGGGCTAGATCAGGTTGCTGAAGGTTTTAACAGCTGGACTGTACTCTTGGTTTGCAGATATTTGAGACTTATTTATTTGTTTGCGGGCAAATAGAAATAGCTATGATTGCTTTTAACACGTTTTTAGCTGTCAGAGCCTGAGTTCTAGAAGAAGTCTTTCAAGCCTTAAATCCCCTGTAGCCCCTGGAGATGGAGGCGGCGATAGATATCTTCGATAGACTGATGGACTGGAGAGCTGATGGTGTGAAGCACGTAAACTCCCACAGCCTAGTAAGAGAAGTATGTTCATGCGGGGAGAGGAGTGCATTTGCAATCACATCCAGGAAAGCTGTTGACAGATACTGATCAGCCACATACATCAGCCACATAGCCCTTGCCGGTACTTGGAGTGGAGGGAGAAGGAGAGGATTTGAAACATTTTTGTTCGTTAAAGTATGACAAAAGGCCTTATTCTGCCCAGGCATACTGCCCACAAAGCCGTTTAGGGACTGAAAGAATCAATTGAGGTGATCCTGTGCTAGCAGAACAAAAGATCTCGGCCAGCGTAATTAGCTAAGTACTACATGCTGTTCCTTCAGCCCCCACTTAGTTAATCAATCGGGACACTGAGTGACGATAAGTATTTCAGGCGGATGGCTGACTGAAAAATACCTCTTCCTCTGATAAGCAGGCTGAGATCATACACTGGCCAGAACCGCTGGGCTTCTCTGAAAGCCACGCCTGGGTCGTGGTGTTTATATACGTACATTTTATCAATAGTTGAAACCAGCTTCCCAATAGACGGACATCCAAAATAAAGGCAGTTCTCGTGACAAATGGTGACAAGACAAGTGGCAAGTAGAGAGGACTGGTTTTGCAAGAGCTCTGTAGCCAGCAGAAGTCCTGTGAAGTGAGGGGTGTCTCAGTGGTTTATGCCAGCTGAGGTGCTGAAATGTAGTGACTTAAAAGGACCCTTGTAAAAGGAGTGCGGGGAAAAAGGAGGCATTTCCTAAAAGAGAAGTTGGAGTGAGCTACCAGGAACAGATTTGGTCCCTCGGGGTGCAGCAAAAGCACTGAAAAATGTGGACTCCTTCAGTACTTAGATAGATAGCACAGAGCTGGGCGCTGCGGCACGCATGGTCGCTGCCTCTGTTAGGCATTCAGGTAAACATCGCTGTGCAGCTGCACCAGCTCTCCCATTGCAGCAATCGTGAGCTAGTGGCAGCGGAGAGCATGAGCACCATGAGAAACTCAATTCCTTGTCCCCAGAGCTGCTAGTTAAGCAAGCCTGACGCTGGTGCAACAAGGCCTATTAAAATGCATCTCTTGGTCTTAATGATTTGGGGAGGGATGCTAGTAAGGAAGAGAGGAGGGCAAATTTATTACATCTGCTTCTGATTCACCAAGACTGGCATTCGTGAGTGAATTTCTAAGGCAAAGGAAAGATGAGCAAAAGGGCAACCTGGAAGCTAAACACTGGGCTAGGACTGAGGAATGTCTTGGTTCGGTTTTGGGGTCTGTTGCAGGCTGCTTTATGCAGTCAGTAAATCCCTCAATCTGCCCACACTTTCACCTGTGAAATGGGTAGCATAGCACTCCCTCCCTATCTACGCTTTGCATGGGTTTTAGCTCTGTGAAGACATGCACAAGCATACTGTTGCAGCTGTAATTTTGGTAGGGAACTCGAGGATCCGCTATTGTGCCAACAGTAATGGTCAAGAGGCCACCAGCATCACTGTGCTGTTTTCATACATAGTGAGAAACTCCATATTTTGGCTATGAATGCGATTAAGGCATTAATCCTTGCCCCAGTAAGGGCCAAAATGCAGGAGAGAATCAAACTGCTAATCCTCTGTTCAAATCTGGAGGCCTGTCCTGTCAGCAAAAGGGTGATTCAACAAAAAGAGGGTCAGCTGGCTCTGGTCCTAATTCAGCTTGAGGAACAGATGCTGGGATTTTTGCTGTAACTGTTGCTCTGTGCAGCTTTTCAAAGGGCCAGCACTGTACATTTTTAATTATTATGTTGGCAAGGGTGAGAGTAAACAGCAGCAGTACAGTATTAGCTTTCACAAAAGTCGCTGCTGGGACAGCTGGAATGTCCGACTTGCACCCCTAAGGTTTGTTGTCCCATTTCCCTGCGGTTTTGCTCCTGCCAGGCCATTTGAACATGATGTGAAGTCTCTAAAGCTCATCCAAGCTTTTCACATGTTCAGCACAGTCTGCTTCATCTGCTTCAATACAGACTAGACAGTGCCTGTTCTTAACTTACTAGGTTAAAGACACTCCCTCAGAGAGAGAGGATATCTTCAAAAATTATCCCTTCCGTGAGCTACCCTGCCACCGACCTAGTGGATGTGAGTCCAGGGTCACGTCACAGGCCTTGCTGCTCTCGCTCTGCACAGTACCTGGCTCTCTGGGTAGTGCTGGTGAAGGGCTGCGGTGGTGCTTGGTGTGAAGAAAGCTGGGAAAAATCTCGCCCAAGATTTAGATCATAAGTTAGGTTCTGGAGGTTTATTAAAAACGTGAATCACCGCTCACTGCTTCTTGGATTAAGCCAGGCCTAGGACAGACAGGGGTTGCTTTCTGAGGTGGTGGATCGGGCTGTCATAGAGAGGAGGCTGCAAATTTCGGGGTTCAAGGTATGGGTTTGCTTTGGATTTGGAAGCCTTGAGGAAGGGTTGCTACTGGCCATCTTCAGTCATGGCAGAGTGAAATACCCATTCTGAGCCCTCTTACAGTGGGAGGACTTTTTCTCTGAAAAATGCTTCTGTATAGGCTTCATCCAAACCCCATTAAATGGAAAAGGCATATACTGAATTTAGCAATGCTTGGTCAAGTCCTCAGAAGGATATTAGTTAAACTAATTCCAAACAGCCTGAGCAGCATCTGCCGCAATATTTCTGCTTTGAGGTTTCGAGTGTACTTTTTCTTTTTTCCTCTTAGAACTTTTACGCAATCTTAAAAGTTTTCTGCAGCTTGTTTGACTCAAAGCTGTTGTTGCAAACTTGTTTGCCAGAAGGGACATTTTCATCGTTCACAGGACCTATTTTTAAATTCCACAAAGATTCCTTAAGTGAGAATGATATCCCAGAGAACTGTACAGGATGCTGTGGGTACGGCAGCTGATCTCAGGGACGTTGCGGAGCGACTTGGAGCTGAAACAATTGACCGTATTCATTGAAGCGGCAGGGAGACCATAGGGAAACAGAATGTAGTTACCTTCACTGGAATTTGGCCAGCATCCCAGTTACCACTAATGCCTCTGCTCTTACAGGAATGTCCTGGGATTTTCATTAATGTATGATTCAGCTTATAAAAACATGTGCCTGCTGCCTTAGCCCCTGGAGCTATGGCAGTTAAAGAAATGTGGTTTAGCCAGTGTGTAACGACTGGCTTCAGCAGGCACATTCCCTTCCTTTCTACTTATTTCTGCTCCCCTTCCCTTCTTTCTCCTCCCCATCCTCCAGATGCAAGAGTAAAGTTTTCAGTGCATTGCGTAAACAGCACACGCAGTGAGCCCCTGTGCCCCGTTCAGGTAGTGTTCTGAGCGTACAGCCTTCACGTAGCTGCGCGGTCACAGAAGCGTGCTCTGTAAAGTCAATCAAATGGATTTTAGAGGGGAGCCATCTCTGAGAAGGGCCTGATCCTGACTGTCAGACTGACTTAACCTTCTGCCGGGCAGCGAGGGCCCCATGGATGCTCTTGACTGCTCCCATCGTCTGTGAAGCAGGAATAAGATTCTTTGGTGCTTAAGACTGAAACGAAGAAAGTGGAAAAGATTGTGCAATATTCAGATGTGAAGTGCTCCCTGTACCCGGTCCAGCTACGCTCGGGCACATACATACATCACCGTGTGTCTTTAATGCTGATACCGCCAGGACCCAACACTACGTGCAAGAACAGAGACGAGCGAGTCAAAGGGGCCTTCTCATGGTGCAGGAGTTGGGTCACTTTTTGTGTGCTGCCCTAGGTTAGGTATAAAACTGGAGTAAGCCTAGCAGTACTCATGGAAAAATGCCTTTGTAATCCAATTCTTTCCTGCGATCAAGGGCCTTCCACTGCCAATAGCCAAACAGGTCATTTCACATTGCCCTTGTTAGTGGGAATCTCGTAGTTGTTTGTCCTATCAGTTTATTTTCGATGACATTTTCGGAAACAGAAGAGCAGCAAAAAAAATGAGAGAACTGTGAGAAACCAGGAAATGGTGCCAAGTGGAGGAGAAGGCAGGAAGGGAATGCACGTTTTCAGTTTGTATTTGGGACGCTTGCGGTGGACTTTTCCTCGGCACATACAGCAGAATAAGAATTTGAAACCCTTACTCTAGAAAGGCATTTACATCTCATACTGGTGGGTTTAAGCCCTGCATTTTAAATCGAGGGCAAGGTGTAAATATAAGCTTCCACAAGGTTAGCAGCCGTCTGGACCGAATATTGAGGTTTGTCTTCACACAGAAAATAGTTTCAAAAGACAAGCTTAAGAGCGAGAGCTCTCTGGTATGCAGGAAGGAGGAAGACAGCGGGTGATGGGCCTGGTGTTTTTACAGGTATGTTTACCTCATCCATCTCCATGGCACCTGACAGCAGCACTGGCTCTGAAAACTTGGACCTGCCTCAACCTGAACTGCAGCTAAATTCATTTGTGTGTCTACTGCAGCTAAAAATAGTTTTGCCAAAAAGCGTTTGGCTCGATAAATGAATAAGCTTGGAAATGTAGCTATAAATCCCCTTCCCTAAAAGAAGGGCTTGATAAGACAGTTCCAAGAAAGATGTGCCTACTTCAGAGGATTCGAGCAGGGAGAGGGATAGGTGGTGTGTACATCTCTTGATGAACTTCAGCGCTGCTAGTACAGCTGGGGCAGGACACAACAGAGCAGAGTCTTACTGCCTCGGCTGTTAACTTGATTTTCTGGGGCATACTGTGGAATCCGAGCTCCCCGCTCAGCTCTGCTGCTGGTGATCCCAGACTAGCTAAGTTCAGTCACCCCTGCACATCCATATCAGCTGCAGCAGTTTGGGAAGCTTGTGTCTGCTGAGAGAATGGTTGAGCTGGGGGAAAAACTGCTGCCCTCTTGAGAGGATAAAGGCTGGGCCTTAGGAAAACAGACCTTGTACTTTATAAGGACTAGGAGCTCTTCCCAGGCATCATCTGTCAGGATACCTGTAAACGAAACACAGAGAGCAGGCACTAGTATCTTTGCTTTTCTGTTGTGGGAGTGGCTTTAGGGAGTACCTCTCCCTGTCACCCATATCTGAAGGGATTTTTTTTTAAAGTAGAAAAGAACAAATATGCATCCTTGCATAGCCTAGCAGCTTTTGCATTCTTAGTGTCCACATCTGCGGTGTAAAATTAACAAGGAAGTTCCTGGATTGCTATGAAATGCCTTGCTAATCACTAGCTAAGCCTGCTTTTATCGTCTTACTTTCAAAATTGCTCCAGCATTTTCTTGAGCTGGCAAAAACCCCTCCATGTGCAGACTGAAGACATTTAGGGTGACACGTGGGCAAGGGGATTCGGGGCTGCACTTGGCCTCTTGGGCACTAGTTAAAGAATTGACACGGAGCCCAAACAAAATGAATTCAGTGCTTATTAACATGAACGTTATCCAATGTTTAGCAGCCCAAGGTGCTTTTGGGACAAACTGGTAGGGATCGTGCTCAGAACCACAAGGTTAAGGGTACGATCAGCAAAAATGTTAGAGAGCTGCAGAGCAAAGAGACCACAGAGGTCACGGCTGGCGGAGTAGGAAGGGTTGAAAGATATCAGCCAGACAGGCTGAAGAGGTCAGGACCCCTTTTCATTTTGTAATTAGGCAGAGGACAGCAGCATTTGCTGGGGAGTCTGACTGGGTTTTCAATATCTAAATTAAGAAATAAGGTAAATGCCACTGTTTAACAGTTTATTCTCGCTTTTCCACACCATAAAATTTATTCACGCATCTGCCTTTGAACCTTTGAGATATTCACTCTGGCTTAAGCGCAGTGACTGCTCTATTTTCACGACAACAGTAATAACTGAATGGCCTTTCAGATTAATTTGCCACCCTTGCATAACTCATGTTACTGGAAACGGAGCTACCCATACGTTTGAAGGGTGAAATTCAGATTTAGGATTGAGCTGACAGGGTTTCCTTCCTCTTCTCGTTAACACTACATGAGCTGCTTTTTTAGCCCATCATTAGAAAAGCATCCCTCACCGCTGAGTCCCACCAGCTGCGAGCGAGATGGTAGTGCAGAGAAAAGCAGTTGTCCCTTGAATTTCAAACTGCCGCAGGGTGGCAGCAGGGGACAAGGATAGTGGCTGCAGAGCCAGGGATTTGAACAAACCGGCCAAAGCTGTGTTCTCTCCCTCGCAGAGTTCATTCCTCCATCTCCCTGCTGCTCCCAGTAAGACCACGAAGCCCTGCAAGACATCCACAAGGCCTGAGCAAGGACAGGCTTTTCAGTTGCCGTGCTCTTTTCCATTTGGATAGCCTGGTAGGACCCTGTTTAGGAAGACGCTTGTGCACAGCTAAGACTGCACACTTCCACATGGATTCGTGGGCAGTAGGTTCTCAAACGCTCAGCCAGCCTGTGCTGGCACAAAGTCACGGGATCATGTGCGTGTGCAAGTGGGTGTGCACGGCAGTAGGTGGGTGGCGGTCAGAAGTACACGGACACTTTGAATTTGAAGATATTAATTCTTCCTGTATGAAATTGAAACCGATTGCTCTTTCTCCTGTGCTTTCGATCATTTCTGAGTATTTGATTGTGATTCTTTACTCTTTGGGGGTTAGGGTAGCGTCACAGAAAATGCTGCCAGGGAATTCTTTTCATGGGTCAATTTGGGACGAGAAGACTCTCATAGTGGTGCCATGAACTGCTCTTCACATGAACACCAGTCCTGCAGATAGCCGTGCCTGTGTACGATCTGCTCCCATGCTCCAGTGCAGGGGGGACCAGAAGCAGTACATTCTGCTGCACAAATGCCCGTTTTTTAAAAATAGCTGCTGCACTTGGATCTGTGGAACTGGCCATCTCACTGAGGATCTCAGAGACATAGTCTTCCTTTTGCCTCCAAGGCTCTCTTCCTTCAAGAAAGCGCTAAAACACACGGGAGGTGCAGTGGGGAGAAGGGGGCAGGGAGGAAGGGTGACAAGCTGATCCGTAGGCAAGGAAAATGAATCTCCAGGGCTGTCAGCCTGGCATTTTTCATGAGCAGTAAATTCACTTGAGAAGACTTTTTAATAATTATAGAAGGCCGGGGGGATAAAGAAAGGGTTTGCCAAGTGTGATGTGATGACAATGGCTTGGACCGTAAAATTCCTCTTTCGTACTGGCACCGTCACTCTAAGCCGCGCGCTGTTGCCATTATCTGGTCCGAGGGGAGTTCTCGCTGCGTTATTGTGGAGTGTGTGTGACCTGGCAGAGAGTCAAAAAGCATCGCGCCGCCGTGCTGCGATGAACTGGCCCGGCTACTTCTGGAGAGTCCGTTAGCATTTCCTTCTCGTTACCTAGGGATGCCAGCACTACTCTCTTGCCCTAAAGGACACGTCTCGTGATGTTGAGCTGTATGTTGATTGCTGTTGGCTGCTCTAAGCTTCGATCTTCAAAGAGTCCCTAAAAATTTTGATGTCTGATTCTCATTAAAATGAGCGAGAAGCGAATACCTGAATCCCTTAGGCAGCTATTGAGTGCCTGGCAAGAGCTGCAGTCGGTTCATCAATCATGGCTTTGCTGCTTCGTCTGGTTTTTTTCCTCCCATGTATAGACCATTTAGTGGTTATTAGTTTGTATTAGTAGGCTCGGGGAGGAAGGAGGAGCATGATGAAGAAGGGAATATAGGGCAAAAGAAAGAAAAGAAAATGATAGCGCAAAGAGGGAGAGGACATCCACAGCAAATAGAGAAGAATGAAAACTGTGGAGACAAGTGAGGAACCCGAAATATAGATGGAAGGACATCCAAGGGCAGTTCCTCTTGGTTGTAGAAAAGGGAAAATTGCTGTGAGAGAAAAACAGTTCAATGCCAGGGACACGGTAGAAATATTAAAGGGGGGGGAGTCTCGTTTGGCATGAGTGCAGCGTGACCTGGCAGTTGGAGTAGAGAGTGCAACTCCAGCACTAATGTGTGATTCTTTCTGTGACCCTGGAAAAGTTACGTAAACATTGCTTCTGGTTTTATTCCTCTCTAATTTAGGAACAATACTTCCTGCTGTCTTCCCATGGTGCTGAAAGGCCAAATTAGCTAATGGAAGGAAAGTTCTTGAGGATCATTATTACTGTTGTCATTACTATTATTATTGCTATTTATAATAACAGGTATAATGGAAGTGTTAATATTGGGGAAGGAAAATACGGGAAAGAGAAGTGGGAAACATCAAAAGCAGTAACTGGCCATGGTGGGGCCAAGGATCTGTCTCCAGGAGAGATAAGTACTACCTGCTCCAGTAGCCAGAAAATCCCATCGTTTTAGGTTTACCTAATTTATGGAATTACCTGATCGCAGGGCAGGTTTTCTTGGCATTTCTGTTTTGAATTCACGTGAGCAATGCGCCAAGGCAGGAAGTTCACTGTCTAATCATGTGGTGAAAAAGACCCTCAACAACTGTGCTTCGAGGGCCTGCTGGTTCTCTCCTTTCTTCTCCGAACCGATCGCAGGTGCGTACATCTCAGCCGTATTTTCTTACATGGAAATATTTTCCAGTTACCCCAAGAAGACATAATCCAAAGAAAGTCTCGTGGCAGTTGCTCACCCTGTCAAGCTACAGCTTCTAGGGGTTATGGCAACATAAGTCATAACAGCAAGTATAGAAAAGTAATACAAAAGTCTGGGAAGACGGGTAAAGCATCCTGTAAAAAAGGGCACAAGGCAGTGCTGTGTTACAAGGATTGAAAGGCAAATTCCGAATGTTGTCATTTGCTCCTTGTTTTTAGAACAGACAGGAGGGAGATTAAAGAAATAACTACATTTCCTACTATGGCAGTTCCTGTGATGGTAGGTTTGGCTTTCCCCAGGCTTGAAAAATTGTCCTTGGAGTAGGTAACAAATATAATTTTGCCGACGCATCTCCAACTGGTTTGTTTTCCTAGATGGCAAGGACAGGAGGAGGGAGGGTAGGTAAGGTCATGCTGTGAGAAGAGGGTATGCAAAGCAAAAGAAACTGACAACAGCAAAAAAATAATAACATGTTCCTATGCCTATCCATTTGCACTCCGTGCAAAAGGTGACATTTCTTGAGGTGGGCCAGGCCTTGCACGTTTTACACTTTGATTTGTGAGTGAATGTTGGTCTGTGACGTCCCACAGTTTGAGGGATACACTGCAACCACCACAAAGGGCTGTTGGAGACGGTATGGGGGGTCTGCACAGGTGCCTATGGAAAGGATTAGGGAGCCCTTGATGTCATTGCCTCAAAATCCCAGGGTTTATAGGGTTCAGGCAGTCTCTTAACAGTACCTCACCTCAGTTTTAATGATCACAACTGTTATCACAGGCTCATTGCCAGCTTTCTCTGGGGCATGGCACTGGGTGAGAAACATTAAGTGCTAGGCTCAGTTCATCTCTGTGGGTAACGCTGGTGCATGCTGCATTGGCTCCTGCCATGATGATGAGGATAGAGACGGTGATGAGGATGATGAGTGGCACCCTGCACACCGGGAACACAATAGGAGGAGGAGTGGCTGGGGAATGGGAGTGTGTGAGGAGATGTGGGTTTGCCAGTGGTCCTCCGCTGCCGTGCTCTTCCACGGTGGACTCAGTAGCCGTGCAGTAGCTTTGAGGCAGTGCTCTCTCATATGTTGGGTGGCCACATGTGGCCTAGACTGTAATGGGCTCACTGTCTAAATGTCATAGGAACTGGGTTTTTAATTATTGAAACCTTGTGAGAAATGTGAGAAAGAACTGTGAAGTTGGCAGGATGGCAAAGCAGGGTGAAAAAAGGAGTCCTGAGTGCGGAAGCCTTGGGTGTGTTTGGGGCAGAGCAGAAGACCTTTCCAGCAGACTCTTTGACAAACAGCTATTTTTAACTCTCCCATTGCAAAGCAAATATTAACTCTCAGACATGTGCAGTCACTGGCTTTGTGTGCTCTGGAGAGGGGCGAGCTGTATCAGGTACAACAGAATAACAGGGAATGAGTTCTTGTAGCCCCTTGAGCTGCTATCGCCCTGATAATCGCTGCAGACCAAACAGGATCGGGTGAACGTGCTCCAGACCCCCGTATTTGTATCACCTGGTAATATACCCTCTGTGGCACGCATGGAATGGTTTGTTTGCAAAAACCAAACCGCGAACAAAGAAGTAAGGCTCTCTGATTCCCACGTGCACTGGCAGGGTGTGTTCTGCAGGCAAGACTCAGCTGGAATAAAAGCTGGCCTCATGCAGCAAACGGAGAAAGAGCAGGAGAAAGCGATCCCTCAAATTTTACCACTGCAAAAGGGTGAGCGTTACTCTGCACCTGCACAGGCATCGCTTTTCCGTAGTTTCTCTGTCTGTGACTCAGGCACACATCGGTGCTTTTTTTCCTTGCTTTGCCCAGTTGCCGCGTGCTGTGAACAACAGGAGGGAAAGGTAGGAAGAAGCATTAATGATATTTGAGATATTGGCTCCCCAGACACCCAGAGCCAGGAAAGAAGCCATCTCCTGTCTCTACCCACCTTTTTGCCGTCTCTCTGGGTCAGCAGGAGAAGGACTGTTTGCTGCCACTGTAAAGCATGTCAGAACGTCATTTTGCAGTCAGTCTCTGGGCACGTCACAGCTGGCTTTATGCTGGCTGAAAACAATCTGATCTTTCCACTGTCCTGCAGGTGCTCTTGCTTCTCCTAGCCTAGGTTCAGCCCATATGTTGCAAATGTCACCGTGTAGCTGAGAGCGGGCTTTGCCGCTGTCCTTCTGCTCGCTGTTGTCACAGCCTTTCCACATCTCTGTCCCTGTCCCTCTCTTTGTCTAACCTGTCCATTTATATGGTCAGGCTTGGGGCAGGAACCGTCCGTGATAATGTGTTTGTACCATGCCTCTAGAAGAGGACCTCATACGGCTCTAGGCGTTACCGTAGAGCAAACACAGATTAGTTCCTTGTCTTGTATATATGGAGAGGGGTGGAGAAAATTTATTGTTAGTTTTGCCTCTTGTTACAGAAAAGTTCCTGGAGGCTTCTTGAAGGCCTGAACAAAGCTGTAACACAGGTCCCTCTTTCTTTGTGCATTAGCTGAAAGAAGACTTGATTTTCTCTGCCCTTTCCACTTTTCAATGTAAAAATCTCTGTGGGAGCCTAACAGTTCTGTGCTTAAGAAGGTGGAAAATTATCTTAAGAGCTAAGCCTTCTTTCCTTTGCTGGCTTAGGAATTTAGAGACACCAAGAGGAGTCAGACGCAAACTCATCCAAGCATGTCTTCTTATCTCTTGTAGCTGAAGCCAGCTATCTGTTTTCCATTCACTTCTTGCCGCTTTTTGCTGAGGGGCTGACTGCTGAGATTAACCTTGCTCCCAGGACAGGAAACAATCATGCTGGACATGGAAAGGTGTGGAAGTGTTGGAGCCTGCAGGGTAGTCCTAGGAATGACCTTGAATCCTCGCGACTTGTCAGTAACTTGCATCCGCCCTGCATGGACCACAGTGGCATTTCTGCAGCTGGATTGCTGCTTTGGTGCCCGCAGCCACTTTGCTTTGGTGCCTGCCCTCGATAAATTATACTAGAAAAGGTCTTGGTCCTTCAGGGAGCCTCTGCCTGCACTGGCGCAGGGGCACTCCAGTATATTGCCCGCACTGCTGGTTTCCAGATTATCCAGACTAGGAGACTACAGGAAAGCAGTCTGGTTACTCCTTCACTCCCGGGCTGCGCTGTCCCCTGAAGTGGGGACAGCCGGGTGTGCAGCCAGGCGCTGTAAATGGCACAGGGTCAGTGCTGCTCCCTGCTGTCCTGGGGTAGTGCAGGTGCAGACGCGGAGAGACAGGGCTGTAGCAGGTTTCCATCTGGATCTGTAGCACTCGGCCGGGAACAAGCAACGCTTTGCCGCTGCTGCATGTGCTTCATTTTGGCTTTTGGGAATACCCATAAAAGGTGAGGTCCTGGTCCCCTTTGTGACAGAGGCTCTGTATCAATTTCACTCAGCGTCCTGGACAGATTCCAGTTTGAGTAAATACGACTCACTTGCCTGAAATCCCTCCTCTGAAAAAAACGTGAGTAGTTCCTGCTCATTTCAGCTTTCATCCGGTCCAGCCTTAGGCACAGACAAAATAAGGATTGCCTCCGAGCAGGGGAACAGGAGAGCAGCAAAGCCACAGGGACTAGGAGTGATTTCTCCAGACACATCTTGAAGGAAGCTCCTCTGCCGCCGTGAGGGATGGATGGCCTTTCTCTCTGAGCACCACCTACCTTTGGCCACCTGGAGGTGGGGAAAGCAGCTTTGACAGCAGAAGTGCACCCCAGCAGCCGGGAGGGGAGAGGAAAGGGGCTGGGAGCTGGCTGTGCTCCTTGGTACCCCACTTTCCTCAGGGCTAGCTGCACTGAGAGAGGATGCCGAGCTCCTGCTGTCTTGGTCTCCTCAGCTACTTGGGGAGGGCACAGCACTGGGGGAAGCTCTCTGCCACAGCCTTGACACTGAATTTTGCCGCTCCTGAGAATCAAGGCAGCATATTTTATATGTATCCTTAGAGCATGAGCTGATGAATTCAGTGGAGGGGCAGGTGAGCTGATTTTGTCCTGACAGGTAGGAAATAAATGACTCTCTCTGTCCCCAGAGACACATTCACACACGCACATGCTGCAAAGAAGCCGTGAGCTGTCTGTGACAGTCCGGTGCAGCCCTGAGCTCGTGACTCTTCTCTGTATGGGGTCAAATATTGCTGAGTTTCTCTGATGTCGGCCACAATGCTACAATCAGAGCTGGTGACTGTCACTGCCAACATGGTGAGTAGATGTCCCTCTAGATTTACAGGGGTGCCTCTCTGATCTAGTATCTGGAAAATAAGCCTGGGAATGCCAGAAGTGTTACAGTCGTGAATGGTAAGGGCTGGAGTTTTCCTTGCTAGGTGTCTTGCTCCAAGCCAAGTAGGTATATTCATTAACATGGTTCAGGCTGAGTGTGGGAGAAAATATGTTGTTTTGCCTGTGTTAAATAACAGTCTTTTTTTTGAAATGCCAGAAAGATTTCATAGCACTGCTAACCCTTCAAAACCGTGTAGTTTAGCTTGTTCTTCTACTGAATAAAGTTCAGCCTCTCAAGGTGAATTCATTCTATGTGAACCTCGTATGACTACCTGGAATAGATTAGTCTCTCCGCTGCTATGCTTTGTATTTGGGAGCAGAAATGTTACTGTAGAACAATCCAGAGCCCTATGAGAAAAAAACCTCTTCCTTGCTTCCCTGCAGAATAAAACAATAACTAATTTGGCAACACTTTCTTTGGCTTGGAGTAAATGTCAATAGCTAAATTCTCTCGAGATGCATGTCTGCATCAGGGATGGGGATATCCAGCAGAGACATGGCTCCAGGGGGAGACCTTTGACTTAACTATTTTTTGATTGAATTGTCTTAACTGCTCTGTCACGCTGACACAGAGGTTGGGGACAATGAGGAAGAATTTCTGTCTGCTGCATGGGAAACACTCGCTGCCCCCAAGTTGTGACATGGCATTAAGTCTGACTGA
Organism: Nipponia nippon; assembly: GCF_047370975.1. Lineage (NCBI taxonomy): Eukaryota > Metazoa > Chordata > Aves > Pelecaniformes > Threskiornithidae > Nipponia > Nipponia nippon. The sequence goes on along the minus strand of NW_028262380.1, from coordinate 81,605,102 downwards.
GGGGAGCAGCATATTCTCTGCAGTCATTCAGCAGCTCTGCAACTTTGTTTTTAAGTTTGAGAACCATCTCTGAACTCCACAGGGGCTTAAAAATCTCCATCTCCAACATAAAGCCTAAATCAGTCAGCTACTCAGCGAGTTTACTGAGCAGGTCAAATTTGGCCCAGTGGGCCCCTGTGTGCACGGCTCTGTACTGGGTGCAAGATGCGACTGGTCTGGCGTGGCTGTATCATGCCTAATAGCAGCCAGGTGAATGAAAGACCCCCGTCTCACCTGTTTGGTGTTTCAGTCTGGGCCCTGAGAAGTGATTAAAACCTTGACTGTCGAATTTGGAAATGGATACAGTCAGTTTTCCTGTGTTTTCTCTCAAACGCACAGCTGGTTTAAGCCTTTCCCCCAAGTTGCACCAGTGCTAATGACCTCGTGAAGGACAAGGAAGAGGCGAACCCCAGATCCACTGGAAATGCATTGTTCCACTGGAAAGAATGAAAATGGTTCCAGTAAAATATTTGAAAACAAGGGGTCCTAAGCAGAGAACATTTTTCTGTAATGGTCCTCCTGGGTGAGTCAGAGACTCCTTGCAGCGGAGGAAGCTACCTCTCTCAGTTCCTTCATGGAGCAAAATTTCTTCCTCTCTCACCCTGTCGGTTCCTATAAAATCTTTTTCAGCAGCTCAGGAATTCTGCACAGCCATCTCCAGCAGTTCATTTGTGATGCTTCCCTTCCCATCATTACAATATCTGACACGAAAAGGGCAGTAGTTTGTCACTGCAATTGCTGCTGCTTATGTCAACACCCGGCTATGCTGGCTTACTCTTTTTTCCAGAGCATCTCCCGGTGCCACTCAGGAGTTGTACTAACCTGCTGCGTGGCAGAGCTCTCACTTGTGGAACTGCATACAGTGTGCATACATATTTGCTTGCTTTCTTACTTTTTTTTTTTTTATCGAGAAACTTCAGCAAGCAAGTTTACGGTTTAGGAATCGCATGCACCATTCATAATATAAAGGACACAAAGATGGAATAATCCATCTTAAAAGCTACAGAGGATTTGTTGTTACAAAAGCTCCTCAAAGAAGGGGAAGAGAAAAGAGGAATAAATAAAGAAAACTTCTTTAAAATAATCAAGAAAGGAACTCAGTTAGAGAGCATTCTCTGAACCTACAGTAACCATAGCGAGCCAAACAAAAGACAGTAGTAATAAGTCTTATGTATCCTTGGTGATCTGCTTAAGCAACTTCTTGCTTTTACAGTAAGCCAGGAAAAGGGAGAACAGATGGGTTCAAAGTCTGCTGCAGGACCTATTGAATGACAAGAAGCCTCCTCTAATGCAAGAAAATGGGCCGGAGTGTTAATGCAAAGCAGAACCAGGGGTGGCCTTTGGGATTTTCAGGAAAGGGCAGTGGGCACGGAAGGCTTTACTGCAGGAAGGACAACTGAAGGGACTTGAATTCGCGTCAGCTCGAGGTGACTGTTGAGGTGTTTTGAAGTGGGTCTGAAAGACGCGGGAGAGGCCAGCTTGGCAGGGAAGATCTTGTTCTCTCCTGAAAGAACCTGAAAGAATCTGCTAGATATGTTTGTGGAAAACAGAAGAAGGAACGATGTGGGGGGGGAGATGCTGAAATCACAGAAGTTTGATGGGATTTTGCAGGAAGGAGACCCATCGTGTAGCTGGATGGTGGGACACCTTCTGGAAGGCGATACTTTCCCGTCACATCGTTCTAATCGGCACAAACTCTCCCCAGGGTCAGGGCCTGTGAGTCAGGGATTCACAGAGACAGCCCGTGGAATGAGAGCCAAGATTTGGATCATTGCCACCCACAGAGACCTCACACATTAAACAGACAGGACAAAGGTAGTAACGATTGTGTCCGTTTTACAAGTGGGAAACTGAGGCATGGAAACCAAGAGTCTTTATGCTATTGACAAGTGTTTTGCTGTACAGATGCTCCTGCTGGTTTCAAGGAGAGGGGTTCTTCTCCCCACGTGGCAGTGCCTGGGCAGCTGGCTCTACTCACAGCACCTGCAGTAAGACCAGCCATTGAATCCAGCCCCCTAAGGTTTAGCCCAGCACATGAAGTTCAAAACCAGCCTGTTTTTTAGGTATTTCCCCGCCCTGTGCTCATCAGAGTCGCCTCTCATAACTCGGCTTGGCAGAGTGGTTGGCTCAATCCAGCCAAAAGGAAAAAAACTTCAGTCCCTGGCCGGCTCCCGCTGGCTCCTCCTGCTCCTGATGGATGAGCGACAATCCTACACCCAGAAGGTTTGCTGGCTGCATATCACCTTCTTCTTCTCAACTGAAATGAACCATAAGAGGTCTTACTGGCTATTGATTAACCCCTTACGCTAGGTCCTGTAGCTCACGGCGATTACATTTTTGGCGCAAGTGACTGGTGAGGGTGATTTTGACAATGCTGAGGCTGCTTGAACTACTCCAACACGGCTTGCACGCTTAAAACAGCAGACGGTATTGCTGGCTTTGCCCTCGCTGACTGACAGCACTTAGAACCACTTGACATTTAGCGAACAGTTGAAGACTTGCCTTCTCATTTACTCTGACTTGGGACCTGGTCCTCACGGCGAGACAGGTTGTTCAGAGAAGGTAACCACATGCAGAAGCGGCCTCCCTGCGTATTATTTGTCTGCTGTGGCGGGTATAGCTTTGCAAGCATCTTCCATCCGTAACTGCTCAGTGCATCCCAGACCCAGCAGAGTCCCACCCTTGACTTTGTTCAGCCTTGTCCTGCGAAGCAGGTGTTCATTTAAATAGGTTACATGTACGCTGAGGTTTGTTTGCTTTGTTGACAATTGTTACACTGGGTAGAGATAGAGCTTTGTGTTTATAGTGCAGCTTGTTTTGTTTGAATCATTCAGTCCTTCCCTTGAAATATCACCACTCCTTAAACACAAATATTTTCAGAGGCATTCAGTGAGAAGAAATGAACATGGAGCATCTGAGCCTTGCTTTGGGAGACAGTGCCCTGTTTCTGGGCTTTTGGTGGAAACTTGGGCGTCTTTTTGCCTCTTTTCACTCTCTGAGCAATAGTGCCAGGTCACAGGCCTGTTGTGAATGTTTTCCTCCAGGAACTTTAAGGAATTTGCATCCAGGGAACCCCAGCCGAATAGATGACACAACCGTACTGAAGCAATAGACAGATGAGAAGGCTAACAGATTATTCATAGATGAGATAACTATGTAAACAACAAAAGATCAGCCCATATCTCCATTTATTTTCTCTCTAGGTACGTAAGTAATACGGTTTTGATGCTGCCATCAAAAGCTTCTAATCACAAAAAGTGGGTCTTGTTTTAGGTCTTGCTTGTGGACAATTTAAGTAGACAGGAGCAGAGCAGATTATTCTCAGCCTCTGGAATTCCTTGCAGATGACTCTCTACTCATGCTAGCAAACTTCCCTTAAAGGCATTCTTTACTATGGTACTGTGGCTGGCTATGCGGCCTTGCAAGCTGCAGTTTAAGAGCCCTTGGCGTAGGCATAGGCTGGAACGCATCAGGATTTGAAGACGGATTTCTTTCAGAGCTGTTCATGATGTTAGCAACCTTATCAGAAGTATTGCGGGGTTTAGTCTTTCCTTAAAGTCTTTGATTTCACATTATTTATAAAGATGATTGGGGAAGAATCCAGATTGCCATTTTCACTAAAAAAGGGAGAAAAAGAAATGTCTAGCCCACGTAGTTGCAAAGAGAACCTTAAGACAGTGATCCCGTGGAGCGAAAAGAACTAGAATATATAAATACAATTTGGATTATTAGAGGATAAAGCCCAGATGGTGGTGGTGATGACTTTTTAACGTCAGGGTTCATCAAGGCGGAAGTTAATAAAAATGCTTCTGATGAGTATCTCAGCCTTTGAAGTAGTTGGTATTTGTTACAGGAGATATTTTTCCAAGAATGCCTCTTCTCCATTATGTGCGATCTAACAGAACAAAACAAAAACAAACCAAAAAAATCCCTTCTGTTGACTATATCACAAGTTAGTCTAACCCATAATATCCCACTCTATTGTATTTCATTGAAATGATACCCACCTGTTTTTCTTTACAGCAGCAACAAACTGGAGCAGTACTGCATTTTCAGTTTCTTATTTATTTATGCTGGCAGCAAGGCCTAATGTTTCATCTCTCACCTTTCCTGGTTATTGTGATACAAGGCTCTTTATATGAAGTCTTATTCCTGTGGTTTTATCCATTCTTAAGAAGAAAAGAAAAAACTCATTCATCAGTGGAATGACTTCCTGGTAGGATGAATGACAATGATTTTTACCTACCTTTGTATGGGGTTCAGCGAATTTATTAGCTAATGTTTGTGGAAGTTAGATTTTGAGTTTTAGAAGGTACATGAGCTAGAATACTATTGTTCAGAAGAACAGACTGGCTTCGCCTGTGAGAAATCACCATTCAACACTGAAACTAATGTTCTGGTAAAAATCTGGGTAATACGTCTACATGCGTTGAGTTACATGTGGGGGTTATGGCTCAATTACACTTTGCCTGGCATGACTTGAAATAAAAGTAACTTCCAGAAGTATGCGTGCAATTTCACTGCTCAGAAAATGGTACCGCTGCAAATAGCAGCCCTTCCCCTGGCTGGATCAGAGTCTTAATCCGATTCAGATACATCTCTCTGTCTCAGTATGATGTCTGGGAAGGTGAAGGCCTGAAGGAAGAGATTGTGCTTCTAGTGTGCCATGAGACGCTATACTTAAGTGTGGGTCACATGGCAATTCCTAACACAGCTTCTGTTGAACAGGGACTGCCAGGTGCTTTGAATATCAGGGTTTTTTTGTGGCAAGTTTTGTAATAAAAGCTGTACCAGTTGCAGTCTGAACCGGTGGCACTCCTGAGTCTCCAGAAACTCAGGATTTGCAGTGCGTTAACTCACATATAGCCTTGCCCTCTGCTATGAGGTAGTGCATTAGCGCACAAGGCTGAGATTCAGAGATTCTGGGCCAAATGTTCGTGTCCTCTGCCGTGTCACTTACTTCTTTGCAGACTTGGTGTATTTCTGCTGGCACACTGGTGGAGAACCAATGTCCATGAAGGACTACACAATGTGCATGATGGACCATACAAAACAGAGGAAAGTGCCCTAGGATTCTCCTAGCTTTGCCACTACGTAGCCTTAAGCAAGCTGCTTACTTTCTCATAAAATTAAAATAGTTGTCTATTTTCTTTAAATCTCTAGCTGAAAAATCCTACAGAGGTGCTGCATGTCATTAACTACGTGCACCTATGCGCATCCGCGTTGTTGCTGGCCAGTAGGCAAGAAGCTGTTGTTAATCAGCCAGCTAGATCACGAAGAGAAGCTTGAACAAAAAAATCACATCCAAGCTCTTCTAATCCTGGCTCTGCCCTTGGGCTTGTGCCTCGGTGCTCTTACCAGGAGGCGTTCCGCGGTCGTTTTGCTGGCATTTACTGCTTCCAAATACCAAAGACTTTTCAGGCTTATTCAAAACAGCGCTTCTTGGCAGAATTAATTTGGCTGCCGATCCCTAGCTTCCATCTATCTGAAGTGTAGGGGAGGCAAGCAGAGACCTTTGAGGAAGCTGGCTGGCAAAGGGAGACAACATTTCTTAGTCAGAGAGCTGAGTTTGGGGCTGGTAGGCCTAATTCCCTCAACAGAAATGTATGCTCAGCTCTGCATGTGATAGCCAAACTGTGACAGGCATGCCTCACCATTTCTTTCTCCTCTCTTTCCCGTGCAGATCGAAGAGGGAGGTAAAGCGGACTCCCTGCCTTCCAAGCTGCAGGCTGGTGATGAAGTGGTGAACATCAATGAGGTGGAACTGAGCAGCTCCAGGAGAGAGGCCATCTCCCTGGTTAAAGGGTCCTACAAGAAACTGAAGCTGGTCGTCCGCAGGTAGGCAAGATCCAACACTCCTTCCCCCTCTCTCTCCTGCCCTGCAGGGTGTCACAGCCGTTCCCCTCACATCTCCAGCTGAAAGCCTATGACTCCGCCTGATCTTGGCAAAGGCCTTGTTTTAAGCACAGAGGCATGAACCCAAGGGCAAATGTTTGTTCTTTTCAGCCAACGTTTCTATGACTCCATTGTCACTGGTACCTCCAAGCGTGTGAAATACATATCCAAATCTCTTCCCCTGGTCCCCTGCCACATGACAATCCAGGATTCCTGTTCAGTGATTTACAAGCTGTCCCGTCTTCCTTCAAAGTGCTTGGGGCTCCCTGTGAAAGGGTGGCAGTTCTGTACATAGCTCTTGCCTCATTTGCTGCACGTTATCGCTGTTGCTGTGACAGCAGAAAGATTTCCACCGGCCTCAGCAAGATTTGGAGCTGTTTCATGTTTTGCAGGTGAGTGAGAGAGTGGCTGTGCTGACTGAGAGCAGTCTGACCGATGTTGTACTCGGGATGTCATCTAGGGGGAAGAGCGGCCATTTCAGCTGCATCTTTTGAGCAACAACCTCTGCGCTATCCCTGAATGAGTCCTCTCGCGCGTGTTCTATGTCGCCGTTTCCCTGGCTGTCAAAGGCCTGGTAGATGGTAATGAGTAGTGATGCCCGCGTGCTGGGTTTGACTGTGCTGAGCATAACTCAGCTAAGCAAATTGTGCTGATTCTCTTTGGTGACATGAATAATAAATATGTTTGTCTTAGGGTCAGGATACAGAACTTGAATCTTGAGGTTCATTTTGAATCAGAGATGTTTGGGTCTGGAATTTGGGGAAGGGGGGATTTAATACCTTGACAGAGATGCTTCCTGTATTTTTTTTACTGTGGGCATGTCCAAACATTTTTTTCTGTGCCGGTTAGGTGATAGCTGGTATCGCTTTATGGAATGCTCTGTCCTGAATTTCCACACTTAGCCAGAAAGGAATCTGGGTCAAGATCAGCATAGCTGAGGAGCTGTCATTAGCCAAACAAATGGTGTCAGTTTGGGTCACTAAGTTGGAACAAGTGACTACCATCTGAGCGGTGATGTCCAAGTAGGACAGGTATGAACAGCTCAGACACCCCCCTGCTCTCTGGAGTATATTTCGTGCTTTTGCTGGCTATATTCTGTTGTTTACCTAAAGCACCTTTAGGTACTGACAATCACCTTATGACAAATTCTTAATATTCGTATACAGAACTGTTAGATGGTTTGTGTAGCCATTGGGAGGATATTTGCAAAAGTAGTTCACTGCAGTTTGAGTGTTTTCCAAAAATAAATGGTTTTTCTTTAAGGCCCATGTAGATTGTGGTCCAACTGTATTGACTGAACAAAATGTTTAATTCAAACTAACTTAGCAAAATGGTGAAAATAGAACCCGTTTGTCACAGTTTAATTTCATTTTGCCGAGATGAACTAGTAAAATAACTGTTTGGTGTAAATTGAGAATTATTTCTGGCGTTTGATCTGTCCACCTAAGAGATAAGAAGAAAAGGAAAGAGGAAAAGATAGACAAGCAAACCTAAAGTCCCATTGGAGTTGTTTCATCCCAGACTTCCTCCTCTCCACTTCACTTAGATATTTTCATTAGCAGCACTTCTCCGGTGGAGACTAAAACCTGCTCATCTTGTGAAAAGCCCTTTTGCAGCCTACAAAGTGGAAAAAGTGCATTGGGAAGATCGGTTCCTGTGTGTCTCAAACCGGACACCAGGTGTGAATAAGCACTCTCTCTGCCTGGATATGTATGCGCGCGCACACAGATACATACGTGCGCACGTGCACGTATGTGTATGTATGTATGCATATATGTCTTTATAGACAGAGAAGTGTTGTACTCAAGGTCAGCAGTGTCATAGCCAGACCAAAATTCAGTAGCTCCTAATATTTCCTTGGGAGATGCCTGAATCACGGGACCACATCTCTTAGAAAGCTTTGTGGCCTCTTTCTTCAGGCTAAATGAGAAAATTAGCAACTATTTAATTGCCTTGACTAGTTTTTCACATGCAGTAGGAATCATGAGAGGCAGAGCAATCCCAGTGGGCATCTATCGCATGGTTCTCATTACAGTTGATGAGTTATTGAAAGAGGAGGTGGTCCACCTGTGCAAAAATCAACAATCAGCCAGCAGTGTTTTATGTTCCGAAATTACACTTCACAGTGTAACGTAATAGTTTCTCTCTCCATTATTTTTCAATTCCCAAGACCTTTTCACCTTTTCTTCTCGTTTTTAATGAGTGTGCAAGGGTATTTCATGTTTTCCTGGTTTGGAATACTATAGTGAACTTGAAGAAAATTTGGTTTGGAGCCTTTCATGGTTTCATTTCATCACCACTAGAAAGATCAAGCACATTAACTTTAAGAGCTATTACATTAACATACTATTCCCTTGCCAAGGTACTTCAGGCCCTCTGTGCATGTTTAAAGCTTAGTGACAATCCATAAACTTAGAACTGAAAAATTGCAATTAAGAGCTAAGAGCCCAGCCTTCAGTTCAGGTAATTTGACACAGTCCCAGCTGACCCTGCAGCGCTGGCCTGAAAGCAGCAAAAGGACAAAAATGTGAGGTCCTGACTGCTTTGCGGGCAGTGGGTCACAAGTTTTTCTGAATTCTCTCTGTCACCAAAGGTGGCAAGACTCAGCACTCTGGCCAGCTGGTGGCAAGGTAGAAGACAAAGATTTTGTCTGCAGTGCTAGAGGGAAAGTGGGTGAGAAGGGATAAAAGAAGGATCCCAGAGGAGAATGGTGAGAAAGAGGAAAGCAGCAAGGCGAAAGTGAGTTTCTGCATTAAATAAAAGCTTCCAACAATATGAAATGAAACGAGGCAGGATGCGAAAGAAACAAATCAAGGAAAGCAGCTCAGTACAGAACCTGAGCCGCGTGGAGCCTTCATCTCAGTTAGTGCGATGCTGCTGGGCAGGCAGCGTATCTGTGTGATGAAATGTGAACAAAGGTTTGCAAGCCAGACTTGAGGTAAAGCTACAGCACCAAGGGTGTGCAGATTATCTTTACCCCAAACATAATGGGTTTAGCCATTAAGGCTGGTAAAGGAAGCACTAGTGTGCTTGAGGTGCTGATTTTTGTAAATTGGCCATAATGATTTAATTGAAGTGGATTAGGGTTGCTTACTGCAAATACCAGCAGTCTGAAAACTCACTGACCAGTCATTTGTGACCTGAATTTTTAGTCTGTGATTTCAATATTCATGAGGGCTCTTGCTCAGGAGTGACACAAGCTCACACTGACGTGGACTTTACCCCTTCAAAGTCATACGCAAACAATAGCAAAGTCTGCTTGGTGTATGTGGTTTTGGTCCTTTCAAGGCATATTCAAGGTCAGCATGTTTTTGAAGGTTTGGTTGTTTGTTTTTCTAATTAAAAACTCAGGAGCTCTCTGTAACAGCGTGATGGTGACACCAGACATAGCAATGGACAGAAAGCACAGATGTTTTTATTCACACGTGTTGTAGTGAGACCATCAAACAGGACCAACAGAATACATTTGACCCGCTCCGTACACTTGTGTAGCCCACGTAGCGTACTCAGATTGCTATTTAATCTTGGTTTTTATTTTAGGACAAAGGTAAGCTTTTAGTACCAGTGGCAGCAGAGTGAGCCTCTACTCGTGTTACTAAGCAAAAATTGATGTTACAACACCTTGCTGGGTCTGTAGACAGGCTGATGCAATGATGGGTTATTTCCCTTGGAATGCCATCTGCCGAGTTCAGTACTGACGCATCACTGTCAGTCTTCATCAGTCTGTTATTGATCCGTTTAATGAAGGAAAAGAGTGGGAATAGTTGCAATGAAGGGAACGTGAAGGGAAAATCAGAGAAAACTCAATATGAGAGGAAAGACTACAATAAACAGAGATGAGAAAAATTACCTGTCTCACAAGGATACTTAATAAATATGAATGGCTATAAATAAATAACCAGTACCAGACTAGTTAGTGCATGAGGATCATAGTTTGCCTTTCACTCCTGTGCAAACGTCCTGCTGACATCAGGGAGGAACTTGCAGTAGGAGACACCTGTAAAGCTGTGAATTTATACGCTTTCTGCTTCCTTGCTCATGGCCTTACAGTAGGGCAGAGGCAGAGAATGACCAGAGGAGCCCTAGTGTTAAGTAAATACTGTGCCCATTCCCTAAGACGATCCTTGTTTGGGAGATAACTGCTAAATGATTTTTCATGGATGCTCTCTAGCTGCATTTTGTTTGTCTCATCCTCAGCTCGGGAGCCTTCAGTGGTAGTTTTCAAACGTTCAGCTTTCTCTGCTTCTTTAACAGGGCAGCTCATATGTAACTTGTTTAAAAGGCTGTTCCTAAACCAGTTCCTTTCTTCTGCCCATTCCTTGCTACCTCCCTGTACTTGTTTTGCCCATTCATTTCCAGGACAAGGGACTCAGACAGGTATGGATTTGTTCATTCCTGTAGACCTCAGGTCTGCAACTGGTGTGCTATGAGGAAGCTTGCTGAGACTTCACACTTCATTGTGCTGAAGGCAGAATAAGCCAGAGTAAGATGTATTCCCTGCATCTCGGGGAATTACAGAGCCTTATTGAGCGTACCTTGGGTGCACTTCCCAGTCCCTGCTAAGTTGAGTTACGATTTCCTGCCTCACGTACCCTGCTGCTGGTATCTTTTGTGTGGTGGATTTAGCTTGCTGGTCTGCTCTAGTCCTTTTTCTGCCATCTGATTCTTAAGACGTTTAGAGTTGCACAACAAAATTACCTGTTTTCTCTTCCCCTGCTTTTTAATACAGGGCTTTTCAGGACACTTTCCTCTGCTGGCCCAGAAGAAATCACATTCGTTTTTCATTCTGATATATTTCATGCCTGAGCAATCAGGCAAAAAGTGTTCAGCCCTGTTAGCCAGGTCGAATTGCCACAGGTAAACTGAGTGGGGGGAACAGCCTTTAAAATTATCACCGGGCAGAGACAAGATAGTATTGCGCTACAGGGAAGAGCAAACAAGTATCGCTCCACTGGTGACAGGCTGTGGGAGGGAGCCAAGAAGCTAGGTCCTCAGAAAAGAGGTCTCCGCAAGTATTTCCCGTGATAGTCTTCAGTATGTCCATATCACTGCTGGTGACAAACGTCTCTCGCTGTGGGTATGAGCAGAACCAGTCCCATCAAGCCTGAGGAATCCGCAGGCTGATGCTGGGGAGATCTTTTTGCTCACAGGTTGCCAATTTGGGAACAGTAGGTGTGAATCACTACGAGAAACTGGAGAGACCAGTCTGTTTAAATTTGTAGCGGGAGGCTTGTCTACTGTCCTCAGCAAACTACCTTAGATAGTTTTTGATAGTCAGTTGATCTTTAACCAGCTGGAGGAGACTGGGTGTTTGAAAGCTAAAGCTACAAGCCACAGAAATAAGGCTTAGTTGTTTAATTGTGAAAGACGGGTTATTTTTTCCAACTTGTTTTTTTCTGTCGCTTCCTCTCCAACTTCAGTATCTAAGCAGAGTTGGGTGCAATTAAAAAAAGACCCAGGCCTTTTCAGTGGCATCAGTTCGATCGAATTGTGTTGTGCATGCTTGTGTCAGCTGAAGATAAGGCTCGAAATGTGGGCATTGCCTTGTCGGCTTTACAGCGACCGCAGTGGCCTACAGCAGTTGCCAAAAATAGACTTTTCCACAGGTCAGTAAGCAAGAATGGCTGTCAGAGCGTCACACTGTTTACATAGTTTTACATTCAACATGTTCGTAACAGCAGCAATTAGATCGCTGAGGCATGATGGCAAATGTAGCTGTTCTGCAAATATCATGCTGAAGGGAGCCACAGTCACAGGGACAACAACTCTCAGACACCCTTTCTAACACAAACACTGTTTGAACTAAGGCCTCCTACAAGCCATTCCTTAGAGTTGCTGTGGCATTCACCGTTGCCTGGCGCAGGGAGGGCAGAGGTGAAAACATGAAGTCATTCTTGTTGAGACGCCAGTATGTTGTGAAGTGAGCTTGCCACGGGCAGTTCGGTCCGTGTCCTCGGTGGGTGTAAAGCAGCTCCGTGGACTTGAATGGAGCTCGGATGAGTTACCTCAGGTCAGAATTTGGTCCTTTGATTCTTTAAACTCTTGGATCCATCATCACTCTTGGTTAATGAATGCAAAGCTCTATTAAAATTTGCTAGTGGAACAGCAAGTAAAAATTTTCTGCAGAGAATTACCAATGTTTTAGGCCATTGCTCTGTACGCGCTGCCATGCAGGGGTCCTTCTGGGGTGTTGTTTTTAGTGTTCAGGCCAGTACATAGGTTCTGACTTGGGACGTGAGGGGCTCTGATGGCGACACTTGCGTTTGCAGAGCCAGTGAGATTGTGTGAAGTATGAATCTCAAAAGAGCTGTGGTCTAAAGCAAAACCGCATGCCTCCAAGACGTGCAACATGTGTGTTCCTAGCATATATCTGATCGTACAGATACGACCGACCATAGGAAGCCTTTTCAAGTATTATTTATATGGTATATACAATGTTATATCAAAGATGAAGTACATTCAGTTCCTATAGCATACAGTTGCCCTAACATCTTGTTGTGCTCTTGAGGCTCGAGGCACGCAAGCTTAGTGCTTCTGAGACCACCGCAGTAAAAGCCACCCATCAGCCTTGTTCTTCTCCAAAGCCGCCCGTGAACGTACAAATCCGCAGTAGCTTGAATGGGGATCTGATGTTTTGGGCTTGGTGCTAGCCATTACCATCGAGATAGATACTGCAATTAAAGTACGTGGCTGCCGCTGCTCCCGATACCTACTAACAGCTTTACTAACAAACAGCTTTACCTGTCCCAAGGGCGTGCGTTTGCCCAGTTCGCATGGTATGTTTTATGTAAAGGGAAGGACGTTTGACTGTATCATCTGTCGCTTTCTGGGGCAGCTCTGTAGTGAGGTGTAAGTAAACAAAGAGGTACAAACATAGCAAAGATCAGTATTCCAGGCAGTTGATGTTCTGTTTTCAGTGTTAGTGGTCGGTGGTTTGTGTCTGCCGCAAGTTTAGCCGTGCCTGCAATTCTTTTCCATCTCAAAGAGCCTTAGGCTAAAAATACGAGTCAAATAAAGGAGGAGTGGGGATAGAAAACATTATCCTCATTTTCCTGTTGTGCTAAAAACTGTATAAAAAGAAAGGATTAAGCTTATCCTTGGCTATAACTGTAATCTGCGTGTTCGTTTTCATGCTTCCCTACAGATTCCCCGCATCACTTGGGTTACTCGGCTTATTCTCTTGGCACATCCCTGTCCCCGGGCCCCCTTGTCTGAACGGTGAGGCCTGGGGGCAATGCTGGTAGGAGAAGCATGCTACAGTCCTGAGAGCGGGCGTGTCAGGGGGAAGCTGGCTAATTCAGGCGCTGAGCCGACTGAGAATTCATTCACCCAGGGATACACCCCCTGGAAATACCAGCCCTGTGGCAGACGAAAACCTGCTGCTAAGTGCCAGGGGCCATCTCACGCTTACGCAGTCGCTGCACTGCAAACGGCTGGGGCTGGGAAGATGTTGGACCTCTGGTTATATTAGTTCTGCTCTTATCCTCTTCTTGATGTGTCTGCTTTCAGGTGCTGTCAGGGAGAAGATGCTGGGCTACATGGGCCTCTGCTCTGCCACAGCACAGCCAGTGTTATGCTTTCAGACAAATCTGGTTCTAATCAACTTATTTAAAGACCTCAAGATCAGGCAATTAAACCCAGACATCCCGAATACTTACACCTATGCCATAGCTACAAAGTTGGTCTTCTTTCGGCAGCAAATTGCTATAACTAAGGCTTTAAAAAAAAACAAGGGCAAAAAGTCTTCCACTCTACCTGATAAATGACCCTATCGAAGTGTCGAAGTGTGGGAGGAAGATGTCAGTACGACCGACATCTGAGGCTCAGAGCCGATTCGAGCCCATGGAAATCGGTGGAAAGATTCCCACAGACTCAAAGAGGCTTTGGCTCAGACCCTCGCTGAGCAGTGTTTTCCCCTAGAGAGAGGGGAAGCTGCTGGCATTTTTACAAAAAGCCAAGTGCCAACACAATTCTTCAAAGAACTCTGTGGACTAATCCTTTCCTCTTATGACACTAATGTAATTTTATGTCATATTTGACAGCGTGCCAAAAAATTGCATCGAATAAATCCAAGTTTTGTGAATGAAATTAATTAGAATAGGCATTGGCTCATGCCCCACTCTGCAGCGAGGCAGGAGCATGTTTCCAAAGAGCTGCTATGCGGTACGGTTATTTTTTTGTTCAGTGATGATGACTGGGGGAACGGGAGAAAGGAAGGTTTCGTGCACATGGAATTTTTAAGACTGACAGCTGGAGAGGCCAAAGCTGGCATTAGCACCGGTAGAGGGCTGGCAGGGTGGTCTTGTGACTCGCGCTCTTGTACGTTCGGTTGTGAACCCTTCCACAGCTTTCCGGTGTGCCCTTGGTCACGTCTCCTTGTTTCTTGGCCCTCCGTCTGCCGGGTGTCACTGATGCTCTGTTGCGTGAGATCTTGGGACAGGGAAGGGGTCTTTTAAAATGCATCTTTTTAACACTCAAAAAACGAGCCTTCAGTTGGAGTCTTAGATGAAGAGACAGCTCCTCCGCTGATGCCAACGGGTGCGACCAGCCAAAGCCCATCAGGGTCCTGACCCGTTGTTCGTACAGTATTTCCGAGGCCCGTACAGCCTGTTCCCAGGTAAGGAAAGGCTTTAAAATTTGCCTGTGCGTTGGCTCAAACTGGTAAGTCTTTAACTCTCTCAAACATGAGTATTTTCATTAGAGGAGTTTTCTGTGCATTCATCAAAATGTTTGCAGTTCCTATCTTGATAAGAAGGGTCAATGCGAAACACAAGGCAGACAGCTAAGAGGTGAACAGAATTTAGTTTTGAAATCACTGGCAATAGGCTTACTGTCTAGGATTTAATCAGCTACAGCTTAGGACTGCCAGGCTTTTAGGAAATTTCCCACAGTGAGTAGTAAACGTGAAGAAGATCTAGATACGATTTTTGAAAAAAAAAAAGATGTAGGCCACTGATGGGGACAGTGGGAAAGTGCCTTGGAAAAAAAATACCAACCACCATAATGCGTTATCCTATATGGGACATTAAAGACTGACCTCTCACCTGAAACTGCATTAGAAACACAGCGATTTCTAGCCACTGCCACTCTGCATTAGCTGCTTCTTTCAGCAAATGCATTTGGATTAGTTTGCCTTCTTCAGGCAATAATCAAACTGGGGTTTGATTTGTCAGAAAGTGACACTGGAAAAGCTGGGAAATCTCTGCCAGCGCCGTACAAAGTGCTTTTTAGGGTGTGAATCGCCTTCTTTTGGAATTTCCTGAGGATTAAGTTGGAGCTGGATCGGATCACGATAGTTTGAAAACTCGAACAAACAAGCGTGTGTTCTCCGACTGATCTGTGCCCTGCTCCTCTATCTCTGATTGTGTCTAGGCTGACCTTTAGTCGATAGGGCAAATACCTGGACTTGCGCGAGGTTCTGGTTACCTGCACAGGTGCAAAGGGCTGCAGGATGACGGCGTCACAGGGCAGCTGCAGGGGGAGAACTGAGAAAAACTGCATTTCGTCATCTTTGTCGTAAGAAGCTCCAGTTGCATGGCTTTAATTTCAAGAGCTGACTGTAAATATTGATTGATAAGGGGTTTGTTAGTTGCACGGCATTGATATGTGCTGATGTATACATATCCTTAGCCGGGTTAAATATTTATTTTGCTCAGCTACCCTAGTTACCCAGGAATATAAAACAATTTCTCAAAAATGTTTCTGTGCTTTTCCTGCTTGATCCAAGGTTTCCTCTGAAAGGGAGGTGGGGTCAGGAAAGGCTAATGAACACTAACGTAATCCTACTGATATAAATTGAGTTTGCCTGGATTTACTTCAGTAAAACAGACGTTAGGGTGTAGTGGTCACTGTAATTACTTTACATTTTTTCATGAATGGACTTGTATGGGTCATCCAGATCCCTTGGTATTGTTTCTCCCTTGTGGCTGGATAAATGGAATATCTCAGTCAAAAGAATAATGAAGAGCAGAAACTGCACAGACAGTATCAAATGGCCTTTTATATGCACGAATCTTCCTGTTTGGAGCGAAAGGCAGCCTCACTCACTTGCACAAATGCAGGTGGACAAAGAGCATTCATGTGTCTGCACCTGGCCAAAACACTGGCTACGCCAATAGCTCTGGAATATAGATTTCCCCCCCCCCCCCCATACCCCTTTCTTCATCTTTCTGCCTGCTTTGACTTTGGTATTAGAAAGGAGACAGGGTTGGTCTTCAGGACATGTATGCAAAACATTTTCATGGAGTTTATGCCTGCATAAGTACACCATAACTTTTTTTTTTCTATTAAAGAATGCCTTAGCTAATTAAAATCAGAAATATTAGTTTTAAAATACATCTTTCAGACACTGAAAAGAACCAGTTAGCTCAGAGTTACTTCTTAGTCTTCTGTGTTTACCAGGCTTTTAAAAATTATTGCTCTCGTGAAGTGAAATTGCAAGAGGAGAATGGAGGCACTAAGTGCCATCCTCTGTCTCGGGGAGACGGGAAACTCCTCCAGGATGCTGGTGTTGGGCCTGGGGCGCTGGGTTTGGTTCCTCCTGCTGACAGATATTTTTATGTGGCATTACTCCTTATACTCACCTCCCTTCTAAAAGGGAGATACAGCTCTCCTGCCTGTAGGGTGTCAGGAAGTTAACCGCACTGAAGAGGATGATGTATTCAGACTCTTGAAGTAAAGGGGATGTTGAAGGTGGAGAAAGTATGGTAAGACTCCATAGGGTGAGACTGGGAATAACATGTGTTTCGATCTAACAGCCTGACTGGGAAAAAAAATATTTAGGGTGAAATGGAAGTGAAATCGTATGTTTCGTTTGGCCTGAAATGAAATGTTTTGCTCCCTGTAGGAAAAGCCTGTTAATTTAATATATGTAACGTATATTTAATGTATGTTTTCAGCATTCTCTTGGATGCTAAGGCAGCCTGGCTGCAGAGAAGGGAACTGAACCTCCCTAGTTGCATCAGGCTGCCATCCTCTGTATCAGGATGGGTCCAGTGTGATGAGGGCCACATACTTTTCTGTGCTATTCCCATGAACTTCGTACAGAGCCACGTGCCCAGGGCCTTCTCCTCTGCCAGGGCTCACGCCTGGTGCTTTGGCGCAGGAGAAGAGGCAGTGGGACCCACAGAGCTGACGGCTGGCAGAAGGGAACCGTTGTGGGCATCATTTTCAACCCTGAACCCGCAGTCGGATTACTGTGCCCTAACTTGTGGGCCAGTGAGCAACAGAGACTGATGTCCCTGCTACACTTCTCCTCCACTGTGGGTTTTTACCCCCCACTCTCACTTCCAGTTATTTTTTGCAAATGAACTTTGAATGGTGACTTTCAAGAGGAACAAGAAATAATTCCTGGCTGGCTGAAAACACTTCTTCATTGAATTTTTGTTCTTTTCTCCTCTCTCCCTCAAAAACTCAGTGTTAATTATAAGAGGGGGCCAACCACCAATCTGCTGGGAGTCAGGACAGAGCTGACTGGCACTTTCACTCAGCAAATTTCCCCTTTCCTCACGGTCTCTGCGCCTGTCTGTCAGGCCTGCTGACGACTGCTTGGTAGGAGGGCAGTAATCTGAGCTGCCTCTGCTGAGCAAACCTCCTGCTTTTTACTGCGGGATTAGTCCGGAGGTGCCTCTGTGCACAGCACCTGTATCTGCAACTTGTTATCTTAATCGCTATGCTCTTGTTTCTCCACTTTCCGAGGCGGTAGTGCCATTCCCTCCTCCGAGGACTGCGCTCGCCAAATGGCAGGCTGCCTCCGCCGCAAGGATGGGAATACCTGAGACTTGGTCTTGTGTCTCAAAAGGTAAGCAGCCTCTCAACAGCTACAGCGAAGCAATCCGGGCACGGCTTTGTGCCTGTGGAGGCAGTCGGACCTCGCGGCATGGCTTTGGGAGAGGGAGGACAGGAGTCTTAAGGACCCTGTTGGTCCTAAACGTCATGAGCATCATAAACTTCAGAGCAAGTGAGTGTCCAGACAATGCCATGGGGGATTTTTCAGCTGCTGTTGTAAGCGAGCTCACAGCAAACGGGCAGCCAGTGCCGCGCCGCTGCTCAGGTTCTGTCACTGGTGAAGCTTTTGAGTGGTGTAAGCAAATCTATTGGGCTTTAGGCTAGAAAAGTGCCAGAAGCTTGCAGGAGAGGTGAACTTCTGAGAGCCTCCGGACTTGTACGGCATGTTTAAGGCCATTCCCTCCCTTGGTGTCAAAGGGTGCTAATAATAATGCCATGCATTTGGGATGCTGAGTCTCATGAGCAGAGGGTCTGACTCACATACACACCACAATCTGTTGGGTGCATTTTACAGTTTTATAGTCTGTAAGAGTCTCTGCTCCAGTAAGTGGCACTCTTTTTGGCCTTCACCTTTTACAATTTGAGACTTGTTTAAAGTAAGTGTCAAACCAGGCCAACGCTTGGCATCAATGTTTCATACAGATGGGCTAGCCGTACAGTCTGGCGTATATTTGTGTTTGATTAATAAGGAAACATTGCAGATAGCAGAAAGAGAATGTGAAAGAGACTGATTCTTAAGAGATGGCAATCAGTATAGCTCCAGTATGAGCCTGCACAAGTTTACATTTGTTGGAGACCTGTCATATATTATACACACCTATACGCCCTTTTAGATTGGTTGTGAATCATAAAGCTAAGTTCATTGAACTTTGATTTTGGTTATTTCCTGAGACATTAACTCCTTTAGTAAACCCATTAACTGATCTTTAAACTCATTACCTGCTTCATTGCTATTAGGATATCTTTAACTTTAGGTTTGTTTGGGATTTTTTTTTTTTTTTTGTGAATATGGACCAAGCCTTTAGCTGTGCGCTTCAGCTGAAATTGTTGTAACTGTGGTTTTTCTACAATGCAGTGATCCAGTCTGTTTAGTGAAAGTTGGCAGTGCGGGTGAAAGCAAGTTGAAGTGGTGCTGGTGGAATATTGGGCTCTGTGTCCCTGTGTACGTAAAATGGAGTAATTTTTGGCTGTAGGTTATCTGCTTAAGAAAATCAACTTGAAACAGCCTGCTCTGAAGTACAAATGCAGCCACAACTTGTGAGCGCAGCACACTGCCTTGCCTAATATGCACTCCTTATTCCAATACTTAAAGAACAGGGAGATTTTGACAATAAAACTAGAACTGGTTAGAGTAGCAAATTCCCAGTCACTTTAGATTGCCCCAGCACCCTGCGGTGCACCCTCAGGTGCAGCCTGATGCCTGCACGGGTGGGCATGTTCCCAGGCTGCAGTGATGTGAGGAACCTCCTGTCCTGGGCTGGAGGACCCGTGTACGCGCACCGCGAGGCCGCAGGGAGCTCTGCAAAGGACGGTGTCAGCTCTTCCCCACTTGCATCTCTCACGTGCTGTGACGCTCTCCTGAGGAGGACTGAAGGCAGGCAGTACTGCAAACAAAACGTTCAGCTAGAAGTTACTGTGGACAATCATATATGGGCAAGGGATTAGCTTGGGTCCTCATCCACTACCTGCTTGAGTGATTTGACATCTCCTGTGGTCTTCATGTCAGGTTGTAGAGGAGCCAGACATATTTCTTCCTGGGAACAATTTGAGCAGAGCGATTCAGTGCTCTGTAGTATACAACGTGAAGAAAGGTGTTGTACGTAGCATCTGGAATTTGAAGAGATGCCTGAATTAAAGGGATTTGGTTGTCGCCTCCTTCAAGTGAATTGAAAAAATCGTCTAGGCGTGATGTTACTGTTTTCTCTGGTCTGTTTTGTAGTCTCTTAAAGATAAGTCTTTCTGAAGCCTTCAAAGGGTTAAAGGCAATACCTCGTAGAAACCCAAGTGGCTGAAGAAGTACCAGATATTAACATTTACCTCAGTTGCCAAAGCCTGGACATTTCTTTCTGCTTTTTAGAAATTACTGCCTGCAGGGACCATTTAACAATAAATCATAGCAACTTGGCTGTTAGAGGGCAACCCATGTGCATAGGCACTAAAGGGCTGTGCCAGCATCTCCTTTGTTCAATAAAAGTAACAGCAGGAATTTGATTAAAGACTGATAGAAAAGAGAGGGAGAGAGAGGGAGAAACATAGGAAAGATTAAAGAAAGAGCGAGCCACCTGGAAACTTCATTCCTCCTTTATTTCTAACTTAAGCTCATAAATACCAAATCTAAACCATTGTATGTGTGAGAGGGAGGGAAAATTTCCTGCATGCCTGCACAGAAAAGACTGCACATGCAGACGCAGAAACCGACTTTTAGCAAAAGTCATACCCTTTTTTCAAACTTCATACTTGCTCCTTGTCTGCATCAGAAGAAAAACCAAGCAGAAAATAACTCTATCCTCCGGTGCTTTGCAAGGACAACGTTTAGGAGGGTCAGGCAAGTCACAACCATAAAGGAGAGCGGTGTGAAGGATTTTGGCTGGACCTGCTGATGAGCAGCGAGCGCGTTTCCCAGGCTGCCTCGGAGCAGCCCTGCAGCTCAGCACAATGCAGATGGCCAGCTGCACACGTCCAGCGCCGCTCTTCGTGGTTAGCCTAAAGCATCTGCCGCTTTGTCTCCATCGTTGGTGTAACCCCCTGCCCCCAAAAAAAGAAGAAAAAACCAGTGACTCCAGCAGCCAAATGCAAATAAGCCCCAAAGAGCCCTCTTACGTGTGATCAGCAAGCGACAGGCAAATCACATTCACATTCCTTACCGCAGAGCCAACGTGTCTGTTGTTTGGGTTTAGGAGACCAGAAGAGTACGATTAAGTGTCAAACGTGCGTGCGGGAGTGATGGCGGATTGACTTTTCTTTAGCCTGGTTGTGCCCCGGGAGCTGGGAAGGCTTTGCTGTGCGGCTGGAGGCACGCTTTGGATTTGGCAGGGCGCAGAGAGGGAGGCTGAGACCAGGAACTCCCCAGCAGTGAGGAATTCTCAACAAGGTTTTGCATGTTTTGGAGGCTCTTGCAGGTAATCTTGCCCTACACTAGACTAGATGGAGCAGCAAGGCAGAATGCTGTACCTGGAGTTCGTTGCTGCTGCTTCTGGTGTCTCTCTTCTATACAGCTGGACACCTCTGCTGCTTAAATCATGCTTTTCCCCACCCGCTACTTCTCTTACTCCATCTTTACATTGTTTTCCCTCTGCACACTTTCTCTCGCACTTTTTAGCTGTTAATAACATCTGTTAGACAGTGAATCCTTTCTGGCAGTGACCATGGCTCTGAACCGTGCTCCCCTCAAGTGTTTTGGATGTGATGATGTCCCCTGCAGCAAAGAGGATGCCTCTGCCTCGGTCCAGCCTTCCTCACCTCGAGCCGTTATCCTGAAGGCTGCTGCCTCCTCCGTCCAGGGAGCAGGAAGATGCACAGCCCTGGTCTGGATCAGGCCCTACGGGGATGTTTTCTCTCTCGCTCTGATTCAGACCAGCGTGAGGATGCGGAAATCGGCAGCGTCCAGGACTGAGCCTCCAATTCACAAACCGCTTTCTCCCAGTGATTCAAACTCTCAGAAGATAAAAGTATTGAAATTGTCACGACTCAGTTGTGGGAAAACTCAGGGATGGAGAGGGATGGCGAAAGGCAGAGGGGGTGGGAGGACTGAATGTGGGCCCGCTGCTTGCATCCCAGCCCCGCGGCTTGGCGCAGGCACCTCGAGGAGAGAGGTCGGCAGGGCGTCGAGGGGGACAGGCCGCCCTGTGCCGAAGCCGCGGGGCCGGAGGTATGTGGGGAATGCGAATGGTATGCTTGAGTGGACAGCTTCAGAGCCAGGCGCGGGGATGGCTCTCGCTGCCATCTGTTGTGAACCCCGCAGGCCCATAGCAACAGCGTCTCAGGAATGGGGCTGCTTTTTTTTTTTTTCATAAAGAAATTCTTCCTTGCCCTCTTCCCCGCTCCTGCATACGCATACTCATGAATAAGCGGGAACGGGGCTGGGATTCCTGCTACAGAGTCATGCATGCTAAAGGAGAAAAGGGTCTTTTAGAGCTCAGCTTGTATTTGGTTTGGGGAGGCGTTTTCCTTTCTGAGCTGTGGCATTCTAGGAACATCAGCCGATGTGTGTAATTTATTGTTAATTGCCAAAATCTCGTTCTATACAAATCCATAGTGGATCTGTGTTTGCCATGAGGTATATTCAGTAAAGTCTGCAGTGGATGTGTAGCCACCCGGTTGTCCTTCTTGGTACAACAGAGACCACTTCTGCCTTATTATTACAGATGCCAAGGTTGTAACTGGTGTAAATAACCCCAGTGTATTGATTTGTTGTGCCTATCACTTTCCTCAGGCCCCAGAGCACTTCTCTTCTAGCTAAGGGGCTTTGCTGCCTAGTGAAGTGTTGGGACTGGATTCTCGGAGGTTACAGATAGCTCAGCAGCACTGGTGTTACTGAGAGATGCAAACTCTTATGCCAGGGAAGATTTTGCCACATAAAAACTCTGTCTCCTAAAGACAACAGTGTTGAGGCGGCATGCCACCAGGAAGGGTTAATGCTGAAAGAGCCTTTATTCAGGCAGCAGGGGCAGGAATTGTCTGTCCGTCTGTCTGAGTGAATGGTTTTACTCCTTCCTTTCTCCCTGAAATTCACTTTTGAAATGCAGACTTCTTTTCTCCCCACACCTTAACTTTTTTTTCCTGCTTTCAAGAAACTGTGGCCTCATTCCTGCAAATTGCTCAACCTCTTGCTTTGAGTCAGCAAAACAGATTGTCTTTAAGCAAGTGTTTTAATTCCTTTAAGACAAATAATTATACGTTGTAATTTTACATGAGAGTTTCAAGAGGTTTGAGGTGAGACATTCAGAAGTTAGGGCTATTTAACTTTTCCAAACAGTATATTGATTTCTTTAGTATTTCTATGCCTAACAGCCTGCAATAAATGCAGAAATTTGCAGAGAAGCCCCCATAGACAAGAGGGAGTCAGGGGACTGGCAAACCGAAACAGATCTCTCAGACGTTTCATGCCATTTGCGAAGAGATGTCATGCAAGAGGAGAGGGAAGGAGAAACAGCAGACACCCCCCGCCAGCGCTCAAGGCTGTGTTTGAAGCTGGGCACACGGCTATAGTGGCTTGATCACAGGGAGGAGGGTATAATTTCAGTGAAAGCTGATAGGTACATGGGGGAGATGAAACTCTCCCTCTTACAGGTAGGTATTATCGCTTGACAGCTGTCAGTTTGCAGTAGGTGATTTGCCTTCCTGTCATCCCTCTGAGAACTAGGTATATTTGCCTAAGGTTGTAGAGAAGGGTAAAAATCCTGCTTTCAAGTGCAGGTATCATTTAACCATGATAAGGCGGCAGGTAAAGCGTTTCTTCTGCAAGACGTCTGTGGAGAACAGGGAAGTAAAGTCTTTCTGGTCCTACCGAGATGGGAAAAACCAAGTCATTAAAATCTGATACCTACCTGCTTTTAATGAGAGAAACGTTGTTTGAAGAAATAATCTCAGCCCTATCACCACTGAATTATTTTGAGGAGCCATTAGCCTTTCACCTCCTCATATGTTTTTTCTTTTACTTTTGATCTCATTCAGGGAAAACGGCAATCCTTCTGCAACAAGAGATTTGGGCTTTAGCTTTAATCAGGAGCTTACTCAGTCATAACCATGCTCTTACAGCCTTTCCTTTCCAGTAAATGATCTGCCGAAGAACTAGGGGAGTAAGGCGTAGAAAACAATACTTGAAATCAAGCACTTCGTGTCTTTAGTCGTGCTTAATACTTCAGTGTGCCAGTATGGGTATTTTTATGGCTTCTGCAATGCTCCCTTCATCTTTAGTCTCTTCTTCCTCCCCAGAAACATTTTTTTCAGCAGTTGGGGACCATGATCTGTTAGTTGCCAGCTTGAACCACAGGCATGAGGCTGTTAGTATTTCTGGCCTCGCTGGAAAAAGCAAAGAACAAGAGCAAGCTGCGAATGGATGTTATGAGCTGCACTGAGTAGACACAAAATCTGACTCAATTTAACTATACCTTAGCATCAAGTTATGCCTTTCGTTTCTTTGGTTTGCTGTATTCTCTACTTGAAAGCTGTTGTAATGTAGAATAAGATCCTTCATCCATGCAGGGACGCTCCCGCAATCCCCCAGCTGTAAGGAAAAGAAGCAAAGATGGGTTGTTTTATTTTTGGACAGTGGGATCAGTAAAGGGAGGTTGTAGGTGACTGAGCGCTATTAAGGCTCAGTCTCATTCTGTCTCTTCAGTGTTTATTACAGAGTTTTGTACTTTGCACCATTCGGAAGAACGTTTTAAAATGAAACCAGAAATGCAGGCTTGATTCTTTACTGAGACAGAGTGCTATTGCCAGTTTATGTGACATACAATACTTGCTTTAAAGCTCCCGCTCCTGACCCAGGAGATTTGTGAAGTTATCTGCTTTTCAAGCTTCTAGCTCGCATGATTCAAAGCCTAAAAGACAAGTCAAAATTCTGCGTATACTAGTTGTGACAAGTAGATGACTTTTAACCTGCTCATGTGATTTTGGGGGCCTGTTCATGCTTTTACACAGTTGGAGCGTAATACCTCAGCATAATGCAAGGGGCAGAGACTTTTTGTGATATTCAGGTTTCTCCTGCCTGTAAAGATCACTTGTTCCCATCAGGGCTCCTGGCGCCGCGTGACCCCTGAAGATCCCAGCCCATGGCGTCAAGAGAGCATCCATTCATCTCCCAGTTTTGCGTGAGGCTGCTCCAGCAGAAATCTGTCTTTTTGCAATAGTACAGCAACATTTATCATTGCCTTATAATAACTTCTTTGGGGATGGGGGAGGAAGGAAAACGAATCGTTTCCTTTGGCATCATTTCATTATCCTCTTCCACCCTGAAAAGCATCAAAACTTCGAGAGTGGAGAGGAGAAATGTCTGCAGAAGAACAACTGTCCAGTGAAGCCCCCTGTTGAAGGGGGGGTTCTCCCTCGTTGTCAGTCTGTCTTTCTTCATACGGCAAGGAGCTGGCCACAGAAGTCCTTAAATCTTGAGGAACTTTAAAGCCTCCGATCTGCTCAGTTCTAGGAACAGCTACTGATTGATTCAAGGAAGAGGCTATGGAAGTTGCCTGTTCCTTGCACCTGACCTCCCCAGAAATGTTTCTCAATTCCTAGCTTCATAAGGCGTCATGTAATACTGGACTATCCTACTGATTCCCCCAATTTGAGATCTTGCTTCAGC
The DNA here is from genome assembly GCF_047370975.1 of Nipponia nippon. Classification (NCBI taxonomy): domain Eukaryota; kingdom Metazoa; phylum Chordata; class Aves; order Pelecaniformes; family Threskiornithidae; genus Nipponia; species Nipponia nippon. Next base: position 81,580,078 of record NW_028262380.1, on the reverse strand, counting down.
CAGTGGCTGGTAGAGGAGGTTCAGAAAACAGCCCCTTAACCCACCTACTTGGAAAAAACCCTTGTGACAGGTGATTCCACGGGGAGGCTGGCTCCAGGGTAGGAGAACTGCTGGTCCCAACTTCCAAGTCTTTCCTCGCTGATGCAGCTGGAGGTGGTGGGGACCATGACGATGACCAAGCCTGCGTTAGTCTTCCTCTAGCAGCCTGGTCCCATCCAAGAGTTTACCCACCATCTGTATTTAAATGCAGACACAGTGCCTCTAGCTTGAGATGAGAAGACGAGCTGTCTGCATCCTCTGTCTCATGTGGCCCAGGAGTCCATTTCTCTATATAAAATTTAGCTGCTGTTGTTGCTGTTCCTGCACCACAGCAGCTCTCCAGAATCCTTAATGTTCTTGAATATTTTCTGCCTCAGCCCCGACATGTGGTATTAGGTGGTCTTCGATGCTGATTTTTTTCCCTTGCATTTGTTTAATTCAGACTGGGATCTGTTTTCGTTCCAGCCTGGTTTTATTTCAAAAGTTATCCATCATCAGTACAGGAAGAAAGTTTCTTTGCTAAAGACAAATGAGTGAGAAGAATGGGAATTATAAATGAGATAAAATATATATACATTTACTTCAGTGCTGCTTGTCCATATTTCTTTATTTCTTCTTCTTCCTTTTATCTATGGATATCAAAAAGCAAAAAAATGCCAAGAATGTCAGATCCCATTGAAGTCATACTGACGGTATCTTCAGAGCAATCCACGGCAAGAGCTGTATTGCCCATATATCTTCAAGCAGAAAATTGTACATCATCTCGGACAATGCATGGCATTACAGGCCTACATAAGGGCCACATTGCGGTCACGGTGGGAACCATCACTCGAGTCCCCTGGTTTGTTTGTGTGCACAAGAATCATGCTTATAATATTGCTGTAACATAGCACTTTGCATCTAATTTAAGCAATACTGGGGCTTTTGTTTGTCTTACAAGGTCTAACCTAAAGACAAAAGACGTAGTCCGGCCTGAAGCTTATGAGACATTACCAGACATTCATGTTCACACATACACGCTCCGTCAGAGGAATTTATGGCCATTACGATGTTCTCTAATGAGTACAAAATGAGACCGTTACATATTCACTTAATTAGTTTGACAGATTTTCATTTAAATATAAAAAGACTTCTAGTCTTTAGAGAACAAAAGGAGGGCTTTGTTTCCAGTGCAGTTTTTGACTCTGCTTTGCTGGAGCAGGAGGTTGGGGGTGACAACTGAAGGGAGACGATTTAGTGTGAATAATTCTCATCTTTTGATTTCACGTTGCCATTTCTTTGCTGCTTTTCCAGTTCCCCTGGAGCACCTTGAGGAGAGCAGTGTGATGTGGCCCTTTCAGCTGCAGCCGGGAAAGCCCGAGTGAGAACTTGGCTTTTCCAAAGCATGATGGATGCTTTGAGATTTGGGGGGGCGGGGGGGACTCTAAGAATATTAGAGAGCTTCTGTGAGCCCCAAGTGAACTTCAGTCTCCATTAGGTCACTCTGTCTCACTATTGGTCTAGTTCTTTGGCCTAACTTATGTCCCATAGTATCAATGTAGGTGACTCCTGCTTTAATAGAAGTTGGGAACTGGCATTATAAGCTTGCTTGCAGTTTTATTATGCCTTTTTAACAGCGCCGTGCATTACAAAGAGTTCCAGAGTGCAGCACAAGCCTTGACACACAGCAGACAAGTAATGCTGGGACTTGATCTTTGTGGGAGCCCATTCATTTGTGCTCTTCAATTGAAAATGTTTTCTCGAATGCCTGCTTTTGAAGATTGACTGTGATTCCATGTCTCATAGGATGAAGTGGGAGAGAGCACCACGCTCTGGTTTCTTTGTGTCCTGGAGCGAGTGGTGTATCGGTGTGGGCCCTGGAGCTCATAAGCCCTTTTCTCATCTTTTTAGCTGTCCCTTGAGAGCATAAAAAACAGCAAGGTGAAGTTGCTGCGGGCTCACGACTGTCACTGTAACGTATGCTAGCCTGGACTCTTCTCAAGCCTTTCCAAAAAACCTCATGCTTACCTGCCATAAGCTTAGTGGCACGGAGTAGTCTCCAGTGTCCTTATCCATGCATCTAGGCATCTCCTAGGCAGGAGATCATCTGAAGGTGTGTTAGCGATACAAACTGTCACACTTGAAGTTACCCACATGCCATAGGAGCAGGAAACATTTAGAGAAAATGGGCTGCAAAACCAGCTGCTGTCCGCGTGGAAAAATGTTGATGTGCAGCCTGAGGCAGGACAGCTCTCTGAGCGCTCAGCAGCAGTGGGTCTCTCCACCCATTTTTTCTGGTCTGGACTTAGCAAAGAAAGTGCCTAATCCTTGCATTGTGGACTTGCAGATTTCCCCTTTGTCTCTCACTTACGTGCAGGCATGATAGCATGAAAAGAGGCAGATAGCTGCCCAGACACACCCAGCTTTCTGCTTTTTATGGTATTTTCTTAATAGCTCTGGCAGTCCAAATTCATCTGGGGTGGAAAGCCCCTTTGATCATATGACTACAGATTTCTGTAGGCTGAGCGAGCAGTTCTGGCCGGCAAAACCTGCTCGCAAAAGTGTCCGTTCGAATTTCAGAAACACAGGAGCTGCGCAGTAGCGTCTTTAAGCCTCCTTCGTAGCGTGATTGCGCTCCGTATGATATATTTCCATAAGGGTCAGTAGGACCGTGTGGGGTAAGGAGCACAGCAGGTTCTACCCTAGCAGTGTGTCTCCTGCACAGGAGGCGCGTTTGGGCTGGAGAGAAAATAACGCGGTGCATACATGCAAACATGTGAGTGAGAGCAGCCTGAGAGAGAGAGAGCAAGCCACAAGGAGCTCACAAAAACTGCTGCTCTGGAAGCCTCATCTTTCCAATACGCTGAGGAAGATATTAGCAAGAGGAGGTTACTCTCATAACTCCAAGGAATCGTTTGAGATCGGTGTAGGCTAAGAGTAAATGGTCCCTTTCTATTGTGCCACATTTCTATGTGGGGACAAATTTGTTTGTGGAATTGCTTCATTGAAGAGGTGAGCCTAGCCTCAGGAAATTACACAGTTTGTGGCACATTATTTAGCAAAAATATAAAGCATGATCCCAGGTACCATCTGTTCTTTGTCCAGAGGGAAGCTGAAGGAATGTGTCCTTGCTCCTCAAGCTGTCAGGCTACGTCAGATACTGCAGGGGATGTTGATGGGAATACAATGACATTGATTAGAGATTTTTTCACCTTAATAACTTTAACCACCTGGAACAACATCAGCTTTGCCACTGAAGCCAGGCAGCGTACGACCGTGGCTCTCTAACGCTTGTCACAGGCATCTCCTCGGTGTGCTCACCGCAGGCAGTGGCACCCTAAGGCATCTTCTCCATCTGCGCTGAACCTTCCTATCTTCATAGGGGAGCCCAGGTGACGAATAGCAGGTTTTGTGATACCTTGGATGTTATCATGGGGCACCTTCGGATAACACTTAGCACCTCCTTTCCCAAGTTCCTTGCTGGTTTTTGTCTCTTCCCGACATAGCAACTAGTTAATCTTAAACAACCTGGGGCTGGCCCTGGCCCCGAATCATGTCTTCACTGAATTTGCACAACAGAGACCTTCGAAAATACAAACGATTTTGAAGGTTAATAGTATTTTAGCAACATATGAATGACCCTTTCTAATACGATCAGTGTTCCTTTTAACCTAGTGTTTTGTCCCTAGTGTCGCTTAACAAAGGGAGCTTCAGAGTACATCGAATTGGCTCCTTTCAGTAATGTACCTGGCAAACAGTACGCCCTGGAGACTGATTCTTTGAGTCTTATTTCAGTCTTGCATTTTTTAGGATTTTTTCCCAATATCATCCTGCAGCAGCAAGTTCTGTTTCTCGGATACGTGGGGATCAGAGAAAAAGAGGTGCGCCGTTTTTTTATTTTAGTTATAGTGATTTCTCTTTGGAAAGGTTAGCAACAGCTATACCAGCTTGCTCTGTACCTTTTTCCACACCTTTTTTACATCTCTTCCGTCTGCAGTCATTTGTCCTTCAGTTTATTCATCTTTTGGTATTCCATGTGCTCTATTGACATCACTTCAGCTGTGTTTTTTGTTCCTAAATCGGTTGGGATATGCAGCTTTTTCAGTAATTCATAAAGGAATACTTGCTTAATTTCACTTCTGTTTTTCGGAGGGGACATGTTGGCCTGGTCGTCTCTGCGTGATAAGCGCTAAACATAACAATTTCCAAGGACATTTCTGTACTGACTAGCAGGAATTCTTAAAAGTCAACGTGAGGTGTCCCCCAAAGACCCATGTGTGCATCCAGCACATCCAAACCAAAACTCCTTGGATTATGGTAAATTTGGATTGCTTTAGGCTGGGATTACCCACCTCAGATCTGCCATCTAGTACAACGGGTCAGTGTCCTTAAACCATTTAAATGCCATCTGTGGGGCCACTCACCTTTGTGTAACCAGCCGACGTCCTTGTCAGAGCTGACACAGTTTGTTGCTGCACAGGGGTTACATTCAGGACTAAGTGCACAGCTATTTTATTTACACGTCTAAGTGCCTCTTGGTTGATGCTGGTAAATTCATGGACGCTTGAGGTTCCCTGTGACATTTTAAAAAACAGCTTTTGTGCTAGAAGATCTTGCGCAGAATAGACACTGGCTCATCCCACACCTCCCTTTAACCGTTTGGACCTCGTGGCCCAGTTGTCCTTTGGTTTACTATGAAATGTCCCATCCCAGGACGTGCCTCCCATATATTGTGTCCAACTGAGAGCAGGAAAAGTTTTGTTCACGGGTCATGCGTGCCCACGCTCTGGAAGCACAGCTGCGAAATTTATAGACAGCACAAGGCATTTCGCCACTTCCATGTGCTAAAACCTCCGAAGTGCCTGGTGTTTCTCCTCAGCTGTTAGCATACCTGAGAAGCCCCCCTGCCTTCCTGGAGATTGCCAGGTTGGCTGCTAATGTCAGGTAAGAACTGACCTTTTCCCCAACTGAATACGAACACAGCACTTTTCATGTTTCGTCCAGGATCCAGGTGCTTTTATTCCATGTTGTTTAGCTCTATCTCCTTGCCTGGCATAGGCTTTTTAAAATGATCTAATGAAAAGGAGTTTGGGCCTAATGATGAATTAGTGCTATTGGAGTTTGAACTGCTCTTGTTTTTCAAGTTATTCTTATCAGAGAGGCTGTGCTTCTGGAAGAAGAACAGCGGCTGCTCCTTTTAGTAAAGCTGACAAAGCAGGAAATGATCGGCCAGCCCTTCACAAAACCATAACTGAACATTTACTTTGAGCCACAGTGGGAGAGACCCAGACTCATAAATCAACCTGTTAAGCCTTCAGACAGGAGTTTTTGGAACCTCCTAGGCATTTCTTTTTTCTTTTTTCTGCTGCTGCTGCGAAGTCTTTTAAGGGCACAAGCTTCATGATATCATTAAGGACAAGAGCAAGTGATGTTGCTCCAGGCCTGGAGTCAAGGCAGCGAGGGACCTTACCCCTCTAGAAACAAATCCCAGCAACTTCAGCTCTGCCTAAGAAGGTACATTGAAGGAATCAGACCCTCTCAGAGCTGAATAAATGATTTCAGAACAAACAGATGCATTGAATGAATGTGGCCTTTCCTCCCCTCCGTTTAAGAACATCAAAGCAGATGCTGATACTTCATAAAATTATCTCTTTTTTAAGGACTCTTGATTAATACTCTTGACTAACCTTTTTCAGACCATGACTGTTTTCCAGGAGCAACTAGCGGAGGTAGCAGTGTGCAGTGTACGTAGCCAGAGGTGTTGGCTGCGGTGTGTGTCCCAGGAGCCTAGCTTCGGTTGTGGTGTAGGACACAGCCTCTTAGATCTCTGCGTGCTGCTGCTTCAGCTTCTTAAAGAGACAAGGGACGATGACTTTGTCCCATTTTGCTTCCTGGATTGCTAGCAAGGTGCGTACGGAGATGTCGGGAACTGTCCCCCCTCTGCCAGTGTCTTTGAAGAGGGTCCCTCTGTGACCCAGGTCTCCCTAGCGCTACTCGTGCGGCCGGGAGCTCCGTGCTGCCTTTTAGCGCAGGGTCTGAAGGTTAAGCCTGGCCAGAGTGAGCGGCTGAGGGGAAAGCGTCTATTGTCTTTTTGCCGTTCGATTCTACACCGCGGAGGGCAGGAGGCATTTTGGTGTCTCTGAAATTGAGCCCTTCAGTAAGACCTGTGTGCGGTCTTAGTACACATGCGTATCTGGTGCCCTGCAAAGAGACAGCAAGCCTTCATGTGCATGTTTAGGGGCAAAGAAAAATACAAACCATCAGCATTTAACAACATTTACGAGTAAGGCAGCTAGTGTTATTCTTCACTGTTTACCCAGCCCTAATCCCCTTGTAAGCTTAAGGAAGGAATAATTAACCAAGACCTACTTCTAAAAAATCAGCAGCATACCTCTTTCCCCCTAGAAAACATTAAAATAAAGGCCTGTAGTTACATTGTGTAAAGTCTGATTACTAGGTGTACGATTTCAGACTCTTGTTGGATTGCTATAATGATGGGTAACTGTTTCCTCTTGGGGCAATTTTGTGCAACTTGGTGTTTTGCTTTGTGCCGGCATCGGCTAGACGCAAAGAGACGGTGCACAGGCAGCTTAGCCATGCAAAGATATGCCACTGGGCTGGTCCTCCTGTAGCAAATGGGATGGAAATCTTGTGACCTAGAGTAAAATGCTGGTCAGCATTCTTCCTTTTGTCCCACATTTTTCATCAAAATAATGTAGGAGCTTAGCACTCAGGGAAAGCACTAGCCTGATGGTCTTTGTCAGATTGTGTGAAACTGCTGAGGGAGAAATATAAACGGTGGCTCCTCAAGAAAGAGGAAGGTCTATAAAAAATCCCATCACTCCCCAGGCAACTTCCATTACTCTGAAAGGAACCCACTGCTCAGAAAAGCAATTGCTTAGTACATAAACAGGCCTTTGATGATAAATGGGCCCTAGAGTTGCAGAGAAACCTATCTCTTACCCAGCAAGCTGGCTGGCCTGCACACCGACAGTCTCTTTCTCCCCATGGAACACGTCTTATATCAGCCTGAATTTTTCAGCAATGTGTTACTGACTCCTCTCTGTTTAGGCTGGAGCACCTGCAGAGCTGAAGGGACGGTCGGGTCTCTGTGCCCTCTGCGCTTGCAGGGCTGGCTGGTAGGAAAGCAGTAGAATAGGAACCAGATTGTCGCTGCTGAGCAGAACAGTTTTCTCCTTTATTTGGAGGCGTCAGGGAGAGATGAGCTCAATTATTAGGGGGCCGGGATGCCTGGGTTTCATTTCTGCCTGTGCCACATATTCACTGTTAGAAGAGAGGTAAGATGTTTACTTGTCTGTATTTGCATTTCTCTGTCTGGGCAGTGTGTGTGACAGTCCTTCCTAAGGTGAGGGATGTTATGAGGCTTAATTGCCATGTGCAAAGCACTTTGCAAAACACATTGCACCGCTGTGGCAGTGCAATTAATGGCAATTAAAAGGAAAAAAAATAAGGTCTTTCTCTCTAATTTTCAGAGGAATGTCTTTGTACTTTGACTTGGTTGCTGTAACCACAGCCCAGGAGATTTTCTGGCTAAGTAGATGGTGAGAACTGCTGCTTAGCAAAAGAAAAATATCGCCTTCCTCAGCCTCAGTCATCCAAGCTAAAAAGAGAAAGAGATTCTTCATCGTTCTCCCTCCCATCCAGCCTGTGGGAGTCCCCAAGTCTATTCAGCCCCAGTTACAGCGAAGGGCATGCAGGACTTCCCACATGGTGAGAAGTAGTGTTCGAACTTCATGTAGCTGGAAGGATGCCATGATTGCCACGCCAGGCAGGTAGCTGTCATGTCTCTCCAGTGCTTGGAAGATGGGGGCTCTGGTCACAGAGGCCCTTCGCCTTTCTGCTTCCCCTCTTCCCCATCACCTAACTAGTCCTTCTGTCCTGGTGGAGGGGCTGGCACCATCAGCACTACAAACCTGGCTTGTACTTCCAGTACCTCTGAAAGTATGCATAATAAACAGAGCACCCCAGGTCCCTGTAGCTCTCCAAAATTGTTAGAATCTATAGGATTTCACAAGTGAAGCTGACACTGTCTGTAGTCTGCTCCTTGCCGTCCCAGTAGGTCATGATATTGGCTGAAAGTCTTGCCTCTTAACGCAGGATGTCTGCTGAAAATCACTTTTACGCTTATAATTCTGGCATTTCCCTACTCCTGAGGATTCTGCAGTGCTTCAGCTCTCGCAGGGTTCACCAGAAACGAAGAACACGTGACAAGGCACAGGAGGTACCATAAAACAGTTCTGTCACACGGGCGAAGCCAGGAAAACGCAGCTTTGTACCTTCCTTTACGTATATCTTTGCTTGTTTGAAGTTGAAGATAAATCATAAGCCACAGGGCTGGAAGCCATTTTACAGCTCATGGTGTGGGAATGGGTGTGTGTGGGTGTGGGCACACTCATTGCTTCAGAGTAAACCGAAAGTAAGCCATATTTGTTTTGCGCACTCGTTTCAGAGAACTGTGCTGGGAAAGAAACGGTGAGGAACACCAGGGAGTTTGGTTTTGCTCTGCAAATTGCCCGTATGTCTTTTGGGGTATTTTGTTCGTTACGTGGTTTACACACATAACTGCAGCTAGTCGCTAAAAGCAGGTTGCAGGTAAGACTTGCCCTTCGATGGAAGTAGTGAAGCAAGAGCCTCTTCTCCTACACGTGCTGTTTAAGGAGGCAGCAGTAAGTGCTGGGCTGACCCTGTGAGTTGCCGTGCAGACTGATCAGAACTGAACAGCCTGAGCACCTAATGGATCTGTGACACTGAGTTGGAACAGCTCTTGTAAACAGGTTTTCCTGTAATGTATTTGTAACTCCCAGCCTCTCCTAAGGGTGTTTCTACGTCTGTACATCCCCTGTGCGCACCTACGTGATGCAGCGCCACACGATGACATTGCTACAGAGCGCATCCAGCCTGCAATGTGTCTGGGCCACCAGGAAACCACCAGCGGTTTCTTCCGAGGGCTTTTGCCTCACTGACAAGGACAAATACTAGAGGAAAAGAAAGAGAAAAAACAAAGGGATGGACTGGGAAATGTGGAAAATTCACAATGGACGAAGTGGCCGCAAAAACGCCGCCATGTATGTCTCAGCACAGTTTCCATTGCTAAGGCCTCTTCTCCTCCTTCTGCAGGTTTACATGGGCACCCCCTCCCCTCATGACCGCAGTGGGACTAATCAGACAATAAGGACTTCTCATGTGAGTAAAAGCTTGCAGGCCTCAGCTGCCAAGTGTTGGCCATAGTCACGTTTGTTCTTCCCAGCATTGATCGCACCCTGGGAGATGCGCAGAGGAGTATTTTCCAGAGCCCTGAACTTTCTAGCAGCAGTCGCAAGGTTAATTTGAGCTGTTTTACGACCTTCTGACCCACAACATGCTCTGGGGTGAAAGGTGCTTTGTTCCTTGTCCCAGTTTTGTCTGAGCCTCTGAGGAACGGACAGTCTGAGGAGCTAATGTGCTGCCCAGATAATGGAGAAAGGTCCAGCAATGTCAGCTTTACTTGGCGTCAATGTCTCATCCTGAGTTTCTCTTTTAGCAGGTGGTAGGGTGGAGCAACTCCTTTGCAATGTCCTATATCTTTTTTTTTATAAATAGCTTGGTCAACTTCACGACCTGGTTCCTATCCAGTGGATGCTTCGGATCAGGTCCAGTTCTGCAATGCTTTGTTGAAAAGAGGTAGCTGAAATGAGTGGATTAAGACAAAACATTTTTCAAATAACCGGACAATCCCCTGCCTGTGAGCTGGAGGCAGTAAGGTGTGCTGGATACAGCACTGGCCTTGGAATCGGGACGCTGGCTTCCAGTTATTGCTGGTTGTTATCTACATGGTTGTATCTCCTAGGAGCCCTGCTCGTGGGTTAGGAACCAACAGTGCTTGCTGCCATAAAAGCGGAGCAAAAGGCAGAGACGGGCCCTCAGGCAGCAGCAATCTCCAAGTATGCCCCGTGATATCAGGGAGGCCTCATCAGCCCGAAGGGCGTTACGGCCATCATTGCAGCACCGCAACCTTCCGGGCTGATTCAGCAGGTCGCGGTTGTTTGTGACAGAGGTGTGTTGCCTGTGAAGTTACAGAGTGGAGTTATTTGGCCCAAATACATTCATTTTATTAGTGACATTTGGTGTGAAGGTTTTATGTTTGAAAAGCACGGAGTGGCATAGCAGTGTGGCTGGTCTGAGAGCTGCTTTGAAAGAGGCCTTTGCAGTCTTGAACGGTTCAAGAGATTTGTTGTGTGACATAGATGAGTTTTACCAAATGCTTTCCATCCTCTGTAAGACTCTTCTTCTTGTTTCTCTTTCATGATAAGCAAATGCGATGTTGGAATGTTTTTGTGATGATTGTACTTTTCATGTCATTTCCAAAGAACTAATTCACAAATAAATGAAGAGAAGCCATTTTAATAACCTCATTAAGTAGGAATGCAGCTCTTTCTGAATGTAGGGTATCACTTGTGTGTATGTGAGGTTAGTTCTCAAAGCAACACTCAATAGCAGAAAGTCTTGTGGTTTCTTTCTTATGCATTTATGCACTGAGCTGCGTTCTCTTAATCCCATCTGCATCAACAGATTGGTGTTATGGAAAACCAGTAATTTCTTTTGAGAAATCGTTCCCAGCAGCAGGACATGAAACAGCACTAGCTGTAACTGAGAACAGTTCTGAAAATTGACCTGTTGCAAAGTGCGCTGTTTGGTGGCAAACAGCAGCAGCTACGGTTCTGTACTCGTCAGAGGTGGTGTAACTGATCCTCGCAGCCTTCCTCGGCTCTGCAGTGATTATTCGTCTTTCCATTAGGTTCAGATATGCGAGACCCCATTCCACTCCCAGCTCTGCCACTCATCTCCAGGGTGGCACTGGATTTGTGGTTTACCTTTTCCTAAAGAAAAGACTTAAGAGCTAAGCATTATTTTTTCATAGTTAAGGTGTACGTAAGAGGATCTCAGTTTCATTTCAAAGTCATTAAAATATTTTCTGTTGTGGAACTTAACAGGCAGACATCTTTCATCTGACTTATCCCTGGGGGGACCGGGGGGGCTTATGAGAGTTTGTAACAAATGGCTTTTTTAAAGAATGAATAAGGGTTCGTAGTTACCATAAGCTGCCTAAGAATTCTGAAGGATCTTATCTTTTTAATGAAAATTACTCCCGTGTAAACCTTATGCCAGCTCTGAGTTCATGCTGTCACATTTCAGGTTCCTTACCCACGTTTGCTCTTAGGGGCTAGCGTTCAAAGATGCATTCACCAAGGATAAAGTTTGCTTGATGAGAAGATGTTTAATTTTCAGTGTCGCTGCCATTTCAGCCTTCCTTCCAGGGAAATGAAGAGTACAGTATAATAGCTGCTGTGATTGCTTGCTGGCTGAACAAAGCAATCGTAGTTCACGCTGGAGGGAGACGGTACATTGCTATGTTTCTGTAAGGTGGGAATGAGGAAAGTTTGTAAGAGTATTCCAGGAAAAGCATTCACTGCTTCCTTTAGGAAGATTTCACAGGGATGGTGCGCAGCCGCGGTGCCCTTCCCAGTTCCTGAGCTCTGCCACAGGCTCTAGTGACTCCTCCTTCTCCTTCAGTCGGATACCCAACGTCTTGCTAGTTCCTTCTTCTGCAGAAATAGAGAGGAATGGGATAGAGGCTGGAAAGAGGATCCTTGGCAATTGTCCCTACATCTTATGGCCATGCCTCAAAAAGAAAAAAAAAAAAAAAGCAATTACTTGACTGCTAGCCTGTGAGTTTTAAGGTTAAGCCTGATGTCTCAGGGCGCAGTCTCTAAGAGCCATACATATTGATCGCCTACCTTTATCACCTGATACGGTGGTAGGACCGGAGGGCGGTGGTGATGTCTCTTCCCTAAAAGCAGGGGCAGGATTTGTTCCTGAGGCCAAGGGACCAGCTTGCCTCTTTGCCAGATTGGAAGCACAACCTTTCCAACCAGTTTGTCAGCTCAATTATTTAGCAACCTGCTTTGTTTATGCCATAAAACCTGGCTCCTGCATTGAATGTGGATTGCCAGAGGGCACAGGAACAACACAGTGAGTTGCTTTAAGTCCTGTGCATAAACTACATCAGGCCTTAGAGATGTAAAGAGGAGGTTTCTCTCTAGCTGATAGATTTATTCCCAGTCACATTCCTGTGAAAGCCTGAGGAAACAGGCTGAGCAAATGGGGCAGAATACAGCTCCTGCAATGTGGTTAGAATAGCCAGAGCTGCAGAACAAAGACCAAAATACGTTCTGCACCGCTGGGGGATTAAAGTCAGGCTGACAGACAATAGGGGCTTTAACTCCCCGCAGATCTTTCACCTGACATTGTCTTTAAACCCGTTTGGGCTCTAACAGAAACCAAGGTGAATTAGAGGGAGATTTTCCTTAAAACCTGAGCTAAAGAGTCCTGAAGATGTTAATACTCACCTTGGGCTGAGACCGGCAACGTGGCTTTCATGGTGAGTCCCCGTAAGTTCAGTGAGCTGCTCCAGGCCTGGAGGTCATGAGGTTTTCTTTACTCGCTTTACGCACAAGTACTGACACAGTTAAAGGCAAGGCAAAAATGCATGATTTACACTTCAGTCTGGCTCTGACCTGTCCCAGAGTTTCGAAATTGCTCCACTCATAATTGCATTGCATTTGCCACTTACGGGGGACGTTTGTTGGGCTGCTGAAGCAAAAGGGCATGTTACCCGCAATCAGGAGTCTATAGTGCGATGCAAAGTGCAGGCAAATCCCTTCAGAAATGCCTTTTGCATGCAGTGCTGCCATGAAGGTGATCAGCAGACCTGATACAAAGGCTCACCAAAATAAGTGATTCCTGAGTGACTCAGTCCCGTGCACTGCTGAATATTCTGGTTTGATCCAGCAAAGCTTTTAAGATCATGATCAGCTTGAAGAATGTGAGTAGTTCCACTGAAATGATCGGGATTACCCCCGTGCTGGCGTGGGGACAGCACGCCCAGCCTTGCAGGATCAAGCCCTTGGATAGAGAGGCCATGTGCTGGAGGAAGGGCGAGAGGAGGCTGCCGGCACTCCTGTCACAGAGTAGCACCCTGGAATTTAGGGCAAAAGCACACTGGACTTTTTTATTTAATGCCAGTCTGCCTGAAGTCCTCAAACTGTGCAAGCCGAGATCAACGAAGGAGGCTCAGACCTCTAACACCGGTTTCTCTTATGTGCTGACAGCAATGTCAGGCACAAAACCAAATTCTTTCTGGGTGTCAGGTAAGTCAAAGACTGCAGAGTGCCCCAGAAGGGGATTCTTGGGGATTTATGTTCCATCAACAAGATGAGTGATAATTAAAGCCTGAATATTTCTGCTAAGCTGCGAAACAAAAAAGAACCGTCTTAATTCCTTAAATTCCTCATGCCAGGCTGGAAAATATATTCCATTCATGCCTGTGTCTTGCTGCTTGTTCTCTCTGTGTCTCTTTCTTTCGTATTCAGCCACCTGTTGTAACCAGTGTCCTGCAGGTTCTCAGGGCGGCTTTCTTCTCCCCTCTCGCTGCCCTTGGTCTTGTCGCTTTGACACTGAGGCCTTGTTGTCTGCAAGAGACAGTACATTAGAGCTCCCTGGCTTGCCCGGCTCCCATAACTTCATTCTTGGAAAGTTTCTGAGTTTCCCGGGTGATAAAACATGAGCAACATTTGCTCTGACCTGAATCATTTCTGAAGGCATTCAGCCCTGTTTTGTTATGAAGGTTACTCGGGGTGGGTGGTGGGGCATGAGAATTCCCAGTGATGGCAATTCCTGACAAGTGTCAGAAAGTCGCTGCCTGCACCTTCCTTTTACGCTGCAGGATTGTTTTGATTAGTTTTTTAGCGTATGCTGAAGAATACATCTGACAAGCTGGAGGGTGAGAGACACCAGCAGAACAAATCAGCAGATTGGCTGTCGCTGCCTTCCCCCAGCTCTCAGCAAAAGGGGAAAAAAAAGAGGAGGAAAAGAAAAAAAAATCCAAGCTCCAGCTCTGTGTATATAGCAGCTATCAAACTGTCACAGATCACTACTACTATAGCTTGGGTTAGAATAATATAATAGTGGAGTGTTTGCTAGACCTGTAAAAACCTCCAGTTACTCGCTGGAGACCAAACTAATGAATCAAGCCGGACAGTGTTTAAAACTGTTAAAAAACCTATAAAATGACAAAAAAACCCACCTAGTAAATAGCTCTGGAATGTTGTGGGTTGGCTGCATGGGATTTTTTTTCCTTTGCTCTGCATTATTTGTCCCCTTTAAATTAATACTGTATGCATGATGGGTGGCTCAGGGCTTTACAGAGCCTTACAGAGAAAGTTCACTAACAGTTCTCCAGAAATTACTTTGGAGTCTGATGCGGTTCTCATTTATTCTGGAGTATATGGGAAATAATTGCGTGCACCGCATGTCTGTTCCCCTTCATATAGTATATGCTAGGGAATAATAAGACCTTGAATGTCTGGCCTTTGCAAAGAGAGATCCAGGCCACTCCAAATACTCTCCAGTCATTTTATCTAGTTTTTGCTCCCTTTCTTGTGCAGAAAGGTCTTCTGCTAGCATCGACGCGTTGGCTTCAGTGATGACACGCTGCGTTTCTGCTCCCAGCCCCAGCTCGCAAGACCAGCATCACTTCTGGTAGAAATGAAAAAGCTTCAGTTTTGAACTTTGGAAATATTCAGTCACAGGTCCAAATTTAAAAAAACCCAAACATTTCCTTAATGGCTTCAATAAAATACTGGAACTGAACCAAAGCCCTAGTTCTGAAAACCCTCAGGCTTGGAGGTGGGCTGTTTTCCTTGATGAGGCTCTGAGAACTTGCATTTTCACATTTTTATTCTTGTAAGCATTATTCACCTATAACCCAGAGGAAATCAGTAGTAACATTGGTGGGTCCGGCAGTCCGGAACCCAGCCAGCAAAACAAGACACCACATCTGGATCTCTGTGACAGAGCTAGTGAAAACTGCCCCCTCAACCCTTTTGGAAGGAAAAAAAAAGACATGGAATTTTGAAGGCTAAAGACCAAAATATTTCCATTCTAGGTGACGCACTCTTCCACTCTCCTTAGAAGCCTGGGCTTCATGAGGGGATGTTATGCCACGCATTTCACCACAGTTTATCCGCCTGGAGAGAGGAGGTCAGCCGTCATGAGAGATGTTGCCTGACCAAACCTGGTAACTGAATAGCAATCTTCACAGGACAGTGTGGTGTCGTTTCCCAGTCCCATGGCAGTGCTTGGGTGGCACTGGCTTTCTTCGTGAAAATAATCATCATTTTCTGCTCAAAACAAAGCATTTGCTTTTTAGCTTGAAACTTCATTTCCTCTTAGAAACACACGAAAACATTGGAGCAGGATCATTTAGCAGCCAGGCCCCCGTCACAGACATTGACTTTGCCTTTTGTGAACCTTACCAGCACATTGGCAGCTCCTGCCAGCGTGGCTGAAGGTCACACTGCAGCATCTCTGCCATCAGGAAAGAGGGAGGTTCATAGCTAATATTATGCCAAATTAACAGACAGGGCTTTAATGCAACATCAGTTATGTATGAATACTTGCAGAAGGAATCATGCTCCTGCTTTAAGCAAAGCTCTTGGGCATGCGCTTCAGGTTAACATAAGTACAAGTGCTTTCTTGTGTTGTGTCTCGGAAGTAAGTGATGAATGCCAAGTTGCCTTCATTTTTCCCCAAACTTGCTTTAAACATAAAAAAACTTCTTGGCTGTGACAGGTAACTTGAAACCTTTTCCTGCGTAAATTTTGTCGCAATGGCAGTAAGGCACACTGAAGAAAGCCACGAAAGAAATCTTAGCAGGAGTTTTATGCTATGATATCCACTGAACTTGTGAAGAACTTACTTGATGTGGCATTGTGAAGGTTCATATTTCATTATTAAACCTCTCCAAGAGGTGAAGGAGCTTGCAGAGATCTATCAGTATCACTGTTAGAAACAAAACACATCATCCAGGTAGATGGTTCTGCAGGAGAAAGATTTATGTGAGACCTAGTGACTGAAGAAAACTCTGATTTTGATCTTTGGAAGTAATAAGAAGTTGCTTGCCACTGAGATGCCCTCCTTTCAGAAGTCATTTTGTCTCCAGAGAATCAGGATTTTACTGTGCCACTGATGGAGGGAGGTAGAATGTTAGACGGGAACCTCTGTGCCCTCTCAGCAAACATTTGATTTTCTTTTAGAAGGAAAAATACGATTTTCCATCTGGCTATGATTTGTGAGGCTGCCGAACCCAGTTTGCCGAGCGGATCCCTGTACAAAGAAAGTTGGGTCGCGGTCCCTTTCAGTCAGACAGACACCTCAGCCACCTGCATTCAGGAAAGCACGTAAGCCTCTCCGCCACGCCAAGCCTGCGTCTGAGTCTTATTATAGTGGACTTCAGCTCACGCTGCAAATTAAGCATGTGCACAGAATGTAGGGACGTGCTCGACAGCCAGTGCCGGCTTCAAGCACCCTCCCAATTAGGGTTCAAAAGTAGAAGCTGATAGTTCTTTCCATGTTCAGGGTGACAGGGTGTCGGAGGAGGTCGATAAGAAAGATCATGCTCCTGTTCTGTGCTGCATCAAAATTAGAAATGGGACTTATCTACACAAGGATCCTGAGCGCTGGACGAGAGTAAACTACTTTGCATGTGGGATAACTGAGTGAAAAGTTGTGTTATAAGTGTGTCCTTTTTACTTTAGAAATACAGAGGTTTTCGACTACCACAAATTGCATAATTTGAGCTTCCCTCCAAGTTCTCTGTTTATCAGGCCATTGAGTCAGTATCTTTGGTGAAATCCTCCAAGAGGAGCTGTTTCTGCAGTGAGTCCTATGTGTGTGAAAACCCAGTGACCACGGGGAAAGGCGTTTCTGAGGGACTTATGCCCAGCTGGAAGAAGCTGGTCACCCAAGGCCTGCTGGCTGTCAGTCTGCAGGCGGTGGTCGGCCCGGTATTCAGAATCCTTTTGCTTTAGGATTAAAAGTAAGGGGGTGGCTGAAAGTTTTTTTAATTAATGCAGCTTTCTTTCATAGCTAGCTGGAGTTTCTGGACAGTTTGTGTCTTCTGTTTGGTCAGGTAACTCGAATGCTGTCAGTATTTATAATAATCCATGCTTTATCCATTAAGCATACAAAGGTTTCAGCCGCGTGTAAAATACTGATAAAGGTGCTCACTGATATATTTGCGTAAGTAGAATATGCTTCTGAAAAAGAGATGTCACAACATTTATAAGAGGTCACGGTCTCTTTTTCTTACCCTGAGACGTGTCTGAATCAGAGCCTGACCATGTTTTCTGCAGGCAGACTAATTCAGAAGCTAAATGCAGCTTTTATGTTGCAATGAAAGGAATTTTACCTTGCCTTAAAATGTTCTGCCGCCTTCCCTGTGGTTGGAGCGCTTTTGCTTCAATCGTTGTTAACTGGCTTTATTTAATTCCTTGGAGTCGCACAATGCGTTTCCTTGGCATGTCACCTGTATCAAGATCCCCGCTTTATTTTCAGCGTCACGGTTACATTTGCAACTGCTTCTTACTTGGCGTCATAAGGGTTTCTCTGCTATTATAGAAATGATGGCTTGATGAACTTTGAAGAACAGCATGTGCTCGGAAATGCCCAATATTAGCATCCCCCTGCCCACTTACCTGAACTGAAGCCAGTGGCAGAGACAGATCCTGCTTTTCCTCCCACATTTTATGGGAGTTTGCAGACTCTGACTATGGAGCAAGAATGAGCGGATATTTCACGTCCTTATCGGGAGTACCGTTGAGAAGGGTTTATATTCGAGATATGAGCTGTGAAGGAATACCCCTCCATTTCTGCCCTGTCATGTCTTATTGTTTAATTACAGTGTTACACAGAGCCCCTGTGGGGTCTCACCGGTTCACGGATGATGTTAATGCAATCAAGACAAATTCTAAGGCAAAATCTTTTAACGCCTGCAGTGTTTGATGAGAGCCGATCCAGCAAACCGTCTTGTTGTGAAATATTAGCAAGGCCACAGTTGGCATCCACAGTGATCTTTAATCCATGGTGTAGCTGCTTTCAGCATTAGCAGCTTCAGAGGTGTATACGATGAGGAGGGAGGAACCATACTTGGATAATTGGACAGACCAACTGACTACCTGGCAGTCTAGTGACCAAATGTAATTAAAAACATTCCTGTCTCCAGCACAAGGCTTGTGAATCTGTCCTGGCCGTCTGTAATTAAAGATGTTGAGTGGATATATTGTTTTTGGAGTGAGATTATTGGTACTTTCCTTGCTTCTTTGGGATGTTCTTTGGGATGTCCGGAGGAGTTCAGTATCAGAAGTGATCGGGAAAGGAGCAGAGCAGGAAGCGGTGTGAGCAGGTTGAAGATCAAAGGAGAGCACTGCCCAGCTGCTTGTGTACTCTTTAAAGAAAACATTTCGAATTTCAGCACATCATTAATGAAGCTCAAGGTAGACCGATCTCCTGTTACTGATATAGGGAGAAGACATAGACCCCTTGCAGGGGGAGGGGAAAATAACCATAAATTTAGCAAATACACACTGTACCAGGACAGCAAGAGCGCTCACTTGGGAAAATTAGCACGTTCCTCCCAGAGCAAGCACAGCGGATTCCGGTAAACTGCTGGATTACAGCGAGCTCCCGCACCGAGCCTGTAATGTGCTTGCCCCTTCATTTTGCGCAGCCCTGTTTCCCGGCCCAACCCTGACCTACAGGCCAAGCTTTCAATCAAAAGGGATCCTTATCTTTTTCCTTCTTTTCCAAAACTGTGTGAATGGCTGAGCAGGACTCTTTGAAGTCAGTGGGGTCTGCAAACAGCTCTGTGCTTTTGAAACTCAGGCCGTGAATTTAGGCACCTGCTTTTTAAAGATTGTTATCTGTAAATTTAGCAGTGCTTCAGCTTCCCTATCTGTACGAGAAGTCAAATAATTCCTGCTTTCTTCAGGATCTGAAACAGGGGGAGTGGGGCAAAAATGTCCTTATCTTACAGGAAAATCTTATTTAACTTAATGTGGATGGGTACATGATGGACCTATCTGAGCCACTACCTTTCAGAATATAATAAGGAATTAATCCTTTTCATAAATGTTTTACAGTACCCTCTATGAGAAAATTAATGATTTAATTTGATGGGATGGCACGAAATATGCACAGAAAGGTTATCGTGTGATTCAGTAAGGTGACTGTTCTCATAAGGATCCCCTTGTCTGCCTTTCTCTGAGTTTCTTTTTCTGTGTGGTTTCTCTGTCATTTCTTTTTGGGTTCCTTTATTAATTTCATCACGCCGCTCCCTGCCTTTTTCCTCTCTTTTTCTTCCCCTCTGGGGCAGGTGAGAAGCAACAGCAGAGAAGGAGGAGAGGGGCCCGTGTGACAACAGCTTTTCCCCAGTCGTCAGCCCTGCAGTATCCCTCCATACAGGGAAGCAAAGGACTTTCCCAGGACTGGTTCTCATGGCTAGAGGAGAAGAGGCTGCATCTGAAGAGGCAGTGTCTGAGCCAAGAAAGACCAGGCTGCGGCCTTTAGTTCCCAACTTAAGGGCTGGGTTGAGAGCACCTGTAGGTGTGGTTGTGAAACTGGCAGTAAAATTTGTTTCCACTCTCTCTTCATGAGTATTAGAGATCACACAGGGTAACTGATCAAAACCAGAAAAGATGTGAGAACTGCTGGTATTGCCTCTGTTTCTTTCTGTTGTCATTTCCCAAGGAGCCGGGACTCTACTGTGAAACTGAAATCGCAGCTTTTATCATTATTTATAAGAACATTTCAGGCTCTGAAGAAAGTGTCAGTATGGGGCTGGGATAAATCATCCCTCCTTTGTGCAAGTCTGTGAGGCAGCGCTGATCTGTTTGAGCTTTGACAGCTCAGGATCACTAAAACGCAGGGGCCTGCCATTAGCTTCATAGCGGATGGCAGTGCTTTTCTAAGGGGTAACAAACAAGTCAGCTTCTCCCTCTTGCATCCCTTCTGCTTCTCCTTCCCTGTTCTAGGCACCTTTCACTCCTCTACTCTTGTCTCATCGGCTCAGTGCCTGCAGCGATGGCAATTACTGCAATGGGAGCATACAACAAGCTATGGCTGGCTGACTGCTGGTGAGTGGAGCTCTGTCATTATCACTGCCTGCCTGTTAAAAGGGTGAGCAAGGCTGGCTCCTTCTCCCTTCCTGCCCCTGGCCTGCCGTCCCATGCGCTGCCTCACCTTCCCCATCACAACCTGCAGCGCTGATGGTGCAGGTACTTCACCCTCCTCGCTGAGAACAGCCTCCTGACAGAGCTCGCCATGCAGTCAAACCTGCATGCGCTTAAGAAGATCCTGGCTTTCTGGACCGCATCGCGATGGTGCGTACCCCAGCTCTGCGGGTTTGATGAGCTTGTGCAATTTTTACAGTCGATTTGGCGTGTTACGCCCCACTTGGGCACACCGGATCTTTTGCGATGCATTCCCTGGCAGGCCTTTTGCTGTGGCTTCCTCATCCCTCATGAAAACTTTGGCTCCCTTTGGTGACAGTTGAAGGCAATTCACTGCTATTTGTTTTGTCTGTCTTGTTTTGTGAGGGATTGGACAATAAGAGACATAGTGAGCTGGAACGCTGAATTTTGCTGTCACCTCTCATTCTGTTTCGTGTCGTTTTCTTCTTCTTTTAAGCATGAACCTGTATAGGTTAACACAGTTGAATCTGTTATGCTGATACAACCAGCTGTGTGTAGGAAATGGCATTTTTCCGTGAAGCAGTTCCAGCCTACCCCAGGCCCGCTAGCAGCAACCTGGAAATGGTGCTGTCACCGGCCTGGTTTGCTTTCTTCATTTGTCTCGTGCTTAGTCCCTGCAAAGGCTCTATACAGTCTCTATACTGTGACAAGGTATGTTTCTGTTGTTGAACGTATTGTTATAGATGATGGCAAGTTGATCAGAATAGCATCGTATCACACTGGGAGCTTAATCGCAGGTGGGCGTTGTGTCATTCAGACAAGTCCTGCGTTCACTCGCTGCGCGTGTTTGATCAGCAGTCATGTGAAGTGCATAATATTTGCTCCTTTTCTGTTGGTTTGTGTATTCAGGGGCTGGGTATGAGCTTCAGTAGTTAGCTGAAGTACTAGAGACTGCAGGGAGATCTGTTTGCCAGACCCAACGCTGAATTTGCAATCTTCCGGATTCGATTCTAGAAAACAATCTGCTTTGCCTTCGCACAGATGCAGAAACGACCGTGGTGGCACTGAGTATTTTTGCCCAGCAGGAGCTAGGACCTAACGATACCAGGTGTGGAGCAGCCTTGCTTTATAGAAACCATGTAGCTTATAATTTAAACTTCACCTTATGAAATGACAGGACACCTTCCTTTTCTGCCAGGCCACTCTGCCCGCCAGTGTCACTGTACTTCGTGCAAATCGCACTGAGGTATTTTGCAGGGTGGACTCTCTCTTCTTGAGGCTGGATTGAGGGCATGGGCTCGTTTTCAGTGGCTGCTGATCAGCTGTTAAATGGTTACCTTTCCGGTGCTCTGTTGTCACGTCGTCTTGAATCACTATGTGATTCCTGAAGACATCACTGTTCAAGTGATTACTTTTCTTGGGGTCCAAGTGTTTGGGAACTAAAATAGAACTGGCTTGGCTTTTCAGAAATACTTCATATCTATGACAATCCCAAGGAAATCAACATGAGCTGCAGCTTAGACATGCTTAAATCTAGGCATTTTTATTTAGATATCTAAGATTTTAGTTGTTTTACCCAACTCCAGATTAAGTCATTCTCTACCACTTAGAGATTCGAGTGTTTCTTTTTTTGTTATTTACTTTATGTGTGAATTCCTCTGCTTGGCCTCTTCCAATGTAAACAAACCGCAATTTCTTTGAGTGATGGAAGCTAACAAGAGTTTAACTGTATGACAGCACAGTGCGACTGACATCGTGGTATCACGGCATCGGTGTTGTGATGCTGAGCAGCCCCCTGGGTGGCCGCAGCAGAGGGGTTTTCCCTCTGTCAAAGCTGTCAGACCACAGGGCTGAATAACAGAGATGGGAAATGGCAGGGGAGGTTCTGAAAGTGCCGTTGCAAAACATCTCAAAAAATCCATCAGCACAAGGCGGCCAGACCTGTAAATGCTCCTTAGAGATGGACGCTGAAGGAAAGAGTTTCCTTCCACTGAACTGAGCCTTAGCCTTTTTTTTTGCAGGCTGTTAGCCGCATCCTTATTATTTTCCTTCGGCAGTTTTGAGCTCACACCTCCCAGCTGTGGATGAAACAGCCCGGGAAGGATAGTAGCTGAGTGGCAACCACGTAGTGCTGAACACCTGCACAGTGCTCAGAGCATGGGGCCAGCTCTTCCACGGGATGCCTGGGAAGAACGGAAGGAAATTGTTTCCAGCCATGCCTTGTTGTACCGCCTGGGACAGCATTGGTGGGAAGAAAGCCTCCAAGCCAGGCTTCACCAAGTAGTGCTGACCTAGTTAGGAGCAGAAATAAACCCTTATATATCCACGTTGCAAGTGGCATTTGGCATTTGCCAAATTCTCCGTCCCTCAGTCTGGAGAAATAGCTGAACACATGCTCTTCTCCGTAGTTTCAGCAGTAACGTGTAGCCACAAGATTTACACATGATATTGTATTCATAAGCACAGGGGAAAGTTTTGTAGACCTGTTGGCTTGCAGATAGCGACTTGATTCTTACAGGGGAAGCAAAACTTTATCCAACTGTAAAAGGCAATGTAGGGACTTAAAATTCTGCTGTGGAGGTTTTGAAAGTTAAAAAAATACAGGTTAATTTAAGCGCGCCTTTACACATATGGTAAGTGTAGTTCTCATTTCAGGAAGTAATTGGTGAGATGTCTCACAGAGGACTAATAACAGGGTAGAGCAAACAGAGTCATCGTTCTGTGAAATAGCTCTGTGTCCTCAGAGCAGGCATAAACAGTAACTGCCAGCGGTGCGTGACACAGACTGTACCGCAGGCTTGTTCCTGTTTATTACAAATAGGCAACCCACAGGATTCTTGTTCTTGGGAGAGACTTAAATGAGCTCAGCCCATTCTGAGACAGAGCAAGATGACTTTCCTAAGGCATCTCAGAGGATAACGAATTCATTTCATCAGCATCTTGAAAACGTCTTGGACCAAGTTCGTTGCTGGAGAGCAGAGCAGAGCAACGTGTTTCAGTGGTTCTGTGCAGTTGGCCGGTGGCACGTCAAATCTGTTTTAAAAACATACTCGGCCTACAAACCTGGTGATGATAATTTGCAGGTCTGAATCTACCTTTGCTAGCTTGGAGGTTTTCGCTTCTGTGGCTCGTAGCTGCGCTGAGCTCCCATTGCTAAATTATTTGCAGTTGGGGTTCCCTTTTTGGTTTTGTTGGTTTGCGTAGTGGTTACTTGTGAAACAGCATGTGAAAGAAATAGAATTATTCTTCTTACCAAGACTTGGAGGGATCCCAAGTGTATTTTGGCATCCAGATCCATTAAATTTGGGCAAGCCTCAGGCACTTGTCTTTCCGTATTGATTAAATAATATTCTTCCTTTCAGGAAACAAATTCCAGTTGACTTGCGCCCTTGTGACAGAGGTAGGGTCCCGGTATACATGGGGCAACTGAGATCACAGCTCCCGCATTTTGACAGAATTCGGTCTGGATCAGGAGCTTCACACTCCTGATAACTTTGGAAGCCTTTTTCTTTGTTTTCTCTCACACTATTCAAGACTTTTGTCTCTGTTTTTGGGTGACTTCATGGTGACCTGGTGGTCAGGGTGCTGGGATCCTGCCAAAAGCTATGGAAGGGGTGGGGACCTCATCGTCATGAGCTTACATCAGAGTTGTGCAAGCTGTATTTTAATTGCAAATTACTAGGTGATAAGAGTCAGTGCTCCTTACCTGCTCTTAAGTTAGATTACACAATTAGTGAGTTTGATGGAGAGGGCGGAAGAGATGGCGGCAGCAAAAACATGCTTATAAAGTAGAACAGCTCTTAGGCAGAGCAGACCAAGAGGGTATGTTACCTGTGGAACATGACACGGTGTGTATAATATATATAACATATATGAAACTGAGCCCACAGAGGTTGTGATGCAGTTGAGAAGGTGGCTATATTAGAGCGGTTACAGTTCCTGAAGCAGGACGCGGGCCGTGGACTCACAGAGGGTTTAAAACCAGCTCGCTCTGCGACTGCCCCAACCAAGCAGCTGCGACTTACTACAGTTGGAGGCCAGGGACTGTGTTTGATGGGGCTGTTTGCAGACCTGCATCTTTCCTTCCCTTGAAGATGTTATAAGGGCAAATGCATAAGGATGGGACGTATTTTCTGTGCTCTGGTGGCTCTGCCTTTCTCTACTGGTTTCCCTGAGCTTTGTCAGTAATTCAGAGTAAATTGCCCTTCACTGAAACAGTGAGAATCAACTGAAAGCCGCCTCTCATTAAATGTTAGGCTACTGACTTACACATAAGAATGCAAGCAAAAACTCCATTTGTTTCTTAAACCTTTATAAAGCCATTAAAGTCCAAGTGACCACTGACCTAGAAATGCGGCGGCTGCATCTCTGGCAGTCACTAAAATAGCCTCTCGGTGACCTAGTTTCTCCTAGCAGCGAGCATCATGCTGCACAAGCGTGAATCCTTCCCAGTAAACTGAACAACAAATGCTTCTTGCCGCTGAGCTTTTGGAGAGGTTGCAACTGAAGTGGTAAACCAGGAGGAACCGTGAGGCTTGTAACTGCTTGGAAAAATCTGCCTCCAGATAAGCCTCAAAGGCAACAGTCGCTCACTCGTGGGTGAAATTTTTCAAAGTGTCCGAACAGCTGCTTCAGATTCGAATGACCAAGTCCCAGTTTTCAGACACAGCCCAAATTACACAGGACCCGTTAAAACTGTGAACACCCGAGTTGCTGGATGTTTTGGGAAATGTGACCTTGTATCTGTTGTTTAATCCCAGAGCTGCTGTGCAGTTTGCTCTTCCAACCACAGAAACACTACAAGGGAGTGTGTACTGGAGGCTTGCAAGATGCAAAATCCAAATAAAAAACTAGCCTGACTGTCAGCCTTTGGGGCAGTTTCTCAGTGTTTCCTCCCACTTAGGCTGCAGTTCGCAGAAGCTTCGGAGCGTGGAGTAGAGCAGAAGTTGATAGCCTGCCTGCTCTGCAAGCCCTGTCTGTCTGTGCACGGATGTCTCTGATTTCCATTCTGCAGCTTTGTGAGCCTTGGTAATAGCCTTCCTTTTTTACACATAGCTATGAGCCTGACCTTATCTCTGGAGTTAACAATACGATACGTTAGACGTGCACTTACAAAGCCCCTGAAGAAGATGTCCAACCTAACGGGCACACACCAGGTTAGAGAGTATTAAATGTAAGCCCCTGGGAACTCTCTCCTGTAAGCTTATTTTGTTTTAATGATCTTTTTTGCTTTCCCGTTTTGGTTTATGTAGAGCAACAGTGACATCCATTGGCATATTAAGCTAATCAAAAGTACTGTACGCACAACATCTATTTACTCAAGGTGGAGGGCTGTACCGGAGGCCTCCAGCGCTACTGTTTCTCATTCAAATAGCAGCTACTTGCTCTCTCTTTGAATAATTTTCAGCACTGCAGAACCAATCCAGGTAGGAAGAAGTTAAAGCAATTTTGCTTCAGCTTATTCGCTGTGATAATATGTTAAATTTCGCTCCCAAAAATAGAAATCTGTTTTATTTTAAAAGCTGCATCCTTTCTTGAAGATGAGGGTTTAGAAGGACCACGGAAGAGAGAATTGGGAGAGACTGGGACATGTGGTGGAGGAACTGACAGCCAGAGGGTTGTGAAAAAAAAACAGTGAATGAAAGACTGGGAGTCTGAAATAGAGGATTCAGTGACAAAAACCAAACCAAAACAGATTATTCCTCTGCGAGGGAGATCTGGAGGATTCTGATTTCATTCCAAACAACCTGAAAACAGTTCAATTTCTTTTTAACCTTGTCAGTAAATCAGTACACGTTTCCTACAGACGTTTCATTGAACAGAACCAGTGTCTCTTGTAAATTTTTGACCAGCTGTAGTTACAATCCCATTTCGAGGTCAAACAACCTGTGTCTGAAAGGTCTGTCTGAGAAGCAGGACTGAACGCATAAGCCTGCGGGCCCATTTTCGTTGCCCCATAGCACAGTGCAGCTATTGCGGTTTGTATCTGCAATGAGGTGACTCCCTCGTGACTGGGGCAACTGGAACTTTACCCAGCAAGGTCAGCACGGGGTTTTTCCCTTCCAGCATCACCAGAGACAGAGGAAAAAAAGAAGTTTTGCTGATTCATGCTGTCTGATTTGGAGTCTAGTTCATAGCTTTTAATTAGAAAGGAAATTGTAAGCGCTGTGGGTCCTTCTTTGGAGCAATCATTTCCCGGTGATGCTCAGTGTACTGGAGAATTTCAGACTGCACTTTGTGGATGTGTGCAGCATGAGCAG
Organism: Nipponia nippon; assembly: GCF_047370975.1. Classification (NCBI taxonomy): domain Eukaryota; kingdom Metazoa; phylum Chordata; class Aves; order Pelecaniformes; family Threskiornithidae; genus Nipponia; species Nipponia nippon. Next base: position 81,553,713 of record NW_028262380.1, on the reverse strand, counting down.
GAGGGAAGCTCCTGAAGAAGCTTTACCTCCTGTCCCTCCAAACTGCAACATGCTGGAAATGCTTTCGTCCAGTTTATGTGATTTTAGCCCTTAGAGTATCTTTTCTTTACCTGCACATCTCTTGCATTGCCACTTTGTATGGTCTCACAGCTTGCAAATCGTTCTGCTGGATATTTTAGATACTGCCATCTTATACAGCTCAATCCGAACAGCCCGTTCCCTTTTGACACTCTGTCTCCTCCCCGCCTGGCTTTGGGGACTTCTCTGCGGAGATTCGCCGATGCTTTCCTTGCTTTCCCACCTCCCTCTGAAGTGCTTTCATGCCTCTCCGTGGATGCACGTCTGTAGCTAATGCCAGTGCACTATTGCTATGCTTTCAAGGACCGAAAGGAGAGCACATCATTTCTTTTTTCAGCTCTCTTACTCATTCTCTGGCCGATTTCTCTCTCTCGCACACAGAGCTGCTTTGCAGGTCAGCTACATACAGCGTTTGGGTTTGCAGGGGCTGATCTTCCCGAGCCATTACCAAACGCTGGAATTTCCCTGGGCGTTGACTTTTTGATGCCTGTTGCGTTTCTTCCCTCATTCCTGCAGTATGTGGTTTCACAGGGAGTGCCTGTCTGTCGGCTCAAGTTTCTTTGACTATACTTTGTATACATTTTCCATGATCAGGGACCAAGACCGAGCACCGGATAAAATCCTGCTGCTTGCGGGTAACAACGGATAACATTGTTGTGCTAACAGACATTTGCATAAGAGATATGAAAACAGCCCCATTCATACCCTTCTGTGACGGTGCTGGGTCTTACCACTGCTTTGAAATTTGAGGTGGGTTGTTGCTCGATTGCATAAGGCAACCGGCATTGCCACAGCTTTCCGCAGCCTGCAGGTGCACTGGACTTATCTGTCCCGAGTCAGGCTGCCAACAGCGGGAGGATAAGAACAGCATTCCTGCCACTGCTGCAAAGCTCCTGGCATCCCGGAGGAAACTATAGACTGCTTACGGGTGTCTTGTCTACAGACTTCGAAAGATGGAAGGGAAAATACCGCGTGTGCGCTCCAGAGCAGGCTTAGCCCCGTTCTTACCCATAAAGTAGGGATAATTTAGCAAGAAAAAAAAATCCAGATGCCTTTTGGTAACAAATAAGCCAAAAGGTGGTCTTCTCTCCTGAGAAAATATTGACATTTCATTGAAAACCGGAATACCCCGAAAGTGCAGTTGCCTATACGGCACCATACCCGGCAAAGACTGCACCGACCAGTTGTTGTACCTGTGAGACCTGCGTTTATTCAGCCTTTCCGGTGAAGACAAACAGGGTTATCATTCTCGAGTGTGCTTGAGCCTGCAATGAAAGGAAGCCTTTCTTTCCCATTGCTAAGAGGGACCAGGGCTGATGCTCTCCTGTCACACAGGGACCTTGTTCTGTCTGTTTGTCCCTAATTAATAACATCCTGTGCTGATTACTGGTGTCACACAGTAGCTTCCAGTACTGCCCACTCAGGTACTTGATTTTGCTTGTGCTGCTACACCAAACTGGCAAAATGCAGTAGATTTGAGGCAGCGAGGAAGCTTTAATTTAGAAAATTCTCTCTTACGTGGGATTCTGCTAGGAGCTACTTGAAGACTTGCACGGGTGTCTAAGGTGGCGTGCTGTGGCCCAGTTCTCTGGGGTACCCCCGTGGTGGTGGTAGGGACGAGTCCCTGCGGTGGGCTTTCATGGCTCTGCTGTGGCGAAGGGGAACCGGACGTTTTCTCTTTTGCTGAGCTCCCAGTGCTTCCGTGCTTTCACGCGCAGGAGCTGTTTGCGCATTTTCAGCAAATAATGCTTTATTACTGTCTTAGTGAAAGGAGGAAGGCAAAATTTAAAAAAAAAAGAGAGGGAGAGAGAGAACATCTTGTGAACCTGCTGTTCTCAGATCTCTCTGATAAGGACAGTTCCAAGTGCGTGAGAAGTTTCCTACTCCGAGATTTATTTACTTCTGAGAGAAAAGCCACCTTCATCTCATTATTTGATTTTCAATACAGGTTTTAATTTGGTGAGAAAATATCTTCCCCATAAAGAACCTATTCTGCCTCATTAACTCCTATAAAAAGCATCCCCCCCAAGCCTGAAATGTTAAAAGAAGCATAAATTAAGGCTAAGTTTGTTGTTTGCCGCTTTAATCAACAAACAACCTTAAAAGGGACCCACAAAAGGTTCTGTAAACGAAATTTATTAGTGAGCAGGAAAACAAGCCTTCATCCGCGGCTTCCTCCCCTTCCCGGCCCCCTGAATTTGGAGGCGGGTGGGTTTTCGGGGTGACCGGCTTTGTTTACAGCATCTTACTCTCTTAGGCAGGTTGCTGTGGTCCCATGGATCTCTGTCAGACTTTTGTGATGCAGCTGAACTGAAGTGACTCGGGACAGAGTCTGTTAATTAGGTCTTCAAAGCCGCCTCCTTTTTTCTTCGCTGTACAAATGTCCTTTTTTCCCTCCTCTTTTCCCTAAATCTGCTTGTCAGTAGCTCAGAAGGAAAGAGGAGGTTTTTCACAGCAAGAGAAAACTGCCATTCTGTTTGCCCTCCTTTCACCTCTCCAGGATGCTAGAGGAAAAGGAGATGCACATCTCTTTTCTGCCCTTTTCCTCTCCTTGATGTCTTTAAGAAGCCTTCCTCTATTTCCTCTTTATGCTATCATCATGATAATCATTTATATCGTAGGGATATCTCCACTCAAAGAGTGATGCTCACAGTGACTGCAGTACCAAGAACCGGGGAAAAGCTTAGGGACATAACCTAGAAAGTTTCAGTACAGAGGACAGGATAATTGCATAAAAACATTAAGAATTAACTTTCCTGAGCTGGCACATATGAATATGTAATTTCTTTCCGAATTCCCCGTGACGTAACAGTGAACTTCCTTACGAACCTCTTGCATTCAATTTCATTTCAATCTTAAACTGATTTTTCACTGCTTTTATTTGGGAGAAGACTCCATGAGAAAATATAATAATGGATTTTGTTCATTGCTGCAGCGTTTGGACTTCCTCGCTTCTTAATTTTTTTCACAGCTATCTTAAGTTCAGTCCGAGATATGCAGTGTAAGAGAGATCCAAGAAAAATCACTTTTGTTCACTGGAAAAAATGGCCTTGATCCATTAGAGAGCAGTTTCTGATATTTATCTGAACACCTCCTCACCTTCCAGGAGTTAGTTTGAATTGGAGATGAGCCAAAATGGGGAGTTTCTCTATACTTCCCCAAGCTTTACGGGCTTGGATTCAAACGGTCCTGGCTCTGAGCAACCTGTGGTTCAGGTTTGCAAAATCGAAAGGCGACTGGGCACGTTCTGCAAAACCTGAACCTCCCCTGGAGTTTTGCTCTCCTCTGATGGATAGCCCCGGCTCCAGCCCCTCCTTGCTCTCGTTCTTCATGGTCTGTGGGTAGGTCAGCGTTGCAAACAGCTCCTCAAAGGAAATCATCCTTCTTCAATGCAGCCCATGTCTTATTTCAAAAACTAATTTCCTCTGTCCGTCCCACGCCTTCCCTTCCTCCACCAGCAAACGTGACGCAGGTCTCGCATTTCACACCAGCTGCCTGAGCAAATGCACAAACCCGTCCAAATTTACTGTAGCCTGGCATCTGCATTGGCCAGCAAGCCGCTGACATAAATTACAGGCACAAGACAGTTTCCTTTTGAGATGTTTGACGTTGTCCTTTCGTCCTTCAAATAAGATCTTTTTTTCCTTTTCTGCGGACCAGCTTAGCCCAGCTCTGTGCCCAGCAGCTCGTGTTGCGAGAAACAAGAAGACGGGGAGGCAGGGGAGTGCAGGATGAGGGGGAGCGCAGGGATCCGGGGCTCTGTGCCGTTCCAATGCCATGCCACTCTTCAGTGCCATCGCCGGGGCACGCGGGTGTGCGGCGCTCCCCCGCCTCGAAGGAGGTATCGCAGCTTTATGTAAACAGGAATAAGGAAGCTTTCTCGGTTATCCGGTGCCCCCGGAGCACGCTGTTCGTTGAGCAAGGCAGTAGCTGACATCCAGGTGCCAGGGAGGTGGAGAACAGGAGCACTGGCTCCTGCTGGCTCCAGCACTGTTGAGCGTTGCTGCGATGCAGGGGCCAGGTGCGTCAGGGTGAATACAGCCTCCTAAAAATGCACTCAGCTTTCATGTTCTCTGTGATACCTGGGATATTTCTGCCGGTTAGCCTATACCTTCTTTAATTTGCTGTTGGTCCATTGACGGGTCTCTTAACATTTATTTCCCTTTGGATTGTTTGCTGTTCATTTGGGGGTTCGGAGGGCTTTTTGTGGCGACTAGAAAAAAGCGAAAGAGAAAAAACTCCGAGATGAATGTCTGAGTCCTTTGTTTCTCCACAGCGCAGTTATTCCTGTCATCTCCGGTGAAATACATGGGGATGGGGAGGGATGGGGAGTTATTCATGGCATCAAATTGAAAAATGTGCTTGAGTGCTTTGCAGGTCTAGGGCGGCTATACCCACTTACCATGTACACGCATTGATCCTGCTGATACGCAATGGCCTCAGCTCGAGGAAACACGCTGTGTTTGTTCTTCCATCGCCATTATCAAGTCCATCAGTGACATGAACTGAAGCAGGTAATAGCTTGAAAGCCTCCATGACCCTCAGAAATGCCCCTAGTCTGCATTTGACAAGGTGTGCAGCTCGTCTTGTGTGGTCCACTGACCAGAATGCTAGATTTTATTTCAGAGTGGCCACTGACAGTGAACAAATTTATGGCACGCAAAGTGGGCTGCTGTAAACCAGCCCTCAAAACATCACGGCCGTGGGTCGGCTCTCCCCTTACCATCCAGAGCTCTAGTTGTGGTGGCTCCTGCAACTGGTTTCCAACAATTATTTGCAAGAATGGTGCAAACATAGCCCTAGGGCGTCTTCAGCTGCTCCCAAAGGCAAACAGCGAATGCATGTCAAGGTGGCGTGTGCACAAGTTTTTCTTAGGCTATTCCCCCCTGCTCCAGATCCAGCTGGCAGGCTCCAGGGCTGATGACAGCAGTGTATACGCTAGCTGTTCGCTGTGACGTGGGAGCTAAAACGAAACTGCCTGCCTGCTTTCGGTCTGACTCCCACCATCGCCAGGTGGGAGGGGGCAGTGAGACGGGCAAGGTCTTCACCGCACCCACTGAACACTTATTCCTATCCACCTCTGCCATATTTCACTCAGCTTCTCATGCAACTTGCAACAGTTGGGAGAAACATCGGAAAGCCATCCAGGCACCGGAGAGTCCAGCTCTAGTTTCTTCAGTTTTTCTTTTAAGTCAAAGGACCTAAGTGTTCAAAGGCAGTGAAAACCCCAGCAGGACTGAGGAAAATCCGCTATATCGATGATTGCAGTTTGTTGAGGGAGACTGTATGACCTCTCCTTTTGTGCTTAAATAGGATTAAACTGCCATCGGAAGCAAACACCAAGCATGAAACCAAAAGCCTGCAAAAAATGGTAAAAACAACCCTGAGTCCCGTCTCCCCCCCGATTCTTACTCCTTGCAGGATACACTATTTGATAGCGGTGTCACAAGAGTCACCTGGTGGAGAAATCACACTTTGTTATAGATATTCTTTCACTTGTTTGCATGGAAGGGCTTTTCTTTCCAGAATAAGCACTGAAGGGCTCGGCATTTAGCCTGGTCCCTGCTGGAAAAAGTTATGGAGGCAGCTCAGTAGGAGCTGAGCTGTGCCGGAGAGGCGGCCCTGCTCTGGGTGCTGGCCTGCACACAGACTGCCCTGTGACGCAGCAGCTGATAAGCACGTACAGGACAGCACGCCATCCAGGGCTGCTCCAACAGGACGGTGAAAAATCACTTTTCAGTTGAAGCAGGATCAGGGGAGAATTGCAGAAAGGCAAAAGTGCAATTTTCCAAGCTGGCGCTTGGCGGAAGGACCAGGCATCACCCAGCAAGACGTGAACATGGCTTTACATGTGAGCACAATGGGTTTAGCTGTGTAAGGCCAGTGAGGCATCCTAGCTAGGACACTGCCGCCGCCACTCAGCAGGGCGCTGGTCCAGTGTTGGTACAGGGGGTCAGCGCGCTCCCCTACAGCCTGGCTGTATCCTGCGGGAGAATGGTCCTTGCCTTTTAGAAAGATATTGCTATCTAACCCAAAATAGGAGTAGCACCGCTGATGCGGGAGAGACACGAGGTGAGCTGTGGACACTGAGCACCGCCTCGATGTGGCTGTCCGTCAGCCAGAGCTACCTGCAGCACCTCAGCTCCCCAGCGTGGGTGTTCGCCTGACCCACGCCTGTTTAGTCTAGAAGGGAAGCTGTGGTCGTTACTCCGGGGTGGTGTGGCTGGAAGGTGTGTTGAAGGTTTCCTTTTGTCAGCAGTATGTGCTTGTTGTGATCCCTCATAGTTAATTCCCACTTGGACTAGCTGCCTGTCATCTGCCTCAGGGTGAGTACCTGTGCTATCACAAGTACATAATGCTTAAATAAATACTCCAAGGTTCGGGGGAGCCTCAGGTTTATGCTACGGGTGGTAATTTTTTTGTTGTTGTTTTTATTGCAGAAGGACAAATGTTGATGAGCTTTTATGATTACATCCCAAAACAGGACTTTGTTTCATTGCCCGGTAACTTCTTGGGAACTGTTTACCACTCGGTATCTCTCAGAGTTGCCGGCTAAGATGCAAAGTACACTTGAAGTCTTTAAAATCTCAATAAAACCATCTGGAATCGTTTTATGAAGCAAATTACTGCGGGTCCATCTGGCTCCTAATGGAATGGTCCTGAATAGGTGACATACACTGCATGTGCCGGTGTGGGAGAATGCAGCGTTCCACGTCGCTTGCCAGCCAGAGAGAGAAATCTCGCTCGGGAGAGGTGGTAGCAGAAGTCATGCCTTGAACTGAATGACGTTTGCAAGCAGGAGCTCTGCTGGCAGCGAGCAGTCACACTTGCTTCTGGATGAAGCAACTGGGTTTTTAGCTGGGTGATGGGTGTGTTTGGTTCGGATCAGAAAGGGACCCTTGCCCAGAGAGCAAACCGGAGGGCAGGCGTCACCGGAGTAATCTTTCCTCACCATTCTTACCAGGCTGTTCAATCCTGTTTCCAAAACGTGACCTGTCGTGTCGTAAGATAGCGATTTAGAGCTGTTGAAATTATTAACCCATTTTGATTGCGTATCCCCTTTGGCACGTGCACGGGAGGAGTGTGGTGTTGTCCCCCGATGGAAATCTGACCGTGACGGCCACGCTAACTGTGTAGGTGCTCAAAGTCATCACAGCCCGGGGCTGTATCCAGGTGTGTGACAGCACGCCCGATTTTAGAGAGAGACGTATTTTTCACTAGGAAGCACAAGTGGCAAAAACATGGGAAATGGTACTTACTCTGCTGTGAGAGGTGCCGCTTCATGATGGGTTTCGTGATTAGGACTCATAGCTAACGCTTACTGCCTTTATAACGTCACCGCAGGTGTTTCTTCCGCATCTCACATTCGGGTTTATCACAGGCTCTATGATTTATGCATCTTGTTAAACATTAAGCATTGTAGGCTGGTGATTATGAGTTAGCAGATAGAGAGAGATGTCAGCGTGCAAAGCTGAGCATAACTTAACCTGATAGAGATGCACCTGTGCAAAAGGCCATTAAGCCACTTTTATTATTTTTGGGGAGTAGAATATTTTAGTTCAAATAAGACCGACAGGAACCATTTTAAGCTAAGACAGAATAAGTTACTTATGAACTGAAATAAAACGACCCACGTAGCCTTTTATGATAGCTTAACGGTGGGTGAATAAACGGCTTCAGGGCAGCCAGTGCCTCTTTTTTGTGAAAAGCACACTGGGGAGTGGGATCCTTTCCCATTCAAATTAAGGGCACATCCCTTTTCCTCCCTCCGTACAATATTAATTTCTCCCTCTATAAAACAGGGATACTTTTGGATGGCCCTTGGACATCCCTAGATAAAAGATCCACTACAGGCCAGATGCTCATGTTGTGAAGAGCAGCTTTTCCAGCATCTCCTTCCGTCACCTCTTTGGGGCCAAAAGGTATTTTCTTTCCTCCAGTGCATCGCATTCCCCCACGGACCGGCCATCTTCCTTCTGCACGGCACTCTCGTGCGAAAGGCCGTAGCGTCAGGAGCAGGTGCCATATTCGCATCCGTGCGCAAAACCGAAGAACGAGGGTGAACGTGGAGCAACCTCTCAGGAGGAAACAAAAAAACCCAGGAGTCCTAAAGGAGGATACAGGGCAGAAGGGGAAAGGAAGGTGTTCGGCATCAAAAGGGCAGGAAGGTGGATGGCAAGCGGCAGGGAGGGAAAGCAGAAACCAGTTTCGTTTCACCTGCAAAATCTGTCATCGCTGGGAACGGGAAAGTGAAATCCTGCGGTCTTCAGCCAGGAAGACTTCCGTGACACGAAGTCTGGCCACTTTAATTCCTAGACATAAACCAGCTCGGCTCAGTAGTAGCCCTGTGCTCGTTTTATACCAGCCAAGAATGGGGCAGTAGAAGTATAAATTCCTGCTTTAAACTTTAACTCCTTTCCCTGTGTGTAACACAAATCATTCCACAGCTTGAAAGGTTTTTTTCAGTTATTCACGGCAAATAGGAGAAATGAGAAGGGTTTATTTATCTTGTCTCTGCCTGTCATCTTCTGGCATGAGATACAACAGTTCAGCTTCATGTAACTTTTAAATTAATTAATATAGCTCATTTGCTGATGAAATGTGCTGTATGAACCAAACCGAGTAGGTGACAGGGGACGCTGTTAGAGCCACCCCTGCCTTGACATGGCTTGCTGCGGTTGCCGAGACCCGCTCTGCAGGACCCCAGGGCTGCGATAGCGTGGGATCAGCGTGCCGTCAGAAGCACCCACGACGCAGCCCAACGGCCTCTGATTTCTGGGATGGTGGGACTGGACCCTTACCGGGACAGGTCAGGGAAAGGATGGCAGCGCTTTGGAGGGAGCCCCGTTCTCCGAGGTCCGCACACCGCGGCCGGACGGGAGCTCAGGCCGGGCTGGTGCTGCTGGCGCAGCCCCAGCGGAGCTGTGCGGGGAGGGAGAGCTCAGCACCCGGCCAAGTCTGGCAGCGTGCGACTGCCGATTTTCTGCCCAGCCATCGTGGCCGTGAAAAGCGCAAGGCAGCCTGAGCCGGTACCGCTTCAGCGAGGGCCGGCGCAGGCTCTGGCTGCGGTGCCGGGCGGCCGGGCCGCGCAGCCGTGGCAGGGCGCAGCAGCCGGAGCCCCGGCCGCGGCTCCTCGCCCCGGCCCCCCGCGGTGGGGGTGAGGGGAGAAGCGGTGGGGCCTCCCCGCACCAGCAGCGTGCGGGGGGCTCCGGCCTCTCTCCTCGCAAGGCCGCTTCTGCCGGGGCAGCCCTGGGGGCGGGCTGCCCGCCGCGGCACCTGCCGGGGGCGGCCGCTGGGTCCGCCGCCGGCCTCCGGCGCCCTCGCCCGGCGCGGCTGGGAGCGCGGCGCCGCCGCCGGCGGGAGCTGCCGGCGCCCCGGGGCAGGGTGAGCGCGGCCGCTGCCGGCGGGGAACCGGGCTGCGGGGGCCGGGGGGAAGCGGGCCGGCGGCGGGGGATGCGCGGCGGCGGGGGGGCGTGGGGAGCGGGGTAGGGGCGGTGCGCGCCGGCCGGGGATGCGCGGGGAGCGGGCTGCAGCGGCGGGCACGGCGGCCGGGGGGCCGGGGGCGGCGCGGTGGAGGGAGACCGGGGGGCCGGGGGGGCCGGTCTCCCGCTGCAGGGGCAGAGGTGCCGGGGGCGGGCAGGGCAGGGCAGGGCGGGCTAACAAAGGGCGGCGGCCCCGCAGCCCGGCTGGCCCCGGCGGAGCCGCCCGGGGGAGGGCGGTTGGCGGCGGCCACCCCCTCCCGTTCCAGGTGCTGTCGTCTTCTTCGGTGGTTTTGGAGCCTCTGGGTGCAGGGAGGGAAGGGGTGTAGCATCAGACCCTGCCGTGCTGTGCTTCCCTCTGTCCACTCGTGAAAGCTCATTACTCGGAGGGATTCTCCAGGTGTGATTGAAAACCCATCTTTTTGCTCTGATTGCACGCATACCTGTAGGACCACATCATTCAGCTCTCCTGTCTGTCCGTGCTGCAGCTGTTTGAAGGGTCCCCTTACAGCACCTTCTCTAGAGGAAATTGCTGGGCATCTGACCAGCAGGATTCTTGTTTGCCTGCGCCGCGTGGCCGTTGCATGTTTTAATAAGTAGTGTAGTGTTCTTGGAGGTAGTTCTGCTGACAGGCACCTTGCAAGGAGATACTGGGACAGAAGCTGAGAAATTTTATCACCTGGTTGGAATGACCCCCAGACTCCTTAAAATGGCAAGGAACAGAATTATATTCAAATGTAACATTATCAGCCAGCATCTTTCTTGGGAAATTTGGGAGGAATGTGACCCACAGACCTCATTTGCCCATTTGCCTTCACTCCAGTTTTCTCCTCAGCTTCTTCTGCCCAGAAGGTCCAGAGGTCCGTTTTTCTCATTCCCTGCTATAACGCCTCTTAAAGACTGACCTCTGCATGTTCTTCTGCTTATACCCAGCCTTAAATTTCCTATCCGTTCAGTGCTCCCTGCCCATTAGGTGACACCAGCAGCACCCGTTGAAGCTCGTGCATTTTTCATCCCAAACCTCAGTCACGTTTTGCCCCCTTTTGCTCAGCAAGCAGTGGGGTGAATCTCAGCAGCCCGGTGTATTTTCTCAGCAGTGAGAGAGGTGTCTCAGGTCCTGCTAGGTGCTTCTCAGGATTTTCCTCGACTCCAGCAGGAACAATGTTAGGGAAAAATCGATGCCCTAGAACTCCTTTGACTAAGGGAGGTGAAGTCCAGGCCACTTGGGAGAGAGAGGGGTGCTCCTGCAGGTCCATAATATGGGGATTTAGAGGATTGGGAGCTTGTTGGCCCATATTGAATGGTGCTTGGCACCTGTGGTTCTTAAATCGAAGAGGGAAGTTCAGTTTGACTGAAATAAGGATTACTGTAATTTTTATGGAAAGATCAGGCTGTCATTTAATAATCACAGCGACTTTTCTTCCAGAGATCAGCAGGCCAGAAGCTTAGGTATAAAACATTGCTAAGAAGCCAACGACTACGTACACAGTCAGCTCCAGCCTCCCTGGCATCGCTCTGCAGAGAGGGCTGCTACCGCGGCAGGCGGGAGTCCTGCCTCTGGGAGACAGGCAAGCTGTGATTCTGCAGCAGCCAAGAGCCTCATCAAATGTCCCTGTGTTCAGTAGATGGCAAACAAGCAGACCCCGGATTTTTTATAAGAAAAGCAGCGTGATGTAGAGCCCTTCTCCTTCTGCATAGTGGCCTAGCTCTTGGCAGCAACGGGAGAAAAGCTGTGCTCCTTGCAGGAGGATGCAGTTGGCGTTGGCGAGCAGATGGACTCGAGGAGGGTGCTGAGGGAAGAGCAGTGACAGGGAAAACATCCTTCCTGCATTTGTTTAGTTAGGGTGGACCCTACTTTAATGGTAAGCCCTCTGGGTGAGCAGTCGTCCTTCACCGTGGTGTTTGCAGAGCATCTGGCGCAGTGGAGCCTGGTCCGTTCCTGGGCGTCCTCACCTCAGTGGCGGTACAAGCAAATAAATAAGCAGGATATGACATCAAACAGGGTATTTTATAATGCCACTCGTCCCTAGCCCTGCGTGATTCCCACCAGAATTTCTAGCTTGACTAACATTTGTTTAAAAAAAGAGTTATCGTGGCCGGCACTGGGTGTTTGGTAACCGTGGCTCAGCATCTGGCCTTTGGACATCCAGGTGAAGGCTGCATTATCTCTGCTTCTGGAATGGCCTTACGGGTGTAGGAGAAGGAGTAAAGGCTGAACCCCTGTTTTGAGGGCCCCGATTCAACAACACACACTCAATTTTAAACCTGGGGTAGGCCGACGACCCTTAGCTTGGCTTTCAGCAGAAATGTGATGAGTTCTTGGTGCTCGCTGTGGCAGGCTGGCTGACTTCAATGGATGCGGGAGTAGAGAATGGCTTATAGTTAGCAGGATCAGGCCTGCTGTAGCCACACTATTCACAGCGTATTGGATGCTCGAGTCACTGGGAAGGAAAACCTATTATCGATGTGGAAATGGAATGAAGCCGATTTTTGCTAGCTGCAGACCTAGCCCCAAATCTGTGACATTTGAAATTAAGTACTAATTGCCCGTTACAAATGCTTATTCATGAATGCCCCCACGTGGAAGCTTATTTGTGCTCTGGATTCCTGTAAGAGTGCAGTTGGGAGTCTTGAGTCTCGCCACACAAAGACTACCTTTATATCACCGGGCATACAAGCAAGCTGCGCAGTGGCGATAAAGCGTATTGCCCTGAATGAACAATACCTAGAGCTCGGCTAAACTCCTGTAAACCAGGGGAGAGACAATGACAGTGTTTCCCTAATTCTTGTACCAGTTTTAGACAAGCCCTGACTCTATTCCAAAAGTAAGATTTCACAGCCTCCCGCTGTCTCAGCCGTCCTGACAGCTGCCGGGATGGCACCGTCCCTCGTTTTGACAGTGACAATCAAGCAGAGAGCGGGTCACCCTTCTCCTGTCACTGCGGCTGCCTCTGTCTTGTGGAGGCAACAGGGATGTTCCCTGAGGGTCATCTGTCCTGCAGAGGAGAGCGAGGAGGATGCAGACTATCGATGTGCACGCTCGTCTTCACGAGCATTTCCCTTTTCCTGGCAAGTGCTGTGTTGGAAATAGATGATTGACTCCCGAGAACCTAAAGTTGCAAGAGGATATAAATACGTAAAACTTTGTGAGACCCAAGTGGAAAGAAGAGACACACAAGAAAAGACTGTGTATGTTTGAAAGCGATGATTTAGTGGGGTTGTTACCAAGTTTAACTTGAGTGAAAAGCTTGGCTAACTGTGACGTGATGCATGCTTGCCTGTATTCAGACGAGAGCCACTTCTCTCATCCTTTACATTTTAGTTGCACCAGTGCTTCAATTAGTGGCGCTGTCCTTTGGTTCTAAAGAAACATGAAGAATTTCAATCATCAGTTGTTCTTGACGGAAGAGGGTTGGGTGGGTCTTTTGATGTAGCAGTAACTGCTGTATCGGCTCAGTTCTAGCGGTAGGGAGAAGGATCAGAAGGGTAAATTTGTGCCTTTGAAAGAGGAATCTGATGAAAATGAAACCAGCCCACTTCGCCCTGATTAGATTTCATCATGTTGTGACTTCAAAATGCCTTCAGCATCCTGGCAACAAGGGCAAAGATTTGAGAAACGTCCAAAAGTTAAAAGGACGCGGTTCCTGTGGATTATCGGTGTATCTGTTTTTTAAAAAAATCTCATCTTTACTATTCTTTCAGCAACTTAAAACGGTGTTGAAGAAAAGCATTCGGGCAGACAATAAAAATAGCCAGGCCAAGTGCTCTCCAGCAGCGACCTGATCCCGTCTCGTGTGTTACGGAGGGCAGATTCCTTTGCAGTTACAAACAGGCTCCAGGCTGGAGGCAGACTCCATTTCAGACTAATTTAGGGAAAGTACGTGATGATAACTGATGGCCAGTGCACAGTACAGTTATAGTGGGGACAGGGCCCCCCATGCAAGATGGCTGCATCCTAATCGTGCCATGGCAGCTTAAGTTTCCCTGGATAGATGGGAGCAAATATGTGCTGTAAGGCATAGCTTTAAAAACTAAACTGACGGAAAGATCAAGCCTGGAGTGTATTTGTCTTAATATTGCGTTCTGCCGTCTAGGCAGGGAGAAGGAAACCATATTGTTGCGCAGCTCACAAGTTCTTTTTAAGTGGATTTCCCAACAATTTGTCTGTTAAGGGTATGTATTGGTTCTGGCTGTTTCAGGCACATTATTAGATCCCAGATGCAGAGGACAAGGAAAAGGGTAGCAAGCATTAAAAAAGAAACAAGAAAACGCAGGGGTAAAAGAAGGCCTAGCGACAGCATATGAACAAAACCAAAACTTTGCCTGTGTCTCAAGCGAGGGGCAAATATAAATCCAGATATCTTCACTGAGCTACATCAGTCGCAAGACCTGGCACCATCATTGGGTTTCACCCAACGTGAACTCCTTTTTGTGACGAGATGCAGAGGAAAGCTGGGGCCGCTGTCGGGCTCTGGCCCAGGCACCTTCAGCAGAGTCACCTGGCAGAAGTGAAGCGGGGCTGGTTCCCTTCCCAGGTTTGCGGTGCGGCTGTGGTGCTGTCAGCACACCCGACGAGACGGCGTATACCACCACCCACGGGCAGGAATGATCCGCGGGGAGAAGGAGAAGCTGCGATATTTGAAGTGGCTTTTGCGGCCGAGGAGTTTGCCTTGTGAAATCCTCGTTTTATTTGTTTGTCTTCCTGTGCAGACGTCTTTTGCCTGGGAGCTCTCTTACTCCGTGCTAATTTGAGCGCCTAATGCACTGCATGGATGGTGCTGCTCTGCGTCGGGGAAGAGAGCAGTTAAGCCAGCAAAGCCTCTCCGGACCAGAGAGAGGTGTGTGTTGAGAGGCAGATTGAAAGGAGAAGATTTTATGGGGCCCAGTGGCTTTGTCATGAAGGATGCCAAACCTTCAGGCTGGAAACTGTGGGCTATCGCTGTGCAAAGCAAAAAAGGAGCTTAGTTTCTAAGTGGCTAATGAGTTTACTACCTTGTTTCTGTCAAGGGTATTGCAGGGGTGATGCTGATTAATGTCATGTCCTTTCCCCAAGGCTATCCCCTTCCTCTTCCATCTCACCAGGCTCAGTCTGACACTGTTTATTAGGCTACTTGTCCCTGATTTGTGAGGAATAAATATTGACACTGATGGCGGCTTAATAGGATTTGGGTTTGCTGTTCGTTCTGTGAAAGAGTTTGGCACTTCTGAGTCAAATGACAATTTGTGTTTGGGACTGGCTCCACCAAGGCTTAATTTTGGAGTTGGTTTTGGTTTTTTTTTTTTAACGAGGATGGTCACAGCATGTCCTGTGTTTGAGGAGAGGCTGCGACTAGGGATATGTATCGCTCCCCTTTTTCCTATCGGCATGCAGAGCAGAGATTTCCAGACTGGGACTACAGATCACTGCATGTCCCTAGCAAAGATGCGGCTTCCTTTGAGAGGGGTGCTGGTGTTCACACTGGGGAATAATTATTTTTCATGTGAGCGGTCTTTCGTTAACTTGTAAATGGCCGCCTTCTGCTTAGCTGTGGAAGACCTCAAGTCAGACTGCCGGTTGGCACTGCAGCAAGTGGTCATCTCCTCCGTGCTTTCTTAACGTGCTTGGAGCTCCGCTGAGGAAAAGCAGTTCATACTGTTTCAAACAGAGTGGGTTTGGGTGTCTTAAGTGACTTGTGAGGAAAGGCCCATTAAAAGCCGACAGGCATTTAGGCTAGGTGGGGTTTTCTGGGTTTCCCAAGAGCCGTGAAAGGTTCTTTACCTACAGAGTAGCCCCTTCATGTTCCCGGGAACCCAGCAGGATTTGAGACATTTCCCTGGAAATCAAGGTCATATGCTGATCTGTAGGGTAATTTCTCTTAACTGTTCCTGG
This sequence comes from Nipponia nippon, assembly GCF_047370975.1. Classification (NCBI taxonomy): domain Eukaryota; kingdom Metazoa; phylum Chordata; class Aves; order Pelecaniformes; family Threskiornithidae; genus Nipponia; species Nipponia nippon. The sequence continues at coordinate 81,538,287 of NW_028262380.1, read as the reverse complement.
AGGTGCTTTGTCCCATCGGTACTCAAGGGCAGCATCAGCGGGGAAGACCCTGACCTCGTCCAGGTGAGCACGTGAGCTTCCCCCAGCCTCCGCGGGTGCTAATCTTGCTTTGAGCCTGAGAAATAATTCGGGTCTGGACTCAGGATCGTCGGACCAAAACACAGTAGACGAGGTGACAAGGGGAAGAGTTTTCCTGTTGGCAGGGCGCATAGAAGAGCTCCCAGACGTAGGGCTGTGTACGGGAAAGATGCTTGTAGTATCTTTTCAGCAGGAGGAAGGCAGAGGTCTATTTGTGCTCCTAAATGGCCTGAAATTTCTACGTTCCCCAGTCCTGTGATTAAAAGAAAAAGGGTCATGACTTCTTTACTCTTAGCAGTTGTTCGCGTATCAGTGATGATGTTACTAATCCTGTTTCTAATGTAGGCTGTGTAAGACTTCATCATGTCGAGAGAGATGAGTTAACTCTATTTAGCTGTGCCGTGCGAAGACAGGCAGCGTCCCACCAGGGACTGCTGGCAACTGCAAAGGGTTTTGTGGCTCCGGCGTTAGTTTCCCATCCATCTCCGTTCGGTGCTAATCAGGAGGCTCGAGCCCACTTGTCTCTTCCACCCTTACAATGCTTCCCCAGCCTGCTGAAACTGGAATAATTGCTTTATTGTCGCTTACAGTCCTCCCTATTCTTCACCTCCCTCCCGCTTCTTTTTTAAAATTAGCTGCTTTGTGCACATCCCCGCAGCGTGCCCCTCACCGCTGGCGGCAGGAATGTGCGGCGGGGCCGCCTTTCCCGCACCGCCGGCACCCGGCTCGGGGTGGCCGGCCCCCCACCGCCCCGCGCTCCAGCTGGCTTCGCAGGGCAGGGGTAGGTGGCCGCCCCTCGCCGTTGTCGGAGGAGCCGCAGGTGCCGGGGGCCTCCGTCGCTGCCGGGAGGGAGTGGAGTCGGGACGGCCGGTTCCCCCTTTGAGGTGGTTTGTGCGAGCACAGTGGGGATGCGCTGAGGCATAGCACCAGGCAAGAGGGGCCAAGGCTCCCTCTCTCATCTGATGTCTCTTGTCATGGCTGCAGTCCTCATCCTTTTCCAAACTCCCGTTACATAGCTCTCGTCTCTCCCGGACTGGCAGATGCTAAAAATAATTTGGGTGACAAACAGATGTTTGTTTATTTTTTAGCTTAGCAACCAGCATTTCTGTATCTTGCCTTGGGCACTCTCATCGAAAGTCAAAGAATCACAAAATGCTCAGAGGGCAGACCCTTAGCTTGGGCACACTGCTGTAACTCGAATGGGTTCACAACCATGGGCTTTGCTGCCCACATTGATTTATAGCTGCTTTTATGGCTGAAGTTATAAAAAAGCTGTGATATCCCTGCTGCAGGGGGACAGTTACCACAGCAAACTCATTGTACTCTTCAAAAATAAAAATGCAAGGAGGTGATCAGCCAGATTGCAACTCTGCTGTATTCAGCAGGCTTTTGTTTGTGCTTATACCACGCTCTGTGGACTCTGCATGTACCTGAAAAGCTCGAGTCTTTCTGCTGTTGCCAGGCTATTTTTGTGCCCTCCCTGGACCAGTACATTGGGTTTCCACTGGGCCTGTCCAGTTAAAATGGTGCAGGGGAGATCTGATGAAACAGCGATAGCATTTCTTGCCTCAGGGATGGATGGACAGCTAACAGGCATAGCTGGGTTCTGTAGTAACCCTATTTTTCTCTTTTGCTTTTCTATACTACAGTCCCTGAGAGCTAACTCTGTGCAAAATGATGCTGCAGGTGCTGCAGAGATTGTGTTTTGTAAAGCAGCGGGCCAAATCCTTATCTCCTTACTCAGTCAATCCTCATTTCTCACTTTAGCAAGTAAGTCTCCTGCTGAAGTCCTGAGGAAGTAAATGGATGCTGTGTTGAGTAAGGGATTCAGGAATTTGTCCAGGAAGAGGTGGGTGAGTGGGATGGAGGAGCAGCTCATACAAAGTAGCTCGTATTCTGGGGATTAGGCATTGCTACACCCGTGAAGGTGATTTCGGCCTGTAAAATGCACTCCGCCCCTCGAGTTACTGCAATTAAAATCTGGCAGACCAGGAAACATTGCAAAATAATCAGGTTAGAGAGCAGAGAGACAACTCAGGTGCAGACTTGAGTCGGTTCTTGATGCTGAATGTCCACTGTGCCCATGACAAATGTGAGTATGAGGGTTTCTTCTGCCCCCTCTGAACAGATGCTCAGATTGCCACTCGCTCAGTACCAGCCACTGAGACCCGTTTTTCAAAAAACAGCTCAGCTACCATTCCAGCTCTTCAGTAACATCCATATTTTCAAAGGAGAGCTGCTAGGGTAAAATTTCAGGACGTGTTTCTTAAAGTGCAATGTGTATGCAAGCCAGGAAGAGAGATCCAGCTGTGCTGGCGGAAGAGATTAATGCCCTCGCTTGCTCATCAGTGCCAGAGATCTCATCCATCTGCCACTGGAACAGTTCGTGTAAGCACTCCCTTAATCTTTAGCTTTAAACCATTTAAATTGTTGGTCTGAACTGACCTAGTTCGTTTTGCCTTTAACATCTTAGGAAAAGTGCTCACGCAAACCACTGCACCAGCAGATCGAGTCTGGCCCCGGCTCCTACGCGCTGTTGGAAAAGGTCCCGGTGAGGGCTAGTCTTGCCTTTCAGGTCTCGGGTCTGCACCCCGTGGCCAGGTCCCAGGTGGGACACGTCTTGCCTGACATCCAGACCCCTCCCTAGGACGGCCCCTTCGTATCTGGAAAATGTCACTGTTCTGAAGGGTGAGTGTAAAAGGAGTAATTCTGGGAAAATATCTTCTTCTTATTGAATCTCTCTCTGGGAACAGAACTACTTTTTCAGTGTGGAGGGCTTGTAGTCTTCTCCCATGGCATCGTTTTAATTCTCTAATGCCAAGATGGAAACCAGTCCTTCTGTTATATGACTTTTGCTTCCTTCTTACGGCTGCCTTTCTTTGTAGGAGCTGCAGTTATTTTTGTTTCATTACACTTGTCCTGTAGAGCCGGCTTGTTCTTTTTTTTGTGTTATGTAAGAAAAGTTAAGTGTTGTAATTTATACAGAATGACTTTTGATCAGCATGATTCAGCACTAGGGTACCCCAGAACCTGTAAAAATAACGTATCGTTTTACCTCTGTGCGGTAGTCATGGTCCTTAAAGGGACAGACGGGTTAACGATCCTGCTTTTGTGAGCTCTGCAGTGCATCGTCTTCATGTCGGGCACCTCTGACTAACAGATCTGAGCGCTTCTGCACCTCAGAGAGAGCCGATCCCGATCTGTTATGGCCAGGTCTGAAAGATTGTTCCTGATGGCGTCCTGGTCCTGAACAGCCCGTGAAGAGGAGCGACGCTCTGATTCCCCAAGCGAATCCCACAGCGTCGCCAAAGGCCAGCGTGACTTGATGTCTCTGAAAAACTCAAGAGATTTTCAGTAATGGTCAAGAGCAAGTCTATAGATAGTCCTGTTAGTTCTGGGGTAGAATAGAATGAAAATGGCAGTTCTCTGTATTTATACTTTTGTTTTGACACAGTAAGTAGATAGACCTGTTTTCTAAGGGGGTTAAAACTCTCTGAGTGCAAGGTGCAGGAAAGCATTTCACTTACAAGCAGTACAGGAAAGCATTTCACTTACAAGTAGGGTCGGGATGCAGGGCGGATTGCATGCCGCTTTTTTGTGGTAGTACCATTTGACAGACCAAGACAGCTGTAACCTCTCAATTCTCACCTCCTGGGAAGGTGAGATCTCCCCTGATCAGGCAGAGTGCTGCTCCAGTCGGTACTAATTTACACCAGCTGAAGATGAGAGCCCTTTACTTCCATTGAACTACATCCTGAATTGCTACTTTACACAACTAAGCCACGATCCTAGAACTATTTGGGCCAGAGCTGCACGGCACACGCTTTCCCCATCTGGGAACACCAGTAGGCTGTAAAGGCTCCTGAGTCCCTGAGCAAAATCACGGCCAGCAACAAACCCACCCTGTGCACAGGCAGCCACAGCGGTAAAAGCCCAGCTATGCACAGAGTTGGTGCTGTGGCACTGGGCATTTGGAAGTATTACAGAAATTATTGTTCCTATAATAAAAGGAATTACCTTTTATTATATATTGGTGTGTACAACCCAGGAACGGTGGGCTCCAGTGCCCTAACAGGCAGGCTCTCTGGGTGGTACTGTGGCACAAACAGTAAGCTATAATTGAGTGTAACCATAAACTTCTATTATAAAAAGCCAGGAATTGACTAGGGATAAAAGCTAATTTCTCAGCCCTGCAGGTTCTTCCTTCCAGTGAGGGTCCAGGTCTTTTTGGCAGGGCCACGCAGGGAACAGTGCACTCCGACTGCCGGCTCGGCAGCACAAGAAAAGACTCTGGTCTTCAGGGCTGCGTGCCCAGCTGCTGCCTGCACGCTGAATTCACGTGCGCTGTCTGAGGGCACACTACTCATGCAAAGCAGGGGAAGGCCCGCATTTCAGAAAGCGCCGAGTTAGGGTGTCTTTAAAAGGGTGGCAATCTCTGGGGTCAAGGTCTGGGTGCAGTGGAATGCCTATTGTCAGACGTAAAGACCAAAGCGAATGCGACGTATTGTGGACCCAAATGCAGCTGGCACGAACCAAAAATGTGCATGTGAGTGCCTTTCTAAGTACCCAGTAATCCTCCAGGGCAAAACGAGGATTAGGTCTCTCTCACAGACAAAGAGGGAGTTCATTTTCTCAAAGATCCCTTGGCTAATACCAAATGAAGTGAGGAACCCAAATGAATGCGAATACTCCTTTCAGACCTCTGCTTGCAAACAGGTACAGCGCCGGAGCAGCTTGTTTGTGCATTTGTGTGGGTCTGCGCAAACAGAGCGTGGCCAGATTGCGGGATTGAGGTCAGGTCAAATAAAACCCATCCAATCTCAGAGAAAAGGGAAAGCCAGAAAAAGGCTGGACAAGTAGGACTAGACGGTATTGCGCAGTCCAAATGCGGTTTCCTTTCTCCGGATTTTTTCTCGGTGGACCTGCAGGTCAGCACTCATTGAAGTTGTTTAAGTTGGAGCTGCATAAGTGAAGAGCTCTCCTAGAAGGAAAGCTGTGAGTCTGAATTAATTCCAAGTGGCTTCTCGGCCCCTGTGTTTCTTTGCCCTGAAATACCGCGTGCTCGGCATGACCACGTAGGAGCCATTAGGTTGAAAGTGATTGGTGCTTGAATGTGAGATGTATCCATCTCAAATTTGCCATCCCAAGACAGCTCCGTGATTTCTTAGCCCTTTAATTTGCCTTCACGCAATGGCCTGTGCATTTAGGAAAGCACAAGCCACCTCTACACTGTTCCTGGAAAATTTTTTCTTTCCTTTGTCGGTGATGGGCTTATGGCACGAAGATCAGCTCTAGTAATCCTGTCTTAACAGATACCAGCATGGATGTGCCTGTGATGCATACAGAAAAATTTGTATTAAATAGTCCTGTTTCTTAGAAACAGCAGCCAGGAGCACTCTGAATGGTTTTGGGTTGTGTGGTTTTTTTCCCTGAGCTTTACTGAGCCGTCTGAAGCCAAGATGTGGATATTATTGTTTCTACTTGAGACTTGGATCTTGCTGCAGAACTCTGGGAAGAATACCTAATTTGGTCCCAAGATCCGTGTGCTCAGTGAGCCTTATTGGGATTCCAAAACCTGTCCTGCTCTGCACTAGGATGAAAAAGTCCTTCCAGGGGTTTTCACGGGTAGAGCCTGTTGCATTTTGAGGTGTCCATGAAATGGCCTCGAATTCCTTACCTGCCTCATTAGACTGCGGACTTGAACCTGGCTCTTCCCCATCTCAGGTGAGTGTCCTAAGTGGCAGGCTGGAGATTTTACCCAGGAACTGAGAGACTTCTCCCAGCAAAAGCTTTAGTCCAAATTGCATGGCCTCCAAGGAGGAGTTTTAGTTCAATTTAGGAGAATTTTTCTGATGAAGAAATTGTTTTGTCCATGTATTTCCAGCTGGTCCTGGCTCTTTGTCTGGCTTGGGGGTCCTGTGAGCACAGACTAACAAACCTGTGCAGACGTTGCTGCTACCAGCAAAGACCCACATGTGCTCTGTCCAGGAGAGGACCTGACACACAGGGCACTTCCACTTCAGCTAAAGGAGATTCTGTGAGCGTGACAGATATGTGGATTACGGGCTATTTCTGGACCAGCCACAGGAGGTAACAAAATAAGAAATACGTAAGCGATCCAGTCTTCTCACTTCAGGCGGAGCAGGAGGATCTGCAAAGCAGCATGCCTATTGGCGAGTGCAAGGTCGGTGCCCAGGATGAGCGTGGTCTCTCTCCCCACCTGCAGCCCTGCCCGGGGGAACCCTCATCCTTAACAGCACGGAGGAGGCAGGAAGGCTTGCTGTTTGCCGAGAGATGGGGGACTGTCGTGGAGGCGGCGTTTTCATTCACAAGGAGACGTAATTCCAGCTCATCAGCTGCTGAGAGCTTGCCTGTAGCCTGCAGGATGAGGATACCCAGAGGTGAAGCTGCTGAACTGTCCTTATGTCACTTGGCTGAGCTGGGGATCTGGGGCCGCCCTGTGACATTGTGTAACACGGGGTGTTACAAGGATAAAACAGCAGCCTTAACTCCTTCGTCTCCCTCCTTGCAGGGTTGTTGGAGCCGAGTTCTGCTTTGCTGCTGCTTCTCCTTATTTTTGTGTCTGTGCTGTGCTGTTGGCTGTTTCTGTAGTGGAGGAGGGTTGCCTCTTACGTTCTGATTTAAGACAAAGGGAAAAAATACCAGGAAATGCCTACAAATTGCTGTAGAACTTGCAAGAGGAGTTCCTTGCTTTAATCTCAATTTCAGGAGCGTCAGCGTGCGAGCAGTTATTTTTCTAGGAAAGCTTTTAATTCTGGTGGTGGTTATAAACACTCGTGTCGATCCTGAATGATTTAAAAATGAGAATTTAAGCTCCATCCTCTCTTCTAGGAATAACACTGGGCTTAGAAGTAATAAGACGTTAAAAATTACTAAACCTATTAACATTTGGGGGTTTGATTTTCTGGGACTTAGGTCTTCTATTACGATGGCAGCAAACCTGGTGTTAGTTTAAAATAAATAATCGTGACTCCAAGAGGTGGAACCATTAGAAAAATACCCATTTTGAAACATTTAAAAAAAACCTTTAATAATTTTTAAACATAGTTCCAGGCGCTGTTTATGGATGATCTCAGCCATATCCTAGACTCATACCTGGAACTGCAGACAGCTAAGCAGAAAAGCGGAGTACAGGATGGTAGTGCGGACAGAAGAAGTGTAAGGCTGATGTGCTGGAAAACAAATGCTATGAGCAGACAAAACTTCAGAAGTTTGGTTTTGTACGGCTTCCCTGTGTAAAATCTCTCTCCTCTTTGTAGCCAGGCATCTGAGCTCACACCGCAGCGCTTCCTCAAGGAGAGCAATGATTTATGCTACTTCCATTACTCAGGGAACTGTTTTTATGAAACATGGAGTTTAATTCATTGAGAATAATATCTCTGCAGACCTTGCCTGAAACTGGTCAGAATTGGGTGATCTGCTCGGCGTAGGCACGCACCCCCACTAGGCTTGATTTAGGAAACCAGTCCGTACTGGAATGTGGAGATTATAAATAAGGATAAGGAAGACTGAAGAAAGTGAGAAAGAAGAGCCAAGAGCCCAAAAGGTTAAGATAAATGCTATGAAACGTTTCAAGTATGCAGGTAACGGGAGGTCAGCGGCGGAGGCAGATAAGGCGGCCAGAAGAGGTCAGAGTCGTCTCTGGTCAGAAGCGAAGGATGTCCCTAAAACAGCGAATGAGTTCTGCAGGGATTGTGGCGCCTTGGGAAGGACATGCGACATCGGACGGCAGCAACAGGCAACCCAGTCTTGCAGGGAGCTGATTAATGTAAAATAAGGCTGCCGATGCTTTCTGGTAGAGTTCTGAAGAGGGTGGTAAAAAATAGGGAAACGTTTCGCAGATGTCCGCTTCAGAAAAGGCGGTGCTGGATGTGCGGAGGAGATACTGCCGGTGGGCCAAGAGGCGCTGCCTCTTTCTTCTGGCGGCTGGCGCTCTCTGCACAAGGCAGAGGCAACCAAGCTGTGGGGCAATGAAACTTCTGCGGAGCAGGCTTTTCTTTAAAAAAGGCTTAAAGCTGTAGCACTGTATTCTTTCGCTGTTTGTGGAGCAAGCATCAAGAAAAAAATCCTAACAGGCCATATTTTTAGATGAGGGAAAAGCTGAGCAGAGTGTCTTTCTACAGCTACTCATTAACATGTGTGGTATTAAATACCAAAGGCACCATGGAAGCAGCAAATATAAATAACAATTCATAATTAAACATGAACTTTGCAGAAAAGGAAAGATTTCAGAGGCAGCTGCCAGCCTCAGGTGGGAGGTAAAGGAGTTTTAAATAGACTGCACTGGGTTTCCTGTCTCTCGCTCGCGAGCTTTAGAAACAACGTGATAACAAAAAGAACAACTGCAGGCCACTCCTTGCCAGGGACACTTTTTAGGTATGCAGTTGTGAGGAGGAACTTTGCAACATCCCGAAATAAAATGCAGCCCTGACCTTAAAGAGCATCCCAGCAGGCTGGGTGCTGTTGCGGAGAGCCGGCACGCCGCGCCGTCCCGGGGGCGGCTCGGGCTCTAGGAGAACGGTCACTCTAAGGAGGAGTGAGTGGCCACGGTCAGGACGCAAGGTAGGCCCTCAACGTCTTTGCGCTAGGGTGGCTGTTTCCATGTTATGGTTGAAGAAGTACCTTTATAGAGATTAGCACACTCCTGATCGTTAGACTGAGCCGCCTTAGAAAATTCTTTAGAAATGTCTTAGAAAATCTTCCGGGATAAGCAGTCGGGCTGCTTGACTGAGTGTGGGGCAGAAGGCTGCAAGGGGAGGAAAGGTGCTGGGTTGTGGGTCCTGTTTGGGGGAGGTCTCCGCCTCTGCAGCTGCAGCCCTGGGGCTGGCCCCAGGTATTTTCCCTGCTCAGCCAGCTGTGCTCTCGCTGGAGGCGTCCCTGCGTGGGTATCGTCCTCTCCGGCAGAGCACCCGGCAGCGCCCGCGGCTGAAGGGCTGCTGTGCTCCATCCCTGATGCGTGTGTGCTTCGCTGGTGGAAAGATCCGCATCTCTTGTGTTCCCCACCGGGCTTGATTAATGGTGTTATTTATAGACTGGCTGATTAGTTTTCAATGTCTTATTGAGCCCGCCGTTCCACACAGAGCTCAGTAATTATCGTTTTTTAAGAGGCTCGGGAAAAACTCCATTGCATTTCCTTCTTACCCCCGAACAACAACCCCGGAGCCCATGCAGACACTAATTAACGTTTCTTTGTCTCTGCGAGGTAAACCCCAAAGTTATGCATGCTGGCAAGCACGGGTTTCTCACTGCGCGAGGGGGAACACCCAAGCTGCTTACCCTCCCGCTGCTTGTAGCCACCGATGGTGAGGGTCGGATCTGTGTGGATCCATACGGGAACGCTTGGAAGTGACTGACTTGAAAACTCTGCTCGCAGCAGAGTTTAGAGCCTGTGTTGTCTCTTGCTTTCTTCACGTGTTTCAAAAGCTGTTTTTTAAATAAAAGGAAGACCCTAAGTGCTGAAAGATCACTGGGCTCTGGCGACGGGGAAGCTGTAGGCACTTATTCCTTTACATCAATTTCTCAGGCTGCTTACTCTTTTTTATGTATTTGGCACAGGGGCAATTTCCCAGTCCTAAATATTGTTCTTGGCTCCTTCGGAGACAGCTGACCGGAGAGAAGACATGAGCAGCTTTACTCCCTGCAGGAGTGCAGCTATTGCGTAGCCTGGGAGAGCCAAAGTCTGCTATTTAGGAAACGAATAGGGAGGTTACGACTGAGCCCTGCCGGAGGTGCGTTAGGAAAGTTCATTGCTGATCCAAGGCGTCTCCTATGAACACGGCAAAGATCTTCTACTGTGTCAGTACCTGCTTTCAAACAGGTTGAAACAGCACTCTTGAGAACTGTCTCAAAGAAATCGCCTTGACTTTTACGTGTTTCTGTGTTTTGATGAGGGTTATAGCACCGTGGCAGTTGGCAGCACTTTGGGACATCCAGATGCCTTTTCCAAAAGGGCTCCGCGCCTGCGTTGCCCCTCGAAATCAGCAGGAGCCACAGGCAGCAGCCCTTCTGCAAACAAGGCTGCTGGGCCAGCCCCCAGTATTGGCCCACCAGTTCTGACTCATGCGAGGGTTACCCCGAATCAATGAGGCAGGTATGCTCACAGCCAAGCACCCGTTCTCCCCTTTAAACTCAGGTCGTGTCACCCCAACACGGTACTGTCTGGGAAGGATCTTCAGGTAAACTGTATCTTCCCTTCATGGCCCCGTTAGCAAAGCAGGGAGGTGTAGGAGATGGTAGTTCCCTGCGTGGGAAATGAGGCCTGAGTGGGGAGGTCAGGATTTACCCCGGAGTTAAGACAAGTGCCTTGCTGCGATCCTTTCCCCTCGCATGGGATCCTGCCACGACGCTGTCAGCGAGACGACTCATTAGGCTTCAGCACGATACGCAGCAGCCTCGCCACGAATTTCAGCTGTGCTTAAACGCTCCCAGGGGGCTCTGTGGGGCCCCTTGTCACAGAATTCCCTCGGGGCAGCGTTGTAGGGGCAGAAGTGCAGTTCTTTGTGGCTGGAACCATCTCTCCAGTGTTTCCATACAAAGCCTTAAACGGGGGACTTGGTGCTCTAAACACTACAGCCGTAAATATATTTTGCTTAAAAAATTGTGTACCTTTTTGTATATGTAAATTGTTTACGTACGATCTTTTAAATCCTCATCTGTAGCAGGCCTTCTGTCCTTTGTCTAGTGAAATCTCCTCTAAAAATTAGTAATTTTTCACGGTAAACTTGGTCAGCAAACAGAATTGGAGCAGTTAACGGTACTGGCACTTCACAGGGCTGCAGTAAAGGAGGTTGTGCTCCGAGTATACAGTAAGGCTGGTACAGGAGCAGGGAGGGGGATCTTTCTAGTTTGATGAGAGGCTTGACATCGTCTCAGAGGAGAGGGGTGGCAGAGACAAAGCAGAAGGGGATTTGGCACATGGAAAGAAAAGGTGGCTAAGGCAGGATTTGGAGTAAAATTTGGATGAAGATAAGCAGGGTGAGCAAAAAGGACCGTTCCGGACTGGTCGCTTTCCCTAATCTAGGTGAAAGTGCTGCTGCACCGCTTCCCTGGTATATCTCATCCGCAATGTGCGGCTTAACATTCCTGCCTGGCACGTGGGGGCTTGGGGGGGGAGCGTGGGGGAGGACCGAGCCGGACACAAAGACGGCTGGCCTCTCACCGGAATGGCATCCAAGCCATCTCAGCTATCCAAAGCCCCAGATGCCGGCATGTGCGCTCAGCCTGCAACCCGCTAAGCACGCAACAAGAGGCAATTACAGCGCGCGTCGGGCCACGGCCCGCTGCGGGCCCAGGGAGGCGCGGAGGGGGTCCTTTCAGACGCGCTTTTATTCAGCGTGGGGGTTCCTTGAGCAAGCAGAAATTTCAAATCTCTCCCGCGTTTCAGGGCTAAAAATGGGAGGAAGTGGGAATACCGGATCGTTTGAGGCTCTCCTGTGCCTGGGGGAAGGAAGGAGCAGAAGCGATGGTTACACGATGTTTGTGTGACTTCTGCATGCGTGTGATGAAGCAGGGTAAATATTTGTTTGCTAACTTTGTGGAAATATCAGTAGAGGGGGGGATAGGCTTCTCTTTCTTGCTCTCACTGTGTGGACCTTTCTCTTAGCTTGTCTCTTTGCGTTCAGAGCGTTCCCTGAGCTCTCGTAAGGTGGTTTCGTGTGGAAAGGACATATCCCGCAGTGGAACCCCTGAACCACTCAGGGATTTCGAGTCCCAAGATGCAGGTGTAGGATAATGAGTTTTGCGCCGTGGACGCTGCAGCTGATCGCGCTCCTGTGTGCTGAGACGCAGTGCTGCGGTATTGCGCAGCTCCTCCAAAACGGTTGTGAGGGGCACTCGCAGGGGCTGAGCGCTGCCTAGGGATAAAGGAGAGCAAAATCTCACTCTTACAGCCTGTCTGGGCAATGAGACAGAGAAGAAAAGGGATACACGTGGCTTTCTGTGACATTTTCTTTGCACTTTTTAAAAACTAGACTGATGCTCCTGCCTTGCCTCCTGGGTCTGTGTATTGCCTTCTTTCCTAAAATCCGTATTAAATGTAGGATACAAGGGCTGAGTTTTTTGGGCGTCGATGTTTGCATGGCCTTGGTTTCTTTTGGCAGGGACACACATGCAGCAAAGGGATGCACCAACCTGTCTCCCGACCCCCTCAGTCCGGAGTGCGTGACCGCTGACTTTCAGCCCAGCAAAACCACGTGGTCGGGAGGAGTTAAGTTACGGCTGAAGACCAGGTGAGAATGCTTGTACCTCTGTCCCTATCTGCTGTGCGTGGTTTGTGGCTGCTGTTCTTGGAGAGCGGCTGGCAAACTCCGCTTCCCTCGTGCCGGAGTGAGGGCAGCGGTAATGCTGGAGTGGAGCAGCGTGAATCCCCAGCGTCTGCGGCGTTAGGCGGTGGAGGAGGTCCAGGACAGTTTCTTAACCTCACGCCCGCCTTTTCCCAAGGCTTCCTTGCCCTCAGCACGGTGCCAGGGAAATGAACTCACCTTTTGGTCCTTGAGTCAAGCATCAACGTTGCTGGATGCCAGTAACATCTCCATAGGGCTGGGTGTAAAATAGTTACTGCTTTGGCTGTCAGTATGCCTGAGGGTGACTCGCTGAGAAGGAATCCTGGAAGAGGTGTCCTTTCTCCTCAAAAACTTTTGTCAGTGGTGGTGAAGGTCATCAGAGGTGCCGTACCAAAATATCTCCTGCTCAGAAGTGGTGTAAGCCAGCTGTGGGTCCCCAGCTTTAGGTGCCTGGCTTTCCAAAATCACCTGGCTTCTTCCGAGTCTGTGAGTTTCAGTGGGAGTTTGGCGTTCATGACAGCGCTGCTGAGTGCCTATCTGCATTTTTAAATGATTAAATGTCTTCAGAAGTCAGTTTCCTGAATTGCTCTGGATCGGCCAGTGTTGTGGCAGAGCCTGCTTTGTCCGTGCAGTTTAGGACCAAATCCTACAGCATTTACTCAGGCAGAGCTTTTGCTGGCATCAAAAGAGCCTCTTAGGTCAGTCAGATGGTAATCTGGATGACCTCATAGATTTTTGTGTCTCAGTCTTCTGAGCTTTGCACCATGGAGTCAAAGCAGTGACTTTTATTGGCGAAATTGCATTCAGGCCAGACCTTGACTTATCTGAAGTCACGAAGCTACGCTGAGTTCCTATAGCTGGAGGAAATGTGGCCCAGCGCCTGTTTGTGAGCGGCTCCGAAGGGAACGCGACGTGTGAAGTCACATTCTGATCTTATCAGCAAGGATGCACTTCTGGAGCAAACTCACTGACCTTAGTGGTGTTGCAACCGCTTTTAGCCGCTGCAAAGAGTTACGGATGCTGACCCTGCGCAGCCTGGGCGGCTGCGAAAGGACGAGAAAGGGCTCAGCTCTTCCGCCAGTGTTCATGTCTGCGACCTCACTAAATTTGTATCGCTTTCCTCCAGATGAGGATTTGAACCATAACTTAAATCTCTCTTGGATGGAGCGGATTTTACAGGCTGAAATCTCTCCTCAAGCTAGTTTTATCAGGGAGAGATTTATCTCTGACCGTGGTGTGGGACTCTGCAGTTCCTGAGGTATGTGACCCACAGCGAATTTGGGAAGGGAGCTCCCATACATCCACCACCTTCCTATAGCAATGAGTTAGGCAGCATATGCCCTCTGCAAATCCCGCTTGCCTGTCTATCTAGTAGCAGATCTTCACAGGAGCTCCAAAGTTTAGCGTTTCACTTGGATTAATTTGTCTTTGGGTGCAGAGCCCATGTTTTGCTTTACTTTTCCAGCAGTGTCGGAGGCTGTGTCTGCATATCTCGGTTTAACTCGGGCTGAAGCTTTGGTTACAAACAGGAAGTTGCTTTAATGTGTAAGAATTGGAGTGTGGGAGGGTATCGCAGGCTCAGCGGCCTTTGCTTTGGCCGTAGCACCGGCCGCAATTCCCCTGCTTGTTTGCTTTCCGCAGACTCACCCTAGGCGATGAAGGTGACGGGCTGTCAGCAGTCCCGATCGCTTTCTGAACTTTGGGGTGATGAATGAACGTCCTTAGTCAAAGGGGAAATCCAGAGCTCGGGACCGGTTTCTCGGGTGTTGCAGCTGAGCATCTATGGGAAGGAGCAGCACAGCACCAGCCTGCAGTTCACCCTCCCCAGCGTACACGCCAGGATTGCTCACTGAAGCTTGCCTCATTCCCTCCGCTGTGCGAAATAAACAAGGTCAGGGTGGTATCGCCAGCCAGCGCAGCCACGTTACTACAGCTCTCCCTGTCGGTAAAGGGCAATCTGAGAGGAGGAGGAGGGAAGAATTAGGTCGAGAAATCCAGATGATACAGATTTTTTGGTCTTTCACCAAAAAAATGTCTATTACCAAAGTGATTAAAAGTTTCCCTGAGGGAGAGGACAGGTTCCTTAGCTGTTCTGTGGCTTGAATTGTGTTAGATCACTGCAGATTTGCTATTTCCTTGCCCCACTGGTGTAAGTCCCGGTGATATACTCAAGAATGACTCCCTGGAGGGACAGTGGGAAGGTGAATTCCCAGCTAGGAGTAAATCCCGAGTTCACCTGACTAGCTAAAAGTTTAAACTCCCCTTGGTACCCTTTGCCTTTTTTTTTTTCCTTGCAGTACCTCGGCAAGCAGTCTGTTTGTGAACAGATCTCACGCACGAATGTGTGTATACACACACGCACATTCAGCACGTGCATCTAAAGGACTTTCTTCTTTTCTCCCGTTTATCATTTCTACATTAGCACTTTGGTGTTGAGTTTATTAGCGGTGCCTGTGATTTGTAGCCCTGTAACTCAGAGGAGAACCCAGCTACTGTCTGAAATGCTTGCCCTAAAAATCCCCTTGGTTACCTGCCGTGACTCATTGTCCACGTTATGTCTGGATAATCAGGCTCACAGGGCAGCGTTTCTGCTGCCAGCCACCGAGTTCCTCCTAAGCACTGAACGAGACTAGGAAAACACATTCCTTCCATTGTTTCTAAGTCTCTCCTGTTGCAAGTTGCTGCGTGTTTGATATCGGGGTGCGAAAGAATCTAAGCTATGCTTGTTTTTCTGTCTTTTTAACTAATTTACTGACTGGAGAAGAATGAGGAAAAATTATTTGAATTAAGCCCGTTGGGCCAATTCGTCAATACGGGTAAATCAATGCAGCTCTGTGACTTCTGCAAAGCCACGGGCAGGGGAGGCCGCTGTAGGGTCTGGCTGCTGAGATTTTCTGCCCGTGCTCTGAGAGATGATGTGAATGCCTGGAGAAGTCAGGAAATAATAGGGTCCTTCTCAATGACTGTAAGTCAGTCAGCTGTCTCTTTTCCATGTCTGTTCTTTCTTCCTCTTTTTCCAGCGAAGGAAATAGAGTAAAATTGTAGCAAGAAGAGGAAATTTGCAGGGGGTCTTTAACCCAGTGCTCACCAGCTCCTCATCTCCTCATTCTAGCCTACGCGTGCTCTAAGTAGCAGGCAGGAGGCTGTCTTGGCTTCCACAAGTCTAAGCCGCAGTCTTGTGTGAATGGCGCAGGTGGGCTGTCCTGACGGCAAGTATTTTCTCAAAATAGAGATCTGAAATGCTTTTTATTTTGCAATTTAAATCATACTTCTCGTGTTGCTTGGTAATGCTTTCTTTACAAAAGAAAATCCAGTAATCCTTGAATCCAGTAATCAACAAGAATGAAGCTTGTATACATCACCTCTCACACTAATAACCAAAGCCCCGCTGTTCCTATTCGAGCCTCTTGTCTGGTTAGTGTCAGGGAATGTCAGTGGGACTCTTTCTTTCTGTAGGGCAAAGTCCTCAATCTAAATATTGCCTGTCAGACATATGCTTGGGCAAAGGGAAAACGAAGCAGCAGCGCACGGCCCGGTTCCTAGCACTGCACTCTGCGGTAGGCCCATAGGGTGATTTTATGTAAGTCGCTTCACCTCCCGAGGCCTTTGTTTCCCTTTCTGAAAAATGGATAAATACCCCTTTCTTGGATAAGACAGCCTGGGGGTTACCAAAGAAATGTGATAACACAGAGGTGCGATGTGCAAGACCAATAATCATTAATTACAATGTTTGACTGTTGCCGAGTTCAACTAAGGAGCGACCGTTGCTCGCAGCTGCCATCACCTCTGAGCGATGCCAGCACTTCCTTCTGCAGCCTGGGCGGAGAGCGTTTCTTTCAAGAAAAGCCATCCTTGGTCTCTTGCAAACTCTGGCAAATTTTGCTGCAGCACTTGACGCTTTCGTGTGTCCTCAGCCGTCCACACCTTGTCCCCTACCAGAGACAGCACGATGAACACTGCTGTGCCCTTGGTCATTCCCATCCACAAAATAATCTTTCTGCACCATTTTTCTCCGCCTGCTTTTGGTGTCAGGGAGAGAAGAGGAGCAAGAGAGACAGGCTGTTTCCTGCACGTAGAGCTGAGAAGAACAGTAGAAAAAATCTGTACGTACATCCACATACGTGGTTGTCATCTCTGCTTTCGCACAGGGCTTTTCTTTCCAGCGGTATGGTGGGGAGTTTTTCCCAAAGAGTTGGTGATGGTAACGGTAGGAAATCTGAGCAGAAACCTCTGATTCTCTGCTTCCTCGCCCCAGAGGGATTTCAGGGAGCTCGGTACCTGTCTCCCAGTTCTGACATGGCACTCGGGGCCTGGTCTGATGCAACCCAGACACCCAAGTGATGCTCGTCAAAGGGAAAAAACAAATGGCATCTGACGTCAACTGGAAACACCATGCAGGCACGACATCTGCCTATGCCACTGGGAAAGGGGCCGGAGAGAGAAATGAGGCTGGACTGGTCTGGGGTAGAGCCCTGAACTCAGCTGGGGTATTTTTCTCAAGGCTTTTTCTTTTTTTTTGTTTAAGACTGAGGCTGCTAAAAACTGTGGGATACTCTGCAGGGATTCCCTGGGTGGGGGGTTGTCCTCTAGAAGTTGCAGAGATTAACATATTCTGGAAAAGAAGTTTGTGTCCTGGTATGAGAATATTCACACGTTTCACCTAAGTGTTCTGAGGTGAGGGTTTTTTCAGTGTGTTTTTTACTTAGGGAAAGTTTTAATCTGAGCATAAAGAGGGGCGGAGGGCACAACTCTCCCTTTCCTTTATAGGTGAGGAGACACTCCTGCCCAAGATCGAGGACATGAAATATCACTTCACGTGCTTCAGGTCTTTCTAACGAGTCCTCCTTCTTTTTAGTCCAAATTGTGAAGTGGCGGAGCTCACTCCAGATCTCTCCCGCCCCGGAATTTACCAGAATGGCTCTGTGAGCCTCAAAAGACAGATTCAGTGAAAGACACATCAAGCTGACGCCACTATGGTCCGACTTCTTTCTAATTGGCCTCATCTGTTATGCTTATTTTTAGAACCATGACTGAACCTTAATTAAGAGCGACGTTGCTTTGAGTAGATTGTGGCCTTGCCCTGTCGAAATCCTAATAGGCTTCTGAGTGCTTTAGCTTTTCCTTCATCTCCTGTTTAATAGGTAGGTACAGGGACGGCAGCAGCACGTTAGGATGTCTGTATAACGTATCCTTGTTATGCTAGCGCTCCTTTTAGATGTGGCCATCTTGGAGGCCAGTCCACACCGGTGAAAATTCAGATCATTGTTTATGCTTGCTGTTGGTGCAGTTACGCAGTCGCCCTGGGAGGGTACATGTGAATTGCTGCGATCGGGATCTCTTCGTATAGAAAGAGCCTACTGCACGGTGCAGCGGGGTACGGCTCAGGACATACTGCCTCTGCCACATACTTTTTGTTAGTTTAGAAATATCACTAGCCTGAAATCTTAACCACTGCGAGGATGATGTGGTAAGGATGGGCAGCTGCCTTCTTGGCTTTCTCTCTTGTGACTTGGTGCCTGGGATCAGATCCGAGAGGCACAGTCTTTGCACTTGCGTCCAAATCTTTCTTCTCTTCTACAGGAGGGGGGGTCTCTGCTGCAGCGCCCCGTCCCTTCCCACCTCCCCGGAGGAATGGGCCAGGCCATGGCTATCGCTTCCAGCTCCAGCAACCTCCCACACAGCCACCTGGGCCACACGGCTGCTGGGGGAAAGCACGTCCGCAGGGATTGCGGTTGTCTGCAGTGGCACAGAGTGATCTTTTTGGCCTTAGGTCTCTTTTCTATGTCTTCCCATCTTTCTTGGGCATGTTAACACCAGCGGCTAGTCAAAACCATCCCTGCAGGTCATGGAGAATGTGTCCCGGTGACCACGGCTCCTGCCTGGATCTGCAGGTGAATTCTGCTCCTTGGGGAGAGATGCTTTTCTTGAAGGGTTTTGCTGCCTTTATCTTCAGCCTTCCCCATCTCTGCTGAGGAGGATTTTGAAGCTTGCTGGGTCGGGGAAAAAATGAGCACAAGGTCAGTGGTAGAAGAAGAATTGTTCACAAATGGTCTCTGTTCAGCCATCTGGGTTGATGTGTTTGACGGTCATGAGGCTGATGAAAACTTAACTCTCCGCAAGCTCTTTGGGTGTGTCGCAGTAGAAATAGATCCCTTTATTGGGGCATTGACGACTCTGAGTTGGTAATTGATCAGCCACATCATCCCCTCCCTGGCTTTCACTTACTAGCTTTCTAAAAGGCTGAGTTATTGTCTGTTATTGTCCTGTTATTGCCTGCAAGGATAAAATCCAGTCTGTGTTTCCTAAGAGAAGGTGCTTTCCTTGTGAAATTCTTCTCTTCTAGCTTCAGCAGCTTGCTTTGAGGCTCTCACGCTACGTCTAATCTGCACAGCAAGTACATCCCATGACGTGCCCCAGGATCCTGCTCCGTGAAAGACCAGGATATGGCATGTGAGGGGAGGGAACTCCTTCCTTCCTGCTTCTCATCCCAGCGTAGAAACTGGTCCCATAAATTCGGGCGTAACGACAGTCGTCCGCTTGCAGTTCTTCTTGTCGTGGCAGCAGCAGTCGGTGTTGCTGTATTGCTGTGCTCCTCGGCCTCAGCCAAAGTCTGCCGCTGGCTGCTGCCAACCTGGAGGCTGCTGTCGGAAAGCTGGAGCAGAGGAGTCTGCAGGGGTTATTTGAATATCTTTTTCTCTTTTTCTTTTCTCCCCCCTCCCCCCCAAAGCTGCTCCACCTGGAGGTTTAGGAAAAGGGACAGTTTTCTAGGCAAATCTAGGAAAAATGAAAATGGCAATTTGAAGAAGCTAGGTTGTTTGCTTTGCTTCAAGACGGGCCTTTTGACACAGAAGTATCTGTACGCTCTTGGAGGACACTGGGCTGGAGTACATTTGAATTGCAAAGCGCTCAGGTTGTGCATGTACTCTGGCATCGGTGAGGAACAGTATGTAAAGAATGGAAATTAGACTGAATCCATTGTTCTGTGCGGTTTTAGTTTGTAACCTTGGCAAAAAGATAAATCAACCTTTTGGTTATACTGTGAAGAAAGCTTCAGATGGCTGTCCTCTAGATGCTGATTCATTTTGTAGAGTTAGGGCCAAGGTATCTTTATAAAGTTCCATTACTGTTTTGCATACAAAGCATAAAAATAATCTACAGAGAGACAGAGAGGAACACGCTCAGCCCTTCCTAATAAGAAAGGGCTACAGAGCTATTAATGGTAAAGGGCCTCAGAAATGTCAGTATGGTCCCTGCAGCCCAGACCGCATCAAGCCTTTGCCAGACTGCCTTCGAGGAGACTGCTAATGTGCCGGTCACGTTTCTGTCTGAAAATGCTGTGACTCGTATAGCAACAAGGAGCACCCAGATAACAGCAGCTGGGCAAGATTAAAGACTATTCTTTTCCCTTCGGTTTTCCAGTTCACGGCGTGAATTTGACAGTATCTGGTGTGTAATCAGTGTTACAGCTGCCGTGGAGCTGTTCAGATGCCAGCATTGCATCCAGGTCCAGTGACTTCTCTGGGTATCTTCGCTCCGAGGCATTTGTCGTGATGCCAGCCTGACCTGGATGCCCAGGTTATCTGATGACTGGAGGTGTCCATGAGGAACCGGGAGTCTCTTTTCCAGCCTTGGCGTTTACAACAGAGGGATCGCTTTCTCCGTTATCTGAAGTGGAGAATTTTTTAGTAATAAGATTGTCCAGACGCTTTCGCAAGTATGGTACAGGTGCAGCCCTTGAAGAACCAGTATAAAGGATAAGGGGATGAGGTTGGTTTATTATTGTTGTTGTTACTATTATTATTACAGTTCTGCATTTTGAAATCCTTCAGCCTCCTGGAACAAAGTGTCAGCTGTTGCTCCTGGTTTTGTTGAAGGAGGTTTATTATTTATACCCATTAAAGAGCTAATGATTTATTTGTCTTCACTCAAGTCAGGAATGAGCTGCTGCATTTGCAAGTTTTATCACTCAGCCGGTTTGTCTGGGATGAATCAGGATTTGAGGTCGTGGGCTTTACAAAAACAGTTCTGGCCCGCTTGCCAAAAAGAGTTTAACCTTGCACTGGTTTTTATTGCTTCCCAAAAGTTGCGCTCTGCAGTAAAGCAAGTGTAACCAAAAGCTGTTGCAAAAATGGCAGATTAACTGTGTTCAGCTCCCCCTCCATCTGTAACGGGAGATGGCTGTTGTCCTTTAGACGCTGTGGTGCTCCCTGTCGTATTGCACTCCAGTTCCAGTCCTTTTCCCTAATTAGGCAACAATAATTATAAACTAAGCTTAAGGAAGTAGGGTGAAGCAAGGTGCTATTTTCAGGTGTTACAGAAGGCTGAAGCTAGGAAATTCTTGGCGTTCCCTGAACGCCCACACACAGGCACGGGCAGCATCGGCTGCGCCTTTCTTTTCAACCTCAGAGCTCCATCTCAGGGAAGAGTCTTTCGGTTGGTTCAGCGGGGACTGGATCAGGCCCTCTGTTCTCTGCCTTGTGGTGCACACGTGTGCACGCAGACCCTCCATGCTTCCATCCCGCCGCCTCCTTGGAGATCACCTGCGTGAGTCTGCAACATGAGCTGGGGATCATGCGGACTGCAGCGCTTCCTCTCTTGGCTTAAGCTCGGCTAAGATTCGGTTACCCTTAATCCACGTTTCCAGGATCAGGTAGGTGTGGAAACAATGCAAGGTTATCCCGCACTGAGCTGGTACGGCATGTCTTCTGACTTAAATTCACAGCTTCGCTGTCCACGTGTTGTATTATTACAAGGATATCGACCAAAAGGGTTTAAAATACCTGTAGCTCCGAAGATTGGCTACGCAGCTCCCTTGCAGGTTTTTACTGATCAAATCAAGGGATAACGTGCTTTGCTTGTGATCGTTCAGTGCGCTTTCCCAAGCAAAAAAAATAAGGCTGGGGGCTCATACTACTCAAAAGTACAAAAAGAGAGTCTTTAAATCTCTGCAACGGAAAAGGCAGGAACGCGGGTTATTCTTAATAAACAGTTTTGTCAGCTTCCCATCCGGCAGCGTTCAGCTTCCTTGTGTCTCTGGGCAAGGAGCTTAACAAAAGAGCTCTGTTTTAAACATGCCTACACCTCTAATGGTAAAACGGTGCTCGGTTCAGCTCGCCCTCTGTAAGCCTCCAGTTCAGCTTTCCTTAAGACAATCCCGTCACAACAAATGTTAAAAGGAAAAGAATGTCCCTTTTTCTTTCTTCTTTTAGCTGATGATGAGAGAATGACCCGCGCTTCTGAAATCTGTATGGAAAACCTACCGGTGGAATGGTTCTGCCTCTCACGTTCTGCCAATGCTTTTCCATGTCGCAGAGCATCAGCCGGCGCCAACGTTAACTCGTGCTGACAATCACTTTTTACTTTGTACATTTTCCTGTATTGTTTCTTTTCACGATCTTAGGCAGTACTAGGAGAGTCCTCTTTCGGAGTCTGGTTTACATCTGCAGAGGGCATTTTAATCTATTTGCTGACTTATTCAGGACATGCCGTACTGTGAAATTTTCAGTGAGACAAAGGCTTTAAAGATGCATCATATCCTCCTCTAGCGTTTATGCTTTATAGGTAGTCAGGGTTGTCCTGCAGGGTGTCACATTTGGGACATCAGTGGTACACAGGTCCAGCGCGGCTCCTCGTTCTCGCAGGAAGGGTTAGAAACTGCGGCGATGAGTGCTAGAGCAGGGGGAGAGATCCCCCGTGGAAAGCAGAGGGAGGATTAAGGACAAGCCCAAAGGCTGGGGCGAAGGAGAGTCTGTGCGGCATGTTCAGGGTACTTGATCGCTAATCCCCTGCTTTGACTTTCCATTGCACCATTATGTGCTTTAAATAAGGTTGCCGGTGTTTTTTTTCTCCTAAGAGCCGACGGAGGCCTTCCTTAGCGTTGGTGACTGGAGCATCCGCAGGCCGGTCGTGCCGCGCCGTGCCTGGGGACGCACCCAGGCTCACTCACATGCTGCAGGGGGACAGCTGGCTGGCTGCAAGGCCCCGAGGGATGCGAAGGACGCGCATTGCTGGCGCTTGGTTGTCACGTCTCTTCCTGCATTTTTATCAGCACTGAGGAGAGATCAAAACAGCATTGTGCAGGCTTCCACCCCCTCACGGTATTTGATTCTTTAGATGACTTTGCCAGCCGTCACTTTAAAATGAAGGGAACCTTTTGAGAAAAGCGCTCCCTCAGCGTCCGCAAGAATCACACGCAGCCGCCCTGCTTGGTGCATCGTGTGGGAGTCCGCACGCAGCCCGGGCTGTAAACTGATCCCTGTGAATGGGCCCCCAGGCTCGTCCCCGAGGGGTAAGGCTTCTGGCTGGGAGGTAGAGGGGAAGACCCCCCGCATTCAGTGATAACCCGCTTGTCTGCCCATGCCTGTTGCCTTGCAAATATGAGGGGGAGCGTGTTGTGCGAATGTCAGGAATGGTGCGTGGTTACTGCTTGATTTGCTTGGAAGAGAAGGACATAGCCGTGAAAAGGAAGGGAGCACGAGCAATTTTAAATGTGGCTGTTGGTGTTACTTCGCATTCGTCTTCCTTGGAAGAGCTGGCCTGTTGCTGATGTGCAAAATCCTTCTGCTTTTACCTAGGCGGAGTGAAACTCCAGGCCGACCTCACTCCTGGCATTCAACCAAACTTGCGGAGAACCAACCCGATCCCAGCATGATGCAAATATCTCAGGGTACGCTTGGCACCCCTTGGCATCAGCCCTACCACTCCAGGTAAGCACTACACAGCTGTGGTCTCCTGCCGTGTAGGCAGAGATGTAAAGCAGTGTGCGTTTTTGATTTAGTAGCTTTTGCCCTGTTTTGACATATCTCCCACAGGTGTAGAAATCAGGCTGCCAAGCTAGCATGCCTCTCAACTAGCCCCCCAGTCTTATGTCCTTCCTTGTTTCCAGTGTCATGCTGGCTTCAGGGAGGCTCTGCCTCATCCCCAAGGATGTGTCTTGATGGTACTGACTACAAGATCAGGGCCTAAATCTAGAGCACAGGAGTGAAGGAAAGGGACGAAAGATGTGGTGGAAAAATGTTACCAGTCGCCTCCATACAGCTGGACAGGTTTACAAACAGCCAGGGCTAGGATTAGAGTTAGGAAGGCTTCAGTTCCTGTTCGGTTACCAAGATAAAGTGGCCGTGTTTTCCTCCTTAAGTGCTCTGTGGGGTGATTAACAGCTAGGAAATTAATTGCTTCAAAAATCCCCCTTCCTACCAAGATGGGAGCCCGCTGTCAGAAAGCTAATGCAGCTTTCTGTGGATCCGGATGCAGGAGCTGGAGTCCTGCTCTGCATCCCGCGGATTGCCCCCATGTAGAAATGCAGCCTGGTTGTTTCCCCAGCAAAGGAAAAGAAATCCAAAGTCAAAATTAGCCTATTAAAAAAAAAGGAAGAAAAGGGTGTAGGTAACAGGGCAGCTGTGCCCATCAGCTTTATCATAACTGTATGTGCGTGGATGTTTCTCTACGAAGTTAGTGCCGTGGTTTATCAGTCCCCAAAAGACTAAACCAGTAACCTCAGTGCTGTTAAAAGAAGGTGGTAGGAGGCGCCTCTGGTTTTGGCTGTGGGCCGCAGCCGAGGCAGATGGGAAGCAGTGATGCGGTCCCAGAGAGCTGGGGCTGTTTCTGTGAGGCCACGCAGTGCAGTGAGTACGGGGACAAGGGCTGCCTGGGGCAGACGTACCCCTCAGCTACCCTGAGCAGCCCCAAAAGGTTCCTAGTGGTAAGCCCTGGGCCAGCTTGAGGGCGGACAAGTTTAAATTCTGCCCTTGGAGGATTCTCCCTGGGAAGGCAGAAGGGTTTCAGGAGCAGGAAACTCTCCTTATAGCCACTGGGATTTAAACATCGTTTCTTCTACAGGCGAGACTGAGCCTTGGCAGGGGGGAGGAAAAAGAAAACAGAGCATTAAAAAAAGTGAGGAGATGGTTGCAGAAAAAGTGTATGTTCGTCTCTGGCCTTCAGCACAGCTCATGCTGTAGCATATTCATTTCCCACCCAGGGGCTTTGCTTCCCAGCCACAGCTCCTGGCAGAGCCTTTGGCGGCAGGGCTGTCTCCTGAGTGCTTGAAGAGGAGCACGGGGAACATCTAGTGGCCAGCTGGCCAGGGCTGCGCTGGGCATTGCCAGGGAGATATTTATTTTAAACTAAAATAGATCGGTGCGTTTAAATGAGTAAACCAGCTTTATCCTGAGATTTGCCATATCTCTTTCTGCCTTTCTCTGTGTTCCTCTGCATCTCTCTGCAGAGCTGCTGCTTTTTCCCCTCACAGGCAGGCTTGCTTCTGCTTTTCCTCATCCTTAGCAGCCTTCTCCCCCCTGTCTGTCCCTTCGGCCTGTGGGTGTTAATCCAGCAGGGTGGAAGCGACTGCGGCTGGGATGTGATCTGGAGCAAGCTTTAGGCTCTTCAGCAGACGCTTGTTAGGGAGGGGGCTGTTGCAAAACGCACCTGCTCCTCCTCGATTCCCAGGGTTGCTGTGCATCCCCAGCTCCCCCGCTGCGTGGAGCAGGTTTGGTTTTGTTATCCCAGTGGAGCAAAGCACACAGAAATGGAGCTTGCCTTTCCCTGTGCCAGATGAGGCTGCAGCTTGCACCCTGGCAGACCCAGGCTCCTCTCCGTTCCTGCTTCCAGCTCTGAGCCTTGCCGCCCTTCGTGTGGGACAGCAGCCTTTCCTTTCCTGGTGCTTTCCTGTGGCTCTGCCAGGAGAGCGCACGTAGCTGCACAGGGAACTAGAGAAAGCGCTATCTAAGGGAGGGGAGCTGGGAACAGAGGGAAGGCAAGTGAAATCCTCGGGCTGTGCTCCCCAATCCTCAGCGTATTTGCTCGAGTCTGAGAGGAGAGATTAGCCAAGGGAAACTCCAAGGTGTACCTGCACCTGCTGAGCCACACGAGGAGGTGGCTGTGAAGATTTCCTGGGGCATCCTGAAACTGTTCCTGTTGTTGCACCCCCGCTTACCTCCACACACAAACACATGCATCTCTTCTCTGTCTTGTCAGTTTAGTTTTCTCGCAGCAAACAAACTGTCCTTGGGACAGCTGAATTTCCAGGAAGCCTGCCAGGGCATAGCCTTCATCTCCATAAAAAGAAATGAAATGGGAAAAAAAGAAAGAGATTAGATTCCCCCCAGAACGCCTCTCGTGCTCCTCTCCTCCTCCTCGGTGGCGTCAGCGCTCATTCAGCTTTCCAAGTGCTTTGGATAGGTTTGATGGGTGGGGTTGATCCTCCCTGGCTCCAGAGATGCACTGTCTTTCTGTCTGCATTTCCCTCCCACCCTTCTGTGGTAAATAAGAGCCATGTGTTGCAATGTCAAGCAGTTCCTCTTTGTGAACTGGGATGACTGCAAACAGGGGATGGAGTAAGGCCCAAATATGGGTTTTCATCTGCACTTCTCAAAGCTAAACATCTTGCTTCTGAGCTCACTTATAAGTTGTGCCTCTCCTCTGCTGACAGTGGGTTTTTACTCTTCCCTCGCTCTTCCCCAGCTCCTCAACCAGCGATCTCTCTGGCTATGAGCATGGCTATCTGAGGAGAAGTCCGGACCAGTACAGTTCCCGGGGCAGCATGGAGAGCTTGGAGCACTCCTCCCCTGGCTACCACCCTTGTCACCTGTCCCCGGCCAAATCCACCAACAGCATCGACCAGCTTTCCCACCTCCACAGCAAGAGAGACTCTGCCTACAGCTCCTTCTCCACCAACTCGAGCATCCCCGAGTATCCCGCTCCTCCATTCAGCAAGGAGCACTCCTGCTCCACGGACAGCATGCAGCCCCGAGGCAGCCTGCAGGAGGGGATGAGGCAAGCCGACATCAGGTACGTCAAGACAGTCTACGACGCCCAGCGAGGGATCTCTGAGGAGTATGAGGTGAAGTCCTCCACCTTGCTTCCGAGCTGCGAGGCCCGGGCTTCGCTGGACGGTCGCGGCCACGGCAGGTTCCACGGCTTCAGCCGGCACAACGCAGCTCCCTCCTGGGCGCAGCCAGGCCAGGGCTCCTCGGACAGCAAGAGCCAGCCCCCCAAGGGACCTCCCTTGCCTCCCACTCGCAGCGACAGCTACGCAGCCATCAGGCATCACGAGAGGCCCAGCTCATGCGCTGGCCTTGATCTGAACAAGCCTGGTCGAACCCAGCCGAAAGGGGCCTGGCCTTCGCTCGTCAGCACCCTATCCCAGGGACCGCTGCTGAAAACCCCCTTTGGAGAAGGGCATCTGCACACTGTGGTGGAGAAGAGCCCGGAGAGCAGCCCCACCGTGAAGCCCAAGCAGAGCTATGGCCAGCCAGCCCAGCCGGGGCAGCCCCTGCTGCCTACTGGTGTCTACCCAGTACCTTCCCCAGAGCCGCACTATGCCCAGGTGCCCCAGCCTTCTGCAAGCAGTAATGGGACTCTTTATCCAGCTCTGGCCAAAGAAAGTGGGTACTCTCCACCTCTTCCAGTCTCTTACGAGAAGGCCGTAGCCAGCAGCACGCTGGGCTTTGATGAGAATGGAAACCAAAGCACTACAAACAGATCAACCATCTTCTACCAGCCCCCAGCAACTGAGAGAAAGCACGATGCTGTAGCAAAACTTCTCCAGCAAAAACCTCCTAGCCTGGCAGGCCCAGAAGTCTGCCCGACCACATCGAGAAAAGAGGAGTTGTTACCCCCTTACAAGGTAGCACACAGCAACCGAGAGACCGCAAGTACTGCACAGGCCTCCAAACACAGTTTTCAAGCCCCGCAGCCCCAGCTGAGGGATGCCAGTGAGAGAAAAACCCATTACCAGCCCAAAGAGGACCGGACGGCTGAATCCCAGGAGGACAAAAATAGCAATGCGCAGATAAATGAGAGAAACGCTGCTGCTCACCACCAGTGGGGTCACAGCAAGGCCAAGCACTATGGCTTCTCCTCCCTGCAGAACATCCCAGAGAGTTCCAGGAGGCAAAGCAGCTCCGAGCTAAACGAGACGCAAGCAGGCGAGGGTTATTCCACCGCCCAACTGTCCTTCCTGAACAGCAGCAGCAAAGAGGAGAAGGATCACAGGGGACAGGGGCACAAACAGTGGAGTGATGCGGACCCGCAGGCCTTTGCGAGGCAGGAGGAGGAGGGCACGAGCGTGACTCCGTTCCATGCTGCCGAGCCAAAGTGCGAAGAGCCCCCTTCTCCGCAGCACCCAAAGCCCTCTGATTTCGGGAGGAGCCGGCTCAGCTCTAGCAGCGCCCAGAGCTTTCCCTATGGCAAACCAGACGCCGGCAAGCCCCGCTGCTCGGTGCTGGAGAAGGTCAGCAAGTTTGAGCAGCGAGAGCAAAGCACTCACCAGCCCCAGAGTACCGGCATTCCCAGCTTCGGCCAGCACTACGGGCCGAGCAGGATGAGCCAGCCCTCCAGCACGAGGTGCTCTCTGCACAGCCTGGAGGACATGCGGAGCAAGCTCCGCGAGCCCGGCCAGCTGCCCAGCGAGCCTCGCAGGGTCTCCAGCCCCTCCATCAGGAATGGGAAGCTGGAAGAGGCTGACTGGCGCCCCATAGAGCTGCAGATGGCAGCTTCAGCGAAGCAGGCGAGACCCAGTGAATACTACGGCCTGTGTCCTGAAAATGAGGTGCACATAAGGGCGGCTCAGCTACCGAGGAGTAAAAGCACGTTCCAGCTGGGAGGTGAGCCTGAGAAGGAGATCCTCTGGAAGGATAACGTCCAGGATGCCCACGGGTCGCAGCTGGACACACCGTTTAACAGGGCCTACAGGAACAGCATTAAAGATGCTCAGTCCAGGGTGCTGAGGGCCACTTCCTTCCGTCGCATCAGCCCTCCGTTCGGGAGCGCACCCAAGAGGACGACCCAGAGGCCTGCCTCGGCCCACGTGGGCATGAGGAGCATGGCGGCGTCTCCCCACACCCCGAAGGAGAGGCACAGCGTCACACCGACAGAAGGCAGCCTCTCCGCCCTGGACTACACCAAGACACAGCACATCTTGCGCATCGGGGGCCGAAAGCGGCTGACGGCAGAGCAGAAGAAGCGATCTTACTCGGAGCCGGAGAAGATGAACGAGGTGGGCATCTCTGATGGGGAGCCGTCGCCGTTCTCCTTCCAGAAGAAAGGCATCCATTTTGTCTTCCCGGAGAATACAGTGGCTGACCGGCGTAAGATCTTTGAAAGGGATGGCAAAGGTTCTTCCACAGCTAGCCTCTCCAAGCCAGAGCTCAAGCAACTCCAGCAGAACGCCCTCGCCGACTACATCAAGCGCAAAACTGGGAGACGGCCATCCTCGCAAGACGTCGGACTGCTGAGGGAGCACTCCTACAGCTCCTACCTACAGGCAGGTGGCCCAGACAGCCAGAGCCTTTCCTCTGCCTCCAGCATGAATTCCCTCCAGGACCAGAACCTTTACCGCCGGAGAGAGTCCGTAGAGCGGATATCCAGGACGGGGCGGATATCTTCTACCCTCCCTCCTGGGCTGACGGGCTCCTTTGACATGAGTGGAGATGAGAAGAAAGGGCCCCAGGACAGCTCGGTCACGAGCCGACCGAAAACAGAGAGGTGCCGGGATTACAGAGCCAAAACGGAGCTCACCAAAGGCACGCAGACAGACCCTCTGGGTGTGCAGGGCCAGCCTCGCTACGGGAAGCAGGAGCAGGTCTTTGAAACGCCCTCCACCGCCAGGAAATCTGGGAAATCGGTGTCTGTGGAAGACTTGCTCGATAGGTACGACAATCAGACAGTCCCTGTGCACATCCGTTCCAGATCGTCTCCCACGGCGGATAAGAAACACCAGGTATGTGGCGAGCGGATCACGCGTGCAGGCAAGCGGGGCTCGGTGAACCAGGAAGGAGGGGGGATGTCGGAGGACAGGCTGATGTTCAGTCATGGCAGTTAGTTACTCCACGGGTTAGAGAGAGGTTAAATGCATGTTGAGACAGAGACGGTTTATTGCCTTTAAATTACCAGGATGCTGTTTTAAATGCTTGCTGGTGGCGTGCTGCTTCTGTTTGGCTTTCTTACTGCTGGGGCTATTTCAGGGATTTCAGAGATGCTGGGATTTCAGTGCATCTGCTGGTAGCGTGTGTGTTCTTGCTGCTTCTGACTTCCTATCTGAGGTGTCCTGTCCTTACCTGCCACCATCACCGGAGAAGCACCGATCGCCGTTCTGGTGGGGTCTGCCGTTAAGGTGGTGATACGCTGTTGCTGCTGTTCTGCCTTAGCCCACTTTCCTGGTGCAAAATAGAGAAGAGTAAAGGCTGCTTGAACTTGCCCTGGCTCCCACTGTGCCTGACAGTGCTGGGAAATGCTCGGCGGAGGCACTGCCAAGTAACCATTATGTTTTGCCTCCAGCCCCGGAGGGAAACATTGCAGGGAAAACTTAGCGGAGACCCAGGCCGCTCTTTCCATGTCCCCTGCTTGGCGGTTGGGAACATTGCGCTGATGTCACAAATGGGGAATTCGACTGACTCTGATGATGGTAAATAGTAGAAACAGGCTAACTTCTTAAAGAACAACTGCCCAGGGCAGCTCTTCAGCTGCCTGAAATCTGTTCAGACCTATTTAGGTAACCGCAACTGGTCGAGCCGCAGGGATTTACAGCAGTGGTGGGTCTGCTGCCCCATCCCCGTTTCCACGCCAGGCTCCGTTCATCACGGGGAGAGGGAGGAAACAACCCAAACGTGTGGACAGGCTCCTCGCTCCAAATAGTCTGAGTGTTTGGACAGTCTCACGTGTTTATGGGGCAGCTGAGATCCAGGACATCTCCTTCTACTCTTGCACTTGCTACTGGCCCAGAACAGATTATCTAGGTGCAATGAAGTGGTACCGAGTCAAGTAACGTAAAGGAGGCTCTGGGCAGCGTCTCGGAAACGAGCCAAAGCGGGGTGCGGGGGAAGGAGCCGTCCTCCCAGACTCATTGTGTGCTTCATTCTAAATGTCCTCCCTCGACAGACCTCAGATCCCACGCTATGTTCTTAAATAGAATTTAAAAAGCAGCTTGTGAATATCAAGTGACTGGAATGCATTCCCATAACCGCTGCTGTCTTGTCCCATCATCAGTGTTTTTCCACACCAGCCAGGCATCGGGCTCACCTGTGAGATTTTGTCACCCTTGCCGATCATGAAGTCTTGCATTCAGTAAGAAGGCAGTCCTTAAGAAAGTTTGGGTCAGGGCCAAGCTGCGACTCTTCCTCTGCCTCCATAAACAGTCAGAGCAGCAACAAAAACAGGCCTCCAGAAAGAGAAAAATCACTAAAATGTACTTTTAAATGACAGGTTGGACGACGAGCAGCCCTAGTTCATTTTTACCCGGCCCCCTCTCTTGGGCAGGGGACATCCAGAGTAGTTCTTAAGATCTTTATTTCCCCCTTGTTGGCTGATTTTTAGTCTTGCATACGTTCAGCAGCCAAACCAGAGTGTCTGCCTGTTGGAAGCTGACTCGAGGAAGACGACGAACAGCAGTGCAGACCTGCTCGCAGGGTCTTAGTTCAAGTGCAGAAGAGGGGAGAGCCTGTTTCCCAGAGTGATTTAGCTATATCCACTTCTGGAATGAGGATTTAGTCCCATAGGCGGCAAGGCACTTGTGAAAGAAAATCCTGGTTTTAAATCCTAATTCAAGAAAGCATGTTGGACTTCAAATATATACAGCAATCCATAAGTGTCTCTTTGAAAGGGAAGTATATGTTTAAGTGCTCTCTTAATTAGGTTTGTTTCTGATCTGCCTCCAATACAAAACCACAGCTATAAAAGTGGGGGACAAAGCCAAAGCAACAGGGTGATTTTTTTTTTTTTTTTGGCCTTTTCACATTTTTGCGGGAAATGTTTATTTCCAGTTCAGCAGCAGACTGCCTCACTGTGTTTTTCAGGGCCTTGTGTACAGTGTCTGATGCTCCTCTCGGGCTGCATATAAATCACATTGCAATGTCACTGTAGGGATTTGTTTAAAGATATGAAGAAATTGATAGCCATGAGGAATTATTAGCTCTCAGTCTTCAGAACGCATTCTCAGCCTTCCTTCCTCTCTGCTTTTTTAGTCTGTCTCAGCCCACATGTCTCCCAGCTCCCGGACTCCTAAATCAAGATCTGCGCTCACCCTCCCTCTGCAGCAACACTGACCAAAAAAGCAAATTACTAAGGGTGTGGGGAAGGGGGGCACTGAAATGCTCTCTGCTGGAAAGATCGTACGGGAGAAAATACCAGCCTCTTCACAAGCAGGCTTAGCATTTGCTTTCATGTCTCATAATAGTCTGGTGTCCTATGGTGGGAGCTCTAGGGCAGAGTCGGTCACATTCGCAAATGTATTTCAGCTGCAAAATTTCTCTGGTTTTAGCTGACGTGAGTACCTAAAGAGGAGGTAGTTCCTGCGCTTTGGTTTTCAAAAGAACCAAGTACCAGGTTTTGTGATGTTTTTCAGCACCCTTGCCTGTGGCTGGAGTTGCCAGCCTTTGTGGCATGCAGCATCCCTGCAGCCTTCCAGCCCTGTTTTGGCACTGGGCTTGGGCACAGATTGTTCACTGTTGAGCTCCCCGGTTCAGGCTGCTACAGTGATGTCTCAGCTTCTTGCTTGCCTGCAAAACAGAGGTGAACACCTAGGTCCCACTGAGCATGTTTTTAGAAGAGGCAAGGACTGGCTGAGGGGTTTTAAAAAAACATTTCTCTGAATAAGTCTGCCTGTTGGTCCCCAATCCATCCTGGAAAAGGCAGACAGGTCCTCTAAGCAGGAGTAGGGTGCTGGAGGGTGGTGCGCCACGCTGGAGTTTTCCTCCCATCTGTACATGGCACGTGCTGTGCTCTCTTCTTACTAGGAAGCATCAGTGTTTTGTTATTTTGTTTTGCCTTCTGCTCGCTTCTAATACTCTCTTTGCACTCCAGGACCTGCTGAGAAGGGAAACCAGTGAATTTGGCCCCATGGTGAGAGATCCTTTCTATGTGGTCAGCGCAGGAGCCAGGTAGGTATATGTCAGTGTCCCCTTTGTCACTGCAGGATCAGCTCTTGCCATCCTGCTGCCAGCAGCAGTTACCATGCATTGTCTGTGTAAACGGCTGGATCGTGACCAACTAGAGAAAACATCTGCACGGACACAGTTCTGAGCGTGCTGTGCCCAGCGGAGTTAGGAGGAATAAATTGCTTTGAGCTTTTTTTTTTTTTTTTCCACTATATACATTAATTCACTGTCAAGTCCTCCTCGTGTCATCTTGGAGCATATTTGTGCAGCAAATTTCCAATTACGTACCTTCCAAAATGTGTTTGATCTGTTGTTAGGTCTCACATCCAGATGCTGTCATAACTGAAGGATTCTAAAGGGAAAAACACTTGATGTCCCACTCTGTCTGGTTTTCTCCAGTCCAGAGTGCTGCTTCCCCAAAACCAAGTGAACATGTGCGTGGACTAAAACCGGGAGATTTCATTTATCTTGCTGAATTGGGAGCTTGCATGTAGGCTGCTTTCCTTTGTGCAGGCAGGATATTTTGCTCAGCAACAGGGGAGAGAGAAATGTTTTTAAAAATAGAGAATTGTAATCATAAACCTCATAATATTAGGACTTATGTAACTATCCACTTAGCAGTGGATTGTTTTGAAGTTAACTAGAACTGAAGTTGATCTTGCTGTATTTACATTTAAATAATAAATAGATGCTTGCCCTAAGCTCTGAGTGCCCAAACAGCTAACTCATATTACGGTAAAAAACATCGAGAGGGACTAAAAGAATTATTCACAAAGGAGCTCTGTTTCTCACAAGCTTGCAGTAAGTGTCATCCCACTGTTGTCACGGTGCCAGTTAACACTGCTGTCTCCAGAGGTTTCCCCACGCGGCTCTGGGTCAGGGAGCAACGGCTAGAAGAAGAGGAAGGCTCCTAGTCTAGCTGGATCTTACTTCTGACTGGCTGGCCATTTTTACCCCTAAGAAGACATAAATGCTGTTTTAGAGGGACTCAGTCTGCCTCCAGGCACATCCTTTTATGATTATTGAAAACATACCCGTTTACTTTGATTTGGAATAACTTTTTCCATTTTTTTTTCCTAAGAGAACAATACAGCTGGTTTAGTTCATCCTGCCTCCCCATTTCTTCTAGAGATGGCATTTAATCATAACTTCTCCATAACTGCTTGCTGCTTCCTTTTTTCCTGCCCCCCCCCCCATTTTCCAAGTAATGGGACTGAACACCCAGACTGAAAACAAGTTTACTTGGGCACGAAATGTAGGTTTCTCATTTTCGTGCTTCACTGCACAAAGATTATTGGTATTAACTTAACAGCTTTATGATGCTTCTGCTGCGTAGGCATCCTGCATGCTCTGCGAGCACATTTCTCCTGGGAGATGTGAGGTTGCTTTCCCTTCTTGATCAGAATTGGATTTCCCAAAAGATAGAAAGAAAGGACAGGAGAAGACAGGAAAAAGCCCTTGGCTCTGAGGACACAGGGTCCCGCTACACGGGCTGCAGATCACTCCCTACCAGCCTCAGCTGTTGAGTGGTTTTTCTTATGTTACTGCACCTGAAACGACCCAAAACAGAATGGTCGTGAGTTTTGGAAGCCAGGGGGTTCTGACCGTGCGCTGCTGAAGCTGGTAGAAGTTTTACACTTAACTCTCAGTGGGAACGAGACCTGAATCCTCTGCAGATTGAAAGGGACAGGTAGACCAGGACCTTACCCATGTGCCAATGACTCACAGAAGGAGTTCCCCTATTAGGATACTGTTGAACGTTCCCCTGCCCCAGTGTGAGTGAGTATTTCACGGTCTGGGGCATATGGGATTATCATAATATCTTTAATCCATTCCTTAAGAGGTGCAGTCTTTGTCTGTCCTCTGATTGTCAGCCCAAAATAGCTGGTTTTCTAGCGAGTCCTCCCACACCTAGCCATCACCATCCTATGGCTGTCTGCAGCGTACTCCGTGCACGGGCCCTTCAGGGAAGGCAATAGCAGGCAGTAGGAATTAAGCTTCTAGATTTCCTTGGGACACAGCTGCTTAATGTGCTGGAGAGGAGATGGGACCATCCCGACCACCTCTCTTGCTGAAGGAGGAAAACTGTCAGATGGTGAAGTTATGGAAACCCTGGTCAGCAATCGCTCGGTCCAGTCACACGTGCTCCGTGACCTACGCTCCGTGCTCTTACGCTGCTCCCCGGGTGCCGTACAATAGCTGTCTCGTAAGCACTGTTGGGAACGCTTGTTGCTCCCCCAGTTTTAGAATCCGCAGTTGCTTCCACGGTAGGAGAGATCTTTCAATTAGAAAATTACCGTCTGGTGTTTCTGACAAACACTGAGCATCTGAAGAGAATACACATTGCTACTGTCCAGGAACCACAGACAATACCACGAGCAGTCTGTCTGGGAAGTTTCCCCGCCCCCACGCAAAGGCTGCCAAATTCTATTCTCAGTTACACCAGAATAAAGCCAGAACGACCCATGTCTTTGACAGTTATTCTTAATTTGTACCAGCACATCTGAGAGCAAATTTGGGGCCCATGTCTCAAACATCACAGACTGGCAGTGTTGGATTATTTGAACAATGCATCTCAAGAACACAAAATATATTGGCAGGAGAGCTTTATTGTATTTTATTGTTTCATGGTATGGCCTGATGTTTTTAGGCCATCTTCTCTTGCATCTGCTACCGCTATTATTACTGCTCGTTTTGTTTTCCAGCTAAATAGCCGTACGGGCAAGTAGGTTTGGCTATGTATTCCGAGGAGGATCCTCACTTCAAAGGCCCGACACTGTTTCTCAGACTCGCATGAGAACATCTGAAAAAGACCTGAAAGGAGTAATTGAATCTGCTGGCCTTGCAGCCTTAACATCCGTTTGCAGCCGAAGTGTATTGGCTTTGGTTTTTGCAACACCCGCCTATCTGAGTGGAGCTCTTTTTTCTAACAGGATTCCAAGGTTGTAAGAGCTGCTTTTTATTTTTCTCCACAGTCAAAATAGTGCATTTTTTGGCCTCACTTTGTTCTCGGAGACAGTTGAATCATTTCAACGGCACCTTTCCAAAAGGAGCAGATAATGTTATGGGAATTTTTGGTCCATAAAGCTGAAATTCTTAAAATTATCAGCAACTGAGAATGGGGTTTGACGGTAGATAATGTCAAGTAGTCTTTCTTACAGCGGTCGCTACTAGCCCCATCTGTAACAAACAAAATTCAAAGCTAAGCTGGGAAGGAAGCCAGGCACTTAGGTTTTCCTAATTTTTTTTTGTATTAAGTTATTGCTCTGATGCTTGCTACCTGTGTGCACGTGTGTGTGTGATCCAGCACACACTGAAAATGATGGGAGACGGTGATTGGGAATGGATCTGGCTCTCTGTCCCTAGCATTAGTAGACTGGATTTTACAACCAGTTTCAAAGCACAACTGCACCTCACCTCGATCGGCAGGCGCTGACCCAGGCCTCTGATACGGTTGCCTAAGTTGCTCGTTAAGGATGTGTACAATAGCTTTTCTTGCTCATTGATTAATTATTAATCTTATCATGGTCTGTCTCTTGGTTTTTAGGTCTTTCAGCAAGCAAGAAAGAAGCCACTCAGAAAAAATGGTGTTCACAAGTTATTATCCCCATCCTCACCACAGCAGCGAGGTTGTCACCGGGTCCGCCACACTGACCGAGAACCACAAGCTCTCAGAACTTTCCAGGCCAGATAGCAGGACTTCGGCATTTGTCCTGTCCCCAACAGACGGAAGGAGTCACTATCCTGAGCAAAAGCAAGGCTTTAAACCCTTGTTCCTTAACCTTACTCCTTCTGGATCTGGCCAGTCCTCCCCTAATACGCCCACCCAGACTCCCTCAGACTTCCAGAGCGCAGCTGACGGCCAGGCTCTGAGACAGCACCATGCCAAACGAGATGCTGTTTCCCCTGAGAGCAACGGTAATATTCAGGCACAGTCTTCGGATGCTGTCCAGGATAGATCCCCCGAGACTCCCGCGGAAGAAATGATGTGGAGAAGGAAAGCGGGGCTGCTTCACAGATCCCTCCCACCCAAAGTCGTGTGGGCTCATTTGGTCAAAGACAACAGCTACCCGAGGGCTATGGTGTCTCCTCCAGCGGCTGGGCCAAAGTTCTTCCAGAGGTGGCAATCCCTGCCGACACAGAGCAG
The DNA here is from genome assembly GCF_047370975.1 of Nipponia nippon. Lineage (NCBI taxonomy): Eukaryota > Metazoa > Chordata > Aves > Pelecaniformes > Threskiornithidae > Nipponia > Nipponia nippon. Next base: position 81,501,892 of record NW_028262380.1, on the reverse strand, counting down.
CACTTCTTCTGACCCAGAGACTCCTTCTCCCCAGGGGACAACCCATCTCCGGATCTCGGAGTCGGGCCTGCAGCTCACGCCCCCGCCATTGCTGCAGGACGATGAAGACGACGAGGTGTTTGTCATGCCTTCCCAGCCCGGTGTCGCTGCTCCACCCTTCTCACCCCCACCACCATCCCGTCCTCTTCCTGAGCTGAGCTCTTGCACTTCTGCAAACGGCACGGAGGAATTCCCACCTCCTCCCCCACCGGCGGTGCTTGAGGGGAATGGGGCAGCTGGAGACAAATCCGCCAGGCTCGCAGAGGAGGCCAAAGTGAGGTAAGGGAGGGCTGTAACGCAGCGCCTCGGGCGTTGTAGGGCCATATACAGTAAGATATGTGGGGTTCCAGACAAATGTGACTGACCTCCGCAGCTCCGCGTGCCGTGACGACCCACCCACAGCTGGTAGCTGAGCGGGAAGCTTGCAGAGGAGTGCACGTGTTATAAGGGGAGAGGGACAGACAGACAGACTCGCTGCCTCTAGGCTTTGCTGGCTGCCAAGAGCTTTGTCAAATGATGCGGCCAGGCCAGGGCACAAAGTAAGAAGGCAAAAAGCTTTGCGGCCCAGCAGCTGATGCACCGACAGGTGCTCGGTGAGCACGGCAAAGGGGGTTATGGGTGAGAAACCGTCCTGGTCTCCTTCTCCCGACAGTTACCGTATGGATTTCAGTGGAGTTGCTTCTTACTCACTCCAGCATGAAGAGTTAAAATGGCTGCTGACTCCTTCCAGTTACTGGCTTTTGAGAGAGAACTATGAAAATCCACGACGGTTTTTCCAAACAGTTAGAGTTTCCCAGAATACATTTTAGACCTGGCACAAAACAATGCTGTTATGAAACAGTGACCATCTGCCAAGAAGTGACAATACAAATATGTCACAGTAACACTGTATAGTGAATTTTTCCTGAAGGATAGGACTTTGGGCTAGGTGCCCAGCTGGTTTAACTCGGCACGGTTTCCCTCGCTCCCAGGGAGCTGCTCTGATTTCCATCCGGGAAGAATCTGGCCGGGGCTGTGGTAGTGACAGGCTTTTCCAACATGAAAAGAACAAATGAGTAGAGGCTGCTCAGGATGGTGCTGCCAGGTGGTGAGACTCAATGTCCCCAGCCTGTGAGCAGAAAACAAACTGGCGTGTCACTCGGTAGTTCCTTCTGTGTTGGAATGACAAAACAGCAGCGTCCAGGTTGAGGGGACAATATGCTTCTGGTGCCGGTAGCTTCATGCTGTGGGCCTTTTCGTGTTGAAGTGAGAAGTAAGGGACAAAAATAAGTGAGAGAGAAGGGAAACTTACTTGTCTTAGGCCTTCACCATGGGTTCACAATGGTCCTGTGTGGTAAGTTTATCTTCATCTCACAGAACTTTTCTGTCCGTAGCAGCTTCAAAAGCTTTCCCAAAGCCCTGGCCGAGAAGGAGATAGCAGGGTTGGGCACCAGTATCGGTGAAAAAGATTGGCCCTTCTCACCACCTGCATCCAAGAGGACTAGCTCTCCATCTGCTGTGGATAAGCAGCACCAGTTGCCTGCTTCTTCTGAAGGGCCTCAAGGCGCTGATAGACAGCCCATAACTCAACCTGAAGGCACCCACAGAGAGCCGGCAGTCATCACCGGAGAGTCAGAAAATGGCAGCCTGGACTCCGGGACACTCAGCGCAGCACCTCCAGTGAAGACGAAGAAAAAGACCCCAGAGGATATTAAGTCAGAGGCTCTAGCAAAAGAAATTGTCCATAAAGACAAGTCTCTGGCTGATATCCTGGATCCAGATTCCAAAATGAAGACAACCATGGACTTAATGGAAGGGCTTTTCCCCAGTGGGACCAGCTTGCTGAAGGAGAACAACATGAAAAGGAAGATGACGCAGAAGAAAGCTAGCAGGACAGTAGTCGAAGATGACACGTAAGCACTTCTTGTTTGGGTTGTGGGCTAATGTCGGAGCAGAACTCGCTGCTCGCTTGCTTTTAAGGACAAGCCGGTGCTGAATTTTTCTGCGTCTGTAAAGGTGGGCACGGGCAGAGAGTGAGTTTCTCAGTTCCGAGGCGTGAGGACTGGCAGGGCATTTCTGAATGCCCTTTCTCCTGAGCTCGGCTGTATGTGTGGCCTTGGAGCTCACCTCTCTGGGCTGTGTAGGAAACGATGCTGAGCTCGGGCGGGAAATGAACCATCTCTGGAGATGTTATTTGATTTCGCTATCTTAACCTTCGTAATCTGAAGCAATTCAGTCCAAAGCACAGTAACAGAGATATGAGAGTAAAATGAGGACCAAAACAGTGATGGGCAGAAAGGTCATGAGAGGCCAAATTTTGGAAGGAGGGATGTGGGCGCCTGCTTACTACAGGGGGATGCAAAGATCAGCCCAAGTCCTCCAGCGTGGTTTTTTTAAGATAGAGACTCCCAAGCGACAGGTGGAGAATCCTATAGAAATAAGTTGTCATGCATCACGCCAGATAAGATGGTCGGTCTAGCCATCACCAGGTGAGCTGTGCCGATTTACCTTCAGCAGGATCTGATCCCATGTAGAGTTATTAACCAGTCAACGTTTAAACAGAGCAGTTGCGCTGTTCTGCACAGGGGAGAGATACGAAAGCAGCTGACATGCACCCTCTGATGGCAGGAATCGGCCATTTCCTTTGTGGCTAATACACTGGGAAGGTACCGAAGAGGGCGTGCTGGAAAACCACGGATCTGGGCATGGGAAAAAGTCAGGCTCGGACTGAACTCTTCCTTTTTCTTCACTGTGCTGTAGGAGAGAAGAAAAGGAAGCTCCTGTAACCCTGGTTGCCTGTCCTGCTTATTACAGTGTCTCGGCACCCAAAGCAGAACTGCTGAATAAAATCAAGGACTTGCCAGAAGAAGTAGGTGAGGAAGAGGAGCTGCTGGACATCAATGAGAAGAAGGTAAATTCAGCACACACCACCATTTGCTGGTTACATTCCTGAAATAATAATAAGCCCTAAAGTAAAGTGCATTTCTATTTGATGTCAGCTTTTGGCAGTCCCACGTTGCGTGGGGTCTGGGTGCATTTAGGCCACTGGTGAAGCTTCATTAGGGTGACCCAGATCAAACAAGGAGAACTAATCTGAGTACTCACTGCAAATTTGAGTACAAATCTTGCACAGCCCTCAGGCGGGCCTGTATTACGCCATCACTGAGCGTACAGGTTGTAAGAGGCAGCCCCTGTCCTGTAGCAAGGAAGGAAAAGGGAGAGGTGAAGTGATTTGAGCAAGGACAGCTACATTTCACCGAGGAATGGCCCCTGCAGTTCTTGCTGTAGGCTTGGGTGCTCTGTCTTCTGGGTCTTGGGTGCTCTGTCTGGCTTTTGCAGGGCCTTCTAATTTGTCCCTGTGGTTGACTCGCGTTGGTTACCTGCTAATTACAGACATGTTGCGAAGCTCCCAAATCCCAAGCAGCCACAAGCAAAGATTGCCTGTCTGTGCCTCCCTTCGCACACCTACTACCTTCGTGTCAAACGCAGCTGTGCCTGCCTGCTTGTAAATGTAAAACATCCTACATTGCACTGGACAGAGTAGCACAGCCCGTATCTCACGCTGTTTGTACAACAGCAGAGTTTAAACATACTGAAGGACACAAATATTTGTGCAAGTCCCGTATGCTGTCAATATAGTAATTAATTCTTCCTGCACTGAAATCAGGCACGGATTTAAAGAAAGGCTCCCAAGCTCAGCCTCTCTGTCGAAGCGCAGAGAATTCATATGTCGCTAGCACAATTCTGCGTTTTCTCTCTGGGTCCTCATCCCCATGCCAAGTGTAAAAAAGCAGGGAGAAGACGTGAGGCTGAGTGGTGTTTGCGAGTGTGCAATTTGTCCTGCAGCCCTGACTTGGAGAGCTCACCTCTCTTTTTCACATTGCCTGACTGTTTCTGTTCTCAGCTTTTCTCTGCTAAGCAAAATCTGCTCCCTACCAGGCTTTAATACAGCTGACAGCCAGAATGGGACTTCCACCAAAGTGCTCTGTAACACAAAATATGAGTACTAAGTGAGTAGATTAGCCCTATTTTGTGGGGCATTTGAGGTGCAGGTAGGACCCTGTCAGGTCTTCAGGAGCTGTCATACCATGCCACTGGAACGGGTTAGAGACGCTCGCCGTGCCTGCCATCTCTTATTTCTGTGGTCCTGCACAGATTCTGGGCAGCAGGTCTACACAGATGGATCATGCATGTGTTGCTAATCAAAAGCATTTGCCTAAGGCCTTTATCTGCTGCTTTAATTACCGTCGGGCCCAAGCCATTGGTCGTAGAGCACCCAGCTTCAAAGGTAATTGCAGCCCTTGCCATGTCTGTAGCACTCGATCGATTCTTGGGGTGCTGTTCACTTCAAAACCGGCTGCCTGCTTATACCAATGTGAAAGGTAGGGAGTGATTAAACAAGACGAGGGTGCTGCTCCAAGGAGTCAGTGGACATGCTGCAAGCATCTGACAGGCTTGCAAGTAGATGTCCTGCCACGGAGGACAAGTCCCAGGCCTCAAAGGTTACATTTGCATGGGAAACAGAAATAGATGGGAGTGATTAGGCCCAGACAGCCAGATCTGCCTGGCATGTTTGTTCATGGGCTGTGTGAAATAACATTTGCATAGGCATTATCTGAGAAGGCAGCTACTCTGAGAGGTCATCTGGATAAACCAAGCTCATTTCCATTGTACGTATGCAAAGGAGCTATATTGGTTGGCATTTGGGATCACAGGAGAGTCACTGATTAATGAACACAAAGCACGTATTTCTCAGTCCCCGTCCAGCTCCCATGCCTTCAGAACAAAGGTACGTCACTCCCAGCAGACCCATAGCCTCCTGCTGTGGTTGGAGGGCAGGTCTGCACCTTGAGCAAAGCTCCCGGAGCAGGGAGGAAGAACTGTCAGTTCTGAGCAGCTCGTCCCTCCTGAAAACCTGTCGAGCTTAATGCCAGACTTTGTGTCCAGCCCATAGAGTCCCGCTATAGAGTTTTCCCACCGGCATCGTAATCATTGAAAACGGATCCTTTCTGTTGCTGCTCAGGATTTGGTCCAACGATCAACTGATAGAGACCTCGGATCTGTCTTCTGAAGGTGGCATTAGCATCACAGGCACAGGGAAGGGCAAGTGTTGGTTCTTGTCTCTGGATGCTACCTGTCCTACTGAGGGGAGAATCCACGTAAAGGAGTTCTGGTTGTCCCTTATCCTAGCAGGTGGGATTTAGTACCGCCTTTGCTCTCCTGTTCCCCTGAACTACGCTGCTAACAAACGGTGTGACTTAGCAGTCATTCTAGCGTAAGCCTGCTAGCTGACGTTTGTTTTAAGAGAATTTTACTCGCATTTTATTGAGTCTTTGCGTACATGTGGAAGCTGACAGTGGACCGTAGCGCAGCCTCAAAACCACGCGCTCCAGAGGGTGGACGCAAAGCGTACCATCTAGCGGTGTCTGCCCAAACAGTGCTGTTAACCTCCCGGCTGCGAAACCAGCCTTCTAAACCCCGCTCTGACAGGCCGCCCCTGGGGATAAGGGCCAGTTCAGAGCAACCCCCAGCCTGAGCTGGGTTTGAAGATCCTTTCTCCTTTGAAGCGGACCGCCTTCCTACTTGAAATTACTTTTGATGGAAAGAAGACTGTGTTAGTAAACTTGGAGAGACTGTTTTCCAGCAACCTGGTGATTTCCTTCTGTTTTCATCCTGCAGTGTTTGTATGCAGAGTAGATTAGCATACCTATAATGGTGCCTCAGCAGTGCGTAAACTGCGGAGGCTGAAAATACCCAACCCTTGTATGAAGAGTTTTTCCTGCTCTCTGCGCTCTCCGTTCTGAGTAAATGGAAGCAAGAATTGCAAGCCCCAGGCCATAGACTTCTGCTTTTGCATATGCCTTTCCCCTAAATCCTAACAGAAATTAGGATCTCCAGCACATGTGCAGCACTGCTGTTTCTGGAGTAACTGAACGCCGGGGGCCTCCTTTTCTTGAGCTAGGAAACAGTTGCCAGCATTTTCACAAAATGGGTGTGTGCTCTCCATGTCTTTGCTCAGTCACTAAGTAAATTTAGAGCATCTTTGGTGTAAATGCTTGCTTGAAGCCTCTCTGTATGAGGCAGTGCCCGCCCAGGCAGGGAGTTTTGGTCACAGCTGAATTTGAGGCTTGCACCTCAGCACTGAGGCGGCCGAGTAAGGAGCAGTCAGTAGTTTCAGGGTACTTTAAGAGGGGAAATATGTAGCAATTACATCTTTCTTGCTAAGCCGTATGTAACTAGTGTCAGCTCAGCCTCCTGTTATGCCATTAATACAGCTTAAATTTATTTTTCTGCCAGTTGTTTTGTACAGTTCTGGGTCGTAAAAAATGTAACATCCAAACCAGAAATTTCAGGCTGGGGAATATGCAGGAGATGTGGCTGTAGCTCTTTTCCCTCAGAGACTTTAAAGAACCTACATCTTTCAGATGTAGGTAGCTGGGTATCAGAATACGGTTCACCAAATCAGATATCTTTTTTATCTATGTTTGTTGGTGGTAGAACAAATGTATCTTCATGCAGTCTGATCGGGTATTCAGCTGATCCCCTAGATGTGGAATTTCAGAGTTTTCTCTGTTTCTTCCTTCATGTCTTCTTTGTCAGCTGTTGCTGACTTGACCCTGCTCCTCAGGAACTGTATCCATATCTTCTTGTTGTCGTCATCCATATGGCCAGGGTGATCACGGTAATGACCGATGTGGCAATGTGTTTCCCTTCCGACAGGCTGAGCTCATCGGGAGCTTGACCCACAAACTGGAAATCCTGAAGGAAGCCAAGGCAGGCCTGCTTGCAGACATTAAGATGAATAATGCTCTTGGAGAGGAGGTGGAGCTGTTGATCAGCACGCTATGCAAACCAAACGAGTTTGACAAGTACAAGATGTTCATTGGCGATTTGGATAAGGTGGTGAACCTCTTGCTCTCCCTCTCGGGACGCCTGGCCCGCGTAGAGAACGTTCTGAGTAGTCTAGGGGAAAATGCCAACAGCGAAGAGCGGGTACGTATCTGCACAACCGTAGCATCTCGGCCTTTTTCGGGATGCGGGACAGCAGCAGTCACAAGAACGTGCTTGTATACGCTAGGACCTCCAAAGGCTCACAGGAAGGCAGGTGTCTTAGTGCTTACGTGTAAGCAGTAGCAAACGCGGTTCTGTCCCTAGGAATCTTGGTCCCGGTTTCTATAAATGCCTCACATCCTGCAGCTTTTGTCCCGAAACAGAACGGCCGTGTTCGGGACAGCACGGCTGTGACCCGCGGCTGGAGAAAAGGCTGTATGGTGGTGTGTGTTGTGGAACAACCCACGGCCTTCTGCCTCAGTTGAAGCTGCTTTTTAACATTCTATGGGTGGCTGAGGGAGACAAAGCCAGATATTCCTGGTAGCTGTTGCTTTCAAGCCAGTTTTACTGGCTTTCTTGGAGCACTTTCTGCCCCACATTGACTAGAACATTCGGAGTCTGATTCAGGGGGATTCACATTCAATCGGCAATGAGGAGTTCATCCTCCTCCCCCAGGCTTTTGACTGCGTGTCTGGGAGCTTAGCAGCCATCCCGCCTGCCCCAGAGGTGGCAAACGTGGTGTCGGGGGGAAGGAGAGGGGGGATCGGTGAGTTTTATGCCGCTGATACTGAAGCACTCTCTCTGGTGCGTGCAGAGTTCGCTGAACGAGAAGAGGAAACTGCTGGCTGGCCAGCATGAAGATGCCCGGGAACTGAAGGAAAACCTTGACCGTCGAGAACGGGTGGTCTTGGAGATCCTGGGCAACTACCTCTCTGAGGAACAGCTCCAGGACTACCAGCACTTTGTAAAGATGAAGTCAGCGCTCCTCATAGAGCAGCGAGAGCTAGACGATAAAATCAAACTGGGTCAGGAACAGCTCAAGTGCCTGATGGAAAGCCTCCCCACAGACTTCACGCCCCGGGATGCAACAGCAGCAGCTGCCCTAGCCGCAGCGCTTGCTACCTCTGCCGGGGTCAGTGGTAAAACACCTCCAGCGGTCTCTTCCTCACTCTAACCTTTCCCAGGTGGACCTGGGATACAGTCCTCCCGCCGGAGTCCATTTAATCCAAGTACTTGGCAGATGGTTCTCTACAAAGACAATGAACAGAGACAGGTTTAAGCCAAGATTTTAATGAAGGAAAAAATAGCAATAATAAAGGTTTTATTTTCCTTTCCTTCCACCTCTGCTTCCTGGAAACTTAAATCAATGTGGAGGGAAATCTCCTCCTGCCAGAGATGAGGAAGAATCTCACGAGAATTAAACACATTACCTTTAATAAGAAAACATGACCTCCTCTCTTCCCTCCCTTTCCTGCCTGCCTGGCACCTCATTAAATAATGAAGGATCTAAAAGAATGAAGCCTTAAAAATAAAACCAACCCGTTCCACTGAACATTATTGATATTTATATTTTTTAAAGAACAAGACAGAATGTGTAAGTTTTTGTACATACTCTAATCAGTTACTTGATTCTACTTTGTTCTGTATGTAGAAAAGACATTTAATTTTGTATTTTGTGAAAACCGTAACAAAAAGAGGGAACCCCAAAGATAGTCATGCATTAGCTTGGAACATCTCTTCGTGGTTTTGTTGCTGTTGTTGTTGTTGTTGTTGTTTTTTAATATAATAAAGGGCTACCAGAAGAAGCTTCAACCTGTTTCAACCCATGCTAAATATACCATTCAGTGGCCTTGTGAAGGAGATTTTGACCAGGAAAATACAGTCTTTCCTCTTCTGGATCGTGTGATCCTCTGATTTGGGAGTTTAAACACGCTTTTATGAGAACCTGCGTCTCGGGAGTCCAAGTTAGCACGAAGTAACGAACTCAGGCCTGGACTCGCTGCGGGAGCGGGGGGGAAGTCTGCCTTTGTCGCGAATAATCTAACTCATGATCTGTGTTACTGCTGCAGCCTGAATGCATTTCTGTGAGATACGAGAGGGATCTCTAACAACGTTACTTATAGGCCTGTTTTTGTGAAGGGGTGAGGTACAGTAGGACTTTTTTCATACAGCAATACCTCATTTGTCTGAACCCACTTCATCAGAAATTATTTTACAAGCTAGAAGAGGCGTTAACTTGAAATCCAATATTCTCTTCCTACCCACAGAAATCACACACATGTAAAGATAAAGGTGTGCACCCTGGTTAGACAGACAAGAGCCTACCATAAAGACTATTGGATTATTTCCTAGTCAGGGCAACCTGGAGTAAGGAAATTTGCCTGACTGAACTTTATGGTATCAACTCACCAAGTGCTGGAGGATTGCTGCCAGTTTGCAGTCAGGAAAGCAGATTGGGGCAGACTTCCTTTTTCTGTATGGAACGTGCATGTTGCATATTCCTCTCTAACGAGCTGCATCGCCGTTTAAACGAAATGGCTCGAAGCTGCATGAACAGATTACCACCGCAGCTGACGAGCCAGATTCGGGTCATCTCTCTTCTAACCTTACAGAGATTTCCTGCTGCAGCAGCGATTCAAGCTTCTCCTTCCTCCAGGGTGTTGCATTCTTCATCCCATCCTATCTTGCCACCAGGACCAGAGCAGAGATTTTAGTTATGTAGTTTTTTGAAGTCCGTTCATTTTGAATTTCAACTCTAGCATGTGCCTGAAAACTACAACATTCGTTGCTTTCAGTGCTGGTTTTAAAGCCTCTTTTTTTTCATAGCTCTTACACAGGCGGCTTGGCAGACTAAAGAAAATGCCAGTGCCCTTCTGTCATATCAAGCATCAATCCTCCAATACCCAAAAGAAAATCTACCTGGTTTTGTCATGCCTTTTGAAGCAGCAAGCCTGTTACTTGTGATGACAGCAAATATATCCTTTTCCTTACTTCTGAGCTTGAATGCTGTTCAGGTTCGTACAGCATTTCATGAGAACCCAAAGCAGGGGAACTGATTTTTATGCCTTAATAGCTGAATCAAAAACAAAATTGGAGGGAAAAGTATTTTTGGGGTCACTCAAGAATGATTATTTGTTTGAGTGGAGTTTCAGGAAACCAGTCGGGGGAGCTGTTTCAAGCCAATCAAAACATTTAATTTGTCCTAAAAAAAAAAATCCTACACAGTACTACCATTTAGTTTATCATACTTAAAAGTTGTTTTCATTTAGATTTTTTTTTTTACAGCCACCCTTCCATCCTATGCTTACCAAAACAAATCAGAAAGACTTGGCAAATCTGGCGGGCTTTTGCGAACAGCTTGAGACCGGCCAACAGTGCATTTTCCATTTAGTAAGTTCTTTCCTGAGAAAGAAAGTCCTGCAGTCTGCCCTCAGGCCAGGGAGAGCCTCCCATCCAAGCGGGGTCTGCCCGTTTGCTCCGGGAACCAGTGCTGACTTCAGGGGGAGCACCTCGGGCTGCGCACGCTGCGAGGTCCAGCCACCTTCGCCCACGCGGGACGCGTGATTGACGGCAATCATCACTCTGCGTGCCGGCGTTACGCTGCGAGTCAAGTGTTTCCAAGTGGCGGGCAGTCGGCCAGCCTTGTGGTGGTGGTATATAAGGCTTTACTAAATAGTGTGTAAAACAATTTCTTTCGTCAGGTTTCCAGCGAAAAACTTTGAGGTTAAGGGTTCATGGTGGTTTAGAGGAAATTCAGATGTTTGGCATGGCTCTGTGGTCCAGCAAGTTTGGGGGTTGATGACGAAAGTCCTGTGTGTGCTCCCACTGTACACGCAAGCATCAGCTAATGAGGCAAGTGATAGTTATTTACATTTTTATAACAGCTTAGATCTTCAGGTGAAAAAGGAGTTAAAACCCGTATTTCTGTTGTAAGCACTGGTAAGTTTATCATTAGGGAAACGGTCTTTGCACAACAGTTGCTCCCCTAACTGCAAGTTTTGCTAAGTTTGGTAGAAGCACATCTTGACTGGTACTTAAAAGTAATTAAACATTGGCCAAGCCAGTAGATTTACTGCTCAGTGCCTTTGCCAAAAACGGGAATCGGGGGAATCTATTCATTGGTCCTTATCCCACCTTGCTTTTCTCTTGTGTTTTTGGAACTAGAGTATAATAGAACCTCATTTCCCAGAGTGATGACATGATTTCAGGGGGCAGGAACACCATGGACAGAATTTTACACTTGCTGTCTAGTCCTTGTAAACTTACTGAAACAAATCTGAATTTTGGGTCTGGTTACGTGAGATTTTTAGATCTGAACCTGTAGTTACATGGCTGCAGCGGAGAAAACCAGTAAGCTAGATGCAGCGAGCGTGATTTGCATTGCTACCCCTTCCCCAAAATGCAGTGTCTTGTGCATCCCAGAGCTGGGGTATTTCCCCTTGCAACTGCAGCAGGGGCTAAACATTACAGCATGTTAAAAACAAATGATTCAAAACACAACTCGGGACCAACAGTGGTTCTCAACTGGTGAGCAGTTTTGCTAAAAATGAGCATTATTTTTATAATTGAAACATGTATTTGGGACTCTGGAATGGAATACCCTACCTCCCACCGTGCCGCGGGGACAGCGGCACTGGCTGAGTTCTCCGGTGACAGCGGATGAGACTCTTCCCCAAGTCATTTCAGAGTACCCGAGTCGAGCGCCTTCTCCAAAGCGGCCTCCGGAGAAGTCCGTCGACTGCCGAAGGATCCCGCGACAGCTCCCTGGCCCGTTCAGCTGGCTACAGTCGATGCCTAGCACAGGCTGAAGTGCGCAGACTCGCTTCGCTAGCTTGAGGAGAAATCCTAGTAAGGACAAAGCAGTTAGTTAGTTACACTTTTGACACGTGTTGCCAGTTCAAAGTAAAAGCTACTTGTACGAAAGCAGTGGGGTGCCTCATTGCCTGTTATGTTACGTTGTGCTTGCACATTACAGTTAGGAACAAAGCATTTTTCCTAAGTCAGCATTCCTTAAATTATTATCTTCAATTTCCAGCCAGTTTCTGAGGGATCTCTCAGGACCAAGGCAGATCTAAATCATGGTTCCGCAGCCTCCTGCTCAGGCTGTAGCCTTGGCACCAGGGAGCTGGGGTGCACTTTTTTCCTGGGCTTTGAAAGTAATCAACCTGCACTGCTGTCCCAGCACCCAGACCCAGCACGGGGGAGCAGAAAAAGATGGAGGCATGCACTTGCGCCGTGATGCTGTCTATCACGCAGGGTATTCCAGCAGGTCTTTTAAACCTAGCTCTCAGTAAGTCCTCACATGCTTTTAGCAACACGCTGTGCCTACAGGCTGCTCTGCCATGCCACGCCACGTGATATAAGCACCGTGAAAATCTAGTCATCCGACTTACAATTTGCTTTTTTTTATCACAGCCTTGAGCAATTGATGGTCACAAGGAATTCACATCAGATGCTTTCCTCAAGACTAAATATAGTAAAGAGTGTTTACATGCTAGGGTCTGTTGGTTGTAAGTTTATACACAAGATCTTTTGTGAAGGTTACCTATAAAATCGGTCAAACACAGAGCACCAGAACAGTTTATACATCAGGCATGATCCATCATCTCTACAACTCAGCCGCTGTGGTGATCGTTTAGACTGGTAATTAAGAGAGGCAAGCAAACCAAACTGGATAGCATTTCATACTCACTCCACACAAATCCTCCATAGTAACATGAGCAGTGACTTGTCATTTGCAACATGGGAAACGGAGCGAGCTTTTCATAGGAGAGCCCATGCTTTAAATCGGTACGAGCAAACTAGGGGCATATCTAGAGACCCGATCCCCAGGTTTCTCCATGCCTTATTCAACCATCCACCAAGCCAGTGTTTACATCTGGGCTTGATTCACATAAAAGCCTTTATATCCTTCATTCTTTCTTTATATCCCCTCCAGAGGGGATGTATGCTGACCGTGGCATGGCGTTGTGGTTTGGCTGTGCTCCTACAGGACTGTTGCTCGTGCCTCTGCGTGTAAACTAAGTGTCGTACACTTCTCATGTATTACAGGGTTTTTCAAGCAATGCATTCCTGAACAAACATCGTCTGTGTTGTGCAACTGAATGTATTTATGTGGCCAGAGTAGTCTCAGTCTCGGAGACGGTCCTTTCCTGCCTGGTTTGGCCAGACTCTGCTGTCCCTCTTCAGTACAAACTGCAGAAATAGGCTGAATTCAGGGTCTGAAGTAGTCCGGAGGGTGTTCGCCAGACACTTACACGCATGCAGCTTATGCTGTTGCTTACACGCATACGGTAACGCAACCTCTCCAGCTGTAGCTCTGGCTTTTGTGCAGCTTGCTGCGCGTTAGTGCTAAAAATGCCTGCAAAAGTGTGCTTTTTCATTGCCCATTGCAAGATGGCGGGGAGCTGGAGCCGGCCAGGCTCAGCACCCTCGGCTGGGCTTGTGGGGGTGTCAGCGCGGCTCTGCCCGGATTAGGACTTGGGATTAGGAAAAAGGGTTCATTTTCTGCTACGCCATAAAGAAAACATGGTATATGTGAGCCAGGCAGCTTTTTCCTCTGTGATTTGCAGCTTGAGACCCTGTCTTTCTGCTAGGGGTACTCTGTGAGGGGATGGCTTTCAGGTGAAGCAAGAGAAGCCAGCAGTACTTACTTAGTTCATGTTCATTTTAGCACTAAATGAATTTTTAGGACTGAAAAAAAAAAACTACCACATAATTCAGCTGGGGAGAATAAGAGCTGGTGAAAGCGTGACCAAATACTGAGGCTTACAAGGGACCCGCTTTTGCACAGCTCGTTGTGCCACAGGTGTTTTGCTGAGCTAAAATAAGATTGTGATTTAAAAAAATGATCCGGGCAAGCTTAGTAGGGATGGCATTTGAAAATGAGAAGCCAACGCGGGAGGGTTTGGGGGAGAAAGTGGCTTCCTGCAGGAGTTTCTGTCGGCTCTCTAGCTGGTTTTGCGGTGGGCGCCATTTTACCTGATGAGGGGGCCAGGCGGGGCTGCCTCACGCTGCTGAAGGGAGCAGCACACAGCAGGGGGGACGGGGGGACGGCGGGACCCCCCCCCCCCGCACCTTTCCCTCACCAAAATGTCCAAAAATGCTAGCAGGGCTTGCTGCCCACCCCTCCAGGTGTGTTTTTACAGTTAGCACCTGTGGGGTCGTCAGGGCTAACGAGGGACAGCAGGGCTCGGGGGCAGCTGGCCAGGAGCCCACACCCAAGCCACTGCAGGAGGATGCGCACCTCAGCCTGAGGCCTGCTGCGAAAAAGGTGAGCACATATATATTTTTATACATTGTTTTCCCCTCGTGTGGGAAGGATTTGCAGTCTGTGCCTGCCTGCTGGAGCTGTGGAGCAGCCAGGTTGGGGTTGAGAGCGAAAAATGTCCCAGTTTGTTGGAAAACAGGCGTGTGGGGGTTTGGTTTCCTCAGGGGTGTCCTCGGAGAGAGGGCCCCAGCCTACGGGGACGTGGCCCCCTCACACCACAGGGAAGGGGAATTGCGTGGTTAGAGTTTCTCATGCTCTGCAGCAGAGTGGGGGGTCAATGATCAGGTAATGCAGCTTGCAGGTTGAGGCTGACTTTCTGAAAATAAATGATGGAAGTTCCCTTTGGTTTGTGCACGTTGAAACTGGGGTGACAAAGAAAGAACATGACTATCAGCACACTGCAAAGCTGGCTGGGGGTCACCTGTTCATTTTGTGTAACAAGAGGTCGGTTAATTTCTTATGTCTGTTGTTTGGGAGAAATTGTCTTGCCCCTTTTTTTGCTTGTAAATTCCAGTGGGAAGTGACCCAGCTGGCTTCCCATGCCCCCCCCCCCCCCCCCACCTGCATCACCCACGGGCTTACCCCCGCACCCTCCTTCCGCACACCGCACCTAACTTACACCATGCACAGTTTGTGGGTGCACAGTGTCCTGCAACTGTCTTTTGAGGCTGTACTGAACAGTGTCACATGCATGCTTGTGTAGCTACAGAGTGACTTGGATGGCCTATTTCTGTCAAGTGAAGTTAGTGTGAACTGCTCAGGGAGAAGTTATTTATTGAGAAGACAAAGCTGCTGGTCTGTCTTAGCCATCACTCCTCTTCTAGGTCCTGCATGAGATTTTAATTCCTGTCTCATCTCCTGTTTCCTAACGAATCTCTTGTGTAATTGGGTATTTGTTCTCCTCTTCCTAAACATGAGGTGATCACATATATCACTTAATTTGTGTTCATAGAATCATTTATATTGTAAAAGACCCATAAGGTCATCGAGTCTGACTGTTACCCTAACACTACTAAGTGCACCACTAAACCATGTCCCCAAGCGCCACATCTTTTAAATACCTCCAGGGATGAGGACTCAACCACTTCCCCGGGCAGCCTGTTCCAATGCTTGACAACCCCAAAGAATTTTTTCCTAATATCCAGTCTAAATCGCCATGTTATAACGCAAAGCCTCACAGCTGTTTTGCAGGGGTTTCAAGGTCCCATTTTCCCTCGCCACGATGCTCTAAGGAAATAATGTGGTGCAGCTTGAATAGCTAGGGATGGAGACAGAGCACAGATCAGCAAACTTGCAGGATTCAGCAAACGCATACCTCTCAACAGGGATCCCTGTTGTTGCCCCCCACCCCAGCGTCGGTCTCACTGTTCAGGTAACCAAGGGGCAGATGCTTCCTCTAGGCTCTTGGCTCCTGTTGAGATGTGTTGCTGGACTGCAAGACTGACTACACACAATGCAGGATTTAAATTAAAAAAAGGAAACCCACACCCTTAGGCCATGCTGCGGTGCTTTCTGCTCCTCCCCAAAGCAAGCAGGGCTTAGGGTCCTCCTAGAGATACGGACAAGCTGAGTTCACCATGCGCTTCCAGGAGAGCATACTTGGCAGGGACTAGCCCTGCTTTTACATTCACTGTGACCCTCTGCCTGCAGCAGGGTGTAGCCGTCTTGCTTTCCTGATCACTCTAGCAGAAGTCTTAGCATCACTCTAGGAGCCAGCCAGGGCACTCTGCATTTACTCTGCCTGTTTACCAGTGTCACTTATAGGAACAGGAGTGGTTTAGCTCTGGGCCATGGGAGAACGGAACTCAAGAGGCAGGAAGCGCTGGCAAGGGCATGCTTCCTTCCTACCCTTTCTTCTGTTTTGTGGTCTCCTTAGTGGTAGCTGCCAGTGTTAAAAAGCAGGATGTCCAACTTGTCGAAAGCACAAGAGAGGTTGGCCCCCATGCAGGCACTGTGTGTACCCTGAGCATAGCAGTTAGGATTTCTAGGTAGGTTAGCCACAAGTGTTCTTGCCTGCTAACTTAATAGAAAAAAAAAAAAAAAAAAAAAAAAAAAAGAGATCAGCTTTACTCTTGTCAGCACTGACAGACATAAACCTCACCTAATCAGGGCAGCCAGGAACAGAGACAGCAGAGGGACCAGCTGAAAGCTCCCCTGTGCCTCTGCAACGTAAGGGCCTTGTACTTTTTAAGTGCATGTACACTTTGTCATTTAGGTTACCTTCAGTCAGATCATGTAACACAGGGATAGAGGGGGAAACAAGACAAAAGCCATCCTCTTCTCCCCAAGCACAAATAACCTTCCGGAAAAAAAAAAAATCTCAGGACTTATTTGAGAAGGCAAAGCATCAGTAAGACTTCTCTCATCCTTTGCCTAATTAACACATCCTATCCTCTGAAAACTAACATCCTAGCCTGTAAATAATGCAGTATATACAGGACAGGAATTATAAGCACCATCATCTGTGCCCCATCAGTGTCAAATGAGATAGTCCTGCAGCATGGCCAGGCTCCTGCCATGCAGGGTGCATGCTATCTCTGTCCTACTCCCACAGAGGATAGTGGTTACAGCAACGCCTTCCCCACCCTCCCAGCAAGTACGTAGTGGAAACTTTTGCTGAGCTTGGACCCTGCAGCAGAGCCCTTTGGTGTTCCCCAGGCACACAGACGTCCCCAGAGGGACAGGTGCCCAGAAAGCCTCCTGCTCTTTTGCACACCAAGTCCCTTGCTGTCATTAGCTGCATCAGCTCTGAAGAGCTGAGAGGAAGAGCCCTGTCTATCCACAGTCACCATGCCTCTGCCCACAGGGTGACTGGCAAGACACAGCTACAACTCATGCCCTTCTGGCAGAGCTGCAAGAAGGCCTCCATAACAAGGGTTATCACACAGCAGAGAGAAAAGGACATCAGTCCTTGGGGATTGCTTCAAAGCAAATCCCCCCCATCACTCATGGGGATGCCCAGCTGCTGCAGTACAGATCTGGACAGTGTTACTGCCATGCAGCAGCTGTGCTGACATGAAGACAACAGGCTTGCAGCCTGTCAGCCGCTCCATAAAAAGCCTTCAAATGGCCAAACCACTCTGTAGAGTGGCATTGCCCCTACCGCAGCAGCTGGCCCAACTGCTCAGCTATTCAAAGGAGCAGCAAACGCAGCCCTGGTCTAGAACAGCCCTGCTGAGAGAGATTAGCCAACACGAGTCAAATTCCACCACTTCAGTAGCATTTGGCTAAGGAAGACCTCACCCACACAGCCAGTTACCAGCTGAGCTGCACTGGGGCAGCACTGTTGTAGCTTCAGTAGTCACAGAGCCAGCCCCCAAACCTGAGCAGCCTGCCCACGCTCCCACCTCGCCACAGGCAGGACTTGCTTTACCTTTCATCAGGTCCTCAAATGCTGCAGCAGTCCCAAGTCGAGCCCTGTCTTGGGTAGGCAAGGCTAGCAGGCAGCTGGGGGACAGCAGTAGCAGACACACTCCAAGGCATTGCACAAGCAGAGCAAAAGGTTGTAAGCAGAAGAGACTGTTTACTAAGCTTTTTACTTTTCTTTTTGGTCTGCCTAACTGCAGCTAGTTGTGCTTGGTGCACTCAGGATTTAATACCTCTAGTAACCCTCTTTGATACAGCCCTCAGGCTGCATCTGGAGCTTAGCAGCCAAGTGTTAAGACACTTACAGGCTGCCACATGGCTTGTCACCCATACCTGCCATGTTGCTAAGCCACTGACTTCATGGTACGACATGATACTGGGTCTCTGACAGTGTGAGGAGCACAGTTCATGAAGCAGCACAGCCAGCCTGGATCCTCTCAAGACCTCACTCCTAAGCTTTCTGTCAGGCTTCCCCGTACACTCCATGTCTTTTCCCCTAGCAAATGCAGTTAGCCTGACTTGCCTGCTCTTCTCCTGAAGTACACTAGTGCCAGCCTGCAACACACCCAATTGCTGACTGAGCATGTTCTTGGAAAGCACAGCTATTTGCAAGAGCACAAGCCATGCCCTGTTCCCTGTCAGTCCCCCATCCGCAGCAAGGAGACGTGAGCAGAACTTCTCGGTCAGAGATGGCACAACGCATGCCCAACATACTCTTGTGGAGCTTCCCTGGCTGGGACTAGTCCCGGACTTTAGAAACCGGCCAGCCAGGGACCACGCACTGCAGCAAACACGGTCAAGGGAGCAACTACTGCTAAGGAAGCTTTACTCACAGTAAATCATGCTTTGCCCGGCACGTGGTCTAACTCAGTACCAGCCGCAAGGCCGCAGTGTAAGTAGGCACATAGATCCATACCCCTTCCCACTGCCCACCCCTGTAGCGCACACAGGAGCAAGCAGATTAGAGCAGAAAACAGCAGAGGAAGCAGCCATTGCAAGTTTGGGTTTATTTCAATATGCGGGGGGGAGAAAACAAAACAAACCAAGCTATAGCTGGTCACTGAACTTAATGGCTTTGACTTTGAAGTCACCCTCCACAGCCAGGTATTCAATTTTCTCCATGCCCAGCCGATTCGGGAACTGGAACTCAGCCTCAGGTAGCTTCACCGTTGCCTCCACTTCATTAAAGGAGATGCAAATCTGTAGAGAGCCACAAGAAGGAAGGCTAACACATCACAGCTCCCAGGCCTCACTCCCCACTACCTCCAGTCCGGGGGCAGGACGGATCAGGTGGGTGCTGCCGTCAAGGCCACGCTCACCAGCTCAGCCTCCTCCCTGCCCAGCAGAGGCATGGAGGGGAGGAAGCTCTTTTGCTCTCCCCAAGGTCAGCTCCAAGCTTTTGCAGCAAAGGGATGAGACAGACCCAGTCTCAATCTCAGGTCAGTGTTTTAATTGCTTCTACTTGTCTGGCTTGCAAAGGAAGGCCAGAGCGGAGCACTTAACACATCTGAGCTGTCGGGCATTGACTTGAGCAGAGCACTTCCAAGCAGCGCGTTGGCTTTAGCTGCGAGCCTCTTCCCCTGTTGCCGAGTCCCCTTTCCACGCCTGCTCCTTCTCCACCACAGAGGTACAAAGCAGCATTAAAAAGCTGCGCCCTTGGCCCGTTAGCGGTCTGTGCCAGGGCCTCACGCGCACCCCTGGGGCCTCACCTCGATCTTGTCACCGCGCTGGAAGGGAAAGTCCGCCTTCCTGTCCTCCTCGCCCCACGTGCCATCCTCCTTCGAATTGCACACAATGGTGTTGACATCCCCGTGGCAGTCGAAGCGAGGGTTGAAATGCAGCATGAGGGTGCTGCTGTCCTTCCCTACGTTCACAGCAAACCTGGGGAAACAGAGAGACAGTGCAAAAGAGGTGCCTGCGCAGCAGCTCCAGCTACCCGGTGCTGACAAGCTGAACACAGCAGGAGCTCCGGCTTCCCCCAGCGCCACATCAGTCCAGTCGCTACCTCCTCACTCACCCTTTGGCATCAGACAGGATCTTCCCTTTGACCTTGATGCACTCACCGGGCTGTATGTCCAGCTGGGTAACGACCAGTCCCTGCAGGGCCAAACCACAGGAGTTAGTCTGTCCCAAGGCAAGCCTACCAGCAGTGCCAGGGCCAAGGCACAAAGCAGCTCTAGCAGACCCAAATGCATTTGCTGTTTCATGCTAGAGGAAGGGCCGAGTCAGGACAGCTGCCTGCCTCAGCCCTCTGCCAGGGAATTCTAGTTCATAGCCAGCACCCCACTAAGCAATATAAGGCGACAAGGAGGTGATTCAAGCCAGTGTAACACGAGTAGGCCACAGGCACCGATTTACCAGCTGCTACAGAAGACATCCTTGCAAGAAAGGTTGCACCTTCAAGTCAGCAGTGGACTGAGCCATTAGCACAGGATTAACATCAGTTACCAAGCTTTTCTAACACTGGGTCTGTCTCCCTTCCCTAGGTGGGTCTCCAAGCACCAGGAGCCACCAAAAAAGTCTCTTGTCTTGACTTAAAGCAGCCTACACACAGAGAGGAGTCCGTGGAGCCCACTTGTGGCTGCAGCCCAGTAAACCAGAACAAACACCCCCCTGGGAAGCTCCCGCTGCCGAGAAGAGGGCTTGATCCTTTCCCCAGAGCCAGATTATTCACTCCCCCAGCCACGTACCCGCAAAATATCGCTTAACATCACCAGCCTGCTTCAGCTAAGAGGTAGATGCTGTTTGGTGAGCTCAGGTACAACGCAAATCATGCTTTGCTGTGTGTGCTCCAGGCCCAGGTACACGGATGCTGAGCTCCACTGCACCACATGCCAGATAAGGCAGGGAGACTAATTTCAAATTAGGTATGTTGTTTGCTTGGGCTAGTTCTCCTTGCCTGGCTTGTGCAGGCCCATGCCCAGCAGCTGCTGCCTGCTCTGGAGCCCAGTACTCCTCTAGGACTGCCACCTAGCCCCAACAGTGCTTTCCCTCATGCCTACTCCCCGCTCTGCCCACAGCACAGACTGCTAAGGTCAGGTTTCCCCCAGTCACTACACTGCTTACCATCACGGCACTAATGCTGCTTTCTAGCTCTATTTCTAGTACAGTGCTGGAGCACGGCCTGAAACACAGCCTCAGTGCCCAGGGGGTCTTTTCAGGACAGAAAGTTAGGGGAGCAGCAGTAGGTCAGAATACACCACCGTCCTGCTTTTCTCTGCTGTTGCATTAAGAGTTAGTCTAGTTCTGTACCCAAAAGGCATTTTTCCAGAAGGAAACTACAAAGGGGAAAAAAAAAAAGGTATAAAGGATATTCCAACTGTAGAGTTGCAAATAGTCCCAAACTTTTAGAGTACTCAAAGATATAAACATGCATTAGAATAGCTTCCCTACTTAGTCAACATGCTAGAGAAGAGGAGGTGAACGAAAAACAGTTGGTCAGCCCTAACTATTCCTCCCACAGCCACAGATCAGCTCAGCATTTCCTCTCAGCTAATCCTTTTCTCCTCCTACCTCTGGCACCAAGCCCAAAACCCATACGCAACCAGACCCTAGCCCCGCTCGGCACACCGGTCCAGTTCGAAGAAGGCACTCACTTGCTCCATGCTGCAGACACCGTCCCCACCAGGCAGGACACCCCCGAGCCCCTGCTCCACAGCCCAGCATGACTCAGCGCCCGGCTCCCGCAGCTTAAATCACTTGGGCAGGACCATCACATGATGGAGGGGGGGTGAAGAAGGGGATCGGTTGCAGCTGTTTGGGGCTGGAGCTTTGCCAGCCATTTAAAGTGGGCAGCGGGAGATCTCTATTGATATTGTTCTTTGCAGGCAGGATGTGTATGATTTTAAAAGCTAGTGATTGTTTGCTTCTGCGTGATCCTAGAAATCCTTACTGTAAGCTCTTCTAGCTGCTATGCAGTGTATGTTGGCTCTTATCCCAGGAGCCCGCGTATGGCTCCGTGCCTGCAGCGAGGTGGCTGCTTTTTGTTAAGTGATCCCTGTCTAAAATCCGGGTTGGAGTCCTCGTGTTACGGCCGCAAAGTGACTGCCTCTGAGAATATGTGTGTATGCATCCTCCTGGCCCAGCCTCCTGCCTGCGGGAGCCTGGGCTGACGGGAGCCCCTGGGTACAAATCATCGCTACTTGCAGTTAAATGAAACCCAAGGGTTTGTTATATTCTATGCCCGCATTTAAAAAGTGCCTGAAAGTTAAGGTTGTTTGTGTGGGGCACTACTAGATATGAGAACTGAGGTTGCAGCTTTTGAGAAGTAGCGTGATCTCGCTGGTTCCATTCCAGTTGCAGAAGACTCCGGAGGGAAAAGAGAAATGCTTTGTTAGCGGAGGAAGAGGCCGGGCAGGGCTGAGCGCAGCAGGCAAAAAAAGGAGGCTGCTTTCCCAGCCAGTCCCTAACGCCCGTTTTTCCCCTTTACTATGTCCTTTAAAAGCGCACAGCATCACTGCCCCGAGGGTCTTTGCAGGGAGCAGCTGCGGTGCATGGCAGGTCTGTGACTGGATCAGCTGGGTGCCGCTCGTAGCTTTGGACTGGCTTTAGCAGGGTCCTCAGGCCTCTGTGCCTCAGTTTCCCTCATACGTGAAGTGACATGAATGACGTGCAGCTTCACAATCCCACTTGTAAAACTTGAATCAGAGCAGCTATATAAATGCAGCATGCTCCTTGCTGGCTAAGCCATGACTAGCCTGTGCGGTGCTGATCTGCAGGTAACTTTAGGAAGAGCAGCTTACAAAACAGCGCAGGAATTTACGGCTAGGTAGCAGGAGGCAACATGCTGCCCCGCAGGAGGCTGCTGGAACTTCATTAGAGCGTGCTCGCTCTTACACGAGCAGCACCCTGAGTCCCGACACCATCCTTTGCCCCAGGTCTGCCCCACACCCATTTCTGAACGTTCACGTGGCATTTCAGCATCCCATATGATTCCGGGTGAATGAAAGCCGAGCTGCGTTTGAACTAGAAAGTCACAAGCCTGAATTGGAGCCCTGTGACTGGGGTGTATAAAAGAGGGCAAAATGCTGACTGAAAGTACTACAGGGAAAATGCCGCACACGCTCTGGCCTCCAGCTAACTCCCTGGCCATGCTACGCATACGCGAGAGCCACGCTGAAGCTGGGGGCGAACCGCAGGGGCAGAGCGGGTGCAGGTAGCAAACGCCACCCAGAGCAGGCCCCTCCACGGACAGTTCGGAGGAAGCCCACGTAATTCCACCTTAAGTTTGCCCCAGTCTCTAGCATGATGTTAGCTGGGATCACGTGTTATAGATAGGCTTTAGGCGCCTGCTTTCTGTGTGCCTGGGTTACTGTGCAGTTGTTCCCCTGTTTGCTGCCACGTGTAAGGGGTTGAGCAAATTCTGTTTGGTCGGTTGGGTTTTTGTATTGTTTTCCATTCAGCTCTGTGAAATCCCTGGAGACTTCTCCTTTCAGTGCTGCGGCATTTCTGGAGACAGAGCTGCTGGCAAGGGGAGTTGCGGTGCCGGGGCCGTGCAGTGCCATAGCATCGGCCGCTCCGACTCCCCTTCTGAAACGCGTATTTCTTGTGAGCTGCTTTTCTGGCCTGAAGTCTCCTCCTCTGACCCTTTTGTTCAGACAGAGAAATACCTTTCTAATAATACGTGGAGACAGCGCTGTTTGTTTTCCTTGAGTGCTCTGCACTGGCAGCGTAGTTGGTTTAGCAACAAACCCTTCGGTCTTGCCCCTGATTTAAAACGCTCATGGTCTTATGCCCTGTGAAATTAGTAAAGCTTTTATTCTCAGACTACAGTGCTGAGATGATACCCAACTGCCCTCCATTTGCCAGTAGTGGGGAGGCGAAAGAAAGAACATCTTCCCATTTGCAGCCTCCAGTAGGAAGAAGCAGGAGAAAATTCCCCTGTGGGTCTCCTTGCCTTTCAGGGGGTTTGTAGAGGGAGACAGGCTGCAAAGAAAGGCCCCGCTTCCCAGCCCCACGCCATCAAGGGTGACCCCAGCCCCTCGGCACAACACCAGGGAGAGGACACCCTGCACTGCCCGCAGAGGAGGGACTCGGCCCCCACGCACTCTGCTTCCTGCAATGAGAGTTTTGTGCCTAAGGCAAAACATAAAGCTCAGAGCAGGCAGGCAGAGGATTAAAATGTGCTTCGAAGGCCTGGGGGGGGGCAGAGAGATGCTGCCCTATGCAAGCTGCTCTTGCACCTCAGGACCAGCAGGTGATGTTGTGAGAAGAAACCCTTGGCAGGAGACAGAACACAGCGAAGAGCCCAAGTGATCTTTATTTGCCTCATAGCAAGGGATTGCAATACGTACGTGCCCTGAGAGAGAGTAGTTGGGGTGTACACGTCCTCACTTCCAGGAGTTACTGCTCTCTCACATGCTTTTGGGGAACTGTTGCACCCATCAGGCAGCTCTGACAGAAGCAGGGAGAGAAGAGGCATCTGCTCATCCAGAGGGTGATGCCCAAAGGAATTTTCCCCTGTAAGGAAAATTAAGGGTGCCCTCCCAGCATGTGGCCTTGCAGGCTTGCTTGAGGACATGGGGCCCTGCCCAGCACCAGGTCCCCAGCCCAAACTCTTCACTTACCTCTTGATTTGCACAGGCTGAAGCCAGACAACTGGCCAGTCTGATTTTTTTTTTGTAACACCCTAGAAATGCCCCGGATCTGCTTGAGAAAAATGTAAATACCAAAAGGCTGTAGCATGCTGATCATGACTCTTTTTAATCTCCTGTGAGAGAAAATACACCTTAGCCCTGGGCAAGTCATATCCCTGAGTACTCACTCCTGTCATTAGAATTGGCTTACCCCTGTTTTTGGGAGGTCTAAGAACACACCTCCGCTGCTGGCTAACTCAAGGACTACGGTATATTGTCTAGCCCGTGTGACACGGGGTGCAGGGGCCAGCGCTGCCGGCTCTTCAGTATCTGGGCCTGGTTTGTCTTCACTGAACCCACACACACTGGTAGTTGTTGATGCTATATATTGAGTTACTCGTTGCTGTAGCTGAGAAAGAGGCTCCGCTTCTTGCTGAAAGAGCAACTAGTAGCTTCCTCCTCCTCCTCCTTTGGAGATGGCATCTGGCCTCAGCTCCAGCGCAGCAGTACTGTACATGTGCTTCCCTGGGAGGGCACCCCTGCTTCAGCCATCACACCAGCAGGAACGCACACCTGGATCACTTAGGCTGGCCAGGGAGGGAGAAAGTGCTCCAATTCATTTTCATTAGCGCAAGGATTATACTGGTAAAATAACAGCAAGAAACACTCGCCACCCTTTCCTAGCATGAGCTAAAGCTTACAGTTTGCTCCAAGTTAGGGAGTTTTTGCACTTTCTTTAGGGAAGATTTGCTCTTGTCTCTCTAAGTTCATTCTCGGTTCATCGAGCAAAGACAGCATCCTTTCTCTTGCGCTGCCTTTAGGGAATATTTGTGTCAATACTGCCTGGATGGGATCCTGGTCTCCGCAATAGCCCCTGGTTACTCTTGCAACCTAAATATTACACTGTTGTAGCATAATAGATATACTCATTATATATACATACACACACAAGACTGCTTTCTACCTCTTAGAATATCTGGGGACTTTAACTTAAGCAGCCCTCTGCTACTGCTGTTGATGTCCGATTCTTCCCGTTTCTCCCATTAGTTTGTCTCATCCAAGAAGTCTCTGCCTTTTTGCTTGAGTAATCGTAACCCCCTGCAGAGTTTTGTTGCACACAGTTTCTCTGCAGCCTTCTGCACCAAAGGTCCCTTGCACAGCTGGCTAAAACAGTGCTCTCGCCACCATGGTATCTTCCAGCCCTACGCTATCCGTGCGGAAACTTCAGGGTTGGTCTGGAGACCACAGGGGAATCAAGCCAGACTCCCAAGGAAAAATCCTTAGCCTGCTCCTGAAAGACAAAGGATGACTCTGGAGCCACAGTCCAATTTGGCAGGAGGCTGAGAGCCCCTCCCAAAGCCTGCAGGCACTGAGCTTCCCAAAGCACCGCTTCAGAGGGAGCTTTGTGCCAGGAAGAAGGGCTGAAGGTCCAGTCCGCCCTGGATGCCAGCTGGGGTTGCATGGCCGCATGCCACTACAGCATTCTTATCCCTGAGGGTTTCCCGATTGCAGCATTCCCTACATTCAAAGGGAAGCATCTCTATTACAGGTTAATTATAAATTAAGTTAATTATAAAGAACTTCTTGCACTATCTCCAAGTGATGAAAGGAGTTCGCCGATACCTTCAGTGGGATTTAAAATATGTCTCATCATTTTATTTCCCTCATTAACACTGACCCAAGCTGACAATCCTTCTGTTTCATCTCTCAGTGGATTAGATTTAACTAGAGCAAAGTGTTAACTACCCAGGAGAACTGGGGCTTTGTTACTTTGGACTCATTTCGCTTCAGCACCTCTCCCCATACCTTTTAAGTTTGCAGGTGGCAAACACATCTCCTCAGAGTTTATTGCCTCATCTCAAAGGAGCTGTTTGCATTTGTTCCTCATTGGAGGTCCCCTCTACTCTCAGCTGATGAATCCAGGTACATCTTTTCCTCCTCTTTGCAGCTCACCAGGCAGCAGGAAGATTAAGCTCTCCTCCAAAGTCATCACACTTGCAAAAAAGCAGTAAAAAGCAGTGTGCTGTCCTGCAGCTGTACGCTGCCAGGCTGCACCTTCACCTGCCAAGCCACTCCTTTTACCATTTCTTGCCGTATTAGAGTGCGAGACCCACATCTCTGGGGACAGACCTGCCCTTGTTCCCCTGTGACACCGTACCCCAAACAGCAAGATCTTGCCCTGGAGCCGGAGGCTATAGCAGGGACTGCAGTATGAATTCATAGCAGAGATCACAGGTTACTGGCCCTTCAAGTGCCTGTTTTCTAGAGGCTTCTTAACTCCAGCAATTTTTAATATTTGTTTTTTTCGTAACAACATTGTTGTTTACTTTACATCTATGACCACATTGCAAACTCGTGCAACAAGGAACAGACCCTGGAACACTTTTCACAGGGATATCACCGTAGGATAGCAACACTTACCAAGCTTTATATATTCCTGTGGTCTAGCTCCAGACAAGCTGGCTTTGATTTTTAACTCATAATAAACTGCAAGGGGGCTTGGGGAGGAGAGATGGGGAACTGCACCTTCCCCTGTCCTTAACCAGCTGAATAAAATCCGTACAGGCCTTGAAGAGGCTAACATGGTGTGCAAAAGGTGAGGACAGCTAGAAGGGAATGCACCTGCATTGCCCTCCCGAAGGTACTCTGGCAGTAGAGCTGGTTAGCTGGGTCTGGACCCTGTGTGAGTGGAGCAAGAGGAGAAAGATGGCAAGTAACATAGCCTGTTCTGGTTAAAAATAAAAGGAGAGTTATCTGTGGAGAAGGAGCATCACTGGAGCATGCCTTCTTGGTAGCTTTCGCCTTGAACTGCAGGGAACGCACACAGGTTGGGGGTCTAGCCTTGGTTTCATTTCCTGTTCACAAATCAGCTTTCACCACTTAGTGCCACCCATAAAGTTAAAGCTCCCGGGATGCTCTTCTCAAAGATAACTGTACATTCGGCCCATTCCAGGCCAAAGGACTGCATCTCTGTTGTCACAGTAGGCACATCAGGAAGCATTTCTTCCATTGTCTGACACAGGAGTGGCTTCAGCAGGGCTGGAAGGCAGAGGCAGCACTGCACTACTCAGGCTGAAATGCCTTACTTAGTCCTGCCGAAGTCAGGAGAAGGCGATGCAGGAGCTGGAGGTCCCTGGAACAGATCTGGCACCTTCCAAGGCATCTGCGAATGCAAAGGACATTTCTAGAAAGGAGTGCATTCCCCAAACTGCTTCCATGGTGCATGGTCATCTGCAGCAGAGGCCAGCATCACTTACCTGCTCTGCAACAGCCAGATGTGCTGTGCTCAGAGCTGAAGAGCTGTGCGCTCCGCCAGCGTGGCTAACCGCAGGCCCGTTCGTGGTACAGTGACACTGCCAGGACCGCACACCCTCAAGTTGTCATGAGAGCTGCAGGGAAACTTGGGCAAGCACAGCGTGGATTGCTGGTAAGAACAGCGATAGTCAAGGCACCCCTTCCACCTCCCCCATATATCAGAGATGCAGAAGGCACCAGCTCTGGATTCCCACCCTCACCCCCCCCCACAGCTAACAGAAACAGTACCTGTTGGTCCTTTTATATTTTCTCCTTATGACTTTAAGGCTTGATTTTCCTTACGTCACTCTCATTATGCAAAGCCTGCAAGGCAGGGGTCTCCCTTGCACTGAAGGGCTGTGAAGTAGTTTCTTGTTTTGGATCTTTGCTCAAATCAATGGGGGAAAATAACTTGCAGTGACTTTGAATAGGGTGGGACGCAGCCTTCTGCATCAGCCCAGTGTCCACAAACGCATTCCAGCAACCTTAAGCTGGACTGATTTATAAGAGCTCTCCTCTAGCCCGACATACAGCACATACAACATGCCAGGATGGTTTAGAAACTCAAGCCATCTGGAGTTCTTTCCCACAAAAACATGTGTGCACCAGAATTTGTCTCCTTCAAGCCACCCACAGTGAAAAGGGATTATATTAAAGCTGGCTCAAATGTCTCAAATTCAGTTTTAGGCAAAAGAAAATTGTCAATAAGTATTTGGAAAATGCCTTGGAAAGAACAAGCTGATTAAAAATTTAACAACAAGCTTGGAAGAAACATTAACACTGTCCATTCTGAGCCCCAAGATACTGAAGGGCCTTCAAAATTATGCTGCTTGGGGTCAAGTTCCTTCCCCTTCCTGGGACCTTCTCCCTCGGTGTTTTATCAGCCAGGTTTAGGGTTTACCTGAAGCGAGTCCTGGGTCACGAGGGCTCCCTCACTTCAGAAACAAGCTGTAATCTTCTCTGGCTGTTGAAGTGCAATAAACAAAGATACACTCAAGTTCAAGACTAACGTTACTGGATCCCTTTAATACAGCAGCTGTAAATCAGTACCCAACACAGGCAAATCATTTGATTGTCTCCCATTATTGACGACAGGCCATTTCTCAGACAGCTGGAAGATGACATCTCAGCTGATAGCTAAAGAAGAAAGAGCCAGTTAGAAATAGGCACACACACACACACACACATTGAGAAATACACTTAGAAGCAGCAGTTCAGTAGGTTCTGCTTGGAAGCAAGAGCATCATTACCGAGCACTGTGGGCAGATCAGAAACCCTCCTCCTAAACCCCCTGAAGGCTGTGGTGCTCTTGCTTGCAGCTCTTGGGTGGGTCCCTGAAAAGATTCTGGCCACAGGCTGATGAAAGAAGGCAGTGGCGGGGAGCCCTGGGCACTGCAGGATGCATGGAAAAAGGAGGGCAGGCAGGATTTGTCACACTGACAAGCAGCAGGAAATCGGGAGAGCGTGACTCATGCCATGGGCTGTAGCTGCCCTCGAGTCCCATGGGAGGGCACAAACACAACTGGCTCCCTTAACGCAGCCACCACCACATTCGTCAGCAAAAGGCGGCAGACTCTACCAAGGCATACTCTAAGGCACTGCCCTCCCAGGGTAAATAACAGTCTGCAGCAAGGTGTGCTCCGCACCATAGAGGAAACAGTCAGCTGTCAGAGAGCTTGGCTGCATGTAATCCCACAGCACCCTCGGAGATCTCAGCCCAAGGACAGACAAGGAGCACACCTGCCAAAGTCCGCAAGGTATCAAAATCCAAGGGAAGCACCACTACATCTGCCCTCCCCTTTGACCGCAGGCAGGGAAAGCGGGACTTCGCAGATGCTACGCCTGTATGCGTGGACATACAGATCCAGGACCAATGGCTCCTCATCTCCAGCACAGACCATCCAGCAGCTACAAAGCCATCCAACATTAAATCAATAAGCAAGCCGTACAAGGAACAGCCACGAGAAACCAAGGAGAGGGGAGAGTTGCAAGATGTTTGCTTAAATGATCTATTCAGTATTTGAAAAGCAAAGACGCAAAAAAATCCAAATCGAATGCAAATAACTCCTGAACTGAAAGATCTGCATTTCCCTTGAGCATGCCATTCAGCAGATGACTCAACCAGTTCTGTTGTTTACGCAAAGAAAAATGTGCAACTACCCTTGACTATGCCCATCTGCGCATCTTAACCTGGAAGCAAGACTGCCAGGCTTACTGACCTCCTGTAGATGGTGTTTATTAAAGCCGCTTGCCTGGAAGCTGCCCTGCCTCGGCAAGAGCATTTCATTGCTTTCCCCCCCACACCCCAAAACACTTAAGCCACGTCTAATCAATGAGACCTACAACTTTGTACAGGGCCATGCAATGGCTCATCTTTTCCTGGAAACAGATGTGTTTTGACATACACATACTATGTGTTATGAAACAACATTGCTCACCCCCCCCCCCCTCCAGAAAAGAAGCTTTATATATAGGGATTTCTGATGGGGTTTGTCAGCTTCTTGGGTTTGTTGTCCTGCTGCTGTGGTACATGCCTTGCCTTTGCCTATGGACTGTAGTGACCTGGACACAGATGGGGAGAACTACTACAATTTAACAGGCTCGTAGCTTATAAACCTCCAGCAAAAAAACCATGCTAACATAAGATTCAGGCTTTACCTTCTTTGTCACTGATGTTATGACTCACGACCAGAGCTGGAAGCTCAGCTGATGAAGTATTTTAAGACAAGAAGCTATGTAGGAAGGAAAACAGCAAGATTATTTCCTAATGCAGTTGGACTGTTTTATACATGTTTTCTTATATAAGAGTTAATTCCCTTCCAATGTTTGCACGAATTTGCATTTTATACTCTTGAATAATATTCAGCACATGCCTAGCAAAGGGCTTCCTGCCTTTGGGGTGACTCAACGCCCCTTGGCACAAGCAGAGACACTGGGTAAGGGACACGGCCTCAATGTAGTGCGATTTTGCGGGCCAAGTCGGGGTCACAGCACAGGGTCCCACCTCGGTTGCCCAGCCTGCGTACATGGACGCAGCACGTGTGGGCTGAACCAGCGGCACTGGCGTAGCCAGGCAGGGATATGAAGCATCCCCAGTGGCAGGCAGGCTTTCCCTTGGGTAAAGTCACAAGGAGGCTGAAGCTGCAGGATAAGAAACCAGTGATGGCACACGGGAGGGACTGTTGCTGCCCCCAAGCTCTGCATAGCCTCTACCAAAGCCCTGCAGGCTGCAAGGGAGCAGCAGCACTTGCTTTTCCCTTGGCCTTCTGCTCTGGAGCCCCAGTGCCTCCCCTGGCCACCAGCAGGCTTGCAAACCACCTGGCTCTGAGGACAAACCCTGCCCTCAGCCTTATCAGCTCCCCATTTTGTTCTAGGGCCAGGAGAAGAAACAAACCACAGGACTAAGTGCTGGCTCCTGGTGGCCAAGGACAGGGTGCCAAAACAGCAAGGCTGCTGGCACCCCTTTAGACAAAGGCTGCAAGCCCACACGCTCATTTACCTCTGATAAGAGAGCAGCCCAAATCCTTGCCCTTTAGATACTATCACCAGGCAGTGCGAGAAAGACTAGGGAGATAAGGAGGGCGAAGTACCTGTTACTGGAGGGAGCACAAGGCCCGAGAGGTCTTGTCCTCCCTGTAAGCAAGGCACAAGACCTTCCCATTTCCACTAAGCAATCTCCTCTATTTACCAGTAGCATGCAACTCCCATGCGGACTTTGGACAACCTGTGTTAATGCCTGCTCTGTGCCTGGCTGTACAAAGCTTGTTGTTCCCTGCCAAGTTATTACGGGACTCCAGGCTCCAGACACGCACTAATGCAAATTCTTCTAATCCCCACTTTCACTAGAATATTCTGGGCTGCATTAAGGACTGTAAAACACCTCTTCTGGTATCAGATTCATCAGAACATTCTTCAAGTCTAGAGCTGCGTCTCAGGAAAACTGAAAGAAAAGACTTAAACCAATAAGTATTCTGGCAGCGGCCCAGCAGCAGGGGGGAAGCTGCTGTGACACATCTTGAAGGATTGTGGCCATTGCTTCCCATGGCAGCATTAGAAATGCAAACTGAGGCCAGTCCCCACAGACCGACATCCTTGTGGGGAGCAACTTCTGAATAGTTTTGATGGGTGTTTCCTTCACAACAGAAACTATGACTTCTTAAAAAAATTCATTGTAAATAGCTTGTGGCCTTTGAACACATAAAACATATCTGCCTAGCCAACACTGTCACAAAGAGACAAAAGCATCAGAAATCTGAATCAGACCCACCTGCCATAAGCAGTTTTGTGCTTTCCTTCAGTGCCATCAGAGCTACGGAAACGAACAGGAGAGTAAAGGGGTATTCCACAAACACAGATTTTGTTTTGCTTGTATTTTATAAGCAGGCTGTACAGTAGGGAAGTCCTTATTGACATTAGAAGCTTAAGTGTCTTGACTTTGCCAAAATCCAATGCAGATTTCAAGTACTGTGAGCCTTAGGCTTATGTAAACCATCCAGAAAGAAGGTTGCTCTACCAGGTCAAATTAAGCGCTCTAATGAAAAAAGCATAACCTATACAAGATCACTCAATTGTGTCTGTATAAACAAGCTCTTGCACTACACTTGCCATGCTTGGTTAGGTATTGAACACAACAGCACCTCAGCACCAAGCCTCCTATCCATAGCATTTGGTGTACAAAACCACTGACCTACAGAAGGCTGCAACACCTCTCCCCGAGTCACCCAAAACCAACCCTCAGATGGTACAAGGAATTTCTTCCCCGCTCACCACCTCTTAAGGAAAACTTAGGTTTCTTCTTCTGATTTGCTGTCCTTTGTAATACCTTCCTTTGCTTGTTCCCCTTCTAGCTTTTGAAGTCTTCCTCTCCTTTTCACTGCTTTTTTCTTAAGCCAACAGTTAAGTGCTTTGCACTAGACCTTCCCTACCCCCACATTTATCATTTTTAAGTTTCTTGTAAAAGTGAAATAAAAATGTTACCTTCTCCCCCCCCCAAATTAACGCTAATAGCCCACAACCACAATCCCTCAGCCACAAAAAAATACTCTGAATATCTCCTAGTTTTTCTTTCTCCTTACTTTGCTACCCTGCTGCTCTCCAGGTAAGCTCTATCAAGACTGCAGCTTCAAAAGAAAACCACCATACATGATAAAAAAAAAAACAAACCTTTCCCAGCCTCCTTTTAAGCAGGTCTCACCCAGCACTGAGGCTACATAAGGGGATAGGTGCCATTATTTTTTTCAGGTGTGGGGGTTATGCTTCTGACTGGGGACATGTAGGCTAGGGAAGAACATTTTTAAGTACTCTTAGAAGTTTTTGAGGTGGGACCGTTATTGTTTGTTTCAATGGTTTTGATTTTTGAAGACAGACAATTTAATTTAATAAATGTTTTTTCAAGTATTCTGAGAAAAAATGTTTTGATAGTTTGCTTTAATATATTACCATTAAATATTTTTGCTAAAGTAGTTTAAGTTGATATCTTAAATTATTTTTTTTTCTTTTTAATAATGGTAAAACGAGTTTCATTTGCTTAAATATAGCCTCACATTGGGGATGAGGGATAGTAATTTAGCTAAACTGAGAATTCAACTTTTAGCGTTTTTCAGTGTCCAAAAGCAAAATTTTTTCCCCTGAAGGGCTAACAATTCTCATTTTAATGGAGAAACTTAGGCTAGAAAAAATTGTACAGTTAATTGGGTTTTTTTCTTCTTGTAAAACCCACCTTGCTTCTCTGCCATCTGTTACTACTTGCAGTACATGTAGTCATGAGAAATTCTAGTTTTAATGAGGTTTAGTAGTAATTGGGGCTCTCTTATTACTTGTTGAAAGCGTGCAAGGCATTCTTCTCACTGCAGAGTTATATATATAAGTTCAATGACATTTGTCACAGTAGGAAAAAGAGGGCATTTTGTGCGATAAACTCTTTGATATGTTTTTTTCTAATTCTGTAAGTTCACTTTTTCACCGCTTCAGAAAGTGTTCTGATACAAAAGGTGTGCTGGCCGTTAGCTTAAGTTAGCAATGTTCTGCTATATTGCTCATCTGCTTTACCCAAGAACACTTTAATTGCATGAAAGCCCCTGGGGTTGTTTGAGCTGGGATCCCACCGTTGCTCTAGCATTCGGTCCTTGTCCACAGGCTTGTAAAAAACCAAAACTGAAGCATGGCAATTTGTTACCAGCTTGCTGCTCTCAGATTGGGAAGCTTAGTGTACATTTGGTGTGTCGGTAGATGGGAAGCTCCTCTCAGATGGTAAGCTTTGATTTGCGGAGCGGGAGGAGCTCCGTATCTTCCAAGAACAGCTCTGTGACAAAAAGGGACTCAAGTTGACGTGCTCCCCCTTCTGTGCTGGGTTGACCCCATTCAGCATAAACGATTGCTAGTTTAAGCGCTAGTCTTGCAAACTCCTGTGGTTTAAGGAGCCGTTCTGTTGGGCTGAAGTGACAAAGACCCTAGAGGCGAAGGGCAGTTGGTGACTAACAAGGAGACTTCATTAATAGCTGAGCAGTCGCATCAGACTGCTAGCTCACCTGTGCAACTTCTGTTAGTAAAGGCTGCAGCAGGAGTCTCATCAGAGCCACAATTCGGGAACGTAATCGAGACCTTAACAGAAGCCGCAGGAGATGAACATGCAGCTCTGCTGTGCTGTCGGCTTTTAGCAATCTAATGAGTGGGTGTGAAAGCATGTGCCGCAGGAGCAGGGAGGTGGTGAGAAGAGGGGCACTGTGCTTTCGGGGTTACCTTTACTATAACTTGGTAAGGCTCAGAGTTCACAGGCTTGACAGTATGTGACGGGCAAAGGCTACTGCATGAAAAACCACCCCGCTGCTTTGAAGGACGTGGCTTTCAGAGTGCAAAGCAGTTGGTTAGAGATAAGCACAGGAGAGCAGAGAGGTGGACTTTATCATCAGCAGCTGTCGAGTGGGAGGTGTGTTTTTTTCAAAAGCAATGACAGGAGAGGGCAGAGTCCCGCTGTGCGTTAATCCATGACATGTCCTGTGTTTCAGGGTGGTGCAAATCAGATGCCTGGAGAGGGTGTGAGGCAAGGAGCCCCGTCCACCCGCAATGAGGAAACGGCAGCGTGCATGGGTGTGGAAAGGGCCAGGCAGGCTGATGAGTAAGTAGCAAGGAGGTCAGGAGCGCTTTGCAACGGAGATGCTCCGGCTGCGTGCCTGTGTATCCAGGGGTGGATTATCTCTGGGGGACTGGACCTGCGATGCCTGCATCGCCCTCCCTGATGCTCCAGGGCGGCAGTGTGATTTCTCCAGGCACAGCTGATGAAAGATCTGGCCCTGCCTCCTACAATAGGCTGGAGATGGGTTTCACCCTCTCCGTTGCTTATTTCACCAGCAGAAAACTTGGAGGACGAGGCTTTCTGTGGGTTAAAGGAGTGGTTATTCCCACAAGCAGTGACTGACGGCTTTTAAAAAGTGTGGTGTAGGAGCTGTGCAGTATTACCAATGTCAGCAGTCCAAGAGCTCCTCAGTAATCCTAGGGTGATAAATTGGTGAATGGATCAAGTAGGGAAAGGTTTTTTTGCCATTTCAGACTTCCTAAGGGTTGCTTTACAATTTAAAAATTGGAGAAAGCAGCTTGTCTGTGTCATCTCAACAGGCGAGCAAACAGCGGTCACAAAATGATTTCACAGCTCGTTGTTAGACTGCTGAACTCTGAATACTGCTAGGGAGAGAAAAGCGCTCTGAAAAAGATGACAGACGAGGTCTGCAACAGTGTGCAGAAAAAAAAAGCACTACTTAGATTTGCGTCACGGAGAAAGGTCATGGAAAGGCTGTAAAATGAGAATCCCAAGGTAGCGCTGTCCTTCTCAGTCTCTGTCTTAGCAACACCGGAGATGGCAAAGGGAAAACCTTGTTCTTCGGAAGCTGTAGATGGCTGCGGAGCAAAAGTACGCTCCCCACCAGACAGCTTAGTCAGCTCACAAACTTCTTTCATTTGGGGATTCTTCCCTGAAGCTCGCAGTACGCGAAGGCTCTGGTGGCATCCCTGATATCAACAGGATGCTTTTAAGAGCTTCTAGCCGAGGCTCAAGGAAGGCTTTAGCGAGCCCTTTCCCGAGGGAGCCTGGTGCGTGATGTGAATTGTGGCAGTGGCTCT
Organism: Nipponia nippon; assembly: GCF_047370975.1. Lineage (NCBI taxonomy): Eukaryota > Metazoa > Chordata > Aves > Pelecaniformes > Threskiornithidae > Nipponia > Nipponia nippon. The sequence goes on along the minus strand of NW_028262380.1, from coordinate 81,466,426 downwards.
GAATGTGGTGGAAGAGACTTGAGCGTTTTACCAGGCAAGAGCCGCTTTGCGTGTTTGTGCTGATCTAGGCTATAACCCCTAGCTGGATCCTAGAGGAAGGGAGCTATATAGGATTCCTCCTGCTGTTGGGGGGTCCCGGAGGACCCTCCGGGTGTCCATGCCAATGGTGCAGAGGCCACATGGGAGCTGAATTTCTTATGAGTCCAAGCTTGTCTTGTCCTCTCAGAAAGGAATGATCAGTCACAGGAGACTGCCTTGGTTTATACTGAGCTCTTTCCCCTATAAAAGGAGAAAACCAGTCTGGGAAAACGCCGCAACCTTTTGTGGCCACAGAGTCAGGCAAAGGAGCTTCCCTTCCGCAGGAAAGAGTTCCTCCCTCAAATAAACCCCAAGCAAAGCGCAGACCTCAATTAGTGCCTGAGCAAGGACTCGAGGCATTCCCCAGCACGCGTGTTATGCAAGGGTCAGGTTCTGCTGCCCTGATTCCCGTTCCTCCCCGAAACTGCAGGCATTTAGGCACATGCCTCAAATAGATGAGCAGTCCCACCTACCGCGCCGGTCTGCCCCAAAGCGTCCCGCTGAAGCAGAGCCAGCAGCCCTAGTTTCACAAGCACTGACACCCACTGGTCCTATCACTGGGCTCATCCAGCAGCAGGAGCATCATCGGTGATGTACCCCTGTCTCATGGATCTTAGCTCTCTTCCTGCCCTCATAAAGGATCCATAGGAGAGCCAGATTAGGTACAAGATTAACCTACTGCATTTTTTGACCGTTTAAAAGCTCGTTGATGCTAAATCAGAGAGCAGAGTACGTTACAGGACCCATGTAATCCACTGAGATTCCTAAAGCCGGCTTGCTATTTGTAAGCTCTCAGGAATAACTGCAGTGGACATCTCTTCCCTGCACCTGGACCCCCAATCCCACCCATTCCCATCACATAAACACCTATGAGGCAATTTAGGGCTGGGGTCTCTGGGGAAATGCAGCTCTGGTTATGAAACTGCTTTCCCCCTACAAGCCTGAGACCCGTACCATGGCACAGCTCCTTTTCTGCCCAACGCAGATTCTTGCAGCGACGCTTGCCATCCCCAGGCATGGGAACAGGGCTCCAGCCACAACGTGGGTACCGCTTCCTAGTCCTGCGGTGCGAGGAAAGGGACTGGAGGTGCAGGAAGGAGGGGGCAGTATCGGTGCTGCCAGGCATGGGGCAGTCGTGGGGAGGAGCAGGGCTGCGGTGCTGCCCTGCATTCCTTTCTGCATGGGCTGGTGGGCAAGACGGGCTGAGAAATGGAGTGGGTGTGTTACACCCTCCTCTACTCCGGGCTCTCCAGCTGCCACCCTCTGCCACAGCCAGTTGCTCCCTGAGGACTCTCAACTAGAAGGACCTTGATCAGCTGCATTTTTAAAAGCGGGACTTATCCTTAGTCTGCTGGGATTAAAAAGGGACGCAGCCTTAGCTACTCCCCAGAACTCAGGCGGCGTAAACAAGTGTTTTGCAAACCCCAGGACCAACACCAATCTGTTGCTGTCAGCAAAAGCAAGCACTCTGCCCTGGCTGGGGCCAGGCTGTGAGCTTCACAGCGGAGTTTGAGACCCCGAACCCACGGTCCCACTAAGGCTGGCGATTGTGGCTGCACCCAGCAGCTGGTGCCTGCCCTGTGGGGTGCACAGGACTTGTCTTCCAAGGGTTCAGATGTGCTTCCAGCAGAGTCGTTGCATCCTCCCACTGGTAGAAAAGCAAAAAATGGGAAGGAGGGCAGAGAGGCTCAGACAACAGTTCGTGGGATTAATTTAAAAGTACATTCTTCCATAGGTTCAATCTGTTTCACAGCTTTTTTCTGCCTGCCTGGCTTCCTCTTGGGGGATGGCCACCAAGGTCCCATCTCCACTGGCAGGGGATGCCAGGGAGCTGTCTCTCAGTCACTCTCGCTGCCGGTTCGGTGGGATGCTGCCCCGTGGCCGTGCTGCGGCCTGAGGCAGGCGGGGAGCGCTGCCCTGCCAGCGGACAGCGAGACCTTGCTGACTGAGGACACGCTGCGGGCCAGGGGCTGCGTGGGGAACATAATCGTGCCTCGGGGTGCCTCCAGGAGCTGCCAGATCTCCCCCGAGGTGGAGCTGCCCAGATACTCCCAGGGCCGGCGCCCGCTGCCGTCCCGAACCTGCACCTGGCACCCCAGCTGCAGCACCAGCACCTTGATGACGAGCTGGTGGCCGTGTATGGCAGCCAGGTGCAGCGGAGTGTACCCGCAGCCCGAGCGGGCGTCCACGTCCAGGGCCAGCCCAGCCTGCTGCGCTGCCGCTGCCAGCTCCTGCAGGCCTGGCCCATCGCCGTGCTTGGCCAGCCAGTGGAGGACTGTGAAGCCTGACATGAAGTCCCGCTGCAGGGCCAGCTCCGGCTCTTCCAGGAAGAGCCCCCGCACCCGAGCCCAGCACCCCGCCGACACCGCCACTAGCCAGGCGTGCTCCCGCTGCCCCAGCGGCACCAACAGCCCCCGGCTTAGGACGTTCCTAGGGGAGCTCTTGGAGGGCATGGTGCGGGGCTGCCGCCCACGCTCATCTGGCAGCGATGGGGTGATGCCCTGCACCTCCAACAAAGCAAGCTGGCACCTGATGCTCCTGAAGACAGGCAGCGGTGCTGGGGGGCTGCTGGCTGGGGCCTGGGGCCCCGCGGGGCCCTGTGCTGGCAGCGAGGACTGGGACGGGGGTGGCTTGGCAGGGGGTGGCTGCAGGGACCAGGATGGGGGTGGCTGGGCGGGGGACCATGGTGGGGATTGCGAGGGGGGTGGCCTGGTGGGGGGCAGCACCCCAGGACCTGACGGCAGTGGCAGGGTTTGGTACGGGTGCAGCAGCAGGGCTTGAGATGGGGTTGGTCCATTTGGGGCCAGCACCCTGGATCTCCTGGGCGGGGATGGGGACGGGCTGGTGGGGAGCTGCTGCAGGGACCTGGACTGTGAGGGGGGCAGCCGGGTGGAGGGCAGCACCTCTGGGCCTGGTAAAAGCGGTGGGGACGGGGAGGGGCTGGCGGGGAGTGCCTGCAGGGACCGGGACAGGGGCAGCACCGCCGGGGCGGACAGCAACGGCAGGGAGCGGGGTAGGGGGGGCTCGGCGGGGGGCGGCGGCGGGGAGCGGGACAGGGGCAGCTCGGCGGGGGGCGGCACCCCGGGGCCCGATGCCGGCAGGGGGGACTGGGGTGGTGCGGTGGGGGGGCGCCCCCCCGGGCCTGCCGGGGGCGGGGGGGCCTTCAGCAGGGGCATCCCGGTGCGGGGCTGTGGCGGAGACCGGGGCTGAGGCAGCCTGTCGGGGGGCGGCACCCCGGGGCCCGGTAGCAGGGACCGGGTCGGGGGCGGCCCTCTAGGGCGTTGTGGTGGCGGGGACCCGAACGGGGCTGACAGAGTGGCAGGCAGCACCCCGGGCCCCGGCGGCAGCGGTGGGGACCGGGACCGGGACGGTCTGGCACAGGGCGGGGGCGGCCCGGCGGCCGGCAGCGGCGGCGATGGGGGCCGCGGCGGCGCAGCGGGGGTCAGCGCCCCAGGCCCCGACGGCAGCGGCGGGGGCCGGGAGCGGGGCGGCCCGGCGGCGTGCAGCGCCCCGGGGCCCGAGGAGAGCGGCCGAGTCCGGTAGGGGGGCGGCTGCGCGGGGGGCGGCGGGGAGCGGGAGCGGGGCGGCCCGGCGGGGGCCGGCGCCCCGGGGCGCGGCGGGCGGGCGGCAGCGCGGTGCGCCCGGCGGCACTCGCAGCAGGGGCCGCCGCGGCCCCGGGCGGCGCAGCCCCCCGCGACGGCGGCCCCCGGGGGCTGCCCCCCGCCCGGCCGCCCCTTCTCCGCCGCTTCTCCCGGGGGGCCGCGCCGCCGGTCGGGGTCGCGTCGGGGCGGCGGCTCCTTCTCTTTCTCCTCCTTCTCCCGCTGTTCCTCCGGCGGCGGCAGCTCCTCGCCGAGGAGATCGCGGTACCTGCGGCGGAGGACGATGTCCTTGGAGGCGCCGGGGGCGGCGGCGGGGTGGACGGTGGCCAGGGAATTGACGAGGCTCTTGAAGTACTCGCGGCGCTCCCGCCGCTGCTGCTCGCTCAGCGCCGGGTCGCGGAGGAAGCGCTGGAAGTGGCGGAGCAGCGCCGCGTTGGGGGCTCGGCCGCCGGCCCCGCAGAGGAAGTCCAGCACGGCCTCCTGGCTCAGCTCCCGCGCCATGCTCGCCGCTTCGCCTCGCTCCGGCTCCCGGCTCGGTGCTGCACGTCGGGGCTCGGCGCTGCACCCAGGTGCGCGGCGCTGCTGCGGCGGGGAAACCCGCCTCCTGCCGCGCCGGGCCTCCCCGCCTCCTCCTCCTCCTCCTCCTCCTCCTCCTCCGCGGCCGGGCCGCCACCCCCCGGTTGCCTTTGCCCGGGGTGGCGGCGGTGAAGGAGGGAAGCGGGGTCGAGGGGCCGGAGGAGCCTTGCTAGTGCTCTGAGAAGTGCGGGGCTCGTTTGGTGGCGTGCGGCGAGGAGAAAGAGCGCTTTATCAGTCATCATGTCGGTGAACGGACGGGAGGCGATGGGCACAAAGGGAAACGCAAGAAATTCCGTTTGTGTGTGAGGAAAAACTCTTCCGCAGCGAGGGCGGTCAAATACAGGAGCAGGTTGCCTGGAGAGGTTGTGGTCTCCATCCTCAGGGACATTTAAAGCCCCGCTGGATGCAATCCTGCTCTCTGTGACCCAGCCTGAGCAGGGGCTGGACCAGATCATCTCCAGAGGTGCCTTCCATCGTGAACCGCCCTGTGATTCTGTGACTTATGAAAACTGGCAGCAAAGATACACGAACGTGATGTGGTTCAGCTGTTATTACAGGTGTGTGGGATTGTACCCGTGTACGACAACCGCACACAAACACCAAGAGTGCCTGAAGTCAAATTACATCTCATATCATCTCTGTATTCACTGTGTGGCTGGGGTGGGTTGGCCACCTATCGTACCAGAGCGGGGATCTGATGTTGCTCTGTGCTGCCAATGCTGTTATCACGAGCGTGTACATTACAGCTGAGAGGGCGCCCCGGTGCGCAACGTGCCCTGTACACACCAAACAAACGACAGCCCCTGCCCCAGGGAGTCTGGGGAGTGAATAGTGGGTGGAAAGTCTGCGAGAGACAGCGTGCTGGTTTTTCTGTCTTGCAGCCAGGGATCACAGGCATGGAGGGACAGAGCTCAACATAGGCTTTAAAGAGGTCTGGATCAGGCCCTAAGTCACGCTCCAGAAATCACCTCTATTGCAGGCTCCTGGGTATGCATAAATATTTTTAGCTGCCGGTCATCTGGGCAGCTGCAATATCCTCCAGCCCGCTGCAAACCCAGAAGCGTATGCAACCTTCACAAACCCCGGGCAGAGAGTGCCATAGATGGTACGTACAGGCTTGCGATTTCTGTTTTGGTAACACAAAACCTTAGGATAACTTTGAAAGTTCAGACCCTGCCAACACGTGCAAGAGTGGACGCGTGCGGCAGCGTTGCTCTCGAGTGAGCAAGCCACATGGGTCTGTGCTTTTGGGGGTTGCTGACACTGAACCGTTAATTTCTGCCACAGCACATCATCAGTCCGGTTTGCGGGATAAATTGCCCTGTGGAGCTGCAGGACTGCTAAACTGTAACCTCTGGAGTGGTGGGAGCAGCCCTAAAAGAAACTTTTGAGTTTCTAGGTTAGAAGTTACAGTTTAGGCAATGTATCAGAAAAGTCTTCCAGCGTGCCAAGATTTGGGTGGCGCAGCAAGAGAAACGGCGCTCCGTGCTCTGCCGCGTCCTGCTTTTGGTTTTCCCCGTGGCGTATATTGTAGGAGAGTCTGGCCGCATCCCGTCAGTGGTGTTCATCTGAGTAGGGGCAGGTGCTGGGAAGAGGGTAAGGCTCGCGTTACTATTTTACCATTTTGCACGTGCTTTTGGTACAGTTCTTCAAGGCAGAAATACCTTTCTCCCTCTTCTTCTGATGAGCCCTGAATCGCAGTTACAACCGTGTTTGATAGCGGCACGCGCTCAGCGGAGGCGGTCGAGGGGAAATGAATGGAGCATAATGCCATGACTGTGATCACAAAGAAGAGAGGAGGGTAGATGGTCAAGATAAAAAATTCAAGTAAATAACAGTGGCAAATAACAACACCACTATGAAAGTGTCGGTTCGGTTTAATGGACAAAGGCGTAAGCGGGAGGCTTTCCATATCACATTTTCATTTGAACACCCTCGGAGGTGTTATCTCGCTTACTATAAGCTTAGCTTTGACTAAAAAAATAGAGGTTTTTCTCCTGAGAAATGTCAGCTCTCACCCTGTCAACTTATTTCTTGCAGTTAGTGCAACACGGTCAGGTAACAGTAAGTGACTGCTGAAGCACCGGCAGGACTGAGACCGGCACCGAGCGCTGATGCTTTCGCCTTGGTGAGGTTGGAAAAGCCCCACCGAGCTCGTTGGAGTGAAATGGGTTAAACTAGCGCGTCTCATTGACAGTCAATCAGTGGCTCAGTGTTGCTTACTGGATAGCTCCGGTGAGGGACAGTAACGCGGCAGTTGGTTGTAACCCATTCGGCTATGACTGTCTGTCCATACCGTTTGTAGGCACGTGCAAAAGTCTGCTGGAAGAGTAGCTCACGTCGATTCAGAGGCAGCCCAAACGCTGGCACGCGTCTCTCCCCTTCCAGCCTGAGCTGCAAATCACATTTTGGGATTAAGGGGGTATAACGCTGCATGCCGGCAAGGAGGAGCGCAGCCCTGCTACCTGGAGTCGCTTCCTTGCCTGCTTCACGCTAAGAGGTTTAAGGAGATTCTTGTTTCCCCTTATGCTCTAATGATTTACCCTGTCTGCAAATCGGTCGCTTTTGGCTGTGGGTAGGACTCGTCAGAATGGCAGAATTTACCCTGCTCTCGCCCTCTCTGGGGGCCGTGGACGCAGCAGGTCCCTTGGTTCTTTGGGCGAGATTTGAGTAAGTTGTGAGTAGTGCTAATCACAAAATGGAGGCAGGGTCAAGCATTACTTCAACATTAAAAAAAATAATAAGCCCACCGCTTAGTCTTGTAGCTGCCTATTGTTGTGCCAGAGGATTTCGGGATATAGCTTTAGGGAGCTATATACCTGTGTTTGTTTTTAAAGAGGAGGTAAGTTAACCCAAGTTCTGTGTCTCCTTGTATATTTTCTCATCCCCCGTCATCTGACAAATTGCCCCGCAGCTGACACAAAAGGTTATTAAAGCATTGACGTGCCCTATCTGCAAAACGATGCAAAACACCTTCGGAAAAACGGAAGCAGTTCCTCGGGGGTCTCTGGAACGAGGGACCGGCAATTCCCTTTGCACGGGTACCGATTTGTTAGCAGCAGTTACGAAACTGTCAGGAGCGAGGGGTCTGCTGCTTCCCGCTGAACACGAGGAATGCAAGGAACTACGCTAGCTGAGATCTAGAAAGATTGCAGAACATTTCTTTGTCTTGATGGTTTTTTTTTCCCCCCTACTCTTTCAGCATGAACAGCCGTACCCAGGAAGGTCTGCATGCATGAGTATCGCGGAGAAAACTCGGCCACAGCTCTCCCAGCTTCAGGCCAAGGAAGGACACGGTGAGTCACGTTCGGGTTTGCAAACGCAGAAGATCTTTGAGTTAGTTAAGTTACGCTGATGCCGGAGCATCATGCATGCCTCTAATTCAGACAGGGGGAAGCTACGTCTGCCTCACCCACAGATGCAACGAGGGCAACTCTTTAGATAGGATCATCAGGTTTCCACTAGAGGCTGCGCTGGTCCGAGCACATTTCCCAGTACAGGCACGCTCACCACCTCCTCACCTGGAGCCATGCATGCAGCAGGACTTTGCTACAAGAGCAAGAACATGAGTGTAATATAGCAGCCTCCCTAGGATATTAACAGTAACGCCTAACACGTTAGTGTAATAAAAGTTCCGCGTCAACTGCGTTTGCAGAATTTTACAGGTAGAAACCCCATTAGCGTTTTTTGGTGTAGCAGCTTTGCTAACGATGGCTGCAGCTGTGCCCAGTTGAGGGCTGCTGCCCCAGGTGTGGGTCCTCAGCCCAGATGAGGAGCAGTGCCAGGGCTTGCTCCTCTGTTCCCTTTGGTTTCTGTTTGGTCTGGGCGCTGCGGGAGCAGGCGCGGGTGACCGCTCTCAAATACCAGCTCCCCAAACTTCAAAACGTCATAAAAAGACCTGCAGGAGGGAAACGCCTGGACCTCTGTAGCCCTCTACAAACAGCCACGTGTTTCTTCATAGTTGTGCAACGATGGCTTTTGGAGCGAAAAGGTAAAATTTTTAGGATGAAGGCTGTCCAACCAGCAAGTGTACCCCTGAGGTCTATTTACTTACTACCCTGGGACATTTACTTGTAGGAGGTGCTCTCAGCTTTTATCTTTTGTTGCTGCGGGTGTTCGCATAAGAGGGTAGCTCTGCTAAGTTTGTAATTCATCGTGTCCTTCGTGTGTGTGGCGAATCGGGTCTCTGTCTTTTGGGGGTTTATGCCTTGCGAAACACCGCAGGGCCTTTCTTTCATTGCTGCCTTGGTTGAAGACTTGCAAGCAGAGTTGAATTTAGCCCTAAGGCTCCCACCTTTGCAGGTAAAGGGTTATCATGCTTAACATCAGGATATTGAGCATTTTGCCAGTTGGAGCAGCGAGGAGCCAGCTGTGCTTCACGTCATCCCTGGAAATCACTCACTGGAGCGGCAGAGCAACCGGCCACCCGGGCATGACTGTTGTTTGGTATACCCGGTGCGTTTAAAACCGGACGACGGGTGTGTTTGGCAGAGGGGGAGAGCTGAAGGAGAAACGAGAGGGATGAGGTGCCTGGTTGTGCCCTCTGTGTCATTATACGAGGGCATTGGGGGCTCCTGTTGGCAACGGGGGGGCTCCGGTCTGCCCCCCGTTACAAATATCTCTTTGCTGAATTCCCATCCTCTTTCTTAACCAGCCTGGTAGGAGGAGGACGTTGCCAGTCGCTTGCTGGGCCGCCTCTTTGCGAGGGCCCCTGGAGCGGAGGGGTCTCTGCTTTCAGCCGTGCCCCCGTGGCTGCGGGGCTGCCCGAGCCGGAGGGAGCGGCGCCCTGAGGGGCAGGGGATGGGCGCCGCCGGGGGGAGCGGGCCGGGCTCCCCCTGCCCGGGCCAGCCGCGCCCTCCCCGCAGGGCTGCCGGGGAGAGGGATTAATTGCAATTAGCGCCGGCCTCCCGCCCGCTCTCGGGGTACCCCGCGGTGGCGGGGCCGGGGCCGGGGCGGTGGCGGGGCCGGGGCGGTGGCGGGGCCGGGGCCGGGGCGGTGGCGGGGCCGGGGCCGGGGCGGTGCCGCCCGCCGCGCTGCCCGGCGGCCCCGGGGGAGGGCCGGGGGGGTCCCGCCTCGCCGCCCGGCCCCTTTGCATTGCGCATGGGCCCTCCCCGCCGGGTGGCCATGTTGCAGCCCTAGCAGGCAGCGCAGAGGCGGCGGCGGCGGGCCGGGGAAGCGCAGCGCGCTGCACCGCACCGCACCGCGATGGCCGTGGCCGTGGGGAGACCGGCGGTGGGTGCGGGGACCGCGGGGCCGGAGGACGGGGGGGTGCGGGGCGGTGTGATGCGATGCGATGCAATGCAATGCAATGCAATGCAGCGCCGGGGGTGAATTGCCCGAGGACGGCGGCGTGCGGTGCCGGGGGTTGGAGGGGTGCAGTGCCGGGGATGCCGTGCCGGGGAATGGAGGGGTGCAGTGCCCGCCGTGCAATGCGGAGGGGTGCGGGGGTGCGGTGCCGGGGGCACGGCGGGCTCGCCGGGGGGCCGCCGCCGCCTGTGCCCGTTCCCGCGGCCGGAGGGGGCCGCGCAAAACTTTTTCGCCCCGGTTTGGGGCCGCGGCTCTTTGTTGCAGCGGGGCCGGGCCCGGCGGCGGGCAGCTCCTCCCGGAGCCCTTCGCCTTGAGCAGCGGGGAGACAGCGGGGGTGGTCCCCGGGCTGCTCCCGCCGCCGCCGCGGCCGCGGGTGGTGCCTTGCCGCGGGCGTTTCTGCCCCGGGGATTCCCACGGCTGGGAAGAGCTGGGAGCGGGGCGGGCTGCGCCGCGGCCGGGGAAGGGCCCGCCGCCCCCGGGGAGAGGCTCGGGGCGCTCGGCTGCGGCGGGCGGCAGACGTGGAAATCCCGGCGTGGAAGTCTTCCGAGGGGCACGCGTGTTTTGCGTCTTCCAGCGTGACCGTTTTTCTGGGGATGTGGTGGCCGGGAGTATTTTTTTTTTTTTTTTTTTACATCCATGTCGAGACAGACAAAGGATTTCCCCTTTACAGAGGGAAAAGAAAAAAAACCCTAAACCCACAAAAACTAGCAGATGCTGTTCCCGAAATAAAAAAAAGTCTCTCTTGCATCCAGCTTGCAGAAACGTGAATGAAACTCCACCGTGACCAGACTGAATGCACTTTTGTGCATCGGCCGGGGGAGGGAGGGAGGGAGGGAGGCTTGCCCGACTCGCCGTAACTTTTTCAGTGCTTGCGAGTAAAACAGATGTTGCCCATGAGCGGAGGGCTTGAGCGTGGCTCCTTCTCATAACAAGAAAATGGTCTGTGTTCAAGATGTGACCGGGATGAGGCAGTTTCTTTTAGCATTTATTATGCACTTATGGATCTGCGGGGCTACATGGTTCCTCTGATGTGGCGAAGAAAATGCATGAAGATGGGGTTAATGGTGTTACTGGAGGTGGGGAAGTTATGCTATTAAGCAAAATAAGAGCTGATGTTTGTTAACAGAATACCTGTAAATTATACCAGCTGTTTGTAAAGCTGCTTCTGAAATGATTCCTTGATCTTAAGGTCTAAAGCGTGCTTGGAAATTGAAGTTTGTCTTCCGGTGTAAGAAGATGCATTGAAATCGCTACTTCTGCTGGTTTTTAGGGCAGGCTGAAGGGTATTGCCAAGCAGAGCCGCTTTGCTTTGTGTAGAGTAGCAACCTCACGCCATGAATAGGCTCAGGAACGTGGCTTATTGCGAGACGGGATTGCCATTTGTTCTTGTGTACGTGGTTTGCTTTATTTTTCTGTCATTGAACTGATGCCACTACTCAGCTTCTCACGCTTTTGCTTCATCGAAGTCCATGAGCAATCCCAGAACAGCACCCACAGAGGGTTTCGCACCGGTTAAACTGAATTGATATCTGTGTGCCACTGAGTCCAGCCCAGTGGGACTGACTGCGGAATATAGCATCCTTCAGCGTGAGAAGCATGTGCGTGTGGGAGAGGGAAGGATGAGGGCACTCGGCTTCCTCGTAAGCAGCTGGTGGGCAGAGCACTCATCCTCCAGAAGCGGTGCTTTTTGGAGAGGAGAGTTGTTTTATCTCGGGGTGATAAGAGAAGAAAGGACAGTGGGCTGGTACTAGGGAGGTGTCGGGGGCATTTTGTCTGGTAGACCTTCTTATCTCGTCCTCTCTGCGACCGCTTTGCATGCTGCTGTTGTGCTGCTGGGGGGTGGTAGGGAGTTGGAAGAAATAGTTAATTATATGGTAGAGCAAGGCAAGGCTGATGAGCGTTTGCCTATCAAGCTTTCAACATAATAATCTTATTTTATAAGGGCCCTGAGTGGTACGTGTCTTGTTGGAGGGAGCACGGGGGTAGAATTAAAGGAAGTGGGAAAGAAAAGGATTGAAACAAAAAGCCAGTCAGGTTGACTTAAAACTAAGATAACATTCCTGAGTCACAACCTTTTACGTCCTGGCAGGGTATGACATTATGTTAATTGTAAAAGCATGCATAAAAAATAACTTGAGCGAACTGCTCTGAAGTGTCTGTCTTTAATTGTAGCCGAGCAGGGCGTGGCTTTCGGTGGAAGGCCCTGATCCCACAGATGTGGAGGCACATGCGTAACGCACCGCCTGTAATTTCCTTTGACTGCACAGAGACTGATCTCGGTACGCAAATGTAAAGGCATGCATAAGCAAAGCTTTGGCAGGATTGGTGCCGGGAGCTGCCATGGGACCTCTCGGCTGATGAAAGCCATGCATATGCTCAAACGTACCTCGGGGTGGAAGGATGCATATGGTCGTCTGTGCTGGCTCCATCCGGGCTCAGTGCGAGAGAAGCCATTTGCAGCCTGGAAGCTGATGAGATGTGCTAGGTAGGGGACCCCCTTCCTCCTCCTGGGTTAATTCCCAGCATCTCGACCAGTGCTGGATGGTTTCTTAGCAGTTCAGCGCATGAAAGAGGGCTCTGGCCTCCCTACCCTTCTCTTTATTTGTTTATCCTAAATGTTTAGAGAATCATAGCTTGGTCTAGTTAAAGGAGCAAAACAAGGTTTACTCATATGTATACACTAACGTATACTCCCCTCCAAGTCAAACAGAAATTGATGGAAAATGAAGCTGGAATACAAATTTTACGTGGGGGCCATGGAAAACGGTATCCGAGGGATTAAAAAGCACAGTGTATTCCTTCATCTGTTTTAAAAATGCTTGATAATGAGAGACTGCCAGTTTCCATGGAGGGGAGGGAACGAGACAAGAAGGTAGAGCGGGACTAATGGAGCTGAAGAATCTACATGCTTTGTCTTCCTCCGAGCAGCAGCTCTGCCAGCACCCGCTGGGGTCAGCACGAGCTGTGGGGTGGCGCCTTTGGAAAGCCACATCCATGTGTGTTGGTGGCTGGAGCAGGGCCACCATGACCACTGGTTCTAGACAACGGGTTGAGCGCTAAGAAAGGGGGTACACCTTTGTGAGTGTTTCTGTGCTTTTGCTAGCTGAGTGTCTGGTCATCCTCACTGACGAAGGTGCGACTGGGTGGGAGAAGAGCTATAGCAGGTGGAGAGCTGAGACCAAGAGAGATTGAGGGAGGAGGTGGGTTGGGGATGGACCCTAGGGCCAGGAGTGGGTTGTCAAGCTCCAGGCACAGGTCAGCAGTGCCCTGGCTACTTTGCAGCTTGTGGCTTTCCAAGTTATCGGCGAGGCTGAGCTGTCCCTGCTGTCCGGTGTCCTCCAGGGAGCATCATGGGGCTGCGGGCTCTCCTCCCAGTGAACGTGGTGATGATGTGGGCTTGGGTGGCACTGCTGGGGCTCCTGAGATGGCCAGGGGCGTGGGTTTTGGCTTCCTTGCCTGCTTTCAGCTGCAAAGAGTGGCTTTTTGGGCCTGGCCTGGCTCAGCCGCCTGCACCAGGGAAGCAGACCTGGGCGGTGCACGCAGGGCTGTATTTTAGTTTGTGAACTCTTTGTTTCCTTTATTCACTTCAGTGCCTTGTCTGCAGTAGGAAATTCTTTCAGACAATTCTTGTTGCTCCCGTTGATGTTAACAATGGTGGGAACCTGTCCCCTCCTTGCCTTGTTTTCAGCACAGCCTCGGTCGTGGAGCAGGTTGCGTCCAGCCCACCGCAAGCTCAGGGCCTCTAGCTTTTCCAGCGTGAAGTGAGGTGACCTGGAGTCAGGATCTGATGGGGACACTTGGAAAATCCTTGTATTGTCTAGGTGAGGTCATGGGGAATCAATTTTAGCGTCTGAGTAGGGCCTCCGAAATAACGATGGGGATTGATTAAGTAAGCAGCATGAATCTGAGAAGTAAAATATTTACTCAGAGCTCATGCATGTTTTTTATGTCCCCTTCCCACCCCTGCAGCCCCCGAGAGAGATGGCTTGACTGGCTGGCTGCCCGCTCTAGAGAGATTTGAGGGTTGCCGCTCCTGTTGTGCCCTTGGTACGCCTCTTCCTCTCGAGGCGATGCCGAGAGCAGGGGCGCGAGGCTGCTCAGTAGCTTGTGGCTTGCTTGGCAGGAGAGATGCCGAGGGGACAGGGTCGTCTGTAGGCTTGGCAAATGCGTCTGCCTTGTCCAGCCTCTTTGTTGGCTTGGTTTGGCTCTAGGCTTGAGTCCTATAAGCTGCAGTGGCTCTTGCAGGGAAAGATACTGAAGCAGTTTCAGCTCAGAACAGTTGGGTGCAACCAGGTGATGTAAAAAGAAACAAACTGAGGCCCACAATAGTACTTCAAGCTTTTTTTAGGTACGCTGTCTAGCTGCCCTCACTTCCAGCTCTGTGAACAGCTCTCCAGCCTACTGTAATAAGTGATGCGTAATAATGGTTCAGACAAACACCGCGGTGCCGTTAGCATTCAGCACTAACGCTGCTGGAGAATGCTCCAGTTCAGAGGCAGAAAACCAAGTTCAGGGTCTTGCTGTCTTAGCTAAGAGCGGTGGTAACAAAAAAATCAGCCCAAATCATCTTCTCTCCCACCCAAAGTGCTAGTTTGCACGCTGCGATGTGATGCAGGAGCTGCCAGAGCTGTTTTCATCCACAGCTCGGGCAGGTGTGATTAATGCGGGTGTAAGCATGGGATGAGGCGGTGGAGAAAGAGCCCTGAGAAGGAGGAAAAGCTCCCTGTGGTTTCCCATTAGCAACACCCAGCCCTTCTGCAAGCTTTCCTCCTGTGGCTGCGCTCTCTGCTCGTCCAACATCAGCGATCCCCACTGCTGGCATGAAGCGTGTAGTCCAGCGGCTGTTATGGCCATTTCACTAGTAGTACGGTTATTTTGCTGAGCTCTGCACTTGATAAGTCTTGAGCTATCTTTGGGACTCCGTATTTAAAAATCCAGACTGTGCCTGTGTTTAGAGAAGTGGCGAAGTAGCCTTAGGATCTGAATTGGCAATTAGAGCTTTTGAAGTTGCTGCAAGTATGGAGGAGCTGAATCTTTTTCTCGCAGGCTTAGGCTTTTTGTTTTTCTTTAGTAGCATCCCACATACAGCAATGGCAAAGAGCAGACTACTACTGGTTTTGTGGGGGTTTTGTCTTCGTTGTTTTTTTTTTTTTTCATCTCGGCTTACAGCTTCTTCAGATCTTTATATTATCTAATTGGATTTTCTGTTACCATTTCTGCATCCCAGACTTATTTTCAGATGGGATTTAGCTGCTGGAAATATGGTATTGAAGTACTGTAATTGCGGGTTATTTCTTTACCAGATCTGGTCACGAATGCTTGGCACAAGCTAATAGGAAAAGGCTTGTTTTAGAAACACTTTGGTTTTGCCACAGATGTTGCCCGCTTTGCCAGCGGCTCCTCAGAACTGATTCCTATGCACAGCAGTAGTTCCAATAGGAATTGTTTCTGGAAATCTGCATGCATCTCATGTATTTCATTAAGAAATTATATTAATCTCTCTCGCATGATGGGAGCGGAAGGGGAGAAATAGTGTTTTGAATCCAGAGGGGCATCTTTGTAAGTGATTTGCAAGGCTGTTTGGGGCTGTCTGTGGATCTGAAGGTGTGCTGCAAAGTCTGCGGGTGTTTTGCCGGAGGTTA
Source organism: Nipponia nippon (assembly GCF_047370975.1). Lineage (NCBI taxonomy): Eukaryota > Metazoa > Chordata > Aves > Pelecaniformes > Threskiornithidae > Nipponia > Nipponia nippon. Next base: position 81,451,224 of record NW_028262380.1, on the reverse strand, counting down.
GCTGCGTGCAATGTGAAGGACCATGTCCCGTGTAAGCGAGAGACGTGACAGAATCTATTTGCCAGATGTGTTCAGTGCACCAAGTGTGCTAAATGCTTTATTTAAGCACATTACTGTGGCTTGAATTAAGTTTCTGACAGTCTGGTGGTGGCAGCCTCTGTTTTTGCCTGTAAACAAAATTAAGGTGGGAGAGGAGCGAGTTCGGTAGACGGCTCGCTCGGCTTGCTCGCTGACTGCGTGAGCTTGTGTTCGGCTTGCTCGCTGACTGCATGAGCTTGTGTTTCCCTCTTCTGCAGGGCAGCACGGCAGTGAAGACGAGCACAAACTGCAGTAGAGATCGAATTGCAAGTCTGCTTTTATTCTTTCGGATGGAGGTTCCCACTTGTAGCCGCAGCCAAATCTTTGCGTTTCAAAGCACACAAATCATCTCCTTTCAGGCCCTGTGAAAAACCATCTCCTCCAATCCGAGTCAGCCTGGGAGCTTTTGGCAGCTTTCAGATGAATGAAGAATAGCAGGGTGATGGTTCCGGCTTTATTTTTCTAGGATAGAATTTGGCAGGCAACAGCCTAGCTTGGAAATAAGAAATTTGCAACCTGGAAAGGTGAAGGTATCTGGTTATCATGGAAGCTCGTTCTTGGCATCTCTGTGCAATGCCGCGGATTACCCCACATCCTCCAGATGTGTGTAGGAAATGTACAGGGTTGCCAGTCAAGAGGTTGTGTATAAACGTAGCTGAAGTTTCCTTTTCTTGCTTCTTCCTATGATTAAAGATTTTTCTTTTCTCTGTTGTCTCCTTTTGTTTTAATCGGTAGAATTAAATTTCTTGGATATCTGCAGAATGAACTTAGAAACAGCATGGCTAATGATATTTTCATAGTCTTTGTTTTTGTTTTGTTTCTAGTTTGAGATGTGAAGACTTATTTTCAGAAATTGCTGAATTAAATAACTGGAAACAGTTCTCATTTGTTCTCAGCTTTTACGGCTAAAAGATTAGGCTGTCGTACTGTGAGCAGGTATGTTGCTAGCTGTAAAGTCTAGCAGTGATTATAAGGCTTAACGCAGCCGTCTGGGGCTGAACATATGCACGGTCCTCAAATCTTCATGTCAAGACCCCAAGAGGAGCAGAGACATTTGCTAGATCGTCTGCTGACTTGCTCGAGTGGTAAATCGCAGCAGCACCACCTCCGGCGGCTGCTTCTTTTTCCTCCCCCGAATGTGTTTCGTGTCCCGGTTGAGCTGTGGCAGGTCTCACTGTGCCGTTTCTCGGTCGGTCGCCGAGTTCGGCGCTCTGAAATTTTTGCCTGCGTGTCAGCGCAAGGGTGTAGACACTGGGGGGGAAAACCTCATTTCTCAAATCCATGCCAGCGATTTTACCCGTACGGGTTTCCCTAGCTGTGGCCAGGTAGCTCACCTTGCTGCTGCTGTTGTTTTTAACAGAAGAAACAACGAATCAACAATTATGCCTTTGTTAGCTTATAGAACCAGAAGATTAAGATTTTCAATTATATTTGAAAATGGTTTTCTTTGTTTCCTGTATGTTATTTCCAAGCCAAGAAAAATCCTTAATGCTTTTAAGTGAATGCTTTTGTGCCACAAAGTGTATTTTATCACAGAAAATACCAACCTAGTCTCATTCTGTTTCATCTGTCTCATTAATATTGAATACGTGGCGCTTTAATGTGGCAGCTAAAGGAAAGCAGGGAATTTCAGCTAATATCTGACAACGGCAAGCTGAGATTAAATGACATCCAAATGCAATCTGCTGTATACAAAGTAATTGGCATTTTCCAGGAGCGTTTGACCTAATTTATGGGTTTTTTTTCTCCCTCTGCCCCCTCAAATCTATCTTCAGAGGTTGGTTAGTCATCAGGATTTCTGAGCCTTCAGCCTGCTTTTGAGAAGGTGCTTGGTGCCAGCCAGTCCTCTGAGCACCCGTGGGGGTGCCAGGTGCTAAGCATCTCTGGGGAGCAGGTTGTTGGGGGCCTGAGGGCGCTCCCCTGGTCGGTGTCAAGGCTGATGTGCGAGGGGTTCCTGTAGGGGCTGGGCACGCGAAAGGTCAGAGAGTGCTGTCTCTGCACCAGCCCCTGCGCCTGGAAGGTGCTGTTCCACTGTGCCGGACCCATTTCGGGAGTCATGAAATGAGGCCCTGGCCAGAGTCCGGAGGCAAGCCCTCCTTCCCGGCTCTGAGCGAGCTCTGGCAGAGCGTGCCTGTCTTTCTCGTAGGCTCAATAAATGCTCAGGTCTTGCAGGGAGTGGGGGGTTTTGGTGACTGCAGCCCAAGTTCCTGGTGTCCAGTGGGGGTAGAAAGTGTCGCCGGATCCAGGAGCTGCTTCACACGGGCAAAAACTTGCCTGTAAAGTCTCTGCTTTGGCCCTGGGCCAGCTCTTCGGCGAAGCAGCGGCAAACCCTTTCTGATGCTCTGAATTACGAAGAAGCTGGGCTGAAAGTTGAAAGTAAAGAACTTCTCCAAGTGCCGTACCCTCTGGGACGCACAGTGGATGGTCACTGAACGATTTAGTTTGGTTTCTGGTAGATAATTATCAAAAAGTAGTAGTGTCAGGGGTCCTTGGGTTTTGTGTTTCAAGATTGTTGAATATTCATCCTGCTGAAAAGCTCTTCTGCTATTCAGCATTTGGAGTTATGCAATTATTCATTATTGGATCATTAATTACAAGAGCCACGTGGGATGAGGGCTTGCACGGTTGGCATGCTGCAAGTGTTTCAGCTTCTGATTTGCTGGGTGGTCTTTGGCAAATACCTTCATTTTGGCATGCCTTTGTCTTCTCCGTCTGTGAAGCAGACCATAATTTGTAAGGTGCAAAGCTGTGGTCAATCAATTAATAGCATGGCCATAGTCACCTTACAAACCTAGCCCTATGTATTACCAGACTAATGCTTTTAGTTAAAAACACTTTCAAGAAAATAAATAACTATTTAAATAGGGTAATATGCAAGTTATTTTTTTCAAGGGGATTTAACAAGTAATTTCAATAAGGAAGAAGGGTTTAAAAGTGAGCGGTGTGAATAACTCCACTGACCTCGTTTCTCTGGGTTTACGTAAATGCAATTGAGGGCAATTTTCACGTAGAGCATTCCTAAGACATGGCGAGTTTCTCTGTTGTAGGCCGGAACCACTTGAGCATAAAAGCCAGAGGTGTTTTGGTGGTGGTGTTTAAACAAAAATACTATTTGAAATTGTAGTCTGACGTGCGACTACTGTCCGTTCCTGAATGCAGCCACGTTTCCCCCGGGTTTGGCCTCTCCAGGAACGAAGCTCAGAAAAGCAGTTTTTCCATGGGATGTGCATTACTTGGTTTTGATATAGCCTAAGGAAAGCAGTATTTTTTTTTTTTTTTTAGCCTAACCAAGCAACCTGATGATTTCTTCCCGTGGGATGAGCCAGAAAGCTAGAAGTATAAATCCAGGCAGGCTAGCTGTGATACGGCTTACATGCAATGAGGGGAAGTATAAAATTCACACAGGCTAAAAAAATGGTCGATGTTTCTGGCGTGAAATAGGTGGTTGGTCCCTGTGTGAAAATACACAGTAAGAAGTCCCAAGAGAAGAGCATGCAGATGCTGTCCCCAACCACACTAATTGTGGTAAATGGGTCTTTTGCTGGACTCTGTGTGCTGAAATACCCTGGCAATTGAAAGCTGTTCAGGGCAGGGGACCTGGTATTTCAGGTTCGATGCAGTGCCTTGCAGAGGAGGGTCATGGCCCAGCGTCTCGGGTTCAGTGGCGCTGAATGGTGGGAGGGAGGATGGAGATGGCTGGATGGGTGCCGTCCTCCTGGCTCCTCTACAAGTAGGAAGATTGCAAGTCAGCTTTTGAGGTTTATGCTCCAGTTTGCACCCTTGGGGGCTGCCGAGTGGCCCAAGGAGATGGGAGTAAAAGCATCGTGCACCCGAGGAAGGGCTGCTCGCCTGCCTGCACTGACTCTCCTGGGGTCAGCGTGCGCTGGCCTGCCGCAGGACCAGGCTCTCGTGCTGCGTTGGTACTGTGGCGCGCACGGAGCGGGAGCCTCAATGCTGTGCGTACAAACGCAGCTCTTTCTCCTGGACGGTCGTGAGAGGAAGGGAGGAAGAGCTGGGCGTTAGCCTTCCTCTTTGAAGGCTTACCAAGTTCCCGGAGCAGTTATTTACCTGTCAGACTCCAGCTGCTCTGGGGTACGAGCAACCCTTGCAGTGCTGCTTGTGGCTTCGTGCGTTACCTACGGCTTTTAGCGATGCAGAGCTGGAGACTGCTGCATCTCCTTTGCAGCATTAATAAGGAATGTGCAGCAGCAAATCGCTTCCTTTGGTATTTCTCATTAAATAACTTGAGCCAAGGGCAAAAACATGCACCGCACATGGGAATTGTGCCCCAGTTTTGGGATAGGCAGGTCTGCAGCACTTGGAGCCATAGAGCGTGTCGGAGCAGGAAGCTCCTTTATGTGGACTAATCTTCCCTAGTCCTCTGCAGGAAACGCTTGCTCGGAGCAGGCTGAATTTGCCTTTGGGTATGCTTGTCTCCCCGAATCCTTAGGGTTGGCTCCATGAAGTTGTGACAGGATTTACCTGCTCGGTCAGGCCTTTAAAGCCTTGCTGCTGCAGAGAGATGAAGCGCAGTGCAGTGGGGCCTGCTCGCTCGGCAGCACCTCTGCTCATCTGTCACAGTCGCTCTTGCTCCGCGGTCGACTCGTGCTCAGCTGGTACGTGCTGCCGTAGTTAGTTGGCCAAGCTAAACGGTTCGGTGCTTTGCTTACAGAGGGATACCTGGCATGCCCTGCTGTCTATCCTGGTGCTTCCAGGAAAAAAAAGGAATTGAGATCGAGTCTAGAAAAAGGGATCTAGCATGGGCAGCGTGTGACCTGCACGGGATCCCAGCTAACGGGGTTGTGCGCTGGCCCGGTGCTCTGCCCTTGCAAATCTCACTGCAGGAGAGCAGCCGGTCGTGAGCTGCCTCTGTGCTCCGCTGCCAAGGCGGCGGGATGAGAGGCGGCTGGTGCACCTGGGCGCTAGATCGCGCTTCTTTGGAGTGGCACCTCTTAGGGGGAAAAGGGGATGAGAAATCTGAGTCGTGCGCGTATACAAAGCTGCAGCCTAAAGTAACTGCAGGAGATGCAGGCGAACGGCAAATCCTCTTGCTTATTATTGTTATTCGGAGAAACGGCCTTGCAAAATGTTCCATTCTTCCCTTCCAAAAGTTGTCCTTGAGCTATATTATTCAACAAAGTGGAGTGCAATATGTATTGTCTGTACTCATGAGGTTGCAAGACTTTGAATTCTACCATGTATGTGTTTAGCTTGACTGTCTGGGAGAAGCCTGAGCAGCCGGACCGTTCGGATGGGTAGTACGCTAGAGAATAATTTGTTCTGTTAGCTTTTGGGGTGTATCAAGGAATAACGTTGGTACCGGGGATTTAATTTAACACTAGTCTGTTACAAGCAGTGGCATGGATCGCTACAGCACAAGTCTTGACAGGAGGGCAGAAATTAAAAGTAAGTCTGGGTCGGACTGCTTTTGCTTTCCTTTAAAGCACAAACATGATGGGTGGACGGTCAAAGCAGAATGCGGTGGCCGACATTAATTCATCTGTGGGGGTGGATACTGGCTGCAGCTTAACCTTTTAGCAGGGCTCCATCGACAGCTAGTGAAAGTTGCAGCAGCCGATGTATGGAATAATTTATGAATTTGGAAGAACACGATTCCAGCGAGCATGTGGGTGAATGCCAGTGGTTTGCGAATCTCTGCCAACGGTCTCGTGAGCAGTGGCCTGCTGCAGGAAAAATAACATTGGATTAGCTCAGGATAATGTTTGGAAGCGTCACACTTACTTCCTAAAGACTGGCCCTTCTGCAGAGCAGCGCTGGGCAGAGATATATTAAATATGAGTGTTATTCATGAATCAAACGAAGTCAGAAGCGACACAGGAGACATCTTTAGCTACCAGCTTTTCCCAAGCAGCCTTTGCAATATGTCTGTCATGTGGAAAGACAATTCCCTTGTTTCAAGTACTCGATCTCACAGCTCCAAGGCAGCTCAGTACCACGTTATCTGGCTCGGGAGCTTGGTGTTGGGTGCCTTTTCTGCAGCTGAAGAAATGGCAGCCTTGCCTCAGCACCAAACTCGAGAGCCAGGTGTGAACCCAGCAGCACTCCCCTGCCTGTTTCCAGCTTTTCGGCCTCCTGCTTTTAATTAAACTGTCCCAACACTGCAGGCGGAGCAGGACCAAGATACCAGAAGCCAAAGGTCCAGCTCACAAAGGTATTTGCAAGCCTTGGTATGCGGATGGGAAGCTTTTGACAGCGCGTAGGGCAGGGTCGGTGCCTGCCTCCCGCTAATTGTGGCTTGTGTGCTCTCTGCTCGTCCCGCCGCTCTCTGGCAGGGCTGAGAACACCGTTGCAGTCTGGCATTTTCTCCTCATGTTGGTTTTAATAACCAAGTGTATCGTCTCACCTGAGGAGCACCTTAGACGATAGGTACCTCTTTGCAAGCCCTCAGCGTGTCTCACTCTTTCTATTTGCAGAAGTTCATGTGCACCATGTAGCTGTGAGAATCTTTGTTGCTTTGAGAATAATTACAGAAGGCTACAAGGAGACTTGCTGCAGTTCATCTGTGTTACCTGGTGTGTCCTTGCACCTTATGCCTCCAGATGTGGTCACACGATAGAGCAGTGCTTGCATCTGAGCAGCCGGAGCGGTTGCCTTCCGCAGGGGTGTTTTGGTAGTGTTAGAGCCCAGGAACATTTTGTGGTTCGTCGTCTGAGCTACTGGATGGCGGAGGCACGTAGGAGGGTGTAACTCCTGTGTCGGGTTTGTTCGTGGAGGTTGGGTTGTTGAATCAGATATGGAAACCTGCCAAGCAGAAACTCCTCCAAGACCCATGGGGCTGGCACGGTGTTATTCCCGGAGAGGGGGCACTCTGAATTTTGTAGCTCAGCCTGTAGTTGTCACCCGTAGGGAAACAGCCAGCGCGGAGTGCTGCACATCTCGCCCTGCGGAGGCCGTGCCGGTGGTGCGAGCTCACTGCTGAAGCAGTGGGAACCTCTGCCTTGCCCGTTTGGGGGGTCAGTGACCAGCTCAACTGCAAGTTCAGTGTTCGCTGGTTGAAGACCCTGTGTTCCCATAAGGCATGTAATCTTTCAAGTGTTGGCTGTAACGCACAGGCTCCTCGCTTTCTTTTGAAAGAGAGTGATAACCAAACCACGTTTTTGCAGCAGGCCTTTTCCTGGCAGAGCCACGGTGCTGGGAAGCACGATGAAGCGTTTATGGCCAGCGGAGCATTGCCAGTGAATGTCTTGTTTCATAGGAAGAAAAACAATGTTTGCAGCTACCCCCATAGTCTAAGCAAAATGAGCTGGGTCGACAGTTGGCCGTGCTCAGTGAGGAGCCCCGCTCCTCCCAGCTGCAGGATGTCCGGGCTGCGGGGACCTGGCCGCGCTGGCAGCTGCTCCTTCGGAAGCCTCGGGTAACTCATTCGCTGTCCTCGTGGAGCTTACCCCTTTGCCTGCCACGAAAGCATCTCTTCTGTCGTTTCCAGTCCAAGTGTTGCTCCTACTATGCCGTTGCCTCCCTTGTTACCAACGGTGGCCTTCCTAGCGGACGGGTTGAAATGCAACGTAATCCTCAAATGTTCTGGAGCTTTGATGTATACCGTGAGATCACTGAACACGCAGCTCTGCCAGGGACTGCGTTGGGACGGAGAGCTTTTGAAAAAATAGCTATAGGAAGGCTGTTTCTGGAATTCCCTCCCTCTAGAGGGAGGGCGGGAACCAAGCACAAAACCCCTTTACTGGTGGTAATAGGTGTGGAGAAAAACTTCAATGACTAGAAAGTAGCTTTCCTTCTTTTTAGAGCTGCAAGCCTCCGTGCTTTGATCAGGTCAAAAGGTATAAAGCTGTATGTTATATTTTGTAATAGGTTCCGGGGGGGCTTCGATCTGATGTCCCAAGCTCAGAGAGTTACTAGATGAGAGCTGTGCCTCCAATTTCTGTTGCTCCCGAGTGCTGGCCAAAGGCCATCAGACCCCCTTTCCCTTAAGCACCTGGAAAATGGCGAATCCCTGATACAGCCCATAGGATTACAGCCTTGGTAATGAACCTGCTGCCAAATTACGGATGCACCTTGTTTCGTCAGAGGGGTCTTAGAATAGTTTCTAAATCCTTTTGCTCTTCTCTGCTGTGAAGTGCGTGACTGCGGCGCCTGCGATCGGCCCGCTGCCCGGGTGACGCCGGACGCGTCCCTGGAGCGCGCCGCAGGGGCTGCTTCCCCGTGCTGACAGGAGGGGGAATTCAAGAGCGAGCCCGCTGTCTTCTGAGAACGGACTTGCTGACCGTGGGACTCTTAGTGCTGGAAAACCTTTGTCAGGTTAGTGTGCAGTATGCTTCTGGAGGTTATAGGGGTTTTTTGCCTTTTGGGTTTGTTTTTGTTGTTTTTTTTTAAATTTTCCTGATGGAATAAACTTTGTACGGCTGGAGCATTGGGCCCTCTAAAGTTGACAGTAGGTTTTGGATCGAGGTCTCGGAATTACTTATAAATAAGAAAAGGATTTTTATGCTTACAGGATGCATTTAATTAGTGTCTGGAGTTTAGCCACCAACGTGAGTTTGTTTATAGAAATACTGTTAGTATTTTCCTTGAGGAGTTGTTGTTTTCTACATGTAGCTGTTCAAAATAACACCTAGTGTTAATGAAACTTAGTAACAGTAAAAAGAAAAATATTTTTCTCTGCTTATTTCCTTATGCTGTGCATTTATATACAATGTTGCCGTTGAGCGCTGTTGTTTTGGGGTATGTATGTTGCTTTTTCTAGAGCAAACATTAAAATTGTTGGCCAAGAAAAACTAAGGTTATGAAAACATACCAGTTGGCTGAAGGTTCAGGGGCTGGTAGCATCTGAACCTACTTACATGAAGGGGACGTGTGGGACCTTGATGTTTTATTGCCTTATTTTTCACGTTGGACAGTCTTGAAGAGATTTCCCCCTTCCCAGCCCCAGGAGTTTAATGTGGTGCTTTGTCTTTTCATGACTGCTCGTGCATAACTGGTGTTTGTGGGAAGTTGGACGTGGGATTAGCCTCATCTCTTAAAGAATGAGCTTCCTCCCCCAAAATCTAGATACGCTGCTTAGAAATTGGCTGGGGGTATTCGCTAACAGGGCTGAGCTCGAGATACGTGCAAGCAGATTGCAGGCTGTAAAATATGAAACTGCCTGGAGCAAGCGCAAGCTGTAATGATGGTTGGTGTCTACCAGGTCTGGCATAGCACCGCCACGGTGCTGCGCTTCACGCTCGGAGCACCGCGTTACGTTTGGCCTTGAGCAAGCAGCTGCTTGGGCCTTGCTTATGCCAGCCCCCCTCTGAATCCTTTAGCTGACAGCAATCGGTGTCCTTGCATTTGACTTTGTGAGCAGGATCCTAACGGATGGTAGTCTGCGCCCAGAGAGCAGGATGAGGAGAAGAGGAGTGTGACTTGGGGGTGTCGCCTGAGCCTCCAAAGTGCTTGCTGTGAACCGGGGGATTTGCGGTCTCTCTGCTAGGGACTGAATTTAAAGAGAGAAGAAACTGCACCCCCTGAAGGTGTGTTACTGCATGCAAACTTTGAGCTTGGTCCCAAGGGCTAGGACGTCCAGCTAGACACAAGTGCAGAAGCACCTTTATTGGGAGAGCAACCGGTTAAGTGGCAGCCGTGCCAGCCGTGTCCCCCTCGCACACCCAGCCCGGTAGCAGCGAGCTGGCTCAGTTTCCAGACGATGGGGAAGGAGAGAAAGGGTAACTGTGCAGGCTTGTGCTTTAGTACGAGAGATTCACCAAGGGGGGGCACGGGCAGGTTTTTCCACATGTAGCGACTTATGCCGGTTCTGCATCTGGCTTTGTTAGCGTTATTAGGATTAAACTAATAAATCTGCTTGAAATCCTTGATGACGGGAAATTGCCGTTTGCCAGTGCTGTGTTGTGGAGGAAAGGCTGGGTGTCTGCTCCACATGACAGATTATAAAGCTGTACTGCACCCTCGTGCTCTGTTGTTCTTTTCCTAGTGGGTTATCACCCATGACTTAGCTTTTTATATTAAGCATGACATTTGCTTTTATTACAGGCTTTAGAGATTTCTGTAGTGCGGTGCCCGCTATAAAATGGGTAGTTGTTGGGGACTTTGCATAGGTTTCAGTAAGAAGTTGTTCTGTTGGCTTGCGTTTGTGTACAGACCATGTTCTTTATGGTGTTGAGCTTAACCTCACAGCAAAGGCAGCGTCCTGTTCTCTGGATTTCTGGGGGGACCGTGCTAGTCTCGAAGCTGCCCTTGAACTATGCGTGACTACACGATCGCTTGGCTCTTGGCAGTGCTCGGGAGCCTGGCTGGGTGAACACCTCTCCACGCACACGCTCAGAGTTGTCTCTTTCCCGCGGAGACGGAGGAAGGGTGCTTTACTGTCTTCTCTCCATACATCACACGCTCCGTGGGCAAGGGACCGAGTGCTGTTGCAGAAGAGAGCAGTGGTTTCCTAGTTAAGTACCACCGCTGAAGAACACCACTCATCTGTCCATCTTTGAGATGTGCTGTTACATGGCTTTTTTTTTTTTTTTTAAGTGGCAGCTGGCAGGCAGTTTTCACATGTCCCAAACTGTGCATGTGTTTGCTTGGAGACCACAGAAATATACTGGAGACTGAAGAGGAAGACACGCAGTGGGCTCTGTTTTGAGCCTGGCTGCTTAGAAATTGTTAGCATCTTGGTGGAAAGCTTGGTAGTGAGTATGAGCCCTGGCAAAGGAGAAGAGGAGAGAGGCAGGCAGAAGGGTAAAAGTCATCTCCGAGCCTTAGCTGAGGCCACAACTAGTAGTAGTTCATGATACCAAACCTCTCGGTCACTGCCAGGCCTGCTTATAGCACTCATGTCAGGTGGGTGCGTAGCCACAGCAGCTTCAAAATGTCAGGTTTGTCTGCGCACATGTGCTTGCTTAGAAGTTAAGGCCTGGATTTTCCCCCGGCTCAGGTAGGCTTTGTTATTTCAGTTGCCTCGGTAGCTGTTCCTGCCTTGACTACAGGTAAAGGTGCAAGAAAATAAAGGCAAATTGTGTGGCTGTTCCTTATCCTGAATGCCGTGGAGTTATTTGCTTTTCCTGGTCATTTCTCCTTTGCAGCTCTTCCCTCCTAGATGTCTCTCACACAGACAAAGTTGCTGCTTTTACTCAAGGTGATGAAGTTGTAGGCTTCAGAAATTAAGTTCTGTGGCCGGCCTAGAACATGCCTTTTCCTGCTAAGGAGCTCCTCGCTGTGAAGTAAGCTGCAGTAAGGAAATCATCACAGCTTGTATAAAAAGAGCAAGGAAAGCTGAGGTGACTACAGGAATGGAAGCTCCTGCTGCGATCTGAGCTTGGTCTGGTGGGAAGGCTTGCCCAGCCTTTCCGAGGCTGAGAGCTGCGAGCTAAAAAACAGCTAGGAGCCATGCAATTGCTGTGCGTGCTTGTGAAGGGGGCACCCGGGGGGGCTCGGAGGCTCTGCCGGGAAAGTGGCGTGTGCCAGGGCTGGGCGCGCAGCTGGAACTGGGGGTCTGGTGCTGAGCCTCCCTTCCTGGTGTGTGTCTTAGCAAGCCGGGGGTTGCACGTGAACCCCCCACCCTCTGTGCCGGCGCAGATCCACTGCCTCTTGCTGGAATCCAGCCCTGGGGTGGGAGCTGTGCTCCAACAGCTTGGGAGCCTGGTGCATCCAATGAGCTGTGGTGTGGCCTCATTGCCTTTATAATGTATTCCCAGTTGCACCAATGAAACTATTTATTTTATTCCCCAGGAATTCATGCCTTGGTAATAGAGGTGTTTGGAAAATAGGTCCCTGCAAAAGAAACTTGTCGGACAAGCCTAATGTTTGCTGTCATTGCCTGTAATTGGGGGAAGATCCCTTCCTGCTGTGCCAGGTTCCCAGGCTCGTCTCCTGCGGGAAAACCGCACTCTTGTTTTACGGTGATGGTGTCTGCCTGAGCCACCTTTGGAGGTGAGAGCACTCGGAGAGCCCAGAGGAGGGAGGAAACAGTACTGCTGTCTGTCTGCTTTGTCAATGGCGTCAAAATATTTCCCTGAAAAAGCCTCCGCTTCTCTGGTGCCTTCAGAGGGATTCAGCCTTGAATCCCTTCAACCCGCTCCTTTTTATCCCTGTCTGTGGCTGACCTGCAGCCGGCAAAGCATGAGGTGAGAGCAGTCGGGGCTGCAGGAGTCTCTTGCTGATGCTGGTTGGCAACACCATGGAGGTCCCCTTGAATTCTTGTGCTGCAGCACGGCCCAGGGCAGGGAGGCAGCACGAGGTTTCTGTGCCTTGGCTGTAGTGTCTGCAAAGCCTCATTCTGGCTGACTTGTTCCAGATTAATTTGGGTTGTCTTCACTTGCTTGCTGACATGGGCTCCTCCTGGGTTAATTAGCAGATGAAGTTGATGGTACCTGTGTTTTGCTGGCTACAGTTGTGGAGGCTTGATGTATAGGGGTTGGGGGGGGCAGAGAGAAGAAGTGACGTTTTCTCTACTGCGGTGCTAGCTGGGGCTGCCCAGGCTGACTCCAGCGGGAGATGTGATTTCAAGTCTCTCCTTTACTTCTTGGAGACATCTGCTCGGTGGAACATCTCTGTGATTTTGTAGCTAGCTCCTCTGGCTCAGGCAAAAAAATAGTTGTGCGAGTTGGATTTCCTTGCTGGTCTGTTTGCAGTGGAGACTGAGGATGTGTTTTGGAGAGGGCGGAAACCTTCAGCTGCAGAAGGGAGTTTGGCTGTGCTGCGTAAGAGGCCTTGGTGGCCTGTGCTGTGGTGGGGACTGGCCGTTCTGTAGCATCTTTCACGTTATGTCGCTTGTAGTTAGTCACGAGCAGCTAGAGCGCAGGGAAAGCCTTTTCCCTATGCCGTGTGTGTGGAGGAATAGCTCAACATCAACTCCAGTGCAGAAAATAGGTATGGGGCAGAGTGGGACTCTTCATGGTTATGGGAGTTCGTTTAGATCTCTGGAATAAAAGGCTCATCTCTGCCACACACCAAAAACTGGAGTTGCAAAGCCCATCCTTGGATTCCTTGTGACTAGAGAGTTAATCCTTTCTTCTGGTGCTGTAAATGTTTATTTAGCTCTCTCTTACGCATTTATGGAATTCAAGCACTTTTGAGTGTATATTGGGCAATTGCCGGTGTCCTGTCCAGGGATTCTTTATGACTTGGAGCATCACCAGGGGACTGTAGTGGTCATAAAATGCCTTTGTGATCCTGCCCCTTTGCAAGTGATGGATGTGGAGAGGGCTGTGGGAACATTCCCGTCTGCGGGCTCCATGCGAGAGAAACCTTTTGTCTTGCGCTGCCTATGGAGTCCAGCAATGTGAAGTCTCTCTAGCGGTTTATCAGTGCGGCAAAACATGGGGCGGGTAAAAAGCCTGGTGTAGGGTGGCCTTCTAGTTCCATCTCCTCCTAACGATAGCAGTGTTATGACTGTGCCGCGGACCTAGATCAGATGTGCTTTCCTCTGGAAGAACTCTGGCCAACTAATCTTTTTGGAAAGACAAAACCCAATCTGTCAAGGCAGCTACAAAAATGTGCAATTAATGAGGTGGAGGGAAGGAAATGGTTCAGCTAAAATGGGGAATTGCTCCTTGAAGCTGTGTCCTATTGATGAAAATTTTTGTATAGGCTTTCCCTGTTAAAGGCAGGAAAACGAAGACTTGCTGAAGGCAAGTGGGGAACGTTGCTGCTGTTGAGTCAGCTGAGAGCTTGAAGTCTCCGGACTAATGTTTCAAAACTGTCAGCTAAATAATTCAATAAACCTTGACCTTTTCCTCTGCACGTAGATTCAGTTCAACTTAATTCCACTTTCGCTCCTGCTGAAGACAGAAAACTGCATGCTAAGGCAAACGACGTTATTTGTAATCCTCTATATTCTTGGATTGCTGACCTTTTCTTATTAATGATGAATGACTTCTGTGGTGCCCCAGAAGGGCTTCACATACCAGAAGGGGCTATGCACGGTCCCCTTCCCTTTTCTAAGCAGATGCAAGGGCTATGACTTAACACTCGGAAAATTAGACCATAGCATGAACGCATTAAAATCTGGTTTTCCTGCTTTGTTGTTGTTATCTGCATTACTTTGTCAGAACCGTGCTCAAGTGTGCGCGTTGCTAGTGAGAGTAAAAATGCCGGACTTGTCAAAATCGAAAATGTTTTCTCTGGCCTTTTGTTTAATATCCTTAGTGTCATATATGCATGTGCACGTCGCTTAGGAATTTAAGAAGAGCTGGTCTGACCCAGCTCTTTGAATCCAGTTGATACTGGATCAACAGTTCCTTGGTGGTGCTGGACCAGTCGGGTATCCCTGAGGAATTCCAGTCTGTATCTAGCACTTGTTGGGACCCTAAAAGTCCTGGGAGGGATTTCCCAAGGAGTACATTTACCTGCTTCATTGAAGTCCTCCAGTAACTCCAAGCCCAAAACAAGTTGCCAGTGCGCTGACCGTGTGAAATCACATAGCTGAATGATGGTTCTTTTTTTTTTTTAAGTTGAGACCTGTTCATACGCACTGCTGTGGTAGCTGGGCATTGCAGAAACCACGTATGTAATCCAGCTTTGTCTTAGGATTTTGATGTGAAAACAATTACTGTGATAAATCTGAACTCTTTATTTCAGACTCAAGAGAACTAGTAAATAAATGATCTGAAGTTCTGTGTCTTTACATGCACAGCAATGCATGCCCTACTTGGAAACTGGGTCTGTGCAGACAACTGTAGCACGTCTGTGTGCAGGGCAGGACCGTGCCATGGTGTCCCCCACCTGCCTTTGAGCAAGCCAACAGGGCACACTATTAATGCAGATCCTGGTAGTAGATCCCAGGGCTAATTAATTATCCAGAGCACGATATGGGGCACCTTTCAGTCCTGGAGCTTGCTGAATAGGAGCTGACAAAATGCGCCCTTGATGTGCGGCTACGGTTTTTCAGGAAAGAAAACACGGGGTTAAGGAACTGCCAGGCAGCCCTGCTCGGCTCTGCCTGCACCACCTCGCAAGGAAAGCTGCTGCCTTTTGTGTTTGGAGTGGCCCTTAACTTGATTCAGGTATTGGAACAGTGCCGCCTTGTTACAGTTTTATAAGCAAGCCCTATGGGCTGCTTTCCTTTCTAAAAATCTCTGTATTTCGCTCTGGTTGTGTTCACACTCTTAACTGGACTGGAGCTGGTGGAAGCCTGGGGAAGGGTTGAGGAAAACTTGGCAGTGGGATCAGATGCTCTGTTCCTGGGTTTGTGTTAATTCTGCCTTCTTGTGCCCTGGATCTGCGTCCCAGAGGACGTTCTCCCTGCGAACGGCCTCTCTGTTAGCGTAGCTGGGAGTCTCGCCGGGTTTGTATATCACACTTCGCTCTGTGTCGAGTCCCACATAGCGCTGTGCCTCCAGCTAAAGGCTTTTAGCAACGTACAAGTCCATGTTTTTAACGGCCTGTGATGCAGCTGTTTCAGGGCTATTTTAAGTGCTTGACAGTGGAATACAGAAGGAAATGACTGTTGTTGGTTTTTTTCCTCTCTGCTGTCTTGCTGGACTACATCTGTATCTGTGGTGGAGTGGGACTGTGTAGCCAGAAGGGCTGCGAAAGAACGGGAGGGGGCGGAAAAAAAGTATTTCTAATGTCCGTAGAGCGACATGCCTTTCTGCCATCTCCCAGTTAGCTTCTGCCCTACTGGTAAGAGTTGTTTTTTAACTCTGAAGATTACGCGTTCTCAAGTCTAACAAAAACTCGACCTTTTCCAGCGCTTGCCGGTGTAAAGCGGCCTGGTGTCACGGGCTGCCTCGCGTGCCGTATCGCTGTGCAGCGGCTGGCGCTCTGCTGGCCCGCGGTCCGCACCAGAAACGTGGTGTGCAGGGCTGTTGTGAGGGATCCTCCAACTTTCTCAGCTGTGCCTGGCTGAGAGAGGATGGCTGGGGGTGCGCAAAGGGATACATTTACCTTTCCCTACATGTGGCACCTTAGAAGACAAAAGGCGGGGAAATTGCAATAAATCGTGTGCCTTTTTTTGAAACAGAAGGAGTGGAGCGTTTCAGCCTGGGGAGCCTGGCACTGAATAACTCCCGCTTTATTTCATCAACCTCATCCAAGCGGTCAAAAAGGCAGTTAGTTGCACGTCGTCCTCCTGTCAGGAGAGAGATTGGGCCAGAGAAGCCAAGAGCATCTGGTTCTCATTGGGCTCTGCCTTTGGATGGTCTTCATTCTTGTTTGTCGCATTATGTCTCTTCCCCCCTCCCTCCCTTCTTCCTTCCTCTCTCCTCTTTTTTTTTTTTTTTTCCCCCCCTCCCCTCCCCTTCAGTGAGTTTACAAGCCTTGCTGGAATGCACATATGGTCCTTATCATCCCCAAAGTCCAGCTTTTTTTTTTTTTTTTTTTTCTGGTTAGCAGTTTGTGACATCAGGGGCTGCTAGAGGCATTAGTCACTTTTACTCCAAATAGAAAGGTCTGTGGTTTTTGGAAACCTATGGAGGGAAATGTCTTTCATGTCAGTTCTTGGCATAAATGCAACTGTTAGTGCTCTGAGCTTGTGCTGACCTTTAGCCAAACGCTTGGCCTGGAAGACAAATGTTCGTTCCCACTCTCTACAGGCACTTCTGAATTGTCAGATTTTGCTGACTTCCCTCTTCCCAGAAGAATGCGACTGTATCCTTTTTCTCCATCTTCCTGCTGAGCTGCTGCAGCTTGCCAATGTAAGCAATTCCCCTCGCCTCCCTGCCAGAGTGCCTCGGAGGCGCGGGAACAGCGGCGGCTCGATCGGCTGCAGGGAGCGTTTCCTTGCCGCGTGGCAGGGGCTGGGGCTCGCAATTGCAAGCCGATGGCAACCAGGATATTTGGGGCTAGATGTCTGGGACGTAGGCCTTGTGCTTCCCACCCCATGCTGCATCCGTGCTGGGGGAGCTGGGATTGGAGCAGGGGTTTTGCTTGGGTGGATTTTCCTCTGGCAGGCACGGTGCCTGCTCGCCGTTCCTGGTGCCATCCCACGATTCACTCGGGGAGCCAGCCTGGGAGAGAGGATGCTGCCTTCCTCATCCCTGCTGCGTGTTATTGCCTGCGCTAATGTAAGCGTGTCCAGCATCGCCCAGTCTCTGAGGGTGTCTCCTCAGAGGAATCCATCACTTTGTCTCGCTGGCAGCCTTCTTTGGTCTGTGATTCCCCAGCTAAAATCTCATGTATCTGTAGAGCAATATTCTGTGCGAGGAGGGCAGCAGGAGACCCAGACCTGCCCTTCCCCATCTGCTGCCAACGGGTGCTTTGTTGGCTAAATTGCTTCTAGTCTTCCTCCTACAAAATAACCTTTTTTGCTAGCCCGATTCTCTGGGATTAAAAGGAAAAACCAGTGCATTCAAGGAGGGCCTTTTTGTGTTCCCTGTGACCTCCATGATTACTGAGCGAGGGAGCCAACTGGGCCATAACACCTTGCCGACGATATTTCTGGTTACTGGGAGTAGGGAGACCTGGCTCCTTGCTGCTGTTTTCGATGTTGATGTTGCTGGAGGGCTGGGGCAGGGGATGTACCGAATGAAGCAGCGCTGTTGAGAAGCTGTGTGCCCCTAAGCAGCTGCAGCTGGCGCCAGCTTTTATCGGGGAAGAACAAGACAGTTTCCTGAGGTCCAGCCCTTGGGGGCAATAGCTGCCGCAGCGAGTCGCTCGGTGGGACGGTGGCACGGCGGGAGGCGTTAGCCATCCAGCTTGCCTACCTCGCCGATGAATCTTCACGGCTTGCTTGACATATGAATCTACAGAATGAGGATACGTCTTCCAAAGGGGTCTGCTCTCCCTGTTGAGAGAGAAGGGGAAAAAAAGAAAGGAAGAAAACAAAAAAAAAGACCTCCCAGACTTCAGTAGCTGTGGAGACATCTGCCCGAGTCTGCAGCCAGCAGCAGCACGCAGACAGGAACTCCCCCTCCTCTGCTGGTGACACTGATGGTTATCCCAGCCTGAAACAACAACAAAGTCGTCCTTCCTTCCTTGATGAACTGATTGATTGCTATGGGCGGTTTTCTTGTGGCATGACTGCACTAGCTATGGCAAGGAGGGGAAAGGAATGGTTCTTTCTGTTCGTGTTCCCCACATACTTGACTTCCCTTGCCCAAGAATTAAGGGTTTAACCCTCACTTAAGTCTCCATAAGGAAAGGGATGGGGGTTGTGGGTGCTGTTTCAAGGAACTGAGACGGTGAGCTTGGCTCTGGCGTAGGCGCTGGGAATACTTTGTGCCCTGCCGGCGGGGACCCCAGCTCTCCGGTTTAACACAGGGAATGGGTACGACAGATGCGTCTCTTGCTGGCTAGTCTTTGCTTCTGTGCTTGCTGCTCTTTCCTGAGCCGCCTCTTTGTCTGAGCAGACTAAAGTATCTCTGAGGTCCCTGGCTTTGGATGCAGCATCTAAGATTACTTCAGAAACGCGGGAACGTGCACCTAGTAATGGGGCAAAAATGTAGCTGGCCTGAGCTGCTGACAACAATAAAAGCTTTCAGAATTTCTTAAAGGTGCCGCCTAAGTTGTGTGGCCTCAAATAACTAAACACTTGGTTCATATTTGTGGTTGAGCTCAATATTTTGCATACCAGCATTTTTCCCCTCTTGAATTTGAGGCTCAGTTTGGTTTTCTTTAACTCTTGGGAGGCCGTGTGAAGCTGACCCCCAGCTGCCAGGAGCAGTGGGCCAGGAGGGGCGGAAGGGGAATATTTTGCCAGCAGCCTTAAAGCAGAAGGGGCTCAGCCAGGAGCTTGCTTGGGTGGAGGGAACAGCCATCATCATGGTTAAGTCCTCAGCGAGGAGAGCGGACCGGGGCAATAAATGCAGGTGTCCTTGTGGACCCTCTTTCCTCGGCCTGTTGGGAGCGACACTCTTTTTTCTACCCAGGAGAAGAGCAACCTTGCTTTATCTCGGATCAGCTACCGGACACGTTATGAAGTGTAAGGACGTGGCTCTGTTTTGTGCCGCTTCTGGAGAAGCGATGCATTTCTAACGATGGGACCCACCTTTATATCCACCTCCCCATCCGCACGCAGGCGTCCTGCTGCTGAGGCCAATACATTTCCCCTTATTCCTGCTATAGCTCTGCCAAGCCACCGTGGCTTAGGAGGAATGAGCTGATTCTCTACTTGCACGTGCCTCGTCAGCCAAACTGTTTTATAAAGCTTCACTGAATTACATCCAGGCAAACCCACTGTTTGCCACAGAGCATCTGTTACAGCGTTGCTTGACCTATAAAACCTTTGCTACCAGGAGCTGTGTATGAAGAAAGCCAGATCCAAAGTAGACTTGACAGGGCTCTGAGATTGCAAACCCCTTCTTGTCTTTTGCAAGGCTTCCCCCCCCCCCCCCCCCCCCTTAAAATGAAGAGCACCAGGACATCGAGTCCTGGCAATTAATCGTTTTAGAGTGATGGTCCGTAGTAGACGCTGTGCCTCTGGAGGCCTCTGGCTGCTTTACTTACCCTTCCCTTAGCCTGCTAGAGTTAAAACCAGCAGCTGCGATAACAGCATCTGAAAGATTGTTGTTGACCCAAGAAATATCAACTGTGGGATGCCTTGTAGGTCACTGCAAAGAAAAGCAAAGGGATCAGCATCTTTCCCAATAAACAAGCATTTATTTGTTCATGTAACTCTGTAGTTTTTGTGGGGGTTAGCATACAGCTCCAGAGGTTCAGAATCGCCTCCCGCTCACGCAGGTGGTATGCGAGGAGGAATGGGAGGGCTTTGCCCTATAATGTGGGGTTTGATAAAGGAGATAGGACTGTGTCGTAAGGAAGAGTTTAAAATGAAGGCTGCTCTTGGTATGTCTTGAGATCTGAGAACATCCAGACACCCAAGTCTAGCAACCTATCTGGCGCAAATTGGCTGATCTCTCTAGATGTCTGTGGAGCTGCAGTTTTACCCATGCTGATCTTGTCCATCGATCCTGAAGCTGCAACCAAGGGGAGGTGCTTGGCAAACAGCTATTCTTTTAGCAGGAATAAACCAGCGCTTGTCGCATTGCTCCGGTGGCTTGTTGGGTGCACCCAGGGGCTCTGGGCTGGTCTCTGGGTGTTCACGGTGGGATGGCTCACCTGAGAGCAAAACCCAGCCCACTGGCTCTTCTCGGGAGCTTGTCACAGCGACTCACAGCCAGAGCGGTGTGGCCATCTGACTTAGCATCCTGTTGTTTTAAAAACACTTCTGTTTTGCCAGACTGAATGCGTGAATCACTTGCCTGTTCCACTAATTATACACTGAGCAATCATGCTTGTTGCTCTCCAGCAGAGGCTTTTTTTCCATGTGGATAAAATCTGAGCTCAAGAGGCACTCCTGAGTCTGCAGTGGTTTCAGTCCTTGTCCCCTCCCCAGGCAGCCCGAGGGCTGAAGGTTGTAGCACTGTTGAGCTACTAAAGCCAGAACTGCCCAGTCCGATGCAATTGGGCTAATTGGTAAAATTGCCCATTGTGGTTTTGGTGCCTGACACCCTTGGCAGAGCTGTGCCGTGGCTAAAGGGGCCGCAGAGCCTCGTGGGGGTCCTGCGGCTTCCAGCCTGCTGCCCAAACCTCTGCTGGGGGGAGAGCGGACAAAGGGGGCCGGGTTTTTCCCCTTGTGCCAATGTCCCTGTAGTTACTGAGCGGGAGTAAGCTGTCCCCTTGAAGAGGGTGACAGCAAGAGCAGAGGCCTGGCTGCACTGGTAAGAGGTTACGCAGTGTGCGCCGTTCCCTTTAATCCCTCTCCTCAGAGAGGACTGACCTGCGTCTCCCCCCAAAATGTGGCGGCTCTCCAAGTCCATCTGCATGCACTGGAACTGGCTGTTACGTTTCACGATGCTTTCGTTTATGTGTAGAGTGAGATATTTAGGAACTCTAGTCCCTTTGGCTCTCCCGCCTTGTCCAAAATGCGTATCTGTGGTGCTTCTGCAGAAATGCACATATTTGCTGTATCCACTCAATGGGATGTGCTGCAGTCTGGGGAATACTGAGGGAGGTGGAGACGTGGATTTGCATTTCATCTTTGCCCATGCCTTGGGCCTCTGAGCTTTTCATGAGCGTTTTGGTGTTTCGGGCAGATATCGGACTACGCTTCTGCCTCCTGTTATGCAGCACAGCTTGTGAAAAACACTTGGCATTGAAAAGCGTAGAGATAGTTTTTGTTTTTTCCACTGTTGATGTTTGCCACTTGCAGGGGAAAAAAAAGAAAGGGGAGGGATCTAAACCAAAGAAGGTATGCAGCAAAAAATAACTGACACAGATGCAAGGGATGCGTCTAACTCCTGTTCCTGCTGAGTAACTGATGATGAGGCAGTACTAGCTTTCCCAAAATATATCAGGGAAAGATATCGGTGCTGTGCTGAGAGATGTTAAACACCCACCACTTTCTGTGAAGCCTGTGAGTCACGGGCACCTATTGCTTTCTGGGATCTGCTCCGAGCTCTGTTCACTTAATCATAAACCCAAGCCCACTGGTGTTTTAAAAATACTCACGTTACAAATATTTAATTTAACCCATTCACATTGTGCATAAATCCCAGGGTCTCCCTCCATTGCCTGGGGCTTTTCCAGGAAAATCACTGTTGCGGGTAAATGAGGTGATGGTCTCTTTCGTGTTGTTTTTTTTTTGTTTGTTTTTTTTTTTTTTACCCAGCCTGAGTGAAGGAGGTGGCATCTCTTATTCACCTTAAGCTTCTGTGGTACGGTGTTGGTGAATAGCTGTCCAGTACGTGGAGGGATGGCAGTGAACAGTCTCATGTATTGGCAGTAAGCCTTCAGCCAAGCCTGGTTCGGGCGTTAGGAGAAGGCTCGGGTACCTGGTACAGGGTCAAGCTGCGTGTGCCAGCGTGGCAAAAAGGAGCTCTTTGCTCCCTGCTCCATCCCTCTTAGTTATGATGATGGCACAGATTTAGACATATTTACTTTGAGATTTCTGTTTGGTGGGTTTTTTTTCTTTCTTTCTTTAAGTCTGAGTGGTATTTTCATCAACACTCGGCCCAGATGTAACTTATTCCTCCCCGCAATCGGCGGCTGGTCTGTATCTTTTGAGGAGGGAAGTGGGGATGCTCAGCAGTTGTGCAGAGAGTGGGAAGTCCTCCTCCGCTTTTGATTCTTATTTTAACAACCGAAGAGTGTCTTTTTTCGTGTCTGGTCCAAAGCCCACTGATTTTTGTGGAAAAGAAGCTGGTGCTTCCAGCATCTTTAAAGCAGGCTGAGGCTGCCCACGGCTGTGATTTAGCTCAACAGTGTGGCCTAGGTGGAGTGACTCTACTGGAAATGTTTGGGTTTGGAGAAAGGTTAGTATCTTAAGTGAAGGACAACAAACTTTTGCAGAAAAAAACGTGTGAAATAACAGCAGAGCTGCTCTAGGGCTGCCGAGGAGGTTTTTGCTATTCTTTTTATCTGTACTCAGGATGTTGGCATAACTGCAATTTGCTGGGGAAGAGATAACTGGGCTGGCTTCTTTTTCCAAGCCTCTCTGAATTACTATACAGCCGTTGTGGAAAAAAAGTCCTAAATATAATCTTGGAGTTGTTTCAAACCCCTCTGCTGCGAGGTCTGCGCTGCCCTGTTACCCTGCCCAAAACAGCCTTGGGGGGTTCGATGTTATCAGCTCAGGCCCCCCAGGCAGCCTGGAGGAGGAGAGCGGGTCCCGAGGGGTGACCGGCACCTCTGGAGGGCCTGGCCTGGCTGTTCTCCTGCCGAAGACACGGAGGGACAGCACGGCAGGCTTCGTAGGTCACGCAGGGAATGCCAGCAACAGTGCCCTGCTTTTTCACCTCGTGTCGGATGAGGTTATTTGTGAACCGAGGCATCCGCAGAGCAGCACGCGTGCTTTTTTCCCTTCCGGCCAAGGCCTGTAAAAGGTGGAAAGAGATTTAGCTGGCTTTAGAGGCGGTGTTGCCATCTAAGCTATGTCCTGCTGTGGCCATGCCGAAGGGTCGCAGCAAAAGTGCAAGAGTGTTGGGTTTCCCTCATATGGCTGGGAGGGTAGAGCAAGTCCGAGGGAGCTGCGCCTTCCCTTTCGCACACGGAGCCAAGGGGAGCACGAGCTTGGCTCTCTGCTTGCTTACACAGGTTTCTATCAGGAATAGATTTTGGAGTTGCGAGCAGGACCGCATCGCAACCGGTGTCACTCTTTCATGTCCTGTTGGGGAGAGCTGGCCTCCCTGGGTGGTTTGGGGAAGCTCCTACGCTGCTGGGGGAGCTGTGAAAGGGGAGGCTGGCTGGGGCAATCAAACAGGAATTGGTCTGCTTGCAGCTATGATGGTGTTTCATTCTCTTCTCTGGGTGTCTGCCTAAATAATCTTTGGGTAACCCTAGGGATATGTGATGCTGAGGCCTCAGAAACAATGTTTGGGTGTTGCAGATTGGTACAGAATCATGGTTTATTAGTCACAGGCATGGAGAAACAGTCTGGTGGTTGTTTGCATGCCTTGGGTTTGGGGATGTTTTGGCTCCCGAGCCCCGCGGCTGAGCGCGGGATAGAAGTAGGAGGAGAGCACATCTGGGGGGACCAACCTAAGACAGAAAGATCCTCTGTCCCGAGAACTCTTGTGTTGCTACACAGTTCTGACAGGACTAGGCACAGCCTTCTTCCCTGATGGGGGTGTTGCAACTCTGTTAAATGCCTTTCTTCTTGGTCTTACAGAGCGATGACCTTAGGAACCTGTCCCTTTCTGGCCACGTGGGCTTCGACAGCCTCCCCGATCAGCTGGTCAACAAGTCAACGTCGCAGGGCTTCTGCTTCAACATTCTCTGCGTGGGTAAGGCATCCTGCGCCGCTGGGCGGCCAGCTCACGCCAAGGGGTGCACGCGTATTCACAAATTAGCACCTTTTCCCTCCTGCGAAGGGTGAGATCCGAGCCAGTGGGGACCGTTGTGGCAGGGAAGTAACAGTTTCTTCCCAGAGCTGCTCCAGGGTAAAATCTAGTATCCCTCTTTTCCTTTTCTCTACCCCATCCCGTGAGTCAAAACATGGACATTTCTAGGTGTTAAAAATCTACCCTTTTGATGGTACTGCGCTTCTCCTTTCCCCAAGGGCTGCCCATAAGGAAAGTGAGCTAACTTGGGAACGAAATGTATTTTTAAAAAAAATGTTAACTTACATCTGCCTTTCTTTGGGTTGAGCGCAGAGGCTGTTTCTCAAAAATATTGCATTCCTTCCCTTCCAGGCTTTGCCTGCCTGTCTCGTTATATTCTTAGTTTCTCCAGTTGGAAACGATGCCATTTTTAGTCTCCAAATGATGTACTTGAGAACAAAGCCTGTCACCCGTTCCCTGCTGTATTTAATCTGGATGCTGCAAGTTAGTTTTATAGCCTGAGTTACTGTGTTACTTTGCCCAAGTTGTTCAGAGGGTGAAATGTGGGGAGGCAACTCCTTCTCTTACCTATAGATACCTGCTGCCTTGGCACTCTATGGCTACTGTGCAGCTGGAAACCCCTTGCTCAGCCCTAGGGAGCTGTGTGCTGAACCAGCCTTGATCTATTGGTGGACCTCTTCAAGATGCCCCCAGAAAGTGGTTCTGTAAACTGACAAAAACGGTGGGTTTTACTCTTCTTTTGGCAGAGCAGTCTACAAACATCATCTTTCCATTCGCTGTTCGTTTAAGCCTGTAAGAAGGGAGTATTGTCCCTTCTAATTAGTTACATTAATTAGCTGGAAAAACCCCCACAACCCCCTGACTGTGATTTTCTACAGCAAGTTGAGAATGTCTGTCTGCAGTGCAGGGGGAGCCATCTGAAAAAAAACCTGGCAGACAAACTGGACTCCTGTCTGTAGCTTTGCACGTCGAAGAACGAGATAAGAGAATAGTTGTCCTTCTGCGCGCTCAAGCTACCAGCCCTCACGTGACTCTCCTAGCAGCGTGGAACCATTTAAAATTCAGCAGGGAGCATCCCGATTAGCAGGCAGCTCTTGGATCAAAATGGCATAAATTAATTGCCTTTCTCTCTGGCAGTAAATATTCCTCTCTTAGCATGACTTGATATGTGTCCATTAACACAGCAATTTGGTTGAACTCTTTTTTTCTTGTAAAATGTGCTGATCAACCATTTTTTGCCTCAAATTAAAATCTCACACAAATTGTTGCAGTTGTGCAAGGGATAGACATCTCCCCATTTAAAAAAATATTTTTGAAATTGTGTTTTGAGATGGGACACAATTAACTTTGGCACTGTAACGGGAGGCTTTGAATTGTGGTGTGCATGGATAAGATGCTGCAAAGCCCATCTTGCACAGCATGCAGCAGCGCAGCATTCGCATCAGGAGCTCACTAAAATACGTAGCTTCAGACATTAACGGTCTGCGCCATCAGTTTAGGACTGATCTTTTCATGTGGGTTGCGCTCTATGTGGGCCTAGAATTTTGAGCTATAATGTCGTGTATATTTTCTGTCTTCACGTCAAATGTCTTTCATTTGTTCATTCTTTTTTAAAAGCTTGCTTTATGTCCTGCAGCTTCCCAGGACAGGAATGCTGCGACAGACGTCTCTCTGCTTAATTATTTTACTGGGCGTTAAGTATTCACTTGCCTTCCTGAGCCTAGCACGAAAACCGTCAAAGTCAAAGCCAGGAAAATGAACTGTTGAGTACCACAGAGCAACAGGCAGTTGCTGAGTAGTGGTATTTGTCTCTGTGGACGCAAGTACTATATGGTTCTCTCAGGTCTTCAAAGTGGGGGCTTTGCATATTTTGAGAGATTTTTCACGCCAGGAGAGCTGCATACAGCCTAGAGAGATGCTTGAGGGCGATCCCAGATGCAGGCTCCCCTCTCCCACCTGATATTTTGCATTGCTCTTCAATTATTCCCTCCTATTTAAGATTTGGGGGGGAGATGAGAGGTTGGGATGGGCCCCCCTCACAAGCCTGACCTGCAAACGCCAGAGCTGCACGCTGAAGTCCAGGAGGTCTGTCCCAAATCCCAGCATCTCTTCAGTTGGAGCAACTTCAGGACGTAACCTCAGCCCACCCCCTGCCCACAGCATGGGTCGCAGTTTGAGAGCGTAATTGCTAAGCAAACACTTTTGACTTAAAAATGGGATTTAGGCTAATGCTTTCATCCATGTTACTAATTGCACTGGGGATTAGTTGAACCTGTAATAGCTTTAAAAATTGGTATTTAAGCAGTGTGCTATTGTAGATTTTTTTTTTTTTTAAACTTTTTACATATTTCTCTGTCTCAAATTATCATCGTCCAAGTTTCGCTATGGTTTTTTGTGCTTCTCTTGAAAAAGGAACGGAAACTGAGCTGGGGGAAAAAAAAAAGCATAAAAACATGTAGAGAATCAGATATCTCCTTGGGAATCAAACTGAGAGCTGAGAGAATTTATAACTTGCTTCTGTAAAGAAAGTTGTATGAAAACTAGGACTTAGCCTGCACTATTAAAAAGAGAATTAAGTATTTCTGGAGTAAGAACAGCTTCTTGCTGTCTTTGGATAGAGATCCTGCTTGCGAGGTGGGGAGGTTGGCGCTCGTCGTGCCATCGAGCAGGAGGGAGCCTGCATCACCAGTCAGGTCGTGCCAATGTAAAAACCACAGGCAATAGCTGAAAACCACTGGAGGCAAATGCTTTTATGGGAAAGGAATGATAATTTGTCTCTCTTGCACTGCCAGTGTAGCAAGTCCAGTAACAGGGTTCTAGCAGCAGCAGGCATTTGCTGGTTCATCATGGAAGGAGTCCTTTCCCTTCTCCGAGGAGCAGGGCTCACTCGGCAAATGTCTAAGTAAATGTTCTTAAAACTGTTGTGATTTTAAAATTTTTTTTCTTATTTTTTTCCCCTTCCGCCCAGTTTAGTACCTTCTATTCAGGGAGTCTCATAAGCCTCAGCCCGTCCTCTCCAATTCCCCCTTTTCCCATAGGAAACGTTAACAATAGTATTACTGGAAAAGACTGTGTGCCTCTCTATATGTGTGAAATAAGCCCCTTTCCCAAAATAATGAAAAATACCTGAGGTCAGTGGTACTCGGCATCTCTGGTGATGCCCCTTTCTGTGTCCTTGCCTGTGACTGTGGTCCATCTCCCTTGAAAGCCTGGCCCACGGAGCCCTGAATTTCTCTTGCCGTTCCCAGCATAGCAGCCTCGCTCTTTACCTGCGGGTGACGCCTTCTAGCTCTGAAGGCATTTGGTTTGTCTTGGTGTCTGTCAGGGTAGCAGCTTCCGCCTAGCGGGGGCTCGTTTTGGATTCACATCCCCAGCGCCTGGTGCTTTGATCGGGTATGTTTGCAGGGTGTGCTGCAGAGACCCTGGCGGTATGACCTGCGGAGGAAATCAGTCGGAGCCCAGCAGCAGAAGCCAGAGCTGCTGTTGCCTCCCAATGTCCACAGAGTCCTTGCTTCAGTCCTTGGGGACTGTCTCAAAAGCCATCTATTCTGGCAGGGATTATTTTGCTTAACTGCGTGCACGTAGCCTAATTCCACTGCTACCGAAGTGGAATAACTCCTTAGCCTGGCAAATGTGCGCTGAGAATGAGGTGCGTAAGAGGGGTTGGACCATACTAATGTTGCCTTTGTGTGCTCAGGCGAAACTGGCATCGGCAAGTCAACGTTGATGGACACTCTGTTCAACACCAAGTTTGAAAGTGAACCTGCGACGCACAACGAGCCTGGTGTGAG
The DNA here is from genome assembly GCF_047370975.1 of Nipponia nippon. Taxonomy (NCBI): domain Eukaryota; kingdom Metazoa; phylum Chordata; class Aves; order Pelecaniformes; family Threskiornithidae; genus Nipponia; species Nipponia nippon. Next base: position 81,423,674 of record NW_028262380.1, on the reverse strand, counting down.
ATTGAAAGCCAGGAGTTACGAGCTCCAGGAGAGTAATGTCCGTCTGAAGCTGACTATTGTCGACACGGTTGGATTTGGCGATCAAATTAACAAAGATGACAGGTAAATTTATTTCTGTCAGGAGAGGGAATCCTTGCGCTGGTGTGCTCTGAGATCAGGAGGGCCTGACCCTGTGTGGGGAGTAGGTCCCTCACTGTTCCTGAGGGTGTTTCCCGATCCAGGCAGCCGGCATCGCTCGCCCCATGAGACAGGTAGAAGTGAGGAGAAACTGAGGGGAGGAACCCACAGCTCAGCTGAGAACTGAAACTGTGTTTCTGCCCTCCTCGTCTCTGTGCAGCTTAGTTGAAGTCTCCGCTCGAGTTGAAACCTGTAAATATTTGAAAGCATGAGTTCAAATTGCAATGAGATGGCATCTTTTAGGGAGCTGGAATTCAGATCGTAGTTCCTGTTCACACCAACCTGCAATGTTCAAGTACAAGTGGGTTTTACTTCAACGTTGTACTTGGGTGCTGATTTTCTTGTTGCATGCATGCAGTACGTGTTCTGGGCAGCCTACGCAATCCCTTGTGTCCATCCATATGGACTTTCTCTGTAGTGTTAGATCCGGTTGTTCCGTGATCATGGCTAATATGCTAATTAATGCAGTTCCTATACCTTAAAGCCATATATTCCCTTGTTGCCGTAATCCCAGCTGCGTCTGAAGGGTTGTTTGCAATCCTCCTCTCTGCCCCTTGCCCCGTGAGGGCGTGCTGGCCGGCAGCGTGCGCGCTGACCAAAAGCTATGAGGGCACTAGGTAGATAGATAGCATAGGCTCTTTGGAAATGCAAACTTAACATCAAAGTTTCCACCAAGATCCCTGTTAGCATGGAGATTGAGCAGGTTCTTCTTACTGTCCCATTGGGAACTGGGGTTGTTTAGCCTGGAGAAGAGGAGGCTGAGGGGAAACCTTATCGCTCTCTACAACTGCCTGAAAGGAGGCTGTAGCGAGGGGGGGGTCGGCCTCTTCTCCCCAGTAACAAGCGATAGGACGAGAGGAAACGGCCTCAAGCTGCGCCAGGGCAGGTTTAGGTTAGACATTAGGAAAAACTTCTTCACCGAGAGGGTGGTCAAGCATTGGCACAGGCTGCCCAGGGCAGGGGTTGAGTCTCCATCCCTGGAGGTATTTAAAGAACGGATAGATGTGGTGCTCGAGGACATGGTATAGATGGACTTGGCAGTGTTAGGTTAACGGTTGGACTCGATGATCCTAAGGGTCTTTCCCAACCTTGACGATTCTATGATTCCATAAGGAAAACTCTGTAGATTTTTATAAAAGATTTTACAATGCTTTATTTCTGTGACGCTTCCTTGCTGCTTGACCCGACACCAAAATGCAGCTGTTGCCTCCGCTTTGCAGCTCCTGCTCCTAAATAATGCTACAGAGCCGAAATGGCGAGGGGCGCGTGCCGGCTGGGGGCAGAGCTCTGCATGTCAGACGCTGCCATATGCTGTCGGGCGCGAACAAAAGCTGCTCAGAGGAGCAGCAGGTGCTCGGAGCGGGGATGCTCTGCAGCTCGTTACTGCCAGGTCGCTTTGCATTTGCTTCATTCGGCAGGCAAGAAGAGCCAGCAGTATCGGTGGTGAAGCCCCTCCAGCTTCCCGCTCGGGCAGTTGGAGAGAGCGGCAGTCACAGGGCAGCAGGGCTTAGGGAGAGCTTTTGTCCTCCTGCTGTGTCCCGACACACATGGCTGCGGTGGGTGGGATTTCCTCTGTGCTCCTGGTTTGAGTCCTCCCAGTGCTTTTTAGCTCTGCTTTTTTACGGTGCTTTCTCTAATACGATCTCCCAATGTAAGGCCTTATTGCTTTCTTTGCAACATGCCTCTGTCTGAGGTTTTTGAGGTCTCACGCGTGGAGACAGAATTTCCAAAAGCAAAGAAACCGGAGCAGCAGTCGTGTTAGAAACCCACCTCGTGACATTTGCGCTACCCTCTGTGCCTGCGGATTAACAGGCGGTGCTCAGCACTGTCTTACGGGTCTCTGTGGCCCTCACGCAGCGCTGGCTGTCTTTTGCTATAGCTCTCGCTTGGTAAATCGTGCAAGATTCTGCTCTGCTGCACCAAGGGTTTTGAGCAACTGCTCAAACAGCTTCCTGGGTGTTGATCAGCGACCTGTGTTGTCCCAGGAGCGAATGCCCTGTTTTTCTGTACCATGTTTTCTCTCTTCAGCTACAAGCCAATAGTAGAATATATCGATGCGCAGTTTGAAGCCTACTTGCAAGAAGAGCTGAAGATCAAGCGATCCCTGTTCAATTACCACGACACCAGAATTCACGCCTGCCTATATTTCATTGCACCAACCGGACACTCGCTGAAGTCCCTAGACTTGGTCACCATGAAGAAGCTCGACAGTAAGGTACTTGCTGCTCGTGTTGTGACCCTCGCATGGCCCTAGTAGTGCTTTTATGATCTTGCCACAGGCTTAGTTAAACTGCTCAGAAAAATACCCTCTGTTTTTAGCAGCGGGGAACTGCAGAGGTGCCATGTGAAAACTTGACCTTGGGCTACCTGCTAGAATGGGTCATTATTCACTGATTCATGTGCTGCAGAGGTTTGTTAAGAGTTTGGGCTCCTGCCCTCTTGCAGTCCCATCTCGGGTTAGGAAACTTGGCCGCTTGCTCCACAGCTATGCTATAAAGTTAGCAACCTGCGAGCAGGAAACTGTATTTATGAGGATGCATTAGGAGACCACTGTTCTTTTTGCTTTTTTGGGGGTTAACAGTGACAGGTGACAGATTTGTTCACTACTGAAAGGTCAGTTGGCTGTTGAAAAAGAGAGAAAAGTGTGGTTGCCTCCTTAAATGCATAAATAAAAATGAGAGGTTGAAGTTGAACTCTGCTAGTTCTAGCACTCAAAGACACGGTTGCCATCTCTATTTCACTTTGTCCGACAGATTAATTAGGTTCTTGTACAAAACCTGATTTGCGAACTGTGTGAGAGATGAGAAATACATCTAAAACACTTGAGGTCATCTTACTAATCAATGAAAAACAAATCAAAATGCTGTGTCTGCGTGCTCTGACTGGATCCAGCTAGACACAAACAGTGATTTGATCTTCCACGGCAAATGTAGTGTTGTTCTAACCATAATCTGATAAACGGGAAGAATCTGAATAAATACATTACTTGCCATGTGCTTTTTCAGTTACCCTCAGGAGTAGCAAGAATGGGAAACGAGCTGGGTTTAAACCATGGTGTTCTGCTAAATACTTTCAGGGAGGTTTCATCTCTCTTGTTCTAGGGAAAATAACCGAGGTACCAATGTAAAACCTGAGTATTTAAACTGCCCTTTCTCTGTGCTTCTTTACATCATGATTAAGCAATGTAAGTCAGTCCACCTTGCCCCTTTGGCTCGTTGGATCCTGATTTTGCAGAAGATAAATGATGACAACGGTTCTTTATTTCCTAGAGTGGCCTATCGATTGGGTTTCATGCAGTGATGGAGAAGGATTCCTGCCCTGTTCAACTTTAAATAGGGTTATGGAGATTGACTCAAAGTGAGCTAATTGGCATTCGTGTTCTAGCTCTTGGCAAAGGGGGATTTGATAACTCCAGGCCATCCTCCAAACAGAATTAAGCCATGTAATGTAAGAGGATTTTCAAGTACTGTAGTTAAAATCCGTTCATATAGGTCAACATCAACATCTTCCTCACTACAATTTCTGTTTGCTGTTGCAAGGAAAAGCAAATCCTGCAACATCAAAAGCAGAAATTGTCCATCTGCGGGGAGCAGAAAGGGAAAGAAAGCAGGGTTCCTCATCCCTAATGCAGTCTTGCCCTCGTGGTGCTTGCTGTGCATCGATCCATTTGGCTCCACTGAGGGTACCGTGCTATCTCCCATCGCCTCCTAGAGGGTGTTGCTGTTTGCCATCCTGCTGCCAGTGTTGCGAACAGCCTATCTAGGGAAGGGAGGCAGTAACTTCTTTTTCGTTTCTGTGTTAACCCCATCACGCAGTTCCTTTGGATGATGGTCCTAGAGCGGTGCAGGGGTGGATCGACCCTAGCCCCGCAGTACAGCGGTGTATGGGAGCACGTGAGGGCATGCAGGCGGAGGAAGCGTGCCTGTGTTACTGCCGGCCCCCACCCCGTGTGTAGCGCGGTTGGATGCGGACCATCTGCTTCCACCTCCAGAGGGACAGCAGCAGCACTGCTGCCCCCCGGGTGTCCCTGGTAACACCCCAGCAAACGCCCACGGGAGGCTATTGTCTGAGCGTGTCGCTTGCAGTCATCCAGCCCGCTGCGGCATGGAGGAGAAGTGCCTAGGTGGTAATTTCCTTTTTTTGGAACAGCTTGTGATAATCTGTGACAGTGTTTCCTGTCCGGCCCGTTCGGATGAGGAGGGGAATACGACAGGGCAGGAAATAGCATGTTGCCAAATCGCATTTGACTTCTTTTTAAGGCCATCATCGCTGCTGCCTGAAAATCCTGTCGCTGCTCTCCGTCCTCTCCCGGTGATGCAACATGTGCGGTTCTGTAGGTGGAGGTGCTGTCTTTGTCTTGCAGGTGAACATCATCCCCATCATTGCCAAGGCTGACACCATCGCAAAAAACGAGTTGCACAAGTTCAAGAGTAAAATCATGAGCGAGCTGGTCAGCAACGGCGTCCAGATCTACCAGTTCCCGACGGACGAAGAGACGGTGGCTGAGATAAATGCCACGATGAGTGTATGTTTTTTCGGGAGGGTTTTTGCTTCCCTTGGTTTGCGTGGGCCCATCCTTGATGGTAGGGCCCATTGTACCGTGTTTCTTTTGGCTTTAAAACCGCAGTCTAAGTCCAGATATCAGGCTGGCCAGAAGGCTTTTGGAGCTGGAGATACCTGTCGCACGTGGGCTGCCTGGCCTGATATGCTTCATTGTCTGACAAACGCTTCTTCTCTGGGCATTTTTTCATATCCTTCCCCTGTTGCAGTATTCCCGTCTCGGGAAAGGAAGAGGATGGGAGGCAGAGCCCCGACGCGGTCAGGGCAAAGGGCTGCGGTTTGGGTTTCCTGTCCCAAACGACCACTTGTTGCTCAGCGGGGGGTGATTCACTTCTGCCTTTGTTTTGCTTTCCGGTGAGAGCGGGGGCATCGTCAATGAGTTCCAGCTCTTGGCAGGGCCAGCGGCCATCAGCGGCAAGGGCTCCGGCTTCTACCTCCTTCCCCTTCCTCTAGCAATAGGGGTGGGATTTGAGGGCCAACAGGGCTGTGGTAGACCAAACGTTTTAGTGGGGTTTACAGAGGGGAAACAACTGTTTCCCATGGGCCTGACGTGGAGCGCAAGGGGAGGAACCTGAGCTCAGGGTTTCTGGCAGTGACGTGCATCACGGCAGTGCTGACAGGGCCCTTGGGTGGCTTTAGCGAGGCACGTAACACCCAAGAGGACGTGCCAACCCCGAAGCAAGTGCGCTCCAAAGCAAGTGCAAAGTTGAGGTTGGGTTATCTGCATCCTTACAGGGAATGGAGGCGTCAAGATGAAGCTGTTTCCTTGCAGCTTGAAGGTTTTCGTGAGTTTCCCTGCACAACTCCTTGTAGATGGGCAGTTGTCACATCTACCTGGATATCGGAGCCTCTCCAAACCTCTGTATTGCCTCCCTCTTTTCCCGGTGTTGCGTTCTTGGCAGGGAGAAGCTGGCACAGAGGAGGGACGTGGCTCTGCCAGGGTGCAGCATGTGTTTTGCTGCCTTCTGATGCGGCCCGGCTGCTGGGAAACTCCTTTGCCAGTTAATCACATCTCCTCTGCCACTTGGCTGCTTCCTCTCCCGCCCAGCCTGGGGCCGCGGCCTGGCCGACACGGCACCCGCTCCCGGAGCTTGTGCCCAGCCCGTGTGGATGCTGTGAAGGCAGGGAGAGCGCTGCGGGGGTGGGCTGGTGGCAGAGCCCAGCTCCTGCCCGGCAGCAGCCACGCTTCTGGGAGCAGATCCCAGATTGTCACCACCACACTCGCAGAGAGACTGGGACGTAGCAGAGCTCGGTGACTCAGACACATCGGCCCGGGGCTGGGTCGACTCCGCTCTTCCCCTTCCTCACAGCTTTGCCCTCTTTTTAAGAGGAAGCTTTAGAAGTTATTTCTAGCAGCAGAAACACCCTGAATTTTTGGTCTACCTTCCTTGGGAGGATGTACTTTATTTTTTTTATTGTTTGATAGTTATTTGTCCTCAGTGTTCAAATTCAGTTCCCGTTTGTAAGACTTCTTCTGTGCTTAAGATAGTCATGCTTCGTAATTACGTGAAAAATATGTACGTCTCTCGTATTTTTAGGAGTTTAGAATTTTGGACTTAAAGTCTGAGTAGGTTTCTTGTGCAGGCGGTCCTGTTGCTCTTTCTAAAGCACCAAATGAATTGCCAAGGCCTTTAAGCAACTTAAACCCAGCACAGCTGCCACAGTAAACAGCTTGCTTCAGAAACAATCCCTGGCAAGGCAACAAAGGAAATCCCTAACCTTATTGTCCCTTTCCTTTTGTAGGTCCACCTTCCTTTTGCTGTAGTTGGCAGCACTGAAGAAGTGAAGATCGGCAATAAGATGGCAAAAGCCAGGCAGTACCCCTGGGGTGTTGTGCAGGGTATGTTACCGAAAGCACAGATAACACCTTGTCATCCTGTCTCGTTCTGATGAAAGGTGCATTGATCTCTAGGTGGTCCTTATTGAAATCGAGATCACAGCTCTAAGACTCCTCCTTAAAAATCAGGGCTTTGCAACCTTGATTTAATCATGGAGGGGGTTTGGCTGGAGGGTGGTAGTGTCAACCTAGCCATTGGCTTTGGGAAAGAGCAGGGTAACGTTCCTAGGAGATGCTAAATAACTATCGTGAAAAATGACAGCTTAAATCTCCAGTCTCTGTTGCTTATGCTTTTCTGCCAGCAAAAAAGCGTGAGCAACTGGGAAGGCTTGGACAGCGGAGTGGTTCGGTTTGGACCTTGCACACAAGCCTGAACGCAAACATGTAGCTGGGGGATTTTCCGGGGAGGTCAGCAGGTGCTCTGCCCTCTCAGCTTGAACTAATTCAACGCTGACTGCTTGGTATGTTTTGTCCCGGTATCGTTAACTCTGGACATGCAGCTTTAGTACGCGGTCCTCCGTGAAGCCAGCCAAAAGCCCCTTTCTGTTGGGGAGCAGAGCGTGGTTAGGGCTGCGTTTGCAACCAGGCTGTACTGACGCTGCCAAAGATAAGGTTGGTCCTTGCTTTCCCAGCTGGTGCTGAGAAGTACAGGGTTGAGACAGTGGTGGTCTGCTTGTGGCTTCAGTTGTGTGTCCAGTTGGAGAATGGCCCAGCGAGCTGCAGGGGAACATTCGCAGGGAAATTCTGCAAAACTCAGAGTTTTTATCAATAATACCAACAGACCCTGAAGCAGCTTCAGACTTAATGTCTTCAGCTGTATACAGCAGAAGATAATACTGGGAATAACTCACAACTAGTAAAGAAGTTGGTATGTTTGAGAAGTCTCGGACTTGACATGTATCCTGCTGGGTTCTTGCTGCTCCCAGGAAACCAGGACCAGATAGTCAAAGAGATTTAGTTGAGTACCAGAGAGGCTTTAAAGATCTGGCCCTGAACTGCCCCTTTGCAGAGACAGCTGGTCTGGTCGGAAGGGGAGCAGCTGGAGTGCTTCGCCGGGTCCCCGGAGGCACGCTGTGGAGTTGTCTGTTAGCAGCAGAGATGCCTGCTGCTTGCCGTTGCATCTTAACGACAAGACTTCCACTCCTTGCCTTCAAGCATACCCAAATGGTTTGCCCGCGCTGAAGCGTGCAGTCCTCCTCCGGCTGCAGGCCCTTCGCAGACTCAGCAGCTTGCTCACCCAGGGGCTGACCGGGGGCACAGGAGCCACTGCTCTGAATAGAAGTTGTTGTGGGAAGCCATGTTATACCCTGTGTGCTGCCTCCCTTCAGCGCCAGGAGCAGGGGTTTAGGGCTCCTTCGTAAGGTTAGCTGGCATGGAAAGGGTATGGCATCTCTCGTGGGGTCTTCTCGTCGCCTTTCCTTTCCCTACTGCTGCAAACTGAGACTGCTGCCCGCCTGGGCCCCTGTTGGTGACTTGGATTTAGAGTGGATTTGAGTGGGAAGTGAAATCCTGTGTGCAAATGGATCATCACCTTGCTGGTGCAGAAATGCATGGAGAGACAGGAGCTCTGTGACAGATGGGCAACGCAGAGATCTTGCAAATCCAGTGAAAGGCCTTGAACTGGTGCCTGTGTGTGTTGGCGTGGCATGGTTTCACCCCCAGTTCAGCAAGGCATTTTGGTGTAGGCTGACTTGGAGTTGTGCTTGTGTGCCTGAAGAATTCTCAGGCTTGCTAAACTGGGGCCTGGGGCCAGGGAAAGGGAGGACCTGGCTCCTGGGTTTAACGTTCTCTCTGTGGATGATCTGTCTCTTTTTGCAGTTGAAAATGAAAATCACTGTGACTTTGTGAAGCTGCGGGAGATGCTGATCCGAGTGAACATGGAGGACTTGAGAGAGCAGACGCACACCCGACACTACGAGCTGTACAGGCGCTGCAAACTTGAAGAGATGGGATTCAAGGACACGGATCCGGACAGCAAGCCTTTCAGGTAGGAAAACATAACTCAGGCCTTGCACAACCAGAGAGATTGGAGGTTTTGGGGTTGCCGATGTTTGCCGGAACCAGGGAGCAAGCGGCCATGGTCACTTAGAGCAGCCGAGACCTCAAGTGTGGCTGGGGAGGAGAACCTTGTGCAATGCAATCTGACTCTCAAAGCCTAGGAGATCTGTATGGGATTTTTTTTTTTTCTCCGCTCTTGCTCTTCCTTTCCTAAACCCTGGGGAACGGTCCAGTCTGAAGTGAAGCTCGTGGTCATCTTCCTACAGGCAGTACTATGAGCTTCATGGAGACTTGAGTGAGTCTGTTGAATGGCGAGCTTGTTAATCACTTCAGAAATTCCTCCTGATGCTTTTTGCCCTTGGAGGAGGGCAGGTTTTGAGACGGTCGGGTGATAGATTAGCACTCCCTTTCCTCTACTGCAGACTCAAGTGTGTTTTGCAGCCAGCTTGCTCTGCTGCAAGTCAGGGCCGCGTGCAATTGCTGGGCTTAAAGTGCAGCTGTGTCCATGCTGAGCTGAAGGCGGCTCGTGCGTTGAGGTATAGCTGGTTACCAAAGGGGAGATCTGGGGATAAATGTTCTTATTGACCCTCCCAGAGCTTTTCACAACTGGGCCAAGGCGCGCTGTGAAGAGGGTGCCGTGGTCTGATGCTTGAGGTTTGGCTTTTTACTAAGTACAGAGTTTATGCCGTCTGACAGCTTTATTGGTCTGAAGCCCAAGTCGTTAGCCAGGGACAACAGCTGTGTGGGAATTTGGGAGGGAGTGTTTGTTTTCTCCGTTCGTTTCCTGTTTCCCATTCCTCCCCGGCTTTTCCCCAATAACTGCACCCGCTGCCTCAGCAGCATCCCACGCTCCTCGCTGCCCCAGGGGAAGGCAGTCCGAGTTACATGTGCATCAGTGTGGGTTTATCCCCCCCATAACACACGTGCGTGTCAGGAATTGGCGTGCCAGTCTCTGAGACGGCAGCCACGCAGCTGGCTTGCGCGGGTCACGAACGTGGTTCATCTCTGATCCTCAACGGGGGAAAGCCAGGTGGGCTCCAGAGCAGCGGGCAGAGCGGGGGCCTTGTGGTCACGTTTCTGGAAAAGAGCACTCCGTGGTGAGCCCGGCAAGGTCTGCGCTACAACACGGGGTTTGCATCAGTTCAGGGTTTTATTTGTGACTTGCTGAGTTTATGCAGCTGCATTTCCTTTGTGGCACAGAAACTCGGCTGGGATCAGTCGAGCCCAGTTCTGTTACTAAGCCCAAGTGTGGAGCTTTATTGGATTTCCTTTCTGGAGAGCAGTGGCTTAAGATGGGCTCAGCCCTTCCCTTGGAGGAATCTGAGGAATTTCCATTGCTTCCTGTACACGAGGCCTCTTTTGACCAAGCTATAAGTAGAAAGGAAATGAAAACGTACAGAATTTCTCCATCTGGTACGTGCTAGTTCAGAACAGTTCGCTCTGGGTGCCTCCTCCCTCCAATAAACAAACAAAACCCATGATCCCAAGCTGTTTGGCCGAGGCTGATGTATATCTGAAATGAGGAAAACAGTAGGTTTGGTTCTTTCTGTTCTTCCTTTGGAGATCAGGGATCAAAGGCATGCCTTCCCCCTGGGTCTGGGCCCTGGGAGCCACAGGGACCATTGCTTTTCAGCCAGGAGCAGGGAGCCTTTTGTAAATCGCAGGGTAAGCAGGGCAAAAGACCCCAGCAAACCGCTGGTGCTGTGTGGGCGCTTGTGCGAGATGTGAAAAAGGGGGAGGCTGGCGACGGTTGTGAGACCCACCTTGCTGGCAGAACCCGCACCGCTTGTCTCAGGTGAGGAGGGAGCACCAGTGCCCCTATAGGCATCTGCTCCATGAAACGGGGCCCTCTGCACAGAGACCCGTCTGTTGTGGGCTGGTTTCTCTGCTGCTCCGGTTAATTTTCTCAAAATACTTTTTAAAAAAAGAATATTATTTGCAAGGGCATCATTCAGTGTGTGGGTGTGTGTTGGGGAATCGAGTTACTCTTGTAATCTAGGTTCATATATTTGTATACTTAAAAAGTAAATTCCCTTGTCATCTGTGTCTGTGAGAAGCTGCAGGGATCCCAGTTGGTTTGGACTGTTATTCCTTAGGGCTCTAAGTGGTTTTTTCATATGCAGCCTGGAGTTGCTGGGCCAGTTTCTCCGAGAATTTTGCTTCCCTGGAAGTCGGAGTCACTTCAGTAGAGGATTAAGCTTGCTGGCTTTAGGTTAGTGCTAAGTTTTTACGCTCAAAGCTGGGATTAGCATTGAACCTGGGACAATTTAACAGCAAGCCCCTGCCACCCTCGCTCCTGCCAGCATTTTCCTGCTTGCCCATCACCTGGCATTGTGTCTTTGGAAATGAGCTTTGCAAGAAACTGGTTGCAATCCAGGATACAGTTAGCAGTGTGTAGAGATTTCTGTCCCGGTCTGTAAGGCTGTGCTGCTCCCTAGTACAGTGTGTCACTAACGGCAGATTCAAGTTTTGCTCACTGAGCAGTGAAGCCTAATTTGCCCTCAGGGTTTTCCTAGGCTCTAGCCAGACCCTTCAGAAGGGTTTATGAATTTAAGTTTTGGTGTCCGCAGTCAGAGGATTAAACCCAAGATGGAATTCTAGTGAGGTTTTGATTCGAGTGTTCTGATCTTTATCTGCTGTGAGTGGTCTGGTTCTTGATTTAGTTACGAATCCAAAGATGTTTCTTGCCCTGTTCTCCCATGGAAAAGATTTTTGTCGGTTTTAGAGTCAGCGTTTTTTGCTTCAACCTGTGGGAAGCTGGTGTGGTCAGCTGGAATTGTGCGATTCCGCCGGGACGGCCAGCGCTGTGCAAGAGCAGCTCTGGGCACCCTGTCTGTGGAGTGTTCTAGGAGGCAACTCAAGTGCCCATCAATTAGCAGCGTTCAGCCCAAGACTTGGGGTTGTCTGTCAAATTTCGTTCCCTAGCTCAACACACCCTGCCCTGCCACCTGAAAAAAATACCGAACAACAAAACCAGTCAACAGAAAAGCCACTAAAGATCCCACCATGTGCCAGGAAAGGCAAAAACTTGGCTTTAATGGGATTAAGATGTTCCCTTAGCCCAGTGGTTAATGTGTTCCTTAGGCACGTGGATGCGAAGTATCTGTGTGATGTCAGTGGAGTTTTCATTTAAAAAAATGCATTTTCAAACAAGCATCTTGAGGGGAAATAGTTATCATTCCCACACTATCATTATGGCTGAAATATCTGAATCCATTTAAGGAATAAAATGAAGAGGAATTTGGCATCCAGAGTTCCTAAGAGGAAAATCTCTGAGGTGCCTGGGCAACATATTTTGTGTCCCAAATCTTTGCTGCGGTATCTCGGTGCTGGGGAAATAAAGGAACGCCAAGAAGTAGAGGGGGAATAAAGGAATGAAGGAATCCAGTTACGTGGTTATTTGGAGGAGGAACGCCGCTACTCGTTCGCAAGGGCTTAGCCTCCCTTGACAGCTAAAGGAGAAAGAGAGGTCTCCCAAGGTGGCTTTACCTAAATAAAGCTCCTGGTCTTAATCCATTGGCAATGAGTAGTGAAAATTTCTTTTGCTCTCTGTCAGTGTCACGCTTAATGAACTGCATAAAGCCAGATTTCGCGCTCTGATATGCCCGTGTCTGTCCCACAAATCTTGCGCTTCAAATGAAGAGCTTCAGGAGAAGTGAGAAGGCACGAGTCAAACCGATCACAAGCCACGTGAGCATCAGGGATCGCTGTAGGTGCTCATGTAGTGGCTGTTTATTTTCGAGGACAGTCATCCTGCCTGCTAAGTGGTTTACAGGGTCCTGAACAGTGTGCTGGTTTTTTCCTTGCTAATTTATCTCCCACTGCTGCCACCTAGCAAGCTAGGACTGGTTTTGGTGGAGGTGTTCATGCCTCTGTTGTAGTCAGGGACCTCTGACGATCTTTTCTGACAAGACAATACGGTAAGATCACCCAAGGCTGGAAACTCATGACTCTGCTTGAAACACAGCTCTGACTGTTTGTTTTTTCTGTGTTTTTAACAGTCTCCAAGAGACTTACGAAGCAAAGAGGAACGAATTCCTGGGCGAACTCCAGAAGAAGGAGGACGAAATGAGGCAGATGTTTGTTATGCGAGTGAAGGAGAAGGAAGCCGAGTTGAAGGAAGCAGAGAAAGATGTGAGTAAATTGTAACTCAGAGGACTGTGTGTGAGGGTTCAGGCTGGGGCTTTTCCAAGACAGCCCTGAGAAGCTGAGCATCCAGATTCCAACATCAAGCCTGCAAAGGTGCTTGCCGTGCATAAACAGGCCCAAGAAGCAGATAGGAACTCAGTTCCCAGTTGTGCTGTGGGCTTGTGGTGTGCCCCCATCAGCCAAGTCCTCAGCCACTTTTCTGTGCCTGTGAAACGAAGCAGGAGTATTGCCTGGGTTTGGGCAGCTGGAGGGGGGATATATACCACGGAGCAAGCGGGAGGTGCTGCGGTGGGACAGGAGCAGTGGCTGTGGCTACGTAGCCCACAGCAATGCCAGCCTTGCTATGCTGAGGGAGTCCTCTCTGCGCTCTCACCTCTTCAGTCCCACCCGAGGGAGAGAATATGTTTGCTGCTCAAAGTAATGTTAATTTGCAGTGGATCTTCAGCTGTGGTACAGCCAGCGCCGCCCTTTAGCAGTCACACCTTTCTGGAGACTTTCAGTAGGTAGGTGAGGACTTCCCAGAGGGCTGTAAGTCCCACTCGGCGTAGTTGTAGAGCGACGTGACAGAGCTCTTTGAGAGCAGCCCCACCGTGATTTGGTCGGTGTGCGTAGGTCAGCACTGATTGCTGTGGGACAGCGAAAACGTAGATGTTGTGCTAGGGGAGGGAGCTGTTTCTTGGGCCTCACGGAGGTGTGTGTACTTCTGCAGAGGTTGAGAGAAGAGCCCCAGAGAACATTATCGCCCCAAACGGCCACGTTTTCTTGCTTTGCGCGAGCATAAGAGTCCACTAGGTACAAAGCAACGAGGGCTGGAACATGGGCGTTTGGAAGTGTCCAGAGACCTGTCATATTCCTACAGCAACTTAAATTCCCACCGTCTGTGTGTGTGTGTGTTAATTGCAGGACTTGTCTCACGAAGTCAGGTGTGCTTGGGACAGGCCAATGCCTTGTTATTAGCACAGCGAGACCTCAGTGCCAGCAGAACTGCTTCAGGCATCGTTACCAGTAATCGGGGTGAAACGTGCTTCTCTTCCCGTCCAATTCTCATTCTCTCTGTCCCGGCAGCTTCACGAAAAGTTTGACCATCTAAAGAGGACTCACCAAGAAGAGAAGAAAAAAGTGGAAGACAAAAAGAAGGAACTTGAGGAAGAGCTGAACAACTTTCAAAAGAAGAAGGCAGCAGCTCAGCTATTACAGTCGCAGGCTCAGCAGGCAGGTTCTCAACAAACCAAGAAAGACAAGGACAAGAAAAAGTAAGCGGATGTCACCCACGTCCTTTGTAGGGTTTTATTACAGTTTGGGAGGTTATTTTTTCTTTCTTGCTGCATGTCTGTATTTGCTTTTCCCCATTACCAGACTGGAAACGGCTTTTATCAGCCTGATCAAATAAAATATTTTTTTCTAAAGGGTGGGCCAGGGACATGATCTTAATTTTTCTCTAGAAGAGTACCTTCAAATTTTATGTCGAAGTCTGACTGGTATGGGAGAGCAATCGAATGGTGGAACTTTGACCTGCGATCTGTCCGGCATCTTATGGAACAGCTCTGGGATGTTCCGGCCTCAGATTTATCTGCCTGAGCCAAAAGTATTAAGGGGGTCTCTACCCATCCTTTCTTTCACCCAAGAGCAGTCTCTAGTTCCCATTCCTTAAGGTTATAGTTGTAAGTAGAAGTAGATTAGAAACCAAAACCACCATGTTGTTTTTACATGGGAAACGCTAGTGCCAAAAGTGAGTACTTGGAAGCTTGCTTTAAAGACAAGAAGTTTTGCTTTTGTTCTTTTCAAAAAACAAACTATTACGGTACCATAGTTGCAGGTAAATGGTACTTGTGGTTGTATCGAGTTGACGTGATAAGCTAAGAAACCCATACCTTTTAGTAAAGATAATGGCACTGTTTTCTACTATTTTATATTCGTATGCTAGGAGTATAATCCTATACCCTCCCGTACTGTGAGATTCCAGCGACTTAGTGGGCACCAAGTATATCTGTGGACAGAGTCTGTCCTGTGGTCAGTATTTGGAGGCGGGATTTTCAGGTGTGCTCAGTTTGGACCTAACTCTGCTTCCGTTGAAACTGGAGGAACGTTGCCATTGACTTGGGCTCAGAGTTAGGTCACCGCAGAGCTCCGCTGAAACACTTAAGCTCCAGATTCACCCAAATTGACGTAACCTCCTTCTTGCAGCCTCTGCTTGGAGATGGCTATGTTTAGCCTGCTATTAGTGCAAGAGAGCCCTGTTTATTACACGATACTGGCTACTTCATTGTGCTTTAAAAAACAGAGCGCAAGGTCCACTTAGATGTGATGTGTACACTGAGGCCAGACGAATCTTGCGGAGGTGAAGTAGACTGCGCGTGGCTTGCTTGTATCGCGCAGCAAGACGGGTTACCGCAACAGAGGCTGCTTTGGGCCTCCTGCCCTAATTTCCATTCACTTTTTCCGTACCTAGTAAGAGGATACTCATGCAAGCCCTTTCTGGGTGATCGGTGATAATGGCGCTAGCCGATACCTACAGTCGGGAAAGCTGTAAAGATGGTAATGCAGCAAATCTCACTGGCAAAGGCTGCTTTAACCGCCCCACAAAAAAGACAGTTCCACGCTTCTCTTAAGAGCCGATAGCGAAGGGGTGCGTTCCTTAATAGACTCTGGCAGAGTAACCTACTCGATTAACACTAAGCTGTCACTGTTGGAAGAACCAAAATGCTAGTAGGGATGTGGTGTAGACACTTTTGTCTCCCTTGCTAACCTGCGAACTTTAAGCTAGGTCTGAGCTGCCTTACGGCGTGAGCCTATGGGGTTCTGTTGTAGTGCATATATACTAGCATATTTTTCTACTTCGGGAAGTTACGCTGACGCTCACTGCATGTCCCCTGTCTCTACGGCTGGTTCGGTGCCCGTCCTTTGCTTTTGCCCTTGGCTTCCCCGGGGAAGGTGGGGAGGGCCTTGGGCTAGTTCCTCAGCTGATGTAAATTGATGTAGCTCCTATGGAGCCCTGCTGCTTTATGCTAACCGAGAACCTGGCCTTCGGCACCCGCTGAAATACATAGAGTGCTTGTGTGCTGCATGCTCTGCTTGGGGAAAGAAATCATTACGGACTCCTCAGTGTCGTGCTGAACTGTAGAAACTATAAGTGTCGGCAGCTAACGTCCAAGCATGCTGAAATACCGTTCTGCGACGACGCCTGTAAATAGCATAGGCTGAAACACCGGTCTTCTCTCACGTGAGATTTCAGACACGGTGACCTGTTTCCTAAAAAGAATAGAGAATTTTGAAGACCCTTTTTCGTATCTCTTAAACAGAGTTGGTGGCTTAATATTTTTAAGAACTCTGCAGTCAGTTTTCTCACCTCTTCGATAGGAGACCAGTGCAGTATATGACGGTCTGGGGAATTTTGTAACTCGTGGCAGTCAGTGTTAGCTACTATTTGCTTCTGTGAAGTTAGCTGGCACATGCACAGTGTCGTGGGTCTGATACCTGGATGTTTCTAGCGACCGTGACAAACGCAGTTTCTGCTTTGCTGATGCATTCACAGAAATCCAGTCATGAGGAACATGCACGTGTTTTAGCGCGTCCTTTCGGTGTCGCTCCACACCAGGTGCTGTAACTGCTTCAAATGTTCTTTAGTGTCTGAATTACTAATGGAGGCTTTAAAGGGGAATGCTGATGCTTCTGCTTCATAGCACACCTTGGTTTTTTCTAAAGGCTTTACGTTCCTCCTTGCGCTCTAATGAAAAGCTGCAGTTTGTTTAGGTAAGGCTTTCAACCTTTCTCTGTGCTGATATGGACTGTGGTGGCTCTTGTGCATTTGCCAGAGGAAATCCTTGCCACGCACGATCCTTGTAGCTTCCCCAGAAAGTAATTCATGGGAATGCTGCTTTCTCAAGGTGGGATCAGATTTCTCCAACTTGGACAACGGAGACTTCCCATTGTGCTGTGCGAGCCGGAGGGAAGGCTCAGGGCAAAAGCTGCCGCTGGCCTAACTCCGTGAAGGAGAACTTGGCCCTTTCGATTGCTAGACTGTTCCTGTAGGAACAACTTGTCTTTTTGTACCTTTTTTTTTATATAATCCATTTCGCAGATTCCTGTAGCTTATGCATTTTTCATCTAAAATTGTTGCGGCTCTGGCCTGCCGACAGAAGCGTGCCGTGTTCAGGACAGCCCATCTGTGTACCTGAGACGCTTGTGTGACTGTAGTATAGACACGCGCTCGAGTACTTTCCTGCATGTGGGGCTGAGCATAGTTATCAAGCCCCTGCCGTAATTTTGGGACGGGACTGTACTTCAAACCTGAACAATCTGGAGATGGTTCCTGGCAACGGACTTGGCAAAACCGAATAGGAGCAGCAAATAGCCTTCTGGTGCTTGCCTGTTGTTTGGTAGATGGCCACATGCATGCCTCAACACGTGTCGTTGTGTTATTTGCTCGTCCTCGACGCCCCCAGGAGCCGGGACCATCTGTTTGGGCTCTGTTTCTGTTTATTTCAAGCAGCTTCTGAAAACCAGATGAGAAACCTTTTCCCAGTTTCCTTTCTAACGTAATAGTTTCCAGTCCAGTGTGACTGGTCTGGCCATCAAGGGCCATGCTTAGTCCCAAAGCCATCCGTAAGCTATAACACGCAGCTATAAGCTGAGCTGTAACACACGTGTCAGGGCCTGGCCCAACACCCTGTAAAAAGAGGGGTTTGTTGATGTCTGAAGGATCTGGCTTGGTTCTGAAAGCTGATGTGCTGAAGCGCTGGGAAAAATCACGAGGTCCAGGTCTGAGATCCCCGAGTTTGGGTAAAGGCTGCGCACGCAGCCTTCTGCAGGAGCGCAAAGCAACCCAAACTGGTCACCCGCAGCCGTACCCCCAGCCGTGCACGTTCTGAAAAAATGAAGCTTCCAGACGCCAACCCCTGTGTGGTTACAGGCTGTAACCTTGGCCAACTTACGTGGTTGGTTGCTCAGTCGTTCTGCTCCCTCGGTTATTCTTTTTGCTTTTGCTCGTCGTAGGCTGGAGTAGAGCCCAGCCTTGAGGTTTAATTTCTTTATAATTCTATAATCCATCTGCATGCCCACCCACCAGAGCGGGTTGCTGGTGTCGGCTCTCCCAGCTTTCTTTGATTTTGGTGGGGTTTTTCTCCATTTTGAGTTCAATTATTGCTAACTTTTTTGTTTTTTGTTCTTTTTTTTTAACTTGCAGTGCAAGCTTCACATAAAGCCTGTCAAGCCAAGGATGTTCCTGCATTCACCTGCTTTTGCAGTAATGTCTCTGCCATCTGTTTTCTTTCTTTTTTTCTTTTTTCTTTTTTTTTCCATTTTTTAACATGAATAACTATTAACTCATCTAATAACATAGTGGGAACAAGAAGGAAGAAGGATTGGGTAGAGGACTGTGTGCAACTGGAAGTTCAGGGGTGGGTGGAGGGACAAGATGATGATACCATGTATTTTTCTCATCAAAACCAGCCGCAGTAAATCATTGTTGCCCCCAAATTTGAACTGAGAGTCAGGACTGGATGTCAGCAGCTCGGGTGGGCGTCATTGACTGGATCAGGTCCTCGGTGCTGCTGGCCTACCCAGCTCTCGGAGGGCTGGCTGCGATAGCCCTGTGCTGAAGGGGTCCCTGCGGCCGCAGTAACCAGCCTCGGGGAATTCCTGCCGTACGAGGGTGACAGCCCAGTCCCCGGTGTGGCTAAACCCCGGAGTTTAGTCCGACCCATATTCCTTCAATCGCTAATGTGTTAGAGCAATACGAGTCCCACTGTTGCGGGAGAGGGAGGCGGGTATGTGTGTGTAGATAACAAAAGTTTAACTGACCTTGCATGCCATTACATTTGCATGATATTTTTAATTAGTTCCTGGTTTTGTTGTCTGACTCGATCGTGCTAGTTGGCTTGGATTTATTGTCACGCGCTGGCGTATTTTTACAGCCACCCTTCCAGTTCAGTGTAGTAGCTACCCGCTGAACGCTGCGGTGGGAACCGGACGGCGCTGCAGGTGCCTGGGAGAAGGACCGTTTCTCATGACTGCTTTCCATGTACTCGCCCGACTAAAACTTTTGAAATCTCACTTAAAATAGTACCTGGTTTCCAATGTGTACAATATTAGCAAGACTTAGCAGCCCTTAGGGAATCAAATGCCTGGGCAGGGGGGAAGACATAGCCTGCAACATTCTCTTAGGGCCTTCAGGAGGACTCCTGCACGCACTTAAATACAGACTCGCAAAGCTGCGGGATCCAGAATTCACGTCAAGGGAGAGAGGGCGCCTGGACATACGTCCCCCGCGGTCCCCACCGGCCCTCCTGCCCCAGGGACAATGTCCCACTCAGATGTCCCTTGAATGTGCAAAGGAGACTTAGCGTAAGCCAGGCCTTGCTCTGTGGCCAGCACGGTGTGGAAATTGGTTTGTTGAATGTGTATTTTCTATGCCATTGCTTTTCGGACAGAGCCTTTCCCTTCCTTCCCAAGAAGTGGCGAGCCATGCTTCCCCTATGACTTCTGGATTTCTTTCTCTTCTGCTGACGTACAGCCAGCGTTGCCCCTGCTCCTGGCTAGGTAGTCTCCGGTTTCTTTCTTTAAAGCACTCTTAAAAATAACTCTCTCCACCTATGTCTCGCGCACTGCGGTTCTTTGCTTGTTTCTGGGATGGAATTTCTTGCCTCGGGGCGGGGGGGGGATAAAAAAGGCAGAATGATCACCTTTTCCGCAGTGTTGGACTGGGAAATGTGTTTGGAGGTTAGGTTTTGGGTCACCTTGCTTTTTAACCCTCGCTGCTTAAACATGGCTTTGGGAAGAGGTTATCCAAACACGATGTCTTGGACAGACAGCAAAACCTGACTGGAGATAAATAAGCTGGAAATAAAATAGTTGAGCCTTTTTATCTTTTTGTTTTGTTGGGTTTTTTTGTTCTGTTTTTTTAAATTACGCCTCCTGGTCTTATAACCATAGTGCACTTTTCGTCAGGTTAAATAGGTTTGCTAGGGGGCCGTTTGGCAAAAACGGAGCTGTGGTTCTTGTGGCTTCTGGCAAACCCAGCTTTAAAACCTTGAGTTATCAAGGAAGAAGTTTGGGTTCTGGCATGGGTTTTTTCCAGTCACTTCGTAGGCGCATCAGGGCATGCTTGTGGCGGTATGCTTTGCTGTAGCTGTCTCTGTGTGCGTCCTCTTTATCATTACCAGCATTTTGTGCCAAGTAGAAAACTTAATTTTAACATTTATTTGTCCTGCTTCATTTAACAGCCCTTCAATGGATGTTTGGCAGGGGAAACCAGCTAAGTCTAGCTATGCCTTTTTTTTTTTTTTTTTTTTGACAGAAAGCTGTGGCCAAGTGCATGAATGTATTTTTGGTTGGGTTTCTTTCTCCAGCAAAAAGCAAGCTCTTTTGGAGAAACTGGGAATAAACTGTAAACTTGCAAAAGTTAAAGGTACTGTTTTGGTTTTTTGCCAAAGGAGACATTAAGGACTTTTTCTTTTTCCTCCTTAAACCCCTGGGCCATGTTTAGCTTGTGACTGCTGCGCTTCTTTCTTTTCTTTACTTACGCCTTTTTTCACAGTAGCCCCCGATTCTGCATGGAGTAAATGATACACTCAAATCTAGTTGGATGGGCTTTCACCTTTGCATGTAAGTACAGCAGTAAGAGACTCACCCTTTCTGCCTCGTTACTGATACGAAACCAGTTGTGTTTTTCTGGGGGGGGGGTGTCTTTAAGTCCGCTTACTTACAAGTGGCATTGTCAAAACTACTTTAAAACTTCCTGCAATAATCTGCTTTTGCTGAGATGTTGAAAAGAAGCCATAGGGAACACGACACCTAGCTGCTGTCGACCGCCCAAAGCAGCCCTGCCCAGCTTCTCCGCATGCTTGAAGCTAGCGAGGCAGCTGGGGACCCTGTGGTCACACGGTTGCGTGGGCAAACGCCTCGCTGGAGAGGCGCTGCAGCCTTTAACGCGCGTTAGACGGCGATGAGAACTTAGCTGATAACGCTGCATGTTCCTGACAAGGTAGATTTCAAACCTTAGAATATACTAGAAAGGAGCAAGAAAGCACACTGAAACGTGTGTTTCTGGGATGATGGTGTTCCCAGGGCATAGAAGGAACGCCCAGAATGGGAAAATGAACAAAATCCGGGTTACGGAGAGGGGCCATCATGGCTCTGTAGAGAAGATGAATAAGGGTTTGCTCCCCTAAAACCTCACTGGGGTTGCACCGTTCCTTTCCAGGAGGGCAGTAAGTAGGAAGGTGCCCTTTGCGGTCATGGTCGTTAAATGCATCGCCTTGCATCTCCCGTGGCGTGGGGCGCTGCCGGGGAGCGGGGGAAAGCAGCGACTGGCACCCAGCCCGGGCTCCTCTGCAGCCTGAAAACCGCATCTCGTGTCACCCTCTCTGTGCGCTTCTGACGGCTTGAAATGCCATCAAGGAGATGTCTATCTTTCTGTCTCCTTTAAGCATGTCTTTACTTAACCTGACAGTGTTTCTGCAGGTAGCTCTCATTCTGTTTCTCCTAAAACACCCAAGCGAGAATGGAAATGTCGTCTTGCGTGCGATCAGATCAGAGCTGTCCATTGAATCCAGTTACCGTTTGCCCTTCTAAGGTGTTAGAGGAGCGCGTATTTGTCTCTTCTCCGAGGACCCTGGTTGCGTTGGCAGCGTGCGATATCCGTGATGCTCTCATCGGCGTGTATCAGCATGGAACTGTACAAACATGAAGGGTTTTTTTAACTAACGGGAAATAAAGCTGTGAACAGCAGTAGAAATATTGTATTTGTATACATTTTTAATATCCTGATTGCCTTAAGCTATAGATGTAGAACTTTATTACCTTGCTATTTGAAAATAACCCATGTTTGTAACTAAATAATTGTGTAACCTACATACAGTGTTAATGCAAATTATATGTATGCATCTGTTAGATATTGTCACTTTATTTGATGTTAAAATATTTCGGTTTTTGAATTACAAATTGAATAATAACCTTATAGCATAAGCTCAGTTATTTCTTGTATGTGCTTTTGGTTACAAATAGTGCCAACACTTGAAGGGGGGAGAGGAAATATATTTTTACCCAAACGCTTTGGTCTTGGCGTGGCCTTTGTGAGTTTGTTTTGCCATTGCCGTTCCGTAACGGTGCGGCAGGAGGGGATGAGGAATCGCGAGGTTTCCCGACAGGTCGTTCTGTGCCTTGGAGATGCCTCTGTAGGTTTGTGCCGGTGTTTGTCAGTCGCTTTTTGTGGCGGTTGTCAGCTTGTTCTCCAAATCCGTCGGTGTCTCAAAAGAGGTCCAGGCCTCTCTGGTGTAGTTGGTTTATATGCCACCTCCCCGGTGCGCTCTTCCCTTCATGGCTTACTTTCTTTAAAATGTTGTTCTTCCTTTTGTTTTCCCCCCCTCTCTCACTCTTTCATTTCAATTCTGAACCTCTGTTTCTTTTCTTTTCTGTTTTTTCTCTTTTTCTGTAGCTTCTTCTTTATGTAACCGTCATCTTGCCAAAAGCCCCCCCACCCTCTCTCCCCGTGGGCAGTAGGGCGCTGGAAGAGCCGGCGGCTACGGGCACCCCTGCCAGGAGAAGAGCCATCTCATTCTTCCATCACGTCCGCCCTTCTCTCCTTCCCTTTTTGTTTTTCACCTGTGCGTCTGAGGGTGCGCTGTGCTCTGTGTCTCTGTGCGGGATCTGTCTGCTCCCGGCGCGTCTCCAACAGAATTGAGGCTACCGAAAATGGCAGAGGTAACGGCTGGAGGAGAGAGCTTGGCCATAATGTCAAATATTGCACTGGATTAGTTGATCTTTTTTCTCCCTCCCCGTTTTCTTTCCTTTTGCCATAACACGCACGCGTCGCTGATGACAAATGGAACGACAGACTGTGGATGAGGGTGAGTGCGCGTAGCTGGAGGACTTCATTTCTGCCGCTAAAGATCAAGCCTGGCTGCTTTGGACACCACAACTTCGGCGCGAGTACGTCGTGTGCTCCTCTGACGTGCGCCGAAGAGAAGCCCTTACCTTGGGTGACTTCTTGTTTTCGGTACGCAGCCGCACGAAGCGGAGGTGGCTGATGTTGCGTACTGTTGCGTTGATGGAGCCTGTTCGGGACGGTCAAGGCCTTATTATTTTCTGGCTGATCTGCCTCTGTATGAGCAAAGTACGTATCTCTTGTACAACTGAGCTGCACTGACTTGTACGTAGATGGAAGGCTTCATTTTATCTTCATGAAGCCTAATTAGTGATTTTTTTTTTTTAACCATTTTTGAATGTGGGGGTAGTTGTTTAACTTCTATAACTTGTTTACTTTGGAAGTTAAGTCAGTCAAAAAGCTTGAAAAGTGCCAAAGTATTGTTTGAAGGTAGAAAACAAAGCTTGTCAACTTGGTGCATAGTGACCTCTAGCTGGTTTGGGATGGGTGGAAGGAGACAGCCTGATCCTCTTTGGTTGTTTCTCATGTGGGGTGATGCACTCTTTTTTTTTCTTTTTTTTTTTTTTTTAACCGAATACTAGTGAGTTATTCTTCTCATCTGTGAACCTTAATCAAGGAATTCCCCTCCTTTAACCTGTCATGGGAAAGGTACTGTTAAATCGTCTGGGTTTTGTCCCTTGCAGTCTGTGTGAAGCGCCAGCTGCCCGGGGTCTCTGCTGAAATCTGCTGGGCTCTCTTCAGAAGCACAATATTTCCCAGCACTCTTCAGTGACGGGGTTGGATCGCTGGAAGCTCCCTCCAGCCAGGTGGCTGTTTTTCTAAAGCAGCAGAAAAACTGTTTATCCTGGAAACATTTGCAACCGACTCAGTGACTTCATAGATCCGGAAAGATTATTAAATAATCTTCAAATATAATCGGAAATAAGATTAAATATTGGCCTTGCACGTATGCTGTAACCGTTTACCTGGTATGTAAATGGAGCTGCTGACCGTTGCCCAAACGGAAGGGATATGACTATTTGCACAAATGTAGCTTCGGACAGAATTTGCGTTAATACCAAAAAGGGAGCCCGCTCTCCAGGCTTCGGTGGGCTCCGGTGGTGCCTGCTGAGCGTCTGCTCTCCAGCCACCAGTGCTTCCCCCGAGACTTCGCACGTTCAGCCTTCTAAGGACAAAACAGGGTAGCTAATGCCTCGCGGCTGGAGGCCTGGAGGGTATTGCTGGATTAAACCTTGCCTGTATTAATTCTTCTCTTACTCTGCAAAACTCTGTGGATGCTTTGCTAACTGGGAAGGGGTTGCACCGCTTGCAGGAGGGAATCCTTTTTGTTCCGATAGGGCTTAGGCAGCAGTGCTCTGTGTGCACCGGGCCACCCGTACCTAGCAAAAAGCCATGGGTCGAGCCCCGTGTTTTCTGAACTAAGTCATTAACTTTGTAGCCAAGGGCTGCTGTGGGGTTGGGGCAAGCCGGTCCTTCGGCCACCCCTGTGCCTCGTGCAGGGCGAGCGTCATCTCCAGCCCGGCTTTCTCCGTGCATGAAGGCGGTCACTGTTTGCGGAGAAAATGTCTTGCCCATTAAAACATCCCGTTTGAGTGCTGTGTCTTTTTTTTTCCAGTGTTGGTGCCTAGGCCAGTCTGCAGCGTCAGGGACCACCGCCTCGGGCCCGGGGGCCTCGCTGTGGCTCAGCTGTGCAACCCTCTCCCTGGTAGCCTCCAACTTGCCAAAATACCCTACTGGTTACTGGCCCAGAGGCCAGCGCACCTGCCGGATGGCTCCTGCAGCCTCCTGCGGGGCGAGAGCCTCCCTGCTGCCCCTCTTTCAGGGAGGGAGTCGTCTCCTTATGTTGTTCCCTAGACTTTTTTTTTTTTTTCCATTTAAAAGTTGCAGCGTGGGTTTCTCTGGTGGCAGTAGGAGTCTAGCCTGTACAATCCCACCACTGTGCTATAGCCTCTCGCTTGAAATAGTCACTTATTAATTATTTCACCGTCACGGATGGGCACAGAGCCGTTCTGCTGGGCTTTACCTCGTGTCAGGTCAGCCACGTTTGCTGCTGAGGGTGCTTTAGGACGCAGGCTCAGTCATGGGTGGCTGGGCATCATTTACTGTGAGTAAGAAGGAAAAAAACCTACATGGTGGAGGGTTTTTTTTATCCTGTACCTAAAGAGCGGCTGCCAAGTGCTACTAACCCCATCGTCTCATCCATGTAGCTGTGCCCTGTGACTCTCGGAAATCTCGTGTGTGACAGTAAGAAGTCGTGACCAAATCTGCAGGTTGGCAACGCTGAAGAAGGATCCTGAGGGACTCCCGTCCGCTGGGGCAGCCCGGGGCTTTTCGAGGAGCTCTCGAGACCTCTGCTTTTAGGGCTATTTCTTCTGCCCTTGGCAAGTGCTGGGCTGTACCGGAGGAGGCTGTTCCCCATCAGCTGGAGAGGCTCGGGGCTAGGTGACACACCGGTAGCACTGGTGCGTCAAGAAGGTTTGAAGAGGGGCAAACCCCTTTTGATGGTTGACTTCTAAACTCCAAATAGAAATTTTCTTAAAGCTTTGTATAAAGAGAAGCAGATAGGCACAAACGAAATGCCAACACTTACATAAACTGCCTTTATTTTGCAGCTCTAGAGTTTTGCGGTGCTGGTGCCTTGAGTCCTGCATGCAGCTCTGGACTTGATGTCTCCAGAAGGACGTAGCGGAGTTAGAGAAGGGCACTAATGATAAAGGGGATGGAGCAGCAGCTTGCCAGGTGAGACCGCAGAGGCTTGGAGGCCTCAGTTTGGAGAGGGCAAGGCTGAGATGAGAGGGAGGCTGAGCCCCGCTGTGAGCTGGAGGTTGCCGCAGATGTCCTCTAGAGGTCCCTTGCAGCCTGAATTTATTTGTGATTCTCTGTGACAAAGTCCGCTAAGTTGTGATGGCGGTGGATGCTGACCCGCTAGTTAGCTAATCGGTGCGACTAGAACCAGAGGGGCGCTCAGCTAGAAGGAAATTGGCTCAAAACTTGGAGTAACTTTCTTGTAGAGCAGGTAGTAAACTTGTGGGATTTGTTGCCCCAGGTTGTTGAGGCAGATGGTACCAGCAGAAGGGTTTGGGGTTTGTTTTGGGGCTTGTTTTTTGGTAAATTCCTGGGGAAGCAGAGCCATAAGGAATTTTAAGGGCCGGGGGGGGAACAGAATGAAACATCTGACGTCCCCATAATCTGGTGGTGGTGGAACTGGGACAGAGGGAGTGGGATCAGAGAGCAGAAAGCACATAGGGGCACTGCAAGTGGTGTTTGTAGCGAGACAGGCGTGCTGGACGAGGGGACGGGAGCTGAGCTGAGGGAGTGTCAGCATGGGAAGGGGACAGCAGTGTGAAACCGCTGTTGGACAGCCCAGAGAGGTTATTTGTCACTTGGTGTCACCAAATGTCCCCAGCAGAGCTGGGAAAGCTGCTTCATCCACAAGAGCGAGCGGGTGCCCAAATTTAAAATCATGCTTGTGAGCTTAACCCTCCTGTCACTGCTGGAGACTGAAAATGAATGTGAAGAAACTCCCGAAGCCCAGAGGTAGGAACAGTTTCCAGGTTGGACGTGCCCCACGGCACAAGCTGGGGGGGTGCAGTGCCGTGCTGCCGCCGGCCGCCGTGGGCTGGGGCTGGGTCGCATCGTGCCGGCCGGAGGGGGCTGAGGCATCGACCTGCTGCCTACTCGAGGAGGAAGGAGCATCTCCCCCACGTTCAGCACCTGCAGGTCTCGTGTAAGAAATAAATACTTCATGAAGGGTCCCTCGGGCTAAGTAGGGTGAAGGAGCTGTATCAGCATCTCTCTGAGGCAGTGTTGTGGAGAAAATTGTAGAGAGGTTGCTGCTATCGTGTCTTCAAAGCAAAGTTTCTGGGGCATTCAGGGAAGATGGGGTGTTGCGGAGAGTAAGGGCTGCGCAGCATGTACAGGTGAGCTGGGATTATTGCTAGAAGGCGCTTGAAACAAGAAGCGGCGCTCTGCTAAAGCTGGGCTGCCGTGCGCTCGGGTGCTCCCTGGGTTTTGGGGGACCGTGCTGGGTAATAACATGCATGGGTTTATGAGTGCAGTGGTTTTATCCCAGTGCTCGTGAGGGAGATGAGGCAGCAGGGAACTGAGCCTGCGGTTTGAAACAGGTTTCCGTTCCAGCCAGCCATTGCCCTGACCCGCGTACTCTGCCGGACTCCTGCCTCCTCAGCGCGCAGACCCTGTGCTCAGCATCTTTGGCAGGTCTGTGGCATGAATCATTAGGGTGCTAGGAAGCCTGTGGGCAAGCCGCATGAATATGAGGAGTCACGGGCATCGGGGGATGTCCTCCTGTGGGTAGCAAGGAGCCCTGGCAGCGCTCCAGGACAGCCCTGTGTTGTGACAGCGGGAACAGCGGACAAGTCAGCCCGCTACTGTATTAGCGAGGCATTTGGACTGCGTCATCGCCAGGGTTTTTTGGTGGGGAGGAAATGTGGGAAGTGGGAAATGGTTTTTCTCTCTGGCGATGCAGGTTATTTCCAAATCAGGTGGACCTTGCTACGTGGGGGAGCTGCTCTTGCTGGGATGCACCTCATTTTCAAAGGCAAGCCTGTTTTTGCGCATCATCTATTTAGCTGCAAAACACCATAAATCTGTACACCAGCGCTGCCAGCAACGCAGTCCTGTGTTCCCCAGGCTCCTTACCGGCCCCGGCTGGCCTGGGACGCAGGTGGCCACAGCACCAGCAGCGGGAGGAGAG
Source organism: Nipponia nippon (assembly GCF_047370975.1). Lineage (NCBI taxonomy): Eukaryota > Metazoa > Chordata > Aves > Pelecaniformes > Threskiornithidae > Nipponia > Nipponia nippon. Next base: position 81,396,356 of record NW_028262380.1, on the reverse strand, counting down.
CTGCAAAGCTGAAGACCACCTCGTGGCGTTGCTGTGGTCGCCTGTGGAGGCCAGCGTGGCAGCCCTGGCCTCCGAGAGCTGGGCTGGCCGGTCCCCGAAGCACGACTCGCCACGGCCAAGTCAGCCCCAGGGCGGGGGGGTAAGCTGGCGCACTAAGCCTGGTTCTGTTGCCTGCGGCTCCCAGCAGAGCTGGGTACCTGCACTGGGGGCATGGGTGGTTTTGCAAGTTCCTCCTCTGTATCCTGCTGCACCCGTACGCCTCGATGGTGCAGCCAGGCTCTTGGGTGTATCAAGGTACCACAGGCACAACCGGGTGTTTCCTTAGCGGGTGCGTTCCACGTGTGGTGGGGGGTCCAAAGGGTGCGCTGAAAACCAGCGTGTTCACAGCAGAGGTAGAGGGGGAGAAAAGCAGCGAGTCCAAGAGTTGCGTTTGCAGTTGCAGAGCCTGGGTTTTTCCTTTGGCATCCGGAAGAACAAAAGGACGCGGCTGGGCAATGCAGCCAGCGAGCTGGCCCACGCATGCCCTAGGGCCGGCGCGAGGACAGCCGGGCAGCAGCCCGCCGGCGGGACCCTGCAGAGGTAGGTCTACCCAACGGGGCCAGGTTTTGTCTGTCTGAACCTTGTTTTTCAGTTGGTGGAGTTGCCTGTATCCAGGCAGAAGATAATGGGTGTGGATTTGTGCGTAGTGCCAACAAATAAAAAGGCAATGGCTCAAACTGGGGCTGGGGGAGTGCCTGTGTTTGGGACCGGGGAGCAGGAAAGCTCCCTCGGCAGCCAGGGAGGCTGCGAGTCCTGCCTCTTTGGTGCGTGCCTCGCAGGTGCCCGCTGCCTTGGGGCTGCGGCTCGGCTGGCTTTGTGCAGCACAGGAGGGCTGGGAAGGCTCCTGGGCAGCGACCCGTCCTTCCCAGCGTTGCGCTTCGTACGGGGAGAGCCAGCAGTAACGCCGCATTGATCGAGCACCGTTCTGAAGGCGACACTGTAAAATGAACTTTGACTCTCGCAAGCTGCAAGCTAGAGAGCTACCCCCCTACCCCTGCGTGTGAAGAACAAAGCTGTTGCTTTTCCCCAAAGGAACAACAGCAACAAAATAAGAGGCTCCTCTCCTCTGGTGCGCCGGGGGCTGAGACAAGCTCAGCAGCTGGCTCGGTCGCCGCAGGGCTGGCAGGAGCTGGGGACGTGCCTGGTGTGGGGCCAGCGCTGGGCCTGCTCTTGGCCCGTCGCTTTTGGGGAGGAGAAAACAGTGAGAAGGAAAGCTCTTACCTTCTGACAGAGCGACTCGCAGCCATGGCTGCGGCACATCTGCTAGGGAAGAGCTGCTCCGGCAGCACCCAGATCCCTCTCCTTACGCCCAGCTTCCCTCCCTTCTGTTCCAGGCAGGCCGCGCCAGCTGGCACAAGCCAACGCCTCGCTTCTCCCAGCCCCGTGCCAGCTCCTCTCCTTGTGCGCGTCCCCAGATGGGTTTGGGCCGTAATCCTCCCGAGTGCCTGCGTGCCAATACTGCCCAGTGGGGTGAGGGGGAATGCCCCCTTCAAACTGGGAGGGAAGGAGCGTGTGGAGGGGGAGAGGCCAAGGCAAGGTGAGGCTTGGATTTATTGCCGCGGGATGACGACGCCGTGGCGCTTTGGTCCCCATCCTCTCTTCTTCCCCCGGCAATGTGTCTCCTACCGTTGGAAGCCAACTAAAATAAGCTGTCGTCCTGCAAAACTCCCTCCACGGCTTTATACCGTGGAGGCCAACAGCGTCAGTACGTACAAGAGCCCTGGCTCACCTCTCGGCGCACGCAGCCGGAGCTCTTCGCAGCACGCACACGCGCGGAGGCTCCCTTCTGCGCAGAACCCGCAGGTGCCTGGCTTGGCTGTCAAGGGGTGTGAAAATTACCTGGCTCTGATCTTTCCCGTGCCAATGTTGTTCCATCTAGCGTTGGAAATCAGGGCAGCTATTTTTGTTTAGAGCTGTTATGCTGTGTAACTGAAGTGGGAAAGATGCGTGCCTTGAAGTAGGTTTGAAGTAGTGAGTAGCAGCGTTGTGGAAGCCCTGCGGCGGCGGGTATTTTGCTAGGGGTGCGCTAGGTGAAGCCCCGAGGCCGCCCAGCAACATGGCTGGAGAAAACTGAGCTGCGGGAAGAGAGAAAAGGTCGGGGACCGGTTAGGGCATAAGGGTGACGGGAAGGGCTGGATGGGAAGGAAGCGCACGCCCCTTTGAGAAAGGCGGCCTCGGGAGGTGGTTTCCAGGACACGGGCGGGAAGAGAGCCCGAGGGAAGTTTGTCACGGTGGACGGCGCCCGACAAAAAGGATGGCACCTCGGGAGACGTGAGGCAGGAGGGGCCGGCTCCTCCTGAAGTGCAGGAGGTAAAACCAGCCGTGAAGGCGGCGAGATTCCAGAACTGAATCTATTCTGCAATCTACGAGCAGCAACGCTGTCTGGGGTAACCTTGTCATTATCAGACAGGATTTTCAGCGGAGGGGATGTCAGCAAGCAGGAATCCCCAGCCAGCCGGGGTGTGGGAGACTTGACTCCTCAGTGGGGCGTTCAGAATGCCAAAGAGGAGATGGCTACCGGAGAGGTGAGACGAAGCAGCGTCCCAGCCGTGCACCGAGTGGCCCGTACTCGGCCTGGTGACCGAGGAGGGAGCACGGAGCCGCCAGAGCTGCGGCTGAAGCTGGAACCGCTGCAGAGGCCCCGAGTTTGTTGTGTGACTCCGCTGGCACCCGCCTGCCCAGCGCCCCTAAAGCCGCTTTCTCACAGGTCTGGCACGGAGCAGCTCCCTTGCAGCCTCCGGGTAAAAGCGATCCCGGACTCGGGCGAAAAGCACAAAACAAGAGTCGGAATCCAGGACAACTTTCTTTATTGCTACCAGAAGGCTTTCATCAGTACAATGGCTCCAAATACAATACCTTCCTCAGGGCTGTGGAGAGAGCTTACAATCGGGAGAGGTCATTCTGAGAAACAGAGGGGTAACATTGAAGAGACAAGTTTTTAAAGGTTTTACTCTTGGTTAGAAGTTACGTGAACACAAAACTTGAGGGTTAGGGTCTTTTGGTTTGGTTTTGTGGCTGGTAAGTAGACACCTTTCAAACCTCAGGCGCACGTAGCTGCCCCAGCACCTCACCGAGCGGTGCTGGTCACACGCTAAGCTTATAAACATATGGGAAAAAAACAGACTCTGCAGAATTTAAGGTTTACACTTGACATAGAGAGTCAAGGCATCGGTGAAAACCTACACTGAGTGCAACGTTTCTCGGTGCAAACAAGAAAAAATTACCGTTTTTGTTCTAAGTACTGCTTTCTGTGTTTGAAAACGGAAACTGTTTTAACTTGGCCAAGTCTCTGTGTAAGGTACGGTGGCCGGCTGCCCTAGTGTTCTTCTAGAGTACGTTCACACTCTGTGGTTATTACTTAAGTGTGGAGCAGCTTGCCAGTGTTGTTTTTTGGTTTTTTTTCCTGACTAACCTTTTATTTAAATCCAGTTTTTAAATATTACCACATTTAAACACCAAAGCGCTAACGAAACAAAAAAGGTCTTTTTCTTCAGAAAGGAAAAAGAAAGCTGTCGTGAAGGTCAGGGAGTACAAAACATCATGCACAAGACTTGCTGAGAATTAAGAGAGGAGCAAGCAGAGAGAGAGAGAGCAAGGAGCAGATGGAAATCTATCAGAGAGGTGTTAGTTGGCTGGGAAACCTGGAACGACTCTGCACGACTGATGTGAGCTCTTGGACGTGGAGAATGGGTTACAACACACAGGAGCAGAAAAACAGTAGAACTGTGACAACACTAGAAAGGAACAGGTTTTTGCTACTTTTTTTGTTTGGTTTTTGGGTCTTTTTTTAGATTTTTATACTTTTTTGTGTTTTTAAGTGCTTAAATAGTGGAACTATAATTAGCCGCACAAGAAAAAAATTCAAAAAAGGGTTGGGATTTTTTTTTTTTTTCTGTTTTTTGGCTCCCTTCAGTTCAGCCTGACAAGGTATGGCCCCATCTCCCCCCACTGCGAACACAGGATGCCAGGTGCTGCGTGGTTTCTAGAGCAGCTATGGCGGAGCGGGTGGTGTGCGCTCACGGCTACATAACAGACACTGGCTGCAAAGGTGGACAAGGGGAAACGTTGCCCTCCTGCCTCGAGACATCAGCGCCACAAACAGAGCCCATGCTTTCAAGAGCCACTACCTCCGGAGCGATGTCTTCGTTGTAGAGACGCTTGATACCGTCGTAGAAGTCGTCCACTTCCATCTCTTCCACTTTACGCTTGGCAGAGGCTTGCTTGCAACCGCTGGGAGCTGGCAGACGCTGGTAGAGCGCAGCTGTAGCTGTGACTGGCACTTCTGGCCTGCCGTTGTCCTTGGAGAAACCTGGCCCTGGGACAGAGGAGGGCTGGCATTTGAACGCTCCTCTGTTACAGGTCACCAGGGTATGCTGGAGGGGACTGTAGACATATACAGAATTGGGCGGCAGAGAAGACTGCAGAGTGGAAAGGTGATGTGCCACAAGCTCCCGGCAGTGGATCAGCTGCGAGCTATCCATCTGGAGCGGGAAGACAAGCAGAGACGCCGGCATTGCGGGATTACTGCCACGGAGAGGAGAGGCTGTCAGCCAGGGCAGGGCTAGGGCTCTGAACACACCGGCCACCGGTGCGCCTCGCTGCTCAATCATACACTGGGCGCGGGAGAAAGTAAGCGATAAAGGACCAAAAAGACCCCCAACATGGCAACTTGGTAAGATACAGACCCCTGCTGCTGCTTAGCCCTCATGGCAGGACTGGGGGGTAAAAACCTGCCGGGTATTAAAGGGTTTCACTGCATATTTTTAGCAGCTTGAGCGTTTGTCTTTCCAGTACTTGCCAGACCACCCCGTATGCTTAGAACGAACGGCTGAGCAGCTAGCTAGGATGTTCTCCCCGGTGTGTTACTTTCTCCCCGATGCAGAGAGCTCGTACGCATCGGGGCACACGGCTCCTCCCCGTGTCACCCGCTGGATGCAGTCAAGATCAAGACTTAGCAGAACTGTCCCAACAAACTCTCCCTGCAGGCTGAAGCACAACCATCCTCGCAAAAGCGGAACTGCAGGCAGAGATCAGCAGCTAGGGATCTGAAAGCCCCGGCCGGCTCGGATCACCGGAGGAGCGAGTGAGACGCAGCCTTCTGCGGCCCCCGGTCCCTCCCCGCTGCAGCGTGCAGTGCCAGCACCCCCTCACCTGTGCCTTCTGGAGCAGCTCGATGATGAGAGCCAGCCAGTCGGGGAGCAGCTTCTCCAGCTCCAGGCTGACGATGGCCAGCGCCAGCATGGAGCCCTTGAACTGCAGCAGCTGGTAACAGGCCATGCAGTGCAGCAGCTGCTTGGTGAGTGCCGCCACGTGCTGAGAGGGACTCAGCTTGGGCAGGATGGTCAGTAGCTGAGGCCTGTTGGACACCGCAACTGCGTGGAACTGGGGGGGGGGAAACAAGCACGTGAGGCAGCTGGCGTCACCGACGGGCAACCCCACAGCAAAGCCACGTCAGACCTCGAGAACGGCATGCGACACGTCTTTGATGCACAAGGATCCTCCTGCTTAACCTTCAAGGCAATTTCCACGCCACAAAAAACCCCAATGCGTTGAACCCACCAACAGCTTGGCGCAGCTTTTCTGGCGGGACCTGCCATCGTACACATCATCGGCCTGGGGACCAGGCTTCTCGGGGCTTGGCAACAGGCTATGCCCTTCCACCCTTCTCTCTCAACAATGCAGGCTGGGCAGTTCTGGCGTCCTAGACAAAAACTCCTCCTCGAGCAAGCAGAGAGGATGAAATTCAACAGAGAACCTCAGGACACCTTCCCTCCTCTTGTCTTATCTCAGCCACGGATCTGGCTCTCTGGCCGTGCCTTTCTGTAGCAGGCCCGGAGCACACCAATTGCCCAGCATCAGTGCTTTCTCCATGGTTGTACTTAACCATTTTCGTGCTGCCTGGCATTTAGTTTTGAGCCAAACCCCTAGCGATTAAGACTTAGGGGCGAGGGTTTCAGGAGCTGAGAGCCTTAGCGTGTGGTTTAACATGCCTCAAAACAGGTCAGACGGCAGGCCTGCGGTTTGGAAATGGCGCCCAAAGCGTCACAAGTCTCGTGTGAAATTCTGTGGCAAGGCTTTTTCTTTCAGAAACTACTTGTACGGAGGAATTACGAACACGTCCTGAGGTCTTCGCTCCCCTACAGGTAGAGTTTTTGTCTAGGTACCCAATTTACACTGACAGACTCCAGAAAGAATGTAAATAGCCCCCTACTTACAATATGAAGGAAATCCAGTGGCGTTGCCATGTGAAGATCCCAGTTCAGTTTATCCAGGATAATCTTCTCCATTCTGCGAATTTCAGCTGGAGAACAACCACAAAAGCTATCCCGAGCCAACACCTTCAGTACTGGAATCCTCTGCAAAAACCAACGCAGAAAAGAGACGCGAGAACCAGTCATTATAGAAATCACACAAAACACTTCGTGCCTGTCCTGGCAAGCGTCGGCCACCGTGTGCAGGCAAAGGCAGGACTGGAGGAGTGTGTATTCACACAATGCTAGGGGAGTAAGAACAAAAAAATTACCTCATCTTCCTCAATGGTCTTTGCAGCAAGGAAGAAGCAGCTGATTGCAATACAGTTCAAGTACTTTGGACGGGCCTACGGTACAGAAGAGCAGAGAAGTCTGTGTGAATGCGATGCGAAAATTAGGCGTAATCCTTTCTGGTCGGACGTCCTGAGCCCCAGGGTCTCAGCTGCCCGTGCACCGTGTTCTGGATCAGCAGGCTGACCTCCAACTACGCCACGGCGGTGGCAAGCCGTGCCAAGCAAAAATCCATACTGCGTGATGTAAGGCAGGACGGCAATCTGCCAGCCCCCGATCGTAACTGGCGCCCACTGATGTGCAGCGCTGGAGTGGAAAGAGCTCGTTTTTAGGCAGCGCGGTAGAAATAGGAAGGAGAAAATCAGAAGGGCTGGACTGTCACCTGGCAAAATAAATTGCCATTTCACTTGCTTCAGCAGAGCTCTGCTGTTAGGGCTGCTGGGGGTCAGACACAGAACAGGAAGGAAAAGAAGAGAATTTAAAAATGCTGTCCTTGCCTAGGAAGTATAAAACACCCATAAAAATCCCCGCTCATGTAATATCGCGCCGCAGTTCTCAAAACCGTGGCCCAGGGATTATCGAGGGAAAGCTGGTCCCTTCTACAGTGAGTTGTCTTAGGCAAGGTCAGTGAAAGTTGGAGGGGAAGGGGTGATTTTTCACGTGCATCAAAAACTCCTTTTTCTGTGCGTTGGTTGGGGGGTGAGGGGGAAGCAGGAGGCACGGGCTGCGCCCGTTCAGATAGTCCCTGTGAGGGAGCGGGCGAAGCACGCGCTCCGAGTGTGGTGCTGGAGTTCTTGCTTAGCAGCGACCTTCGTCGATGTGACACTCTGACAAAGGACTTGACTTCCAACATCAGCGTAAGAACCGCAGGATGTGTCCCCTTGCTCCTTAGTGGCCGGGGGCTAGGGAACGCAGAGGCACCTGTTCTAAACCTCGTCACAGCCGAGCGAGCAGACAGCTGCAGGGCTGTGCCCCCTCCTCCAACAGCCGACTGGCAACCGGTCCTCTTCCGTCTATGTTAGGAGATGCTGAAAGCAAAGGTGAGTGAAAATCCTGTGCCGAATGTGAAAATCTACTTACAATCTGAAGTGTTGCCATGATTTATTCTCGCTAGGTAAATTTTAGCAGAAGCAACAGAGCTGTGGGGTGGCTGAAGAGTGAGATGCTGCTCGTTACGCTCATGCAATGAGCTGGTGAGAAATCCAGAACACTGTCTCCAGAAAGCAACAAGAGAAGAACGCGGGATCGTGTCCAAATTGAAGATCTTTACCTGCCCTCAGCCTCAGTTACTTAAAAAGGACCAGGCTATGCCTAGAGCTTTGGCTTTCTGGTGCCATTTAAACTTCAACTTAAATACGTGTAGCGAATCCACGCTTGGGGGCGGGGGGGGGTGGGGTGGGGTGTGTGTGCCCATATCTGCTTGTGCATTCAGGTGTCGCTAAAAGCAAAGAGAATAAATACCCTTAGGGCAAGACTGGAACTTGTTCTTGACCACCCAGACGGGTTCAAAGAAAACTGTCAAGTTAGCACAAAATAACGCATAGCGAAGAAGGACACCTTCTGCGTCGTGTTCAGGGAAAAGCAGGTGTCTAGAGCAGGTCCCTACCATCAGGGAAGCTTATTGTATTCTCCCCGTTATTTTTAGGAAGACTGGCTGTAAACATGGCTCTGTTGAGGGTTAACGAGTGCTGTGCAGGGAGCTGCACCAAAAGGACTGGGTAACAGCCTTCGGGGCAGCCAGCCTGAGCAATTTCAGAGCGTGTTCACGGTGAAGGGAAGGGACAGGACTAGTTGTCTTAATAATAAAATCCCGCACGGTAGTGCCTGGTAAAAAAAAAACAAACAAACAGGAGTTAAGCTGCATCGGAGGAGTGACGGCTTTATGGGAGAGGAAAACTGGGGGAGGGAGCACGAAGCCCTGAGCTGTTCGAACAGTGCTCACCCAGACAGAACACCTTTCCGCATTCCTGCTCGCTGCTGCCTGAAGCAGGCAGTGGACTCCTTAGTCGTATTCTCCTGCTTTTTTTGCAGATTGCTTGGCTGCTGCAAATTACTGAAAGAAAAACTGTACTCGAGGGCATTAGCTGTTGAGGGATTTATATCTGTTTCCCATCTCGGTATTTCAGTAGATCAGCGACTTTGAGATCTCCTTAAAAATAAAAACTTCTATGACTTGTAATCAAACATCATCAATATTTATTAATATTTAAAGGGTAGGTTAATGGATGATGTCACTTGCAGTCTACCAAACTAAGTCACATGGAAACTAAGTGCACAGGCTGAGAGTATGTTCTTCTGCTCACATCTGCTAAGCTCTATTGCTTACCTAGCAGCGGCGGTGATGAGATAAGACACGCGCGCAGATGAGACCGCACCTTTGCGAGCACGGAACGTGACTGAGCAAATACGGTAAGAGGTAAGGCTACCCAAAGCCTGGCTTCACAGCTCAAGGCCAGGGATTTCGGGTTGACCCGCGGTTTGTTCAGTCCCTTGCGCGGGGGCAAAACACGGCCCGAGCGCAGCACATCTAACCTCCTCCTGTGGCGGACGTAGAGGGACAGGAGAGCAGCAGATCCCAGTTGCGGGTACCCCAAATTCTCATTTTTAACTTGTCTTTTTTAAACAGTTTCTATGGCGTAACAGCCTTAAAAGCAAACGGGCGTATATATTCTCCGTTCAGTACAGCGGGAGGGGACAGCCTGTCCCTTTGGTGGCCTGCACCATGCTTGCTCACCCCTCTCTCTCCTTCCCATCTGCCTGACTTGACGTCAGTCTTAAGCTCTTCGTCTGTCAGACTGGCTACAGAGCACTCAGTAGTGAACTACTCCCCCAAAAAGCAATCGCCTCTGGCTGTACCTTTTTTCCCCCCTATTTTTTTTCCCAGTTCCCTGCACTACCACACTTTCCAGGCCCAAACTTGTCCTCAAACATCTATTTGTTTCCTCCAGCGAGTTCACCGCTAGCAGGTGCTCCCAGTGATTCTAGGTGGTACAAACGAGATAAAATGCAGTTGAAGCACCAGAGAAATTAAGAGGTGAGCAGGGACTTTCCCTGACTTTTTTGTCAGAGGGCACTGGGCCTAGGTTCCTAACTGCGAGCTGCTGTTTCCTTTAGCTGTATGAGTCAATTTAGGTTAAGGCAGAGACTGTTCTTTTTTTTATCTCAATAACCTCTATACAGCCTCTTTTTCTGATTGCTTAAAGGAATTGCTTAAAGGAACAGGTACTGTGCTGAGGCAAATCCAACTTTCAAACCAGGTTAAGAGCGAGCATGTAGCTGAAGAGGAAGGGTGCCTCTTTTCTCTTAGGTTAATGTACGTTTAAACTCATGAGCTGCATTACATGAAGGAAAGGAGCAGAACAGAGAAAAGAGGGAAAATATTCTTGGCAGGTATAAGTATTGGGTCGATTCCCCCAAGAACTGTGTGTTCTTATTAAAGCAACGGCTACTTTCCCTGGGTAAGAAATGACTACGGAAGGGATCTACCTCCAAAAGTTCCTGGCGGCAGTGTGCGCTGCCAGTTCCACAACCTGAAATTAAGCTCCTGGAGCATCCTATACGTGTGCGAGAAAGGAAGAGGGCGTGAGAGCCGAGGGGGAAGTCAGCGTTTCCGTACAACCACACCACTCCGACTGTACACAGAAACAGCTGAGTGGGTGGTATAAATCTATTTCAGTTTAGGTATCTGCAAATATTTACCTTTACTGCAGCTAAAAACCTGTCCAAAAGGCTGATGGCCAGGGCGAGCGTTTCTGGATAAAGGTGGAACTGGTATTTGAGCTTGGCCAGCCACTGGATGACCTCATCCCTCTGCTTTGGAGAAATGGCTACATCCTGTCGGAGAGAAAAACAAACTATTCTTATACACAGGCTGAGCAAGTCAGAAAAGAGCAAACGTTTTACCTCCGCAGGAGTTATTCAGCACGGAAACAAAGCCTCCTTTGGAAAGGGGGGTCCTCGAGCCAGCCTGAATCACCGCTTTGTTCTTGCAGTTACAGTTACGTACCCCATCCCAAGAAATCTGCCCTGGGGATCACAACTTTCCTTACAGCAACCTCGAACGTCACGCAGAAATTTCACTGTACAGCGGGGAAAAGAAGAAGGATGTGTCATGGTTTCTCCAGTACTGACAGGGTCTTCTCCGGCTTAGCTCTAAGAGGTTTATTTTTTTTTTAACCTCCTTAGAACCGTGTAGCTACACAGAAATGCCCAGCTTGAACAAAACCAGACGTGCGATGGGAGCCAGGCAGGTGCGCAGCCCCCGACAGACAGAAGAGGGGAGGGACCGAGTTGGTGTGTTGAGAAGGTTTATTTTTCCTTCAAATTATGGGGGATATTTTTAGCTCGGTATATACGCTAAAAAAATAAAATTCTGAACAGCTTACAAAAGACCTTTAGTAGTACAGTTAACTACGACCTGAGGTAAAGCAGGTAGGGTTTCACCTAAAAAAGTTTGGGATGGTTCCCCCCCCCATCACCACTTTTTGGCCCAGGTCACCAGCATTGATCGGGTTGACCTGGATTTCAACCACACGTACAGATCAGTCACGGACATAAAATCTCTCTCTGTCTGTCTGTCTTCAGAAATATTTACAGCTTTTCTAGAGCCTTCCACTTCAACCAAGTAAAGGTCTGGTCTCACTCCAAGGGGGATGATGTGGGGTGATTAGCAAAGAGGCATCCAGAAGTGAGAAGTGAAACCAAATGAATTTCTTCTGCTATGTGCAGGGTCGTTGTGCTTTTTTGGCTACTGCTGAGATGGTTTAAGAGAAAGAAAGCAAACGAGATGCTGGCTGACCAGTCACTGTGGAAAAGAAAGCTCAGGGCTTGTGCAAACAGACGTCGCTGCTGGGCTGGGTTGGAGCCGTCCTCCCCGCAATAACACAGGGCGGGGGGGGAAGTAGCAGAATTTTAGAAAATAAAAACACCCAACATTGACGCAAAATAAACACTTCAGGCAACACCTATCACCAGTGTGCCTACTGTGTGCTTTGCACAGACAGTAACGCGCTTTGTTACAGGTCGCTGACTCTCCTGCCTTGGAGCCGAGAACACGCGTGGAAGCAGAGCGTTGTAGGCAGACCTGTAATTACGCCAGGGCCCCTGAAGCCCTGAGGGTGCAACCACAGCAGGACTGCGTCTGATCCAGACGGGCCCCTGGTCTCAGCTGGGACCTCTGGATGCTGCGTCACTACAGCGTGGCTTTTTAAAAAGCACCTACCCTTTTGCAGGAGAGAAGAGAAAACTCGTTTCCTCAATTCCAAGGAACAATGATTCTTTCTAAAATCGTTACTGCAATTTAAGGGTGAAACCTGAGCCCCACCAGGGGCAGGGCACCCGCTGTCTGCAACACGTTGAGCTCCTTCCAGAAATGCTCGTTGGACGCATGCTGGGAGTATGATCAATGCACCACACAGCAGTGAGGAGTTTATTAAACGCTCTGCTAAAAACATCTTTTGGACAGCAGGATAGGGACCTAGAACGTATCTGGGGAGAAAAACGGGCACCGCTATGTTATTTACTGGCTGTTCTTACAGAGCGTACTTCTGTAGCAAAGCGATGCCTGCGCAGCTGAACCTAAAGCAGGCAGAAAAGGGAGGAGCGATAGTTAAGATGAAGTTCCTTGTTGCTTTATTTGTTGCGCCTATTTTTAAATGGAAGGAGACAAAGCCATACCGAAGGGCTTATAACCACAGCCAGGTTTGGACAATGCTGCGGACTTAAACGGTTTCAAGCAGCTTAAAGGATTATTTTGGAAATGCAGTATCTGGGTGAATCCAGTAGGTAAGCTCACCTGCTAAAACCCAACCTGAAACCACCCCATCGAACAAAATAAACTTGACTTTAAAAACCTGCCTCTGACTCTGAAATCACCGCCCTGGCCCCGCCACAGCAGCTCTGCCAGCAAAGCCGGCAGGAACGGGCTCTCGGGCCCTCGGCCGGCGAGGGGAGAGCTGCGCCGTCAGTGCGGCAGCGGCAGGCTCCCCTGCCTTCCCTCCTGCAACACCACCTCGGGGGGCGAAAACGGCGTCCCTCGCGCTCCTCGCTAGGGAGGCAGGGCCGTGCCTCGGTGGCACGGGGGGGATTTTTCCCATCCCCTTCCATTCCTGGCAAATCCCGTTCCTGCTAGATCCTGGCAGAACCGGCTCCTGGCGGTGTCTGTCCTGGCTCAGCGCCGTTTTCCCTGCGCCCGCCAAAGCAAAAGGCTAGGCCTTCTCCTAAAGACAGCATGGGTGGGAAGGGCGAGATCCTCTTTCCGTGCTGCCTCTCGGTCTTCGGTCCTCCCGAGATCTGTCCTTACACCTTCTCACCCTTCGTGGGCAGCGTGAGGCCAAAAGGCGAAAATTCAGACTGGGGAGTTAGCTTTAAATAGCAAGGCTGGAACATAAAGAACAGCAACTGTACACTCAGTCCCTGGTAACAACCGGCCTTTCTATGTGAAAAAGAAATGGTGTTTAATCTAAACCCCTGAAAAACAACAGAAGAAGGAATAAGAGCTGGTCCCACCGCACCCGCGAACCCTGCTGCTGCTTCCGAGCAGGGCCAGGAGCTTCCCGCACAAACGTAGCCATCTTTATCCCTCTCCCTCGAAGGTGTACCCATGTCATCCTAGTAACACAAATAAGAAACGCAGCACTGTAAAATTAATTAAGCAGCGAGGTCAGTGTGCCTTAGTTATATAAAATTAAAAGCAAAACCGAGACGCTACAGTGGCTGAAAGGAAAAAAAGTCCCTTTGGGCTGGAAAGCCAAGTTCCTCTTCGGCGTGGAGGTACTTTCCCACAGACGTCGCCTTCTGCCACTCACCGCGTCCGCGTGCGGCCAGCTCTTTGTTTTGTCCCCACAAATCCACCGTTGCGGAACTTAACCCCCGGGGTGGAAGAGCGATAGCCTAGCGTGACGGCTTTAATTAGGGAAAAGTAACCCAAGCCCAGTGACGGCGGGCTCCGTTTTCACACAGGAGCAGCAGCAGGTTGCTCCGAGACAGACCTAACAACCGCCCTGGGGACTGACTGCAGGACAATCCACTTCCTCCGGCTGGTGCTTTCCCACCCCCTCTTTTTATTTTGGAGGGGAGGCCAGATCAGAGCAAGGCCTGACCTACAGATCTGGTTGCCCATCCCGGCATGTGTGCGTGACTCCTGCCAACAAACAAGTGACAGCGCTCCCAGCTCTTCGCCACAATCGCCGCCAGCATCGGGCGCCAGACCGAGCCCCGGTCCTACTCATCCTGAGCGACTGGGGGTGCCCAGGACCCCCGGCTGCTGCGGGGGGACCGCCTTACTGCCCCCCTCCCCACACCAGCCATCGCAGACCGAGCCCGCGAAGGTGCCGGAGCGCTCGTCTCTGGACTATCTGCAGGAGGTGCCGCTTGCCTCGCCCGCAGCAGGAACCTTTCCTCCTTCTCCGTCCTGCTTGGCACCTCCATAAAATAACAGCAGAGGTTTCTGCAGCTCTTCCCTGCCCTCCACCTGCGGAGCACGCAAACACCTCCGTCCTGAGGAGCACAACGGGCGTGCGAAGCTATCAACGCTATCCCAAACCCACGTGTGAGTGACAGACCTGTATCCTCCTTTCCAAGCTGAAGACATGATGCTAATTCCCGCCTTTTCAGCCCACAGTAGTGCGTGTAAACCCGTCAGTTTTGTTTCAGCACAAACACGGAGAAGCCACCTTGCAGAACTAGGGAGCTGACAGGCTGTGTTTGGGACACAAACGGGGAAGCGGAGGGACGTCAGCTTCTCCCTCTTCCCTGCGTAAAGCAGGGGTACGTCACGTTGACCTGCTTCCTGCCATTATTTGCTGGATTCCTTATCAAGAAATGTCCTGTCACCCTATCGATGAACATGCCTTTAAATGCTGTCAGCGAGCGGGAAGCCTCTGGGAAGGGCTCCCGACAGGTATTTTTACATTACATGGCATGAGGCCAGTCAACGTGCCGGGACGGCAGGTGACTACACAGAGTAACGGAATGGCAGCGCCGCGCTCACCGCGTCTGTCATTTTGCCACTCCGAAGGGAGCAACCGCAGAGGTCAGTAATTCTGCCCAAGGGAGGGAACGCAGCGCCCCGTACAAAACAGACAGACCCGAGGCCTCCACCATCCGTGATGGTTAATATCTTATTTGTCCCAATGCCCAAATCAGTGTCCCAAACCCCATTTCTTGGGCATTCTGTCAGAAAGCTGCCTGTGAGGCCTTGGCAACGGTGAGAGGCACGCAGAGCTGTTGTTCTGCTTCCCCTTCACCAGCAGCAGCGTCGCCTTGCCGGTCCCTGAGCCGGCAACCCTGCCGCCGGGCCCGCTGCACAAGACAGGAGGGCCGGAGGCCGCGACTCAGGCTCCAGAGAGCGAGCACAGTACAAATCACCTCTAAGAATACCTTGAGACTTCTGGAAAATGCAGTCTAAAAAGAAATATTATCTGTGAACTCAAACATGACTCAATCTTATTGCTGCCTAATCTAGGAAAAACACCTTACCTAGTAGTTTTTTTTTTTTTTCTTTAGTGTCTGCTGTCTCAGAGATGTTTTGCTCTTTCCCCTATTTGTTCCTGCCCAGTCCCGCTGCGGGCTCCTCGGGGGGCAGGCCGGTGACCTTTGTTAGGACCGGGAGGCTTCTGCAAAGGGCAGCTGTAAGCATCACAGCCAAATCGGTCCGTCCTTGGATCTCAGGAGTGCTTGTGTCACACCAGAGCGACCCCCAAGTGACGCCCGCCGGGCTGCTTCTCACTTGCACCGGTCGGGAATTAAGAGGTGCTCTCCTGATACCTTTCAGAAGCGGCGTTTTGCAGGGTTTGCCCACGGTTTAGCGGCGCAGCAGAGAGCTCAAGCGGCACAGCCACGGCCGCCGGCACGATAACGTGCACCAGCACCGGGGAGGGAGACTGCTGCTTGGCAAAGCGGCAGAGCTGGATGCATCAACCTCTCACGATGTTTTACAAAAATGGTAAGTCAGTCTCCGACTCGCCCGCGGGATCAACCAGGCATCGGAAGGTTAAAAGACCAACCCGAGGTCATGTGCTGAGAGAGTGAAAAAACTGGAAATAAACTGAGGTCTCCTGATTCCTCAAGAGGTACAGAGAACAAACACGAAGACAGAAAGAGCTAGAACAGGCAAGAAAGGAGAAATGACAGAAGTGACACTGTGTTTCTATAAAAAAATAAAAACCGTGGCGTACACACCTCTCTGCTGCAAAGTTACTTGGTAACATGCAAAAATCAACCTTTGACCAGTCTTTACTGCTTGATTTCTCAAGCCTTAATCACATGAAAACTTCTGCGTGTCATCTGCACGTTGTATAACCCAAGAGACAGGGAAAAAAAACAAGGGGGAAAAAAAAAAGACCAAATACACTCCGAAGCACTAGGAGGGTTCCAGACTCAGCCCACCTATTTTTTCAGGCTGAAAAGCCCCTGTGACATCTGGCTTTGATATACGGCAAATACCCGGAGCCAGTGGCCTCCATTTAAAGGAGGAAAACTAAAAGAAATACACATGCCAGTAGGAAATGGGAGTTTTCAGCCAAAAAGTAAAAACGAAACAGAAAAATCCCGTACATTATCAGGACCGAAGTCCCCAACAGATTCGGCATCCTGTACTAAAAATGTGAAGTCTTCCTCTTTCTGTAATGAGGAGTTTCCTTCTTCCTTTCAAAGATCTCAAATCTGACACATGTTTAGAAACCGACTTTGTTCCGGTTTTGTATATTAGAATGAAAAATGTCTCCTAAGGAGTCAAAACTGAAAGTTAACGCCTGGAAAACAGTTACGGCGTACCTCCAATCCCATCATTAGATTTTTTTTTTTTTTTTTTTGTAGACGCGCTGACATTTTCTCATTTGCAAACCAGATGACTTCATTAAAACCCATTCTGTAGTCAGTCTACCTTGGTAGCAAGGAACGGAAAGTTACACACGCTTTGGGTTGCCAGATCTGATACACAGAAGGATGCAGATTTCCTGACTGTCATGGGAAATAAACAACAGTTTCATACGAGTCAGGTTTTAGGCTACTGCAGCTGTTTTCAGAAGAAGGTAGTAGATGTTAGGGAATACGACCTTCTTCCAGATATTACAGAAAATAGGATCGTTCACACCGAACGTCCGTGACTGCAACGTTGCCAAAATGAACGTTGCAGAAGTGGGGGGCACACGCGACAGTTTGCAAAGTCGGGTGTCACGAACTGTAGGAACCGAGAGAACTATGTGACTACAGATAAAGGGGTTTCAGCTGCACGGTGGCACTGCAAGTCAGGATTTCCCCAGAGCAGACAGCTGTGTTTATGTTCTCTTCTAAATCTGACCTTGGTACATAGGCACACAGAGATTTCAATCCCATTGAATGATTATTTACTGCTAGAAAACATTTAATGCTATGGCATTCTAGCTGATAAAGTCAACGTCTGAACTGACATGTAGGAAAACATGAAGAAAAAGGTTACAAAGACAGCACGGTTTTGGGGGTGGGAATTCCAGGAGCAGAAACCCTCGGGCAACGAGCACGGAGGGCCAGGAAGCGCTCCCAAGCACGGACCTCGGACAAACTTGGTATTCCTCCAGGCCAGACCCGAGACTCCGCTATCGAGCACAAACTTGACGCTGGCTTTAGCCATCGGGCTGTTCCCATGCTTGACCCTACTCTGACTTTTCACGGCGGGCGACAGAGCTGCCTCCCCGGTTTCACATGCGGCAGACGGCCCAACGTCCCGCTAACTTCTCCGAGGCTTTACCACTGAGGACAACACCTCGCGAGGTGCTGCAGACCTCAACCGCAGTGACGTTAAGACCCCCTCGAGGTCCCTGGCGGCAGGACAGGGAGAGGTTAGTCTTCCCCGCAGACAGGGCTGAGGTTAGTCCTTCTGCTCCAGCCACAACTCAAACGTGGCGCAGGTGGGGAACCTCATCTTCAACGGGCGACAGCGCAGTCCTGCAAAGGAGGGATTGCTAGGAAGACTGCCTAATGCGGGTGGTGGTCGCTGAGCCACCAGAACCAACTTCACCAAGGCAAAAATGCGAGCGCCTTGTCCCTGTGAAACCTTCACGCAAGAATCTGGTTTGGTTACACTCTCCGAGTCCCTAACCTATCTTGTTATACCATAATCTTATCTCCCTACATTATAATCGCTAACCCCAGGAATACTGCCAGCATGGAATAACAGGCTGGTTTACCATAACCAGGGTCTGAAACGGTATGTGCCCAAAGACAGCCACAGCTACAATATACTCAGCACCTCTGACAACCAGGCCACGTATTTGCAAACCTAAATGTGGATTAACAAAACTAATACTGAGCCCCTTAAAAACATATTTGTTCCTACACAACAACAGCCGTTTCTTGCTCACCAGACAGAAAAAACAAACACCACGCTGATTAGCTTTGACAACAGCTGATAGACTTGCATGAACATTTTATATGAATCAAGAACAGCGAGACTGGATCCGAGCTCGTCAGTGTGGTTATTTCTGCCCAACCCGGCGACAAGGTACCAGAAACTCAATGACAACCGTCCTCACGTTGCACATTTTGTTTGAAACAAAACTTTGTGGAGTTCACAGGCATTTTTGAGCGGACATGCCAGACAGACGCCGCCTCTGCAAGGAGCACAAACGCGGTTCAGGCTGGGCAAAGCCGGGAGCGACCTGGTCCAACCTCCCAGCCGGGCCTGCTGCAAAACCTGAGCAGGAGGTTGGACTACGGACCCCCGGCAGCCCCTTCCACCCGGAATTTTCCTCCAGTCCTATGAGAACATTCCTCACGGGAACAGGCCAGTGCCTGGCTCTGCGTCCCTCGACACGAGCTTCCACCCCGCTCCATAAATAGTCCGATTACAGCCAGTGAGGTTCTCCCTGAAGCAGACGGTGCCTTACCAAGTCAGATCCTCATCTGGCTTCCGCTGACACAGCCACAGCCCACCCTGCAGAACGAGGCTGATTCGCACCAGGGGAGAATCCGGCTCAGAACGGGAAAAGGCGGCAAAGTCAGGCTTTCGCTGTGAATATGCCGTTTCGGGGGGAGGCCCGAGCTAAGCTAGCGGTAACGGTACACGTGAGAAGGCGTCACTTCGTGTGGAAAGCAACCAGCATTTCAACGCTGTTATCGGTGAACTTAGTCCAAGAAAACGAAGCTGCTTTTAAGAACTGTTGCAGAGTTGGCGCCCGCTAGAAATGTGCGTTAATTATCCACGCAATTTGTAAAATTAACTTAATTAGGACAATATATGTACGTGCTTTCACAAGCAACAGCAGAGATCTCACACTGTAGGCTGTACAGTGTGCTCTGTACCCCTGATTGCAGGGATGTCCCTCAAATAAAAAAGGCATCACTTTTACTTCAGAGGCTAATTTCCCAGGTCTCAAGCAGAAGGTAACTTCTCATGCAACAGTGTCAACTGTTCACATAAAAATACACCAGAGGATAGACTCATGCCTTTACTGAGATGAATGAGGAGAAGAAGAGACGTTACCTGATTGGGCTGAATTTTCGGCACATGTGCTTTCCACATTTGAGCTTCCCTAGAGATTGCCGTCTCCAGAAGGAGAGACAACCTCTGGCTCTCCAGGGGTCCTGAAAACTTCATGGTAACCCTTGGATCCACCTGCCACCCAGCTGGATACAGCTACCTGCAAAACCAAAGACAGCCTGGTGAAATACTGGGCCACGCCTGTCCGGTAAACTGGGCAAAAGAAAGCACAGAAAGGTGACGAAAGCTGCAAGAAATGGCACAGGCTCATCTGTAACACAGACAGCCATCGGGTACTTGGCAAACCTTCCCAAGGAAACCCAAACCAGTCGGCTCAGATTCAGGTGAAGCTGGGCCAAAATCGTCCACAGGTCTCCAACACCTACGCGGGCCGGAGAGTCCTGCCACTTTGAGGTTTTCTGCTTCGAAGTTATGCAGGCCATCAGGCCAGACCCCTCCTGCTGCGGCAAAGTAGCCAAAAATACTTGAGAGGATGGAGGAGCTGCGTGGCAAATGTAAAGGGGATTTTAGTAAGTTGGTTGCCCTGACCCAAATCTCGCTGAAGTTCAAACCAGTCTACCTGTGACTTCAAGGGAAATTAAGACCGACATTCAAACGTTTTTCAAAACTCCCAGCCTCGGAGCCTGGTTGGTGCCAGCCGTACGCCGGTACTCTCAGCAGCAACAGGAAGCTCTGGGCAAAACAGAGGAACGCTTGTTTGAGAATGATTTACAGGCTGAAGCCCGACAAAAAGATCAATGTTTTCCCTCTCGGCACAGTATGGTTCGTAGCTTCTCACAGAATCTGCGACCTGTTTCATGTGCAATGCAAATGTAGCAGGGGGTTCAGGAAGGTTCCTTTCAGGTCTGATCACTCTGAAAATATGTTATATCCACCAAACTCTAGGGCACATCTCTAATTTTAGATAGGAAATGCGTTTTGAAGGAGGGAAAGAAAAGCAGCAAACCCAAAGTGACAGCCTTTGCAAAGCATGAAATGACTACAAACCGAGTAAGTGACGGAGAAAATATCTGCAAGGCCGACGGTATTCAGAAACACCTGCTTCCAGTGGCAGAGGCGATGATAAAAAAGCATGCAGTCTAAAGCAAAACACCTTTCTAGACCCAAAGCAGAAAAAAAGGGGCTTCTCCTGGCCCTAGTACAGCCTCACTCAGCAGTAACAATGTGTCGAGAAACTTGTAAATTCGAAATTAAAAACAAAGCAGAGGCAAGAGTTTTCATTTTTTTTTTTAAGGACAACAGATTCCACTGCCTGCTTTCAAATGGAGAAGATGGTCTGACTGATTCAAATTGTTCTCATACTGCCTACCATTACTCCGGCCGCCAATTTCTTGCCAGTATTAAATCGCTTAGGCAAAACAATTCAGCCCTGAAGGGTAAATCCATGGGAAAGTTATTTAAACTTTCAATTCCTTCTGCCAGCTCTTGTGAAATCCCCAACAGGTGGATATTGGCCAAACGCTAACCAGGCTATTTTATAAAGACTACCTTGTTAATACAACAGCTTATGCTGTATTTACAGGAAATAAGGCAACACGTTGAATCTGAGAAAATAAACAAAATTCACAGTGAAAACAATCAGTTTATTATAAATAATAACAACAGCAGCTCTGAAGGAATGAAGATTCAGAGTGCTTTCACAGAGTTAAGGGAAATGGTAGAACAAATATTTTTATCAATTTAGAGGAGTTTTTAAGGGGTGTGATTCACACACAACCTGCACCAGGCAGAAAACCGCACTCGAGTCCCACTTATAGCCAAGCAGGTTTTAAGTGGCAAAGAAACGTCAGGCCTCTCCATCCTGAACAGAAACCCCTTTTATATTAGGTTTTTATAAAACAAATGCTTCTCCATGAACAAAGGAGAGGCTGTGCTGGCTTGGCATACCCGTACACAAGGTTTCCAGCCTGTGTAACGACCCGAGGTGATTGGGGCCATATACAGATTTTCCGGCTGGAGGGAACACTTCGGATCCTGGATTCCTGAAAGGGCACAAAATGCTCTGCAGCGTCTCTCAAAATCACTCCCCATCAGCCCCTAAATGGCTAATTGAGTCTCACTGTGGACTGAAAAATCCCTGTTAAAAGTTCCCCGCTTGACAAGAGGAAGACTCTGCCTGGAAATAGGTGAAACTATGTTCCTCTGAAGAGAACCGTGGCTTGAACCGCAGCTTATCTATGTGCATTTACTCATTTTTGCACGTGTTTTTTAAACCTCCTGACGATGATCCGGACGACACTCTCACCAGTGTAAATGGGGCTGCCGGCGAAGCTGAAGGGGAACAGGGATGCACATTCACAGCTTCCCCCCCCCCCCCCAGCTCATTCCCCCGGGGGCTTCATTAGCATCTCATTATCCTCCCATCAGACACTCCAGGTTTCCCTGGGGGCTGGGCTGGTTCCCAAAGGCCGGGTCACCCACCATTTCCAGAGCCGCCACCTCTTCCCAAGGAGGTGTCAAGCCCTGGGAAATGAGGACAGCGGTGATGAGGGCTGCGCCCCCGCACTGATGGAAAAAAGCAGTTCAAATTGCAGGCGCAGGCGAAGTATTTTGCAGACGGGGGTTGAGCTGGGGGACCCTGCATCGGGGAGCGTGGTGCCTTTTTTTTTTTAATGTCTTTATTATTTAATTGAGCCTGCAGATCCATCAGTTGCTACGTCCCAGGTCATGCTAACTGGGTAACATCCAAGAGCATCAGGTACAGTCTCCCAGACCGCACCTGGAGAAGACGGCGATTAAAGGCGTTGCACAAGGTGAAATAGGTGCACGGAGGAAAACGGCGAGGTTAGGACCGGACCCCAAGCTCGGCCAAACCAGCAGCGAGGCCAAAGCCGGGGACCAGAGCTGAGCGCCGGTGAGCTCCTCACTGCACGCATGTCAGAAAAAAAGCAGTAGCTGTATTTATCCCGACCACGTCTTCTAATATGAAATATTGATGGTCCTCTCTCGGTTTTACAGGAAAGAGAGAGTAATTACCCACCCCTCAAATCACTGGAGAAAACACATGAAAAATTTCAGGCCGAAGTGAGCATCCTCAGGCACCTTTTCTTTCTGTTGTGATTGACAAATATTCCCACTGTATTTACAACACAAATGGGTTTCACAGGCCTTTGGGCCCAGAAAAGCTCTTTTAGTTGCCCTGATCCCTTTTTGGGTTGCCCCTGTACTGCCTGGGCCGGTCGGTGGCCCCAGCAGAGAGCTCAGGGGCATCCCTGGAGCAGCCTGAAACACCAGTGGCCCTGCAAGGGACATTTTTAGTGAGCAGTGATGGCAACTCTTCTCGAGCTGCCAAGGGGAAAGGAGAGGGAAAAATAACCTGTCCTTTCTGAACCAGGGAGGTAATTCAATGAGGGCTGAGGCACAATAACCTTTATAAGGAAAAAAAAAGAAGAGGAATGACGTGCTCGAAAGTTTCCCTTGGAGCAACAGTGGCGCGCAGACTTTTCCAGCACCGAGAGCATGCCAGGCAACTCGCCAAGCACCCTGAGGGCTGAAACGAGTTTGCATCTAAATTTACATAGCTCTTAATCAGATAAATGCACGCCGTTTTAAAAAAAATGCCAGCACGCTCTACATGTACGCTTCACAAAACACAAAGGGAGCCACTGCCGAGCGAGCGCTGCTCGGAGAGGATGAGAAACGGGATGGCCGGCACAGCTTCCCGAAATCCAGCGCTGGGAAGTCGGGTGAAGACCGTGGAGGGACCGGACTCTCTTCGCTCTGCTCTGATCAAGACGATAAAACCTAGGCATCGGGGAAAAGCGACGTCAAGGCTCGCATCAGCAGTAAAGCTACTTGGCAACGTAGCAGGCATCTCTGCAGAGAAGAGCAGTACCAACAGGAGGGCTGAGCCTGCCCTGACGGCAAAGATTTGCTCCAGCCAAAAACTTGAATGCGTTTTTCTGCGACTGAGCCCAAGAGACCCGCGGCTGGAGGAACTGCCGAAGCTGCGACAGTCACCATAAACTCACTCACCCTAGCTTTCTGCTTGTTTCCCCGATTTAAAATTAAACTTTAGCTTTAGGGTTTTTTCTGTGGTCACTTTGGGAGTTTTTAAACCACTGTTCAAACAGTTCTTAGAAGTTTCTTAATCTTCGCTGGAAGGCCAACTGGCTACGCTGAAACTTCTTAAAGAAGAGTTGGAAGGTTAAGTAAAGGAGCAGTGAGGCAAGTCAACGCATTGGCTTTGTTTTGACGTCTCCTGTGGGCAAGGTCACGAGCTGCAGGTTGAATCTTGCTCTGAAATTAGAGAGTCAAAACTTTGGCGCGAGGTTTTCACTTGTGAGCGGCATTAAAAATCACCTGCTTACCCATTAAAAATACCTCGATTTGGTCCATAAAATGTAACCCATCTCATAAAGATCTCTCTTTTGATCCAAGTTTACAGCTAACTTTACTTAAAGAGGTACTTTCAGTTTCCCTAGAGAAGTTTTACGGTGCTAAGTGCTGCAGGCTACAGTTTTCAAAGCAGTTTTGTGTTTGCAGTAATTGGGGCAGACAGCTCCCTAGCCAGAAACACTTTTTGGTTTGGGGGGAAGGCGTGCATTTGTGGAGGATGCGAAATAGTCGATTTTTTTTTTTTTTTTTTTTTTAAGCTTTGTAATCACTTGCACTGACAATAATAAGTGCCTCCTGCAGACAAAAGATGCAGTTACAGTATTATCCACTGGCAGAACAAGCTCCTAACACAGCTCCTGATTTTGCCCTGCCTCCAGTTGCAATTCAGCGGTGCCAACACAAATGCACTGTAAACAGGATCACTGAAATCATTCAGGACAGTAATAAAAACCTCTTTTGTTTTCGCTGTGGGTCGTTGTTTGGTTTTGCATTTTTTTTTTTTTTTTAAATATAGCTCATTTCATAAACAACTAACAAGATTTCTAGGACTAGAGACAGCCTACATCCAGGTGGGTATTCTGGACAAGAGGGGCAATTCCAAGAGAGCTTAACCACCACACGCATTTCTGCAGACCTCGTAAGTATTTTCAGCGGCCAGCAGACAAATCTGCTCCAGCTTTAGCAAGCAATAACAGAATCTTACAGATGACCTGAAAACAGACTTTTCTGGGTGGGGGAGGAAGGCGAAGCAGAAGGAAGAGAGGAAGGAGACCGAATTCCTCCCAGCTCCAGCCAGCCATCTGTGATTTCGAACGATCAAAACGTAGTTTGCACTGCTAGAAGAAACTGTCTAACTGCAAGTTGTGATTAGAAATTTCAAAGCTGTGGGCGGGGGAGTGGGATGGATGTTAATTTTAGTATCTGGGGCTTTCTCTTAGCTTAACTCTTTCCTCGCCCCGCGTCAGTAAAGCAGTCTGGAAATTTATGCCAGACAGAGGTAAATGCCTACGGCGTTGCTTACGTCCGAGAATAAAAAAGCAGCAGGCGTAAACTACTTTTACAATTTTACGTTATTTGTGTGCCGCGTAACAGTTCTAAGAGGACAACGTTTCTGTGGTTTAGACAGCAAAATTTCCCGTGAATGCCTCGCTGCTGGAAATCGGCGCCTAGCCTTCTGTCTTTTCAACTTGCCAAAGCACAACCTGATGCGATAGCGGTAAGGAGAGGACCGGCGTGGGTTGAGAGCAACTGTTTTGAGTTGTATAAAGTAAATCGTGTTAGAGCCCGGTTAGTGAAATAGCTTGAGTTGTGAGACAATATATGATCTCTTTCAAGTCAATGACTGGGAAAAAGATGTTTGGGAATATAGTTTCAAATTTCAACATCTAAATAAGCGAGTGTATTTGAAGCAACGAACTGACGTCTACGGAATGAATACTAACAGACATTACAATAAGAATGCGTTCCCCCATGAGAAACGCATTCGTATCAAACACAAATACACCACAGGTGCGCGTATGATATTGCACCTTTAACAAGCAGCGTATTTGACTTGTGTCTAAGCCAGCCAACAGACCTACATTCGGAAAGAGGTAATTTTATTC
Organism: Nipponia nippon; assembly: GCF_047370975.1. Taxonomy (NCBI): domain Eukaryota; kingdom Metazoa; phylum Chordata; class Aves; order Pelecaniformes; family Threskiornithidae; genus Nipponia; species Nipponia nippon. The sequence continues at coordinate 81,371,355 of NW_028262380.1, read as the reverse complement.
AGGCTGGGAAACGAAGAGGGCCCTTGCCATTTGTCTGTGTGACTCACCCAGCGCTAACTCCCACAACCTGCTACAAAGGCAAGCCTGTGAGATATTTTGGCAGCACCGTTCAGGCGGGCTCGTGTACATCACGCACTCGCCACTTCTTTTCCTCCAACCAGATTTTTCCTGGGAGCGCAAATAAAGTTGACCTCATTTTAGTGCCGGTTCTCCAAACTGAAGGATTTTTCCAAACATTTTAAAGAAACCTGCCAGTTAAAAACGCAGGTCTGCAACTGCAGAAAGAGAATGCATAGCAATGTCTTGATGGGAGGGAGGCGTTTTTTAAGTCTGTTTTGAAACAGAGAAATCCCAGGGCTTATTTAGCAACCGCGGAGGAGGAGCAGGAGCCCTCTGGAGAGGGCTGCATCGTGCCCAGCAGCAGTACGCTCTTCTCACCGCCATCTTCTGTTTCTGTTCTGTTCAAAACGGAAAGCTCAGATGGAATTTGTCACGGCACCATCACCGCCTTTTGGTTCATAGAGCAACGTGGTAGAAAACATAAACATCTTCGGTTCTTCACAGTATTCCCTAAGGAGAGCAAAAAAATCATCAAGGAAACAGGGGGAATAATTCGGGGCAAAAAAAAACGCCTGGATGAGGGCATTTTTAAATGCCACTGGTGACAGGGGTGGTGTAAAGCTGCTCTCTGATGGCTGTCACTCAGGGGGTTTCTGCAGGTACAAGCCTGAGCCGTTCCTTCTTTTTTTTTTTTTACAGCAGCCACCGCTTTGTAAAATCTATGCTCGCTGCCCAGCCTGTTCTCTCCCGCACCCGGGAACCATAAACCAGACCAGTTCTATGAAATCTCTGCTGTCCTTCATTCCCCAAGCCTCACGACTGACACCAGGGTTTTGCTATTTAAGGGCAGCTTAAATGACGCTTTCCAAAGTAGGGATTTTTAAAAAACAAGGTAGAAGATGAACTCCTGACTGGACTTTCAGACAGTGTCACCATTCTTCCCTCCTGGCGAGACAGGCGTGCTTCCAGACCCACGCCTGCCCTACCCCCTTTCCGAACGGCTCCGGTTGGAAATGCCAGAGGAGGTTTGCATTTCCTTTTTGTCTCCGCAACCGCCAAGATGAGTCCGTCCAAGCAGCATTTGCCCAGAAGGGCCTTTGGTCAGCAACAGCTTAAATTTTCTCTGCCACAGCTCGGGAGCAAGGCAAACGAGCTGTTTCAATCACAGCTCCTTTCCCTTTTTTTGGCGGCGTGTGGCAACATACCAAGCAAACTGCGGATAAAAGGTAGGCTCAGAATCCAGCCCTAGGAGACCAGCTCCAGCTGCGTAACGTATGCGTTTGATGCAAAGAGGAGATGAAACTCAATGTACTTTCATCAGTTCTGCTTTGAGATTTTGGTTTATTTGAACTTAAAAATCAAAGGAAAAGTTATTAACTGATGGAGGCTGTTTGCTTGCATGGATTAAATTAAGCAAAAACAAAACCCTCGCAAACCAAAACCCCTTTATGCCATTTTATGACCGCTTGCAAAAGAAATGCTTACACTTTATACTCTTTCAACGCTGTGGGCTCATCATGTAGCTGCTTCTATGCATGCAAGATGCCTCTTGAAGATGTAAACTCCTCACAACGTTTATTAAAATCAGCCAAGGGGCTCGGGCTAACGTTTCGGTAGGAATGGGCCCTGCTATTGTTCGGCAGGCAGATCTCAACGCTCAGGGCGATGAGCCGTGCTGCCAGGTCAGGAATGTCAGCCCTCATTGTGTGCGCTGGGGTATCACATCAGGGGCAGACAGCCCTCCTACGGGACAATTTGCGGTCCCATGCCAAAAAGATGGTGCTACCATCAGAACCGAAGCACGAGACAGGTATAAAGCAACTATAAATGAGCGTGCTGAAATGACGCCCACTATTTTTATGCTGTTTCCATCCTAAATGGCGAGTAAATCCAAGAAAGCAATGGCTGAGCCCTGTACCAAACTCTCTGTACACCGTCGGCAAAGGAACGAGCGCAGCTCCCAGAGGCAACCAGCCGCGGTTTGCGCAGCAGTCTCTGGGTTCTGCTTGGGGACCTTCTGGATCTTTTGGGGACAAGGTCCAGGACCATTGGGGAACACCTGGGAACCCTCTGAGAAACTTGAGGGTGCTGCTGTTGCTAGGTAAGGACACGGTAAGGGGAGCCACAAGGCCGTGGGGCTGAGGAAGCTGTAGCAGCTCCTAACGAGCATGATCAGCTGCCCTTGATCTAGGGTGCAGCTGCCCCTAATTAGGGAGGGTCAAGCACCCTCTTAGCCAGCGCTTGGGCCAAGTCTATATAAGAGACAGGCCCAAAGCACCACCAACAAATGCAGAAGTTTAGGTAAAAAGCTGTCGCGAAGGGGGACTTGGCTACGTCTCTTCCAGTGTAAGTGGTCTCAGGTATGGTGGTGGCCCACCATGGAGCAGCTGCCCCTGCCAGGGTAGAGGTTTTGATGGAGACAGAGCTTTGGAGGGTGGGTGCAGCCCTCCAAGCCCCAGGCTGCAGGGAGTGCCTGGGGACTCTCTCTGGGGGTGGGAGAGATGGCTTTCTGTCTTGCAGGAGCTGTGCTGGCTTGGAGGAGCTGCGGTGCCAAGCGAAGGAGTTAGAGCAGCAAGCGAGCAGGCTGTGCAGCATCAGAGAAGGTTCATGGCAGACAGGCAGCATCTTCTCTGGGACTGGGGAGCTTGAAGAGCCTCAGCCCCTATCTGTAACAGAGAAACAGGCAGCGCCTACCCCCACTACCAAGGTAAGTGACTCCTCTGGAGAAGGGGAAGGGTGGAAGCTGGTGACTTCTGGCACTAAAAGGAAGGCTTCTGCCCCACCTAAGGGCTTACAACTACAAAATAGGTTTACCATTCTCTAAGTTTAAGAGGAGCTAGATGTGCCTTTAAGCAAAAGATACAGGCCATCTGACCCTAAACCGTTTAAGACCTCTAGGAAGAAGGAGTGAGTGATTGTAATGGGCGATTCCTTGGGTAACCTGGGAGGAATACGGAAACATTGAGCGGGCAGGGATGAAGTCCAGCTGGGCTTTGGCTTTCCTGAACAGTATCTGGCAAGGGATGTCAAAGACAAGAGGGGGCTTCTGTAAGCACATAGGTGACAAAAGGAAGACTAGGGAAAATCTGGACACGCTAGTGAAAGTAGGGGCTGGAGTAGGAGACAGTGAGGTGGACTGAAAACTGGCTGAATGAGACTGACCGAACGAGTGTGAGAACTCATGAAACGAACGAAACTGACTGAAAATGAGAATGAGACCGACTGAATGAGTGTGAAAACTCTCATGAAATGAAGAATGAAATGAATGAAACTGAGTGTCCAGAGAGTGGTGATCAGTGGCACAAAGTCTAGCTGGAGGTGGTAACTAGTGGTGTACCCCAGGGGTCAAAACTGGTTCCAGACCTGTTTAATGTCTTCATTAATGATGTGGGAGACAGGGCAGAGTGTACCTTCAGCAAGTTTGCAGGTGACACCAAACATGAAAAAAATCAGCAAAATCAGGAGCGGCTGATGCTGCCATCTGGAGGGACCTGGACATGGGTAAGTGCAGAGTCCTGCACCTGGGGAGGAACAACCCCAGGCACCGATGGATGCTGGGGGTGTCTGGCTGGAAAGCAGCCTTGCAGAAAAGGCCCCGGGGGTCCTAGTGGACACCAAGCTGGCCATGAGCCAGCGGTGTGCCCTTGTGGCACAGAAAGCTAATGGCATCCCGGGCTGCATTAGGAGGAGTGTTGAGGGGGAATCTTATTTATATATATATATATATCTATCTCTAAATACCCGAAGGGAGGGTGCAAAGAAGATGGAGCCAGGCTCTGCCCAGTGACAGGGCCGGAGGCAAGGGGCAGAAAATGAACCACAGGATGTTCCCTCTAAACATCAGGAGCCCCTCTTCAATGTGAGGGTGACAGGGCGTTGGCAGAGGCTGCCCAGAGAGGTTGTGGAGTCTCCATTCTTGGAGATACTGAAAAGGCATCTGGACATGGTACAGGGCAACTGGTTTTAGGAGGGCCCTGCTTGAGCAGGGAGGTTGGACAAGATGACCTTCAGAGGTCCTTTCCAGCCTCAACCACTCTCTGATCTTAAGGGCTTTAGGCTCAAAGCAGCACAGTTGTGAGGGCTCAGCTGTAGGCCCAGAGCAGCTCATGGGTTCTTCAGGCAGCAAATGCTGAAAGCAGAGCAGGAAGGCTTTAAAATAAAAAAAAAAGGCAAGCCAAACCTGGCATTATGTAATGTCTCACTGCTAGTTGCCTAAAAGCAACACATGCGGAGCATGATTCATTTCTCCTGTCGCCAATATAACTTGGTATAAATCAACAGTAACTTGAAGGAAGTCGCTCTGATGAAAATCAAGCTCACAAAGTATGAGAGTGAGCAGTAATTTTATAAAACAGGGCCAGAGGCTTTCAAACTCATGAAAGCTAGCTGTCTACAGGCAAGGGCCAACAGGCATTCAGAATCTAAAGCATCACGCAACACCTTTTGAGTAATATAATCCCCTGAAACCAAATAAATACAATGCCTCTGTGGGCAAAAACAGAGACAGGATTCAGCAGTAGTTCTTTTTGTCTTTCGGCAGTAGTCGGTCATTAACATAAATGAACAGCAACAAAACCAAACAAGTTTATACCCAGTTCAGCACCCACATCCAAAAAATGTGTAACTACAATGGCTTGATTCCTCTTGACAACAACAAAAGAGAATTTTAGCTGAAAGCATAACTGCTCACCCAGGCCAATATTTCGCTTTGCAGATTGTGATTGGCTTCAGGGTAAATAATCAGTGATTACAGCTAATATCAGGATATATTGTGAGGCACTAAAAAGAGATAATTATGAGGAAATGAGGAATTATCTGCTGTTGAAACAATAGATCAATTATGAGGTACAGCACAGTAGCTGCCGAGCAGCATTCTTAGGCTCTGAGGGTACTGTCTCCTCTTTCTCATCAACTAAAGAGAACCCACAGTCATAAAGCGTAATTATCCTCCAGGAGCTCGAGCCTGCTGACTAATTAGCCTCTTGTTGAGACAATATGGAAAAGGACCTAATTCCAATTGTCCGCAAAAATAGGATGGCACAGGCACGGTCCTGGCTCTTCCCTAGGCGCTCATCTCTCCCGCCCAACCGGTATGAAGGTAACAGCCTTGATATCCCCAGTTCTGGGCAACCTTAAAAACAACAGTCCTCAGCCTAAAATAAAAAAAAAAAAAAAACAAAACCAAAACTCTGGGAAGGAAACTTTGGGAGGTGGGGATACAGAGAAAACAGCATGTCTGGGGCAGTGCGTAATGGCAGTCAGAGTTCTCCTGCCGCTTCCCCGAAGCGTGTTGTGCGCGGTCCCCCTTTGCTCCTACCCATGCAAGTACAGACACATTGGCGGTGCTTTCATAAACGGAGGCTAAGCTGCATTTGATGGTCATGTTATTACAGCGGTTGCATCCTTAAAGGAAGCAGGCTTTTCAGCCGCGCGGCAGCAGTTAAACCCCAAGATTTACAGTCGAAATTGTTAGGAAGGTAAAGGTTCAAGTTTTTGGGAGCCGAGTTCTTTGTCTAACAGACCACTGAGCTGTCAAGAGCTGGCCCAGCCAAGAAACAGGATCTCGCTGTATACAGCAAAATACCACCAAAAAGGCGCAAATGCCTCTGGCAAATGGGTTCATCCAGCACCTCCCATCATCCCAGTAAAGAAGATGTTTGATGTCTGATGAGCGAAATGGAGTATCTGCAGCAACATGTTATTCATGAGTGAGCTTTTAGATGAGTCTATTGCCTAGCAAGTGCAAATACCCATTATGGTTAATAAATCAGTGATGATGATATTTGCAGTCAGCAAGCACACAGGAAGGGAAAATTTCAGACCACATCTGCTTCGTACTGAGATGGGAGACACCTGAGATTTTCCTTCCATCTGAACGACTTCACCTTGGTTTTTTGGCATTTGAAAATAGCTGCTATTGTGCCGAGTTCTCAAAGAAACTACTCTCTATTCTCAGTGAACCAGAATCCCCCTTGAAATCCATCTCCCGGATGGCCAGTCTGGATTTCCTGCTTTTTGTCGGGGTGTCCTGGTGACAAGCACCTGGGTTTGTACCTTCTCTAGCCCCACAAAGTCATGGGAGTAAAGGAAAACAGCCACAAGTTGGTCCTGGGTTAGCTCTAGACAACCATTTTATACCTTGCAGGGGAGGACCTTCAGATCCTACAGCCCTGTTTCACACATTCTGGAGATACAGGTCTTCTCCTTTACTCACATTTAGAGCAACGGAGTCCTAAGGGTTATCATTTGGTGGTCAAAATACAAGGTCTCGTTTTCCTGAAGCCGCTGGTCCTGCCCAGCTGTTTTAAACTCTTTCCCTGGCAGGCTACGGAGCAGTGTGAAATAAACTGCAGATTGTGTATCTAACCATTCTGTCGCCCAGTTTAGATGGATAATTTACATCAGCAGGACAGCTGCACCAAGTCTTCTTTCCTAAAAAGTGCCACATAAAGCCACAAAGATTAAACCCGTGAATAGACGTGCTCCCAAAAAGCCGGTTCAGCATGAGGTCAAGATTAATTACCGCTTTAACCAGCGCATTGCTGCAGGTGCGCGAAGGAAAGCATCTTTCACGCAGGCCCTGGGGGAAGGCACGCTCCACCACTCATTTCTGTGGCCTGCTCGAGAAGCAGCAGAGCACAAAAACGTCGAGAAGGGAAAAACGTCGAAGACTGTAATGGCAAAGGGAGATGCTCAGAGCTGCAAAAAGCTAAACGCTTGGGTCCTACTGACTTGAGACGTTTCTCCCAGGGCACTGACAGAAGCAAAGGTAGTGGCACTGAACAGCCTCACGCTTCGACTGAAGTCTATTTAAATTGATAAATGTCTGTGAGTATTACTATAACAAATAATCTGAAAACAGGAAAATAACACACTTTAGAAAGTAAATGTTGATTGCATCAAAGCGTTAATGTAAGATGGCAGACAGATAGCTCTGGACACTCCACTGTCCTGGAAAACACAGGTTCCCAACACCTGACTTGTCCGTTCCCTCAGACGAAGTCACCCCAAGGCCTCTAGGAAGTAGGGATATGGACCGCTGAGCTACAACCGTTTCCCTAAAACTACACCTGAACCAACCCCAACTCCCGTTTACCCCCTGGTTGTGCAGAAGAGCCCAGAAGGGCGGGCTGCACAGCTGGCCCGGACTGCGCTCCTGGCAAAGGCCAGGGCACGCGGGACCGCCGACAACGGGGTCTCTCCGAGCAGCCCGCACGCAGCAAAGCTCCGGCTGCGCCGAGGCACGTCAACGCCCTCAACTGCATCCAGGAACAGCCGCCGACGGCGAGGCCGGAGCAGAGAAACCCCACGGGAGTGCTGCTTTGCTCACCATCGGCTCCCATCGCCACCGGCTGCAGCCCTGTGACGCCCCAAACACGAAGCGGTGGGAAAGCCCGGCCCCGGCAGGCGTCCACCGAGCAGGACGTTTTGTGGAAAGGGTCCGGATAGAGCAAGGCTGTTATCACGCAACGACAGAAGCAATCTCAGAGTATTTTTAAACAAGAACCCGGAGCAAACAAAGCACAGGACTCGGTAAGAATACAGAACGGCCGCAGTAAAAGGAGCATCTGAGATGAGTTCTGCCATGTCAAACTATATACAAGCTCTAAATAAGGGTGAAGGGCAGTTAGAAGCATACATACGCCACGGCAAAGTGCAATTCCCGCTGGGGAGAAGCCAAAAGCTCAGCTTCCCGCATCCCACGCCAAGGTCCGTGCAGGCGAGAGCGAGCCGTCCCCCGGCTTTACGAGCCAGCCAGACTACCAAAACCGAATCATTTGTTGGGATCCAAAACCAAACCTTCGAGACGAGGAGAAGATGCTATAATTTGCTTTTTGAGGCAAACTCCTACCCAGCCTCGCCTTGCAAAACCCGGGCTCCCCATGCATCCCCCAGCTTTAAATCGGGGCCGAGGCAGCCGGGGGGCGGCCACGTCTGCCACCCCCGCAGGGAAAGGGGGAGATAGGCTCCGGAAAGGGGAGCTTCGCAACCACAGGCGTTTTGCTCGATTTAAATATTTGGTTAATACAAAAAATCTCACCCTTCTGTCTTTTGAAGGGGCTGTGCCACGTACGGGCTGTCACAGCACAGGTTTGGGGAGCGCACAAAGGCTGATGCTGAAAAGCACTTTCTAAAATTCAGGCTCGGAGCAGTCTAACACCCTTACTTTTAACAGCGGGAAAACGCAGGATTGTTCCTTTTTCCCTCCTTCACAGGGTCAAAAGGGGAGGATAAGGGAACAGGTTTTTCTGCGTTCAACGGACAAGTTTTCAGGAGGATTTTTTGCCAGTCTGCTTTCTACCGGGGCGTGCAACAACCGGCGGTAACCCCGCTCCTTCAGTTCACCCCTCTGGGGACAGCTTCACGGAACACAACGCCGCTCTTCTCTCAAGCAAGCTTCTTCCGTCGCGGACGGGAGGGCAAAGGCGGAAGGGAGGCGAGCGCAGCCCATCTCTGCAAGCGAAGCACGCGAAGAGAAGAGAGCAAAAACGAATTACGTGCGCCACCGAGAGCCACCAAGTCACACCTGGAGCAGGGATGCGCTGCTGGAGGGGACGGGGGCGTCGAGGACGGCACAGCGTGCATCCTGCACGCCCGTGGGCGTTGCACACGCGCATGCAAACTCACACGCGCGCACAGAGAAGCGCTGCGCGGCGCCCGGCAGCGTTGCAGGCACAACGCTTTGCGCGCCCGGCGCGCACACACGCACACCAGGCACCGCTCGCGGGATGCGCTGCACCCGCGCGGGCGCTTTGCGCACGCTCCTGCAACGCACGCAGGCTTTGCACACGCCCGTGCAATGCATGCGCACTTTGCACACACCCATGCAACGCACACGCGCTTTGCACACGCCCGTGCAACGCACACGCGCTTTGCAGACGCTCGTGCAACACACATGCACTTTGCACGTGCCTGTGCAATGCACACAGGCTTTGCACACGCTCGTGCAATCCACGCGAGCTTTGCACACGCCCGTGCAATGCACACGCGCTTTGCACACGCTCGTGCAATCCACGTGAGCTTTGCACACGCTCGTGCAATGCACACAGGCTTTGCACACGCTCGTGCAATCCACGCGAGCTTTGCACACGCCCGTGCAATGCACACAGGCTTTGCACACGCTTGTGCAATCCACGCACGCATTGCACACGCTCGTGCTATGCACACAGGCTTTGCACACGCTCCTGCAATGCGCACAGGCTTTGCACACGCCCGTGCAATGCACGCTTGCTTTGCACACGCCCGTGCAATCCATGTGCGCTTCGCACACGCCCGTGCAATGCACGCTTGCTTTGCACACGCCCGTGCAATCCATGCGCACATTGCACACGCCCGTGCAATGCGCACAGGCTTTGCACACGCCCATGCAATCCACACGCGCTTTGCACACGCTCGTGCAATGCGTACAGGCTTTGCACACGCCCGTGCAAAGCACGCGCGCGTTGCACACGCGTTACGCACCACCGCCGTGCGCGCAGCGTGCGCACAACGGTGCACTGCGCGCACACGCACTTCACACTCGCGCGCTGCGTTGCACACGCGTGCACCGCCCCCCCCCCCGAAGCAGTGCACACCCGCACGCCCCCCCGGTGCCCTGCACACCCGATCCCGCAGCGGGGACCCCCGCCCTCCCCCCCCCGCCCCGTTCCCGCCCCCCGATCTCACCTCCCCTGCGCGGCGGCGGGGTGCCCGGCGGGGCCCGGCCATCAGCACCCCATGGCGGGGCGACGGCGGCGGGGCTCCTCCGCGGCGCTTCAGCACCGTGCGGGCCCCATGTCCGGGGCGGCGGCGGCGGCGGCGGCCGGCGGGCTCATGTCGCCATGGCGGGGCCGGTGCGGGGCCGCGGCGACGGGGGCGGGGGGGGGGGGGGCGGGGAAGGCGGGCCGCCGCCGCCGCGGCGCGGGAGGGGAGGAAGGGGGGGGTAAAATAAAATAAAATACAAATTAAAAGGGAAGGGGGGGGGAGCGAGAGGCAGCCCGCAGCCAGCCGCTTCCCGGGGGGAGCAGGGGAGGGAAAGAAGGGCCGGCGGGGCGGCCTCCCCTCAGCCCGTCCCCGCCTCCCGCCCGGGCGGGGCGGCGCGGCGGCCGTTGGCGTTCAGCACCACCGGAGGGGGGGACAACGCCGAGCGGGAGGCGGCGGCGGCGGGGCTGGCTCCCGCGGCGCCGCCTCCCTCTTCGCCTCCCCCGCCGCTCGCCGCCCACGCCGCGGCGGCGGGGAGCCGGCGGGCGGCCGTGAGGGAGGGGGACTCTCTTCCCTCGGGCCGCCCGGCGGAAGGATCGCGCGGAGGTAGCGCGAAAAGCGGCCGCTTCCCCGCCGTCCCTCCGCGGCGCCTGCGCGGCTGTGGGGACGGGCGCCGCCGCCGTGCCGGCGCTGAGGGGGGCTCCGGCGCTGAGGGGGCTCCGGCTCCGGGCGTGAGGGAGCCGCGGGGCCCTGCCCGCAGGGTGAGTCGAGGGGCAGCGGGGAAGGGCCCGCCGGGCTCCGCGCACCTCTCCCCCGCAAGCGGGGTTGTGGGCCCCCGCCGCCTCTGTCTGCTTCTTCCAGCAGCCCCGGCATCAGAGGTCCGAGTTCGCCCCCCTCAGTGACCCTGTGGCAGCGGGCGGGTTGAAGCTTTAAAGTTGTCATTTAAAACACTCGCGAAACAATAAGCAAAGGCGTTTATTGACAAACACCTTCTCCCGCTCGGCAAAAAGCGTCGAGGTCTCGCTGCTTTTACCTCGGTACGGCGTCACCCGGCCTGCGTTTGCTGGGCGAGAGCCCCCCGGGGCTGCCTGAGAGACCTAAACGGGAATTTACCCTTTGCTTGCTTTATTTACTGACGCGGGCCTTGCCCCTGCGGGAGGGATTCACTGTCCTCCTCCTTTCCCGGCGGCAGGCCGGGGCAGCCCCACTGACAGGGCAGAAGACAGAGGTGCCAGGGAAGCCCAGATGTCCTCTCACAGCTCCACTTATTCCTTTTGTCCGCTCGACTTAAGAACTGGACAGCTGAACTTGTGAGTCTCCAGATTTTTTGTAACGTAAGTTTGTTTTCTTTTCCCGGAGGGGGCTGGGGGTGTGTTCCAATACTGCACAGTAAAGACCGGGAACAGACTAAATACTTTGCATGAAAATCCTGGCACTGTGAAGATGAGTGGCAAAACCTTGCTATACCACTAGAGTTTCAAATTAACAGATAAAAGCAACAAGTTCAGAGCAAAGGCAACTCGTTTTCTTTAAACTCCTTCCAGTATCTGTAGTTATTAGCTGTTCAGACAGCACACAAAGGAGGATTTCCTCTGGAGATAATCAGCACAGAGACATAAATCAAGCGTAGAGAGAGCATAGAAAAATTTTTTTCCATTTATTTCCTGACAAATGAACTCTGAATCAGTTTGCTAAAAATTCGTCTGTCATAAGCTTCTTTAACCCTTTCTCTAGTAACTCTCAGGCCACGCTTATAAGGCTGAAATGAAAGGCCTTTTTTGTTGCAGCAACCAAACTCCTCTGTGCCTAGGGTGAACCGCTCTTCGAATCCCAGCTTGCGGTGTGCTGCTCCCTTCCCTTTTTCTTACTTTTTGTCTTGAAATAGGATATGCCTTTTAGAACTAAGAACGTGCAGAGAAGGGCAAGTCCCACTGGAATTTTATCTAGCTTTCTTAATTTCATTCTAATTCTTTTGGGTCTCATTGTTTAAGGATCAGAGCTTAAGAAGTCTGTGAAGCTGTTAGGGTTTTCCAAAATCGGTCAGCCCGCTGGTAGTTTGCGGCAGTGACCAAGTGAAGATAATTGAGCTGATGCTCCTAGCTGGGAAATTCTTGCTGGGGGTCTGATCGACACTGTCCCCAGATCGTTCCAATCCCGCAGCTACAGCAGTTCTTGCATATTCTGACTCTTTGCTCAGGGGATTTCCATCAGGGCCCTTCCCAGAATGTTTCGCATGTCAGCGCTGGGAGCCCACGGCGGTGCGGCACATCCTCAGACCAGCAGACTGCGGAATCGATGGTTTGGCAGGAACCTCTAGTGCTAACATACCGCAACAGAGTTCCTTTTATTCGTCTTGTGCCGCATATGCCCTCAGCTGGGTACGTATGATGAAAGTCCTTTGTCCTCAGTAACAGTAGGAAGGGACAGTTGAGGCAGCACCCAGCTGAGTTGAAAGCAGCGCAATAAACGAGTCAGCTACTGGATCGATACTCCTTCCGAAGGAAATCCTGGGGACCGAGGAGCTGGCGCAGGAGGGACCTCAGAGCAGGTCGTGTTAGCAGGGTGGTCAGTTGAAGGCCAGGTCTCCCAGGACCACTTCCAGCCTCTGCAGGAGGTGGCCTAGGTCTGGGCACAACCGCCCAGGGGTCAAAATTGCAGCACGGTTGTACACGCTCCGAGAAGAAAGACGCAGCATGTGCCCAGAGCAGCTGAGGGTTATGGTGGGCAGGCTGCCACAAGTAAGTGGCTGCCAAGGCCAAGGCATTTAGAGAGAGAAAGAGACGGATGCAACCAGCAAGAACTCTCTGTGTTTGGGCCTGTGGCCCGGGGGGAAAGCGAAAGATGCAATATTAAACCTAGGAAAAAAAAATTTACCCGGTGACTGTAATGAAGCGCACCTGGAGGAAGGCCGTTACACCATTAGGAGCAGGTGTTCCGCGTGCAGGGACTTGACGCACTGTGCAAAAATCTGACACCTTGGAGCGGTATAAAGACCCCAAGTGCCACGTCAGCCAAGGAAGAGGTACGCTTCGGTAGCAGGGAGAAGGCCTCTTCATCCCTGGGGGGGGAAATGAAGCACATCTCTTTTAAAGAGACTTGACAGGACAACTGCATTGGCACGGGCAGCAGGTACAGTGGACTCGCTGCCCAGGCGTGCAGGGGGCTTACAGCAACATGGGTTGCTCCGGTCATAACAAAACGAAGCGTGTCCCAGCCTGGCTACCGAGACAGCGTGATGGCATGCAAGTGTAACTACACAGGTGGCCACTGCCTTAACGCAGCCTGGGCTCTAGGGATGTGACAAACCAGTAAATGTTAGACCAGTGAGAGCTCCACGTTAGTGGAAACTAGAAAATCCCACGTATAAGGCATTTGTAGTACCTGCCTTTCAGCTTAGTATGTGGAAAAGGGAAGGACGTGTATCCTTGCAGCAGATAGAAATATCTGTGCTGTTTAAACACCCTTCAGAGGGAAAAACAGATGGTCTTGTGGTTTGGCTCTGTGTTCTGCTTTGGAGACCCAAGCGCTCCTCACTGCATGACTTTTGACCAGTCAGTTAAACCCGCAGATGCAAAGGTTAATACTAATTTTCATATCCACCCAACTTATGTGCACCCAAGGTCCAGCACGGACAAGCAAACTTGATGAGTGCAAAGATGTGTGCAGACAGCAACTTCAGAACAAGGATAAATTTACCCTTATGTCAGGCTGGTTGTGAGGCTAAATTAAAATACTTTGTAAAGCATTTGCATATCCCGAGGGGCTAGAGACATGCAAACTTTCAATAGTAATTGCTGTTTGGATTTAGCTGGTCGAGTTCAGCGTAGTGTGGCAGAATAAGCCTAGTTAGTGCCGTGTTTGTCCTTTGACTCCAACCATTATATAACTTATTTATTATTTCTTGCTTACCTGAGATCTTTAAAATAGCAAGCAAGTTTTGATCAGCCCAGAGAAGGCAATTTTGATGTTGGTTTAAAGAACAAAGCACACAAAACCTTAAAAAAAATGAAATGAAAAAGTCCTGTTGTTCTTTTCCAAACGGATCTCAGACGTAAAATTTGGTGAGCAGCAGAGCTCTCGTCAGAAGTCACGTTCATCACGAAAGAGGAAGGGCCTGGAGCATCTCCGCTGCCTGCCTGGAGTCAGGCTGAGCTTGGGCCGCTGGGGGAGGAAACCCTCGCAGAGGCATCCGCGTGCTCATCAAAGCAGTCAGGAGAGAGATGTGTGCTGAGAGCACTGACGAAATATCATACGGAGGCTTACTCAGGGCTCGGAAATACTCCCCTTCTTGGAGGGAACTCCTGTTTTCAAAGACTGGAATGAAACAGACTCTCGGGAAGCGATTTTTCAAAAGCTGCGAAAAAAGTTACGCTCCGTTTTCTTTGTCTAGAGGCACAGTTTGCAAAACAACATTGTGGAACATTGGGAAATGCAACAGAAGGAAACGAGGAGAATCCTAAAAAATCGTTTATGGTGAAATTACCTGACAAGACTTTGCTCAGCTTCCTGGGAGTTAGTGCTCATCAAATAAAAATCCTCAGCACATAGGAACGCTCAAAGAGGAACGAAATGGGTTTGAGCACTGAACTGTCTTTGACCTCTGTGAAAACCGAACTATCCAAAATCGCTAATTATTTTTGCAAGTCTTATCCTTTCTGCGCAATGAATCAATCAATGGAATGCTAATTTTCCAAGTAAGTAGTGTGGAAGTCGGTACACAGAAATTATAAGGCTGTTCTACCTTTTAAGTACGTTAGCTATGCTTGTTCTTACAGGCAATAATGAACTGCCCTTTGAAAAAAAAAAATCTAGTATTCCTGAAGTATGTGGCAAAGGAAAAAAAGAAACTAGACGCAGGCTCCTTCCATTTCCTTCAGCTTAAAATGTAGATTTCCACTGCAGCTGGACGGACAAACCCTGGCTTCAGTTTCACAAGCAGAATTCAGCTGTTCCATGCATGAAACTGAAGCTAAATTGTTGTCCTGGCATGGAACAGGAAGAAGCATCTGGCCAGTAAGAGAGACTAGCAGCAAGCGAGCCCCCTTTCCAAAGTACTCTACCTTGGTTTACTTTTTCCAAAGCAGATGAGAAAAAAAGCGACATAAACTCCCTGTTCCAAATACTTGTCAGCTTTTGAAAAAAAAAAAAGTTTAACCAAAAAATAAAATGGCTTGCACGCTAAGTGTCTCCGATACCTAAATCCATTTTTAAATAACGATAACAGAAGGAGCAGCCATGGCATGCGTGCAGTCAACAACTTGTGCAATTGTGCAATCTGCTCTGTCTCTTTTAAAAATCAATTGTCAAGTTTTAGTGCTCTCCCTTATCAGAAGCTATCGCCTATCATGCAGGGAGAGGCAGTCTCAGGGACGTAGCCGCTTGGTTTTGATTGCGAGTCCGCAGAATCGCGTGTTAAAAGCAGCCTGCTGACGTTAGAAATCATCATAAGCTGGATTACAGGAGTGCCAGATCAAGTGTAACATCTCCGCGGCCTCTTACGACTTCGTAGCTGTTGCCACGCTGCTTTCCGACAGTCTCTCGCAACTTCTTCCTAACAGCGGGAATATAAATTATTTACTAGGAAAACAAACCCTTCTGTTTGAGCTGAAGAAGATTCCCTTGCTATCTGTTCCCACCACAGAGCTTCTTGAAACACCAAGACACACTTCTGCTTTCAGCCAGAACAGTGAAATACGTGCTTACATTTAGCAAATGAAGTACCTCTCTCACATTCAGTGATTAATTCGGAGAGCAGAGCTGCGGGCAGTAAATTAACCATTCTACCTGATTTATTTTTACTAAATATAACAGCCCCGTAATGTAATTTTCTCAACCAGAACAGATATTTTCTGCGGTTTGCTTTGCTGTTTGGAAAATGTTCTAATCTATTCCAAATCTATTCCATTTAACTTGGTAAGAGTAAAACCTTCAGACTGTGTCCCTCACCCTAGGGATCGCACCTGGAAATCAGTCGTTCTTCCTCGAAAATAGAGGACTAGTCAGAAACGCGTGTTGCGGCATGCGAGGACGCCAGCAGCAGGTAGGAACGTATCTCCTCCTCTACAGCATTTCCAGTTTTACCCTTTTAGTATTGGCAGCGTGAATGAGATAGTGGAACGGCTAGCCGATAGTAATATCTCATGCACATTTCTCCTTAATTTTGTTTCATATACATGATCTACGTGCCCGAATCCAAGTTACTGTGGGGAAAAAAATCCTTCGTAGTTTAACTGTCTGTATCCAAATCTTTTTGACCTGCTCTTCTAAAGGATACAATGGTGCCCGATTTTCGAAAAACTCTTCTCAAGTAGTCATCACCTGCCATTTAGTTTAATTCTTGTATAATTTGGTTTGAAGAGATGCGTTTACTTGAATCGCTTTCTAAACTACAGTATAATTTCTTATGGCCTTTCTTTATAGTGCTAGAAGCAAAACAGTGTGGTAATAGGGCAGTACAGGAGAAGCAGAAAATGACCTACTTTCACAATTCACGATCAACAAGTAAATGGGCATTATAAACGCAAAGGTGTTAACTGCAATAAATAGTCATAAAATGGAAGAACGACTGAGGTGGGAAGGGACCTCTGGAGGTTTGCTAGGCCAAACTGCTCCGAGCAGGGCTAATTTCAAAGTTAAATGAGGCTGAATAGTTTTCCACGTTGCGTGTAACAAAGACGACGGGTAAGCGCGTGGGAACGGACGTGGAGGTAAATCAAGGCAACGACAGCTGTGTCGAACCCTTAGGCATCCCTACTCCAAACACGCCTTCAGCTAAAGCGACTTTATCATGGTCTTCAGGAAGGGAGAAACTGTGAGTAACAGTACCTTAAAAACTCATTCTCTCTGGCTCATTTAATACCGGTTTTCTTACATTTTTCCCTTCCAGAACATAAAAAGTCCTTCCTTTTCTCCATGTGACTACTTAAAGGCAGTTCACGTTAATTACCTGACTGTGGTTATACTTCACTGTAGACATCGTCATCTATAATTGGATATTTTATGTCCTGGAGAGTTCATATCAGCACTGTAGGAGTGTTTAAGTTTGCAAAATGTATGGTATTTCTGTGACGCTTGTATACATGCCTCTTGAAATGGGTAATTTGCTGCCCAGTAACATAGTGACTCGCACGTTTCTCTGTGGGTCAGGATCACGTTCGCCGACGCTCGTTTGGATAGATGAAAGGTTGCAGATTTTACAAAAGTGAGATAGGCTCCCGTTTGCTAAAAATCACCTGGCAGCTCCACTGGATACAGCAGTCTTCCTTTCCTGCCCTCGCTCCGGAATCCTTGCTGCCAGGGCCTGGCTTTTCTTCCACTGAAGGAGACGGGAGCTTTGCCACCGACTGCGGCGACAGCAGGAGGACAGCAGACCCAGATTAGGCGAGGTGTTGGAGGATTTTCTGCACGCTCTGTAAGTATTTAGGGAACCGTGTGATATGCGATCCTAAATACAAGGTTAGGCGGTTTGAACTCTTGAGTTCGACCCAGATATTTCCGGACAGGCAGAGCTACCTACTGACTGTACATCTGAGAAAGTACATCTGAATTATTTCTTCTGGCAAGTATCAAGAGTATGTTAGTGAAATGTGCCTGGATATGGTAGCTTAAGATAGAACTATGCTGGAAATGTTTCTGCAGCTGTTACTTGGAAAACATCTGTGATACTGTGCGCGGACATTTGTAGATCTCTGTTCACGCTAGCACGGAGCAATTCATCTTGTGAAACAAAGTATAAATTATTATTGGGAAACATGAGAAGGACACGACGCACCAATGGACATGAAATGACTCACGGTAGTTATCGGTTGGAAAGAAGGGGAAAAAAGGGAATATTCCATTTCTGGCACAGGAAGGAGAGTAAGATCGGCAGACTCTGTGAGACTTCCGGAACTCCACCTGCTAGTTATTTGAGTAGGAATAACCAATCCACTAGACATGAGGGGTGACATTTTTTACACTCAAAGTTGGGAAAAAACTTCCGTCTGTGATAATTTGTGAGTCTCTGTTTGTATAGTCTGATAAAGAGAAGAATATACAGGTCGACATGATTTCTTATTCGCAGTTAATGGTTATCCCTATGCAAAGTATAAAAGACATTGCCCCGAATAACTCAGTTTTAGCAAAAGACGCACAAGAAGGTAAACTTCAGAAACCCTGGGAAAGGACAATGAGATGTATTTTGTTCACAGCACATTAGATAATTAAGGGATTTTTTAGGTCTTGAGGCTTTCAAATTAAGCCTGAGTCATTAGAAGGTGTGCTTGCTGAAATGTAAGGGCCTGTTGTATTCTGGAACTCGGACTGGATAATCTGAAAAGCGAGCGCGTAAGGAATTGAGAAGATCTTTGGTACCGCAGCAGAGAGCGGCACGATGAGAAGTGAGGGGGGATATCTTGACTGGTGGCCAGAGATTTGTCACCGAGTGCATCTGAGGCAGGGTTTCTGCTAGGAGCCGAAGAGGCGCGAGTTGCAGCGCGTGACCCGTCCTGTCATCTCCCAATGGCCACGTATGAGCGCTCTGGTACAGAACATCTATACTTTGCTGTTTTACCTATTTGCTCTCGTGATACTTGCGTTGCATGATTAAAAAACAGAAAGCAAGAGGGAAGTATCTTCCTATTGTTTTGTGGATGCTTTGTGCCAAGGGTCTTTCGGCCTCTTAGTGATTAATCCAAATTATATAAAATGGATTTGCACCATGTTAAATCTGAAAATATAAAATATCCATTCCCAGTCCTCGTACCTGAATGCCTCCTAGCAAATCATTTTACTCAACAGCTGCCTGGTTCTACAGTCAGAAAGGGGACTGCTCTTTTTTTCTTGGTTTAACTTTTAATGACTGATTTAAATTCCATTTATGCCGAATCCCTACGATTTTGAAAACGCCTTCTGAAATTATGCACAACTACCTTTCTAAAAAAATACTTTAAAAAGCCTCAAGTACAATATTGCCTAGAATTATCTTGTCAATTAAATAAAAGAACCCACTTGAAATAAGTGACAAAAACATACAGTGAATGAAACGCACCTTCCAGTAACAAATCGTTATTAAAGAGACCTTTAAGCAAACTGCTAGTTACGTGGTCATGCTTAGACAAGCACAAGGTTATTGAAACATACAGCTTCCTTTCAAACAATTTAACTTGCACTGAAGGCAAATTATTGCCATAAAAGCACTGAAGCACGTTGCTCGGGCATTTGGTGTAATTCCGTTGGCTCCTGAAAGATTGCCCTCCCTGCACAGCAATGTCAGTGGGATCAGAATCGGGCCTGCATCTTCAGCTGCCTTTACAAATACTGCCTGCAATGTCTTCCTGCAGAAAATTGATACATGCATCTGATATTATTATCTAAAAAAGACAGGAAGCAATTTTTTAATAGACTTGAAGATGCAATATAGATTTCTGACAATAGCTGTAATGGAAATCAGGGAGACTGAGCCGGCTCACAAAGGAGCTGCAAGGGGACTAACAGAAAGGGCACCTAAACCCACCCAGCGCAGAAATCGTGAATTATAATTGTATTCACTGGCTAAGTTATGAAACGTGTCACAGATTTGGAGTCTTTCCTAGTTCCTTCCTTTTTCTCAGCGCAGAGAGAGTGGAATTTGAACGAGGTGGGGCAACAACAACCCGTGAGCAACAAAACTGCAAATATTCTTGACGTGGCACTGGTGAAGTCATCCACGAGTGCCTTCCCCTTCTCACCCTCTTTACGTGAGGGTTTGCATGGGTGTGGGGGTCTGGTTCCCCATTCCTCTTCTCGTACTGGAGTTGTTTGCAAGGGCTCCAAAGTGAGATTTGCTGATGTTACAGAAGTGGGTTGCGCTGGACGCTCTGCTTGCAAGCGTGGCAGTTAGCGCCTTAACACCACTCTAGATCTTTTCAGCTCTGTGTAGAGAGGGGTCTTCATGAAAACACAGGCGGAGAATCGGGCTCGCCGAAGAATGCTGTTCGCTCTCCAGCCATTTCCTCACGCTCTGTCGGTATCGGAGATCGTGGATTGCTGTGCTTCCCAGCATACCCTACGTGGGCTTGCTCAGAGTCATGAAATAACAGGCAGGGGCCTATCCGCGGTGTCATTCCTGGAACAAAATCCTTTTGCATCAGTGAAACTTCTCAACAAAGACCTGGAATTTCCTTCAAGAATCAAGATTTCAGCGCTCCAAGCAATTCAATTTTTAGCGATGTTTTACAAGTTTTATGCCAGCTACTGTACAGGGAATACGAATGTTTTCTAGGAAAGATTTGTTTTCCGATAGACTTTTTGATCTCTCTCTTCCAGTAACCTCATCTTGGGAGTCAGAAGTTAGGTTTCTCTGTTGTCAGAGAGGATTCAGAAACACCTCCTGACACAGTTTAGTGTCAAAAGTACCTCTGATGAAACCAGATCAAATAGGCGGGGAGGAGAACACTGCGTTAAACCAGCGTAAATGGGATGAAAACAGACCAAATGTTAATCGAGGCAGGGAAGACAGAGGTCTGAAGTAGTCCCCTTCAGCGCTTCGCATCACCATTCCGTCTTCTGTAGAAGTCTGATGCTTCTCCCTGGGGGGTTAGCTGCAGTTTGGCCCTCTTTATACTAGGACGTTTTGCGATTTAAGTTATACCAACGCACTTCCTCTTGTCCCAGGACTTCGATGCAGCTGTGCTGGTATAGGGGTACTTACATTGATATAATGGTATATATATGGTAGCTTTTTTTTTCAGTAAACAAAGTATGTGGTATCAGTACACGGCAGCTTTACACCAGCTTAAATGCACGCATAATTTTAGGTGTACGTAAATATCTATAATATGTAGAAGAATGATAGGTGCTTCCTCTAAATATACACCGGAGTCCTAGGGTATATATAACCAGCTCTGTGTACAAGCGGGGTTCTTTGCATCGGGCCTGTCCCAAAAACGCGAGCTGCTTGGCGGAAGGCGCCCTGCAGTCAGCCGCGTGCGGCAGGCCCCGCGGCTTAATAAAGATCCCAACGAGCAAACGGCGCTTCCAGGCTCGCTCTCCGGATGCGCCTGAAAAGCGTTTGTGGATGCCCATCAAAAAAAACCATGTAAACTTTGCCTTTGCAAAACAACGCAATGCACCTAAACAGCACAGCTGTGCTGTTATAAATTTTCCTGTGTGGGCCAGCTTGCGTTTCCCTTTGTGGTGAGCTTCCTCTTGTAATGGAAATTCCTCTCACCTCGCCATTAACACTGTTAGATGCTATTTCTGCGCTGGGCTGCCATACGTTGCAGCAACAAGACAAAAATCACAATCTCTAACAGCTTACGCTCTGTCCTAAACTTCTTCCGTTTCCATTCATTTGTGGTTGGGTCTTGTCAGCTCAAAATATTTTCTGCTAAGTATAGCTCCCTTCTCCTGAGCAAACAAGATGTTGGTTTTTTTTCCCGCACCCTCCCTTCCCAATTTCAACAGCTATTTTGAACTCGGGGTGTGGTCGCTTGAGACAGACAGACATGCGCTGTCGTTGCTTGTCCCTAGATTTGTTCGTGTTGCCGGTGAACCTTTACCGCAACACCAGCCTCATATTTACGTGAATCCTGGATCGGCAAGCCTGGCTCTCCTTACGTCTTTTAGGGAGCACCTAGTAAATCTGAATACATTCGTTTATTTATGAATTCTGAACTTGACGGACTTCCATGAGCACAAGGTGAAAAGTGTGAAATTACGCCCCTCTGTACTGAAGACAGGAGCTGTACCAGTGGGGACGTTTACTCCTGGGGCTACTTGAGGATCAAACGCCACTCGCCTTTAGGGGCTTCTGTCAGGGGAACAAGTTTAAAATTCTGGCAGATTTACGAATCGTTTCATCTCCTAGACTTGTTCCCTCAGAAGGGGCCTGGTGAGGGGAAGCCTATGCAAAAGCTTCCGTTTCGATAGCTTTTATCACCAGGTGCTGGTCCCGCTCCTTCTAAAAGCAACAGAATCTGCAAAATATTTCTCAGATACACACACGTCCGTGTACATGTACATATGTATGTAGCCTTTATATGTGTTTTCTACTATGTATATTTCTGTATAAAACTAAAATGTACACACCGAGGTTATTTTATTTGCTTCAAGAACCTACTTTTACTCCCCTTAGTTAAGCCAAAAATACCCAACTGTCAAATCATCCCATTTATTTATCCCAGAGATTTTTTTTTTTCATGATGCCTCTTAAGGAGTTATGAAAGAATAAGCAGCTCTCGAGGGGGGAAGGGCTAATCTCATTTGACGCAGGCTCTCTCGGTGTTTGATCCTTTACCCACATTCTCAAATGAGCTTGAATTACATTTGAAGAAAATGCTAATTCACGCACGAGCTGTTGTCTCTTCCATCATTGCAGAAAACGAGGATGTTGGCCAAGGTAGGCAAGTTTTTTTCCCCCCAGAATTAGGTGCCAAGTCCCTAATCACCGTAGAGCAGCAGTTTGGTCTTAGGGGAAGAGAAGTAGTCTCCACTCTGTGACTTGTGCTTTCCAGTTTTCAGCACTGCTGCTTCCCTGGTGCCGCTGGCCTCCATACCAGTATAATGGGATAGCAGCGGGGCACTTAGATTAATTAGTGGTTGTAAAGCCCCTGGAGCTCTTTGGTTAAGTGGTTCAAAGGAAACTATTGTTCTAAGTGACCCCTATTGTTCTTACCTGGGTGTCCAGTTGCCGAGTGGGCAGACTGCTTGTGTCCAGCGTGTTAATTACCACCCGTCTCTTAATCATGAAGGTTGGTAATCCTCTTTCAGTTTGGAAATCCACATGCCACGAGGCCCAATTAACATCTCTGATATCATCGTCTGCTAGTCAATACAAAGCTATTAGCCATCCACAACTACTGCTGTGCAGACTGGCCAGGACAAGTTTTGCCAAGCCATACTGGAAGATAGTTTAGCAAGGCTAGTTAAAATACTACCTATTTAATGTGACGGCATTGGTCAGTCTCACATCACAGCAAAGATTTTTATTTAGTTTAAAATTTGTCTTGCAGAGGTTAAGGCTTCAGTCTAAATCTTTGCTTTTGTTAGGATCCCAAAAGATTTCAGATGGGTTTTCCTCCAGTTTTGATTCCTTTTTTTGTTGATTTCACACCAGCCTTCCGGCTCAGTGTAACTCAAGAATTCCCCTCTCAAAGGCTGTCGTCACTGTTTCTAAGTAATGAGTGCTATAGCATCTGTAGCTAAGGAATTTATAACTTTCTTTTCAATTACCGCATCTTTAGGTTCCCAAAGAATGTCAGGAAGGAATTGCTATTCTGTAAACACGGCGTGTTACAGAATAGATAAATTGTGTTTTCTCATAATGCGGGGAACACTACTCATTTCTCCCCCCACATACACGCTTCTTTTAATCACAAATCAATGCCACATTGAAAGAAAATTATTCCTTGCATAAGGGAAAAAAATCCAAATTTTATTTCTAGACCTTACCGCGACTCCTCCTTTGCCCGTAATACTTGCTTGTCCTGCCAGGTCCAGACAGCACAGGGAGCAGACTGATTCTCCCTGCTTATAATCCCAAAGCTGATGAATGCAACACTGAGTAAGGATCCTTGTTTGTTTGTTTGTTTGTTTGTTTTTCCTCCTCGATCCTACTCAGCTCTTTGCAAGAGATCAGTTAATTACAGAGGAACAAAGATCGGGCAGGGATTCTTCTCTCCCAAGGTAGAAAATGAGCCCTTCTGCTGCAAGGCTGCCGAGAAAGCGCTGTTGAGGCACGCTCGTATAACGGATTCCCCCTCCTCAACTTACATGGTACATGAATGATAATTTTGCGGAGCGTTCCATTAGGTTTAAATTAGTAAAGGAAAAGGCATGTATGTGCTCAAGTAGATGTCTGAATTAGCATTTTTAGAATTGTCACGCTCTGTGTTTGCAAAATGAACCTTTTTTGCCCTTTAGGTACAGTGAAACGTTACGTTCCACTACGTGGCTTAATACAGCGGTCGGAGGAGGAAGAACGTCCACACTCCGTCTCTGTGACGGCAAGATACACTTCAGAATGTGGGGAAAAAAATAAGCGGCGACTGCCAAGGGCATTCAGACAAGAGAGACTGGAGCTCCGAGCCTCGTCCTGTCAACGTCACCTAGATGAAGCCCCTGCACGGAGCCAGTTTGAAGTCAACTCCATTAACAGGAATCATTGTTGTTCAAACTGGAGCAGATCCACAGCTCTTCCTTGAGAGCCTAAAACTACTTTTATCCCTTGAAATCCTGGCCTCAGACACACACACAAAAAAAATCAATCGGCATGCCAGTTCATTCCCCTTGCAGGGATGCTGTGTTTTCGGGTGCTCAGATATATCTGATGGTACCTACAAGCGCGCTGGCCTGTGTCAGGAATATCCCGAGGAGAAGTTGTGCACGTTTATGGGAATCTAAGAGTGCTTGTCATCAAAATAAACTTGAAGACATTGTTGGCCGTCATCACTGGCATAGCAGACAGGAACTGTGCCTAGAAATAGAGATTGGCATAGCAACATTGCTGACTGTTTTGTAGAGAAGGCGGCTTATTTTTCCTGACTGCGACATTTAATAAACATTTTCTGTTTGTTGAAACTGTGGAACCTCACTAGATCAAGCTGAATGCTAATCTGCTCGAGTCGCCGCCACAGACTTTTGTCTCCAGTATGTACACATCACGAGTCACTGTGGTTTCGTTGGTTTTGTCCTATGACACTTGTTCCTTTGTGTTTGTCCACGAAAAATAGGCAAAACATGGGAAACAGCCCCACAAATCCTCCAGACGATGATTTATTTTGCAAGATCCCGTTTTATCTTGTTGGTAGGGCTCCGTTTGGCCGCTGGCTGAGAAGCCCTTTGATGCAGCCTGTGACTGGCAATCTGCGAGGGGGTCGACAGGCACCCGCGCAGCTGCCCGCTGTCGGCGCATTAACCGTCTTCCACCTGAAGCGTCGGACCTCGGATTCACGCTTCACGCAAATGGACTGCGATGATAAAGAGAAGCTCATGTCCAAAAAATGCTCTGAAATGCCAGCCCGAAAATAAATTTGACTCTTGGTTTGAAGCTTTTAAATGGGGCTTTTGAATCCGGATGTCTTGAACCCTGGACAAGCACCCTGAGGAGAAGGGTCCCACACAGACAGGCGGGAGTTAGGCCCACGGGCGCTGAGCTACCTCAGGCTGCCTTCCTCGCAGGCAGCAGGTCAGCGTTTGTCTTTATCACAGCGCATGTCGGGACGGGGGACGGGTGTTTCTGGGCGGCTTAGCCGGCCCAAGGTGTGCCCCGGGGGCCCGGCACCCGGTGCTGTGGAGCCGAGGGACGGCTGGGCCCGACCGTTGGCGCCCGCAGCCCGCCCTCAACGCCGGCTGCCCCTGCCCCGTCACGGTTGCTAAGGCGCGGAGCTGTAGGCGGGGCAGAGGTAGAACTGCTCCGACCAATCCGGAGAGACCCGCCCTCGGCGGGAGCCAATCACTGCCGGTAAACAACACCCCTCCCGCCATCGCGGGGTGGGGGGGGGGAGAGCGCTGCCGGCCAATCAGCGGCTGGGGAGCGCGGACCAATCAGGGCGGGGGAGGGTTTGGGCGGACTTTTTAAAACCGGTCAGCCGCCAGAGGGGCTCCGCGCTCGGGTCCCTTTAAAGGAGTGGTGCGGCTCCTCCTTGTGTTCCTCCGCCTGTGCCTAGGGTTCCCTCCGGAGGAGCGCGGTCCCGCCCGGCTTCCCGCCGAGCAGGAGCGCCGCTGGACGGCTGCGTCGTGACCTGACCTCCGGGCCCTCTCGGGGCGCCCTGAGGGTGCGCGGCTGGAAGCGGACTATTTTACTTCTCGGCGGCGCCTCCTCACCGGCCGGGCCTACGCGGGAACGCTCCGCGCGGGGCCATCTGCGGGCCGCCAGAACAAAAACAAGGGGGCGGGGCCGCGCCGCCTCCATTTTGATGCGGGGCCCGGGCCGGAGCGGCGGCGGCTGCTGGGGGCCGGGGATGGTGCCGCTGCCGCGGGCATCGCCGTGACTCGTTGGGGGAGGCGAGCGGGGCCCGCCGCGGGCGGGGGCGCAGGCGGCCCTGCCTGGATGCGGGGCCAGCGGCGGAGCCGACCCGCGTCCGTGCGGTGAGGGGAAGCCGGGCTCGCCTCCCCCCCCTCCCCGCCGCGGAGGAACCGAGCGGTGAGGGCCGCGGGGGGGGGCCCGGTGCCCCCCTCACCACTGCCCCGGGTGAGTGTGGTGGCAGGGCCGGGCTGCCCTTCCTTGAGGCGTCCGGTCGGGTCTCTTTGTTCGCCCGGCTCCCTTTGTCCGGCGGTTGGGAGGCGGGGGGGGGGGGGGGGGCGGGCGGGCAGAGCTGCCAGCTATTGACGCCGTGTGTCTGCCCTGAAGGTATAAAAGGATCCGGAGGCAGGGGAGAAGATGAGCAGCGAGGCGCTGTGGCTTTTCAAGCAGCTGAATCTCCACCTGGAGCAGGAGGGGCGGTTCCAGCCCCGCGAGAAGGGGCTCAGCCTCATCGAGGCCGCCGCCGAGGTGAGGGGGGGGGGGGGCGGGGAGCCTCCTCAGAGCAGCCAGTACGTGGGTTTTGCTAAAAAAACCCTCCCAGCCAGAAGGGAGACGTGCCTTAATTTCGGAAAGTTAATTCTTCCTTCTGCCAGTGCCGCTTGCCTTTTGTTTTAACTCTGTCTTCATCTGTACACTGCATTATCAAAGAACGGTGACCTACAGGGCAAGTAAAATATGGAGGCGTTTAATAGTAATTGTTTAAAGTTCGAGTGAGCGCAGAACCAAGCGAAGTGTCTTATTTTCATTTTGGGAGCTTTTTACCACTGTGTCGTACCCCTGCAGGAAAGCTGGGATGTCAAGTAGGCAATGAACAAATGGGGAAGTGACCAGCTTTTCATTAGCAAGGTCGAGGGAAATGAACCTAGAAACACTCGCTGCTTAACAGAAAAAAACAAACTAAGCATAAACATTTCTACGTTAATGACCAGAGTTCCTTACTGAGTTTAGGGCAGGCTTGCATTCCTTTGGCTGCTTGTAAGGTTTTTTTTGAAAGAGCCTTAATGTTTAACAGAAAAAGTCTCTGAAATCAGTCTGTTTATTTCGAAACAGAACTTTTCTTGATTAAACATTGACATGCAGACAGAGAGAAGGATAAGCTGAGTTTGGTCACCTCTGTTTCCGTAAGGTCAGGAGTCACTGTGTACGCACGCAATGGGTAACTATTGTCTTAGAATAATAAGTGCGCACTTGGAAATGTGGTTGTGCTGGGTATTGCACCAGTGAGACTCAGGACCTGGCTGTAATCCCTGTGCCTTGGGCGTGTTTTGAGTCTTGAGTATCTAAATTGATTTTTTTAAGTTAGGAGAAATACAGTGTTTACGGAAGAAAAGAATTGCTTCCCTTCAATGTAAGTAAAAGATGACTTGGGGAGTGAGTGGTCACAGTCATGACTGCTGCCACTGAATAATTCTGACTTTGCTTCTCTTACCATAGAATGAACATACTCTGTGTGCGAGACAAAGGAATGCCAAGGTGGAAGATCTTTGGAGTCTGACCAACTTTTTTGGTTTTGCAACTGAAACGTTTGTTTTGGCTGTTAACATTCTGGACAGATTCTTGGCTCTTATGAAGGTATTTTGGGGGAAGACGACCTGCTACAGTGTCAGCTGGGAATATGCAAGCTTCTTGTCTGACAAAAAGGGGAGGGCTGTGATCTAGGACGGAACTGCGGCTATTTCCTTACTCTATGCTAGCAACATGTCTGAAGTCTTGCTTTGTAAACTTGAAGTCGAGTACAGTTCTTGCATGAAAGATGAGCTTATGTTGATGTGATTTATTAACTGCTTTATACCACGGCCTCTTCTTACCTCTAAAGGCAAGTAGCAGCATGGTTTATTTCCTCTAACAAGTCTGCAGCCTTCACCATGTAGATGTAAAAGACTAAGAAAGGAGGAATTAAGAAGGAACAAAACCATTTGTGCGGCAGACTATTTTTAGGTACCGTGGTAAAGCTTAGCTTAGCGCTGGAAGTAACACCAAATGATCGTTTCCCGGATGTTATTCTTCTCGTGTTTGTGCTGCTTTATGGCAGACAATTTGAACCTAAACCAGTTCCCCGTTATTAAGTTGGCAGAGAAACTGAAGTTGCATCAGTTCTCTGGTCTGACCGTCCTTGAGGTTGCACAAAACGATACGCTGGTACATGGGAAAGAAGAGCAGAGGTAGGAACAAGTTGTGGAGGGATACGACTGCCTAGAACAGGCTCAGGCTGGATTTGTGTAGGCTTCAAATGAGGGTAAGCGAGCGCTGCCGCTTGGAGAAGTGGGGTATTACAGTTCTTGCTGCAATCTATTTGCTGTGTAGTGATGTGGAACAGTTTCAATAGAGGGTGCTCAGCTGTTGAACTTAAATTCCTCTGGCTTAATTATGGCAGATTGATATTGCTTTATTGGCTCGGCCAGCTGTTTTGCTGAAACTGTTACAACTAGGTGAGGTCTGTGAGCTGACTGATGTCAGGTCTAGTTGAGATAAGCGAGTCTTTCAGTTGAATTGTGAATATTCAAAACAGCTCACCTAGGCTGAGCGAGCTGTTGGTGTTGCTGTTTGATAAGCGGGGTGTTTGGGGTGGGGAGGTATTCATAGTGCTTCCTCTTACTTTCAGGTGAAACCGAAGCATTTATCTTGCATTGGAGTTTGCTGTTTCCAACTGGCCGCCCGAGTAGTCGAAGAAGAATGCAATATTCCATCGGCTCATGAGATCATCCGGATCAGCCAATGTAAATGCACTGTGTCCGACCTGAAACGGATGGAAAAGATAATTTCAGAGAAGTTGCACTTTGAATTTAAAGCTACTACTGCCTTAACCTTCTTGCACTTGTACCATACTATTGTACTCTGTCATACCTCAGAAAGGTGAGTTGAGTTGCACGTTGGTGGTGGTCTAGGTTTGCTAAGCCCTTTTTCTCTTCAGGTGCCTCTTAGACGATTATGGCATTGGCTGTAGAGGCAGCAGCTCCTTAGTTTTCACTTCCTGACAAGGGAATGCTTGTTGATGAAACGCTTCTTCTCTTGGGTGTCTTACAGGAAAGAAGTATTGAATCTCGACAAATTGGAAGCACAGCTAAAAGCTTGCAACTGTCGTCTAGTCTTTTCTAAAGCAAAAGTAAGTAGAAGTAGCTTTCTTTGAATTCTGAGTAGGTTTTGGTTCATTTCACATGGAGTGGTGTTTTTTGTCCTCCTAGCCATCTGTCTTGGCCTTGTGCCTTCTCACTCTAGAAGTTCAGACCCTAAAATCGGTTGAGCTCTTGGAGATCCTTCTGCGGGTTCAAAAGCATTCTAAAGTAAGTATTTTCTGTGGGTTGTTTTTGCAGTTCCTGGGACTGGTGCAGTTAATGATGTAAATGTTACATTTAAGGGACCCCTGCTGTCAGTGTACAATCTTTACAGGTACTGTTTGGTATCGGCTGAAATAAGCAATGAAATGGGTCTTTAAGCATCTGTCTGCAACTCTTGTAACTAACATGGTTTCATTGGTGGAATGCCAAATGCAAAAAACCTGCTGCTTAGAGAATGAGGTCAGGTAGTCATTTTGCACTGGCTCATCTTGGTAGCTGCCTGGCAAGCGAAAGGATTATGGTTTAAAAAACGAGCTTAAATGTATAAAATCAGAAGGAATGCTGATCTCATGCCTACACAATACATGCTTTAACAAGCAGCTGATGTAACTTGTGCAGTTCTAGCTGTATGTTGTAGAGAACCTTCCAGTGGGTTCATAGAACTACAGTGACTGCTGGGCTGGTGATTCTTTTGCCTGAATAATGAACATAGGACTGGGAGCATGCAGCTAGAAGCTATATCAGTTGATGGTCTAAACAAGCTTTTCACTCTTATAGTCAAATTAACTAATGCAGTTTCTCGAGGATTGGTAAGTATGAGATTATTCCATTTTCAAGTTAGTTTCAATTTTTTAATTCCATTTTTGAAACGGAATAATCGTGTTTTCATTTTTCCTTCGGAATTGATAATGAAAAAGTTAACAGGAACTGACAGGCTAACTGTCAACTCAGACTTCAGTGTGGACATTTCTAGGAGGTACACAGGAGTTCAGCCCGAGTTGGACAAAAGTATCACAATTACCACTCACTTTTATTTTGACTGATTTTTTTAAAGTGTTTTCCGAGAAGGTAAAATGGAGGGGGGGTTATCTTTAGAGCCTGTGTGTAATAGACTAAATAGGTACTTCTGCTTTTCAGATAAGCGATAGTGACCTGCTTTACTGGAGGGAACTGGTCTCGAAATGCCTAGCAGATTATTCTTCTCCTGAATGTTGCAAGCCTGATCATAAAAAGCTAGTTTGGATTGTTTCGAGACGTACAGCCCAAAATCTACAGAACAGTTACTACAGTGTTCCTGAGTTGCCAACGATACCGGAGGGGGGATGTTTCAATGAAAGCGAGAGGTTGGTAAAACTTAGGCCAGGTGGTTAATCTGGGAATTCTCATTTTCTGGACATGTTAATGGCAATTCTGTATAACTAGGCTTATTCAGTACTAATTGGAAAAAAATGGCTAGCTTTGAAAATACTGATGGGCTTAAAATATATCTTAAAGAGAAGAAAGAAAAATGGGGAACTGTCATTGTGGTGTTCAAAAAGTACAAGTGCTTTATGGGGTGGGGATAGGCATTGCTATTTTTTTAAGGTAGGGAGGCTTAGAAATCATTTAAGTCTTCTAAAGTAATTTATATTTGAATTCTTGAACACTGGCTTCTTGGCTGGGAGGAGACTTTTGATGTTATGAGAAAGGAAATTGTGCTTGGTTATGATTTAAGCCTTAGTGCTGAGAAGATCTGGGATGTTAGACTGGGAACAAAACAGCTTGTAAGAAAACACAGGATTGAGGTGTACTTTGCCACTTCCAAGGGGTTGTGCTTTGTTTAAATTACCTTTCTTATTGTTCCTTCTAGTGAAGACTCCTGCGAAGATATGAGCAGCGGAGAAGAAAGCCTTAGCAGTTCTCCTCTAAGTGATCTGGAAGGCACCTTCTTCTTTGAACTCAAACCTAAAATGAAGTGGCAAACTCTTAGCTCTCGGTCTTAGCATTAAGTCTTGATTGTATTAGGTTGAGATGTTTCATGCACCGTAGAGTCTGTTGGCAATAATAAATGAGGTGGTCATCTGTAAACTGTATTAAGGCAAGAATTGCTGTGGTATATCAATGCTTTGAATGCCTGCCTTGTTTTTTTTTGTTGTTGTTGTAATTTTAAGGAAGAAAAAATCCCGTTCAGGTTCCCCAGTTCAGCAAAAAAGTTCACGTATAGTTCTGTTGTTAAGAAGCATAAATGTTGTCTTGTACCTGGTGGTCCAAAATGTTAGCAGCTAAACAGATGAGCAGTGTGCCCTGGCAGCAGCGAAGGCTGTCAGCGCACTGGGCTGTGTTAGCAGGAGCACAGCCAATAGATTGAGGGAAGCAAATTTTTTCTTCCCTTGATTTGGCATTCATTCTCTCTTTGGGACAGCGTCCAGTTTCGGGCTCGAGACCTTGATCAACTTGTGCAAGTCCAATAGGAAGCTGCCAAGATGATTGAGCCATTTGGGGCACAGGACCTGTGAGGAGAGGCGAAGCGAAGTGAGCTTCGTCAGCCTGGTGAAGTGGCCTTTGGAGGGAAAGAGGGATAGAACAACAGCCTTTTGGTATCGAAGAGGAGGTTGCTGAGGAGGAGATGACTTCAGGGTCTTGACTGAGAAGCATGGAGCAAGAACGAGAGGCTTTCACTGAATTGCAATGTGAGGTTCTCAGTTAATGGAAGAAGTTTGCTCCATGGGAGCAGCCCAGCATGGGAGTGGACCAAGTGGGGCCGTGCAGCCTTTGTCCTGGGACGTTCGTAGGATTCAGCAATGACAAAACCCCCGAGCTTGGTTTGAATTCAGCGTTGACCCTGCTATGAGCAGGAGGTTGGACTAGAGTCCTCTTGAGGGCACCTCCACCCTTCAGTGTTTTGGGAGTAGATGGAGTTGGCTTAGTAGGTGATGTGGAATGATAGGTATGCATAGTACCAGGCTGAAAGGATTTCCTGTCAAATGGGCCAAATGCTGAAACCGCTTTAATGCTTTACCTGCTCTGCTCCTTTTCAGCAGGATCTTGAGCTGTGTGCTCAAGGAGGTTGTTTCTTTTTTAAAGCTTGGTTTTTATAAACTTCAGGAATCCCTGTTTCACAGCAGGAGTTTGCGTGGCAAGCAGGAGGTTTCCAGTCAATGCTAGTTTTCACTAGAGGATAGTATAAAGCGTGTGGCAGGGAGTAATTTCATTCATTTTCTTTAATACAGATGTTCTTACACTGAAAATCACATGGTATACTTCAGTGTGTTTAAAATCTTAACTGTTAACGTGTCAATCCATACTATTAGGTTAGACTTATTAACGTGGTAAACCTTGGTAAGTCTACATTCCTTTTGATATTTAACCCTCGTAGTTGTTTTTCAGTATATTCATGTTATTGATTGAGTCATAATCAGACTTGTTTGCATGCTTATGTACAGCAGTTAGTGCAGGAAAAGTTGATATTATGCAGTAATATCAGGTAAAAGTGATGTTGATGAAGTAGTTGATGTAATGGTTTTTTCTGAACTTCCTTTACTGAAGCACAAACTGAAGCGTGGTTGCGTTTCTCCGTATTGAGAAGATGGCTAGGTAGCGAGCGGACTAATGAGCTCAGAATAACGGTGTGAAGTGTGGTGCCGAAGTAGAAATGAAGGAGCAAACAAGCTAAAGCCTGTTCTGTAGATGCAAGCGTTGGTTTAGAACGGTGAGAGTGGTGCCGTAAGTTCATAACTGTTACGTGATTTCAGTTTTATAAAAACAAAAAAGTTTACAAAAATGTATATAAAAATGTAAATGAAAAAATGTACAGAAAAAAATTTAAAACAAAAAATGAGCAGAAAATACTGTATTTTTTTACGTTATATGTAACTTTTTGTAGGTATGTTGCATGTAGATAGTAATTTATTGTGTACTCTGTATGATATAAATACTGTACATGTGAAGACTTCTTACCGCAAGGCTCCGCTCCTGGAAGCTCGCTTCTGCGATAGAGTACTTTCGTTACAGGTAACGAACCTACCGAGTCGTCTTTGAGAACAAAAATAAACCCAGTGCTGTATTTGTTAACTGGTGTGAGTTACAGTCGGTTACTTGAAGCTTTTGGCTTGCCTTTTTTTGTTGTTGTTGTGTAGCTTGTGTGCTACTGCAGCTGTGTTCCAGGTTCCCCACATGTTCTGGTAAGCAGTTTGCAAAGGAAAAAGGAGAGGCTTCTGCATGGCTTGCTGCTGGAGGTGAATCTCTTCTCAGCTTTGCTCCTACTGGTTTTGGAAGCTGGTGTGAGGTATCCTCTGCTTATCACCCAGCCGCAGCTGGGCTCTGTCGTGCTGGGATGAGGGTTGGGAATGGCGCATTCGCACATCTGGCAAAGGGGAGCTCCTGCTAGTGGTTAAGTTAGGGGTCATTACAGGCAAAGCGGCGTGGGTTTTGCTGGATTTGTGGCTGCTGCTGTTGCCAGTCTTCGCAGTGAAACGTGGTACAAGAACTCAAAGGCAAATTTGAGCTCGTTTCCATTTAGTCTCATCCTGCCCATCTTGCCTGAGTTGCCTACATTGCAAAAATCAAGGAATAAGGGGCTGTAAATGGTTCTTGCTGGGAAGATGTTCCCAGCCGGAGAAAGATAAAAAGAGGGAGCTGGGACCTGCACTCAGCTGCCTGCTGAGATGGCTGTAAGCATCACAGTAGACCTATTGCACCTTGTAGCTTGGTACAGATCTGCCCTCTTCTTGTCCTTTTTTAATTTTTTTGTGCAAGGGCTGGAGTGAGAGGAAGCCCAAAGGCGCTCCCTCTGCCGGGCCAGCCTGCCTTCCAGCGCTGGCCGCTGCTGCTGCCGTGAAGGGAAATCTTGCCTCGGATGCTGCGGCATCGGGGCAGCGTGTGTAGGCTGGGGCAGCGAGGCTGACAGTATGAGTGCTGTCACGCGCTGGCAGGGAGCATGTGTGGGAAGAAATACTGTTAAAATCATCCTCAGGTTTTTTCTTTACGGCCTTCACAGGTCCTTTTTTTATTTTTAAACACAACAACACACCACAAGGCTTCTCGCTTCCCACATAAAACAGATGAGGGATGGGCACTCGATATTCCTAAGTTCTGTATGAAATTCCCTTCTGCCTGATAACTCGTATGTACCACAAAGTCAATTATACGATGGAACTGCTCACCTTCGAAACGCGCGTTGTAATGTTGTAAGAGCAATGCCTGCCTTGCTGTCTGTCGTGACCGCTTTGAACATGAAAGCTGCTGCGGCGAATATGTTGGGCTTCTTCTTCAAAGGTGCCCACTCGAGTCGCTTCAGTCCAGCAACCGCCTCGCGTGGGAGGCGGCCGATAACGCGTGCGCTGCGTAGGTGGGCTGTTACGAAGGCAGGAAGCCATGGGCCGTGTCCCTGGGTTTATTAACAACTTGAGATTCGCCTGTTTAATAAAGCTTGAGGTGTACCACTCAGCCCCTTTCAAGTTGGTCCCGGCATGAAAAGAGATCTGCTTGCGAGAAGGTTGCCAGGTTTACTTCTGTGGTTCGATAATTGAGGCTCAACTTGGATTTCTGCCAGGTCGGATAGCTGCGTATCCCTCAAAGGAGGTTTGCCTGGCTTTGTTCAAAGAATGGGGCTTTTGGTGGTTGGCTTTTTAATAGCAGAGCTGTGCATGGGTTTTAAGTGCTGTTTCTCGTACCACGAGGTGAAACTTTGAATGCTTGCGGTCTCAAGAGTTTTTAAACGTGTGCACATTTTCAGAATTGCCTTGTCAGTAAGACTGGTTGGGGTGGGGGCTGAAAGGGAGTGTTTCTGTGGGGAAGACAGCTCCTGGCCGTAGGGTGTCCGTGCGGGCTCTGGGCTGTTGCTCCCCGTGCCTTCGCGAGCCGGCGTGTTGCCTGACCTATCTCAAGTGCAGAGCTGAAGGTTCACGTCGGCGTAGACGAGCCCTGGCCTCTGAGAGCATCTCGAGGTGTTATCGTGCTGCTCGCCTGCTCTCCTGCGGCTCAGCTGGGCCGCAAGGGATCAGCAGTGGCACCGCTTCTGTTCCTAGGGAATTGTCGTTCCATAATTCATGGTAATGGCCTTTGAAATGGGAAACATGACTTCACCACTTGATTACATCACAAGTGGCGCGGAGCAATACTATCTTGCAGCGTAAATCAGTCGGTGTGTTCAGGTCCTGGTCTTTAACAGCTCCCCGATTTTTTTCCTAGTAGAATAAGTGATATATTTCATTAGTCAGTGCTCAGAGCAGGCTCTGCGCTTGACTGCGGCATGAGAGGCTGAACCATCCAGTGAAGGAAACGATCTCAAAGGCAGCGCTGCCTCCCGATGTCATACCATTGCTTTGCTTGCTTGTGAAGGGGCTGGACTAATAGGTGAATCCTTTCTTCTTATGATACTAGTTAGCTCTGAAGGCTTTGAAACTCAGCGAAATGTGAATCAGTAGATACTGGGGCAAGACCAGAAACCAGCTTCTGCATTTCCAGTTCAGTGTTCATTGCACAGGGCCTTGAACAAGGGGAAAAGTCTGTGTTTTCTTTTCCAAACAACGTCTAACTCACAGTTGCTGTCTTCAGCTCCCGAAAAACTTGATGCCTGTGAGACGGGTGACTGAAAGAGATTTTAAGGATGTACTCCAGGGATCAGCAAAATGTGCTTTGCTAGCATACGTGTTCGGAGAGCAACATGTGTTTTGCTGTGCACAAGCTAGTGGCTGTGTTCACACACGAGCAGCAGTTCCACCATCCCTGGGGAGAGACTGGGCAGGAGAGAGAAATAGGAGTGGATGTGTAACTACAGCTGAGCAAAGCCTGTGTTCTTGTGTAACTGAACTGCGTACCGCCTTCTCGCCAGCAAAAGGCATGGTTTTGACTTCAGGTCTTGACTGTCAGGCTTCGAGTTCTTGGTCCGAATTCCTGCTGTGGAAAAGGTTTTCTGGAAAAGAGTCAGAATATAGATGAGGTGATGTCTGTGCTGACATCTGTGCTGACAAAACTGCTGTGAATAACTAGCTTCTGCACGAAAGGGCCACTGTTTTTGCTCAAGCAGAGCGCCGGGTAGTATACATGGAGAATAGTGGACATCAGCATGGAAGTCATCGGTTGGGACAGCTGACGGAAACTGCATGTAATAAAACATTAGACTAGAAGGTGTTAGCTCTAACTGTGGTCGTGTCTACTATGTACATGAACAGATAATCAGTATTATTTGTCTTACAACACATGCTGCAACTGTGGTGTGTCACATAGCCTTACTTCATGGCTCAAGCCTGTAAGCGTTTACTGTAGTGCATATACTACAAGGAGAAAGTTGCCATAACAACTCAATGAAATCAATTAGAGTAATAAGCAATTAAAATCTCATCCTTAGTGTTGCATAAACATAGCATTTTGCTCATGAATTATTAGTAATCTTGCCTCTAGACCTGTATGTTCTGTTCCCGATTTGCAATCTCAACAATTTTTGAATTAATGAAGCATTTCATTTCTCCTTCAAAGAGTGCTGGTGGGTTGGTTTTTTTATTTTTGGCTGCAGCAAGTACGTCTTCATCAGAGAGATGTGAACCCTATTAAAACATCTAAATGAAAGAAGCATTCATGATGGGATTGCCAGAGCGCTTGGTGCTGGCTTCGTTCCCACCCCGTGAAGTCAACTGGAGAACTAGCCTATGGTGAGAAATTCTTGTCCTGGACCTAGAAAGGCAAATGCAACTCCTTCCTCGGTCACACGCTTCCTCCTTGACCTTCTGTGTATTTCCGAATCCCTCGCTTCCTTCGTCCCCCCTCAGCAGAGCAAAGATAGGAATAGCTCCGTGCTGTAATTCGCAGCTGTCGAGGATAAATGGGCTGAAAAGAGAGAACTATATAGCTGTTGTGGGCAGGCGGGATGCGTACGGGCCCCTGAGAAAGCAGGGCTGGCAGGCTTTGGTGGGAGTGGAGCTAGGCCACTTGAGTCTTCCCAGCAGGGCATTTCAGTGCTCCTATAAAGATGTGCCCCAGCAGGGATTCCCACTCAAATGTGATGTCGTCTTTGCTAGCGTGGCAGGACCGGCGTTCTGATCGGTTGAAGACATCCCCCGTTGCCATGGGAGGAGGTATTGAACATTGTCCAAGTCCAGATAGCCTCTCTTTGCTGGGAAGGCCCTGTGCTGTGCCTTGCAGGGTGCTGTTTCTCCAACAGCCTTGTGCGTGCACCCAGAGCTTTGCCCGGGAATACGTGGACGAAGCTTACAGAGAGTTGCAGTTGTGCAAGTTACGCAAGGGTGGAAATGCAACATCTCTGTAGACTTTGCAAGGGCCTGTATGCTTGTTCTCTCAGGATTTCATGTAGCTGTGGGTAAAATGTTTCAAAGGTTAGAGTTGAATTTATAACCCCAAGTCTCCAAGGAGCTTTGGAAAACATTGCTGCGGTCTAAATAGCAGTCTTGTCATGTACAGTGACTGAGCCAGCGATCTGGGAAGTCTTTTTCATCCAGAGCTCAATCATTAACTACGGGAGGGAGTAAAAGGACTGGAGGTGATCCCTGGTTTTGGCTTGCTGTCCTGCCAGGATTACGAACGTAAAGGCCGGTAGCCTAGTGGTTTGTGCTGCAGATGATCAGAAGGTGGGTGCGGTTGACGTGCCAACCCCTTGCCCAAGACATTGGCACGGTGTTAGACAAATAGGAGGGGAAAGCCGTTCAGTGAGCGTGAGCGGAGTAGCGTGCTCCTCCCTCGCTGTGTCAGGAGAGCCAAGGGACGCTGGGGGTCCCAGCTGCTGCTCTGTGCTCCGGCACTGTCCCTCACTCCAACCGTGCTGTAGGAACCGAATGTGATGTGTTGCTCATAAGGCTGAGACTTCTTCTTGCGATGCCAAATTGGGCAGTGCTGTCTTAGCAGAGGCACTGTCCAGTGCGTCCAGAGGTCTGATGCCTTCTGCTTTTCTAAGCTTTTATTGTTCTCCTAAATGTAATCCTGCCGCCTTTGTCCTGTCTGGGCAATTGGGAGAAGCCACGCACTCGATGCTGTAAATGCGACAGGAGCTACTTACCTCAGTTCTGAAATCAAACGTGGCTCTGCTGAAGGAATTTTATTTTGTTCTACTCTCAGGATGTGTACTTGGACCGCTTACCCCCACAGCCTACCGTTCCCACTGTTTAGCATTTTTACAAGCCCCAGTTAGGGATTCACCCTTGCACCCCAAACTCTCAAATTCCACCTTAGTTCCAGGGTGTTTTCTTTAACATCAACCAAATGATGGTGATGATGCGTACTCGTCTGATCCGTATGCATGTACGCTGTGTGGCTCTCACTGCTTATAAAAACATGGATTTCTGTTTCAATGTAAAAAAACGTGCACCTTACCCTGCCAAGCAGAGAGGAATGCATGGTCACGTAACACGGCAGACGTTTGTTCGGCGTTGCTGAGTGCTAGACAGCTATTAGGTATGTTTATCATGTGGGTGGGAGATGCCTTTGCCCAAGGTATGTGAGACGGGGGAAATGTTCTCTGAAAGTAATCCCTGGTGTGAACCTGTGGCACGAGGGTCTGAGATTTTCTTAACTGGATGAGCAGAGCTTATCTCATGGATTTGCTCAAAAGTATGGTTAGAAATTAGTACTGTTTTCTCCACCACTTCTCCCTAGCAAGGTAGCTGTAGTATTAATATTGGGACTGTACTAAAATCATGCGTACTTGGATTTTACGTTCCCGTTGCTTGCTATTAAGACTGATTTTGGGGTAGCTGGCAAAGACTGAGGCGTTTTATTTTTATGGGCAGCGTATGGACTATTCTTCAAGTGTGTACCATGGCTTAAATATCCAAGCGGGGGGAAAATGCACTTCCACTCTTGTTCCACGTGGTTTGGTTCAGGAGCTGATAAAGATAAGGGTCACTGCAGAAGAGAGCTCTTCCAGCCATGAGCACTGCACTGAGGCTTTCGGGTTTGCAGGGAGACGGTGCAGAAAAGGGTTGAGTACTGGTGATGTTCCACAAGTTTCCAGCAGGAACAGACCTTTTTTTTCCCTTTGGCAGCCTGTAGGATTATTTTACTTCTCTAGAGGAGAGGTTTAGAGGCAGGGGGCTTGGATTTGTTTTCCCACTCTGCAGCTATCCATCTTTGCGCTCTGAAAAAGGAAGAGGGAAGGAGGAGAAGGAATACTGTGCTAAGAGTTGGCCCTTGCTTAGGACATCTTGGTTTATTTACAGCTGTGTACCGATACAGTCACTGCTTGCGGGCACGTTTGCGAAGGCCGTGGCCATGGTTTTCTAGATAAGGGCCCATCTTCTTTGCTGTCATCCATGGCTTTTAAGGGTATGCGGTTTCCTACAGACTGGGACGGTTGGTTAAGGCGTTTGGCATAAAGATGCTATGGGCTGGCTTCCTGGCTTTGTCTTGAATTTTCAATGTGAGTTTTGAGTAGCTGTTGTCCCACCCTATTGAAACTTAGCTGATTGTCCCAGTTGCAAAATGAGAATGATAATCTCTTTTTTGTGTGCTTGGCATGTTCCTGCAGCGAACAGAGCGCCGTGCTGTCCTGGTGTGCACTCTCCTGTGTATGCAGTGTATCTTCTTTCTGTTTGCATATAGCAGCCTCACGTGGTATCTTTGGATGCAGCTAAACACAAAAGATCACTATAATTAAGGGCTGTTTTGTTGAATAAAATAAGTCTGGGGTTTTTATCCTTTCATCTACCAGCTGATTTAATAAATAAGATCTTAGCTGTGGTGGTAGCTTAGCACTCTTCTCAGATCTCCAGGATGAATATGGATTTATTCCTTCCAGGGGGAAAAACAGCGGCTTTAAAATTCCACTGGTGTCTAATCTCTGCGACAGCGCCTCTGCTTCCTTCAGGTAACCTGGCAGCAACGCTTGACTCCTGAGCACCTACACTCAAGTGCAATCCTTCAGCTTTTTCTTCTCTGGATTGGTTTAGCATCACAGCTTTTAGTCCACAGCTCCTGGTTACACGTCACCGTGCGTTCTCCAGCGTTTCCATCTTCTGCCTTTCAGCTCCTCGAGCAAGGTGGTCCTGGGGGCAAAATCTCAGTCCGGGCGGACATTGACGCTCCCTGGCCCGGAGCCTCCAGCTGGATTCAGCTTCCAAAGGCATCAGGAGCTGGGGCTAGTGCTGGGGTTTGTCCCCTGCTTCCTCTCTTCCCTTGGGACTATTTCAGCACTTCTAGGACATTAGGACCTGAGAGACAGCAAAATCAAAGCAGCCGACTACGGGCTTAACAGGGCCAAGCCTGCTGTCCAGCCTAACTAGGTTTTATGATAACATGGCCTGGCATATTTGGTGATAAGCTTTGATCTCACCAGGCCATAGTTACAAAGCAGGAAACCCACTGGATCTTAGATGTGTAGTTGAAGAAAAAGCAGACAATTAACCTGTCTGATCAGAGAAAGGTACTGTAGGAAGAGGGGACCTTTTTATTCCTGCTTTGCTGATCAGAGGCTGCTGGCAGCTGCACATGCAGTGCGCACGTGTTCACAAATGTAAGTTTGGGGAGTTAGATGGAATGAAGCACGAGGTGGGACCAGCCATTCCCGTGAATGAATGCTGCTATTCAGTGTCTGCGTTTAGAAAACATTTCTTGAGGATGATCTCTCTCTCATCCTGAAGGAACCACTGTGGATCCTCCTCTTCAGTCTCCCCAAAAAGAGGCAATGTCTGTCTGAGACAGT
Source organism: Nipponia nippon (assembly GCF_047370975.1). Taxonomy (NCBI): domain Eukaryota; kingdom Metazoa; phylum Chordata; class Aves; order Pelecaniformes; family Threskiornithidae; genus Nipponia; species Nipponia nippon. The sequence continues at coordinate 81,330,950 of NW_028262380.1, read as the reverse complement.
GACTGCCAAGGGCTCAGCTGTGTCCCGTTAGTTCCTTTAGGGTGACCTTCAGCTCCTTCAGGGGGGACCTTTAGTTGCAGAGGCTGCTGGATGCGTGCGGTTTTACAGATACGCCCTGAAGGGAAGAGTGGGCAGTGGCTGCAGCTCCACGAGCCCCGTGCTGGAGGACTGGGCGAGGCGGGGAGAAGCATGAGCCGCCAGTGTCAATGTACTGAGGACAGGAGCAGTGTGGAAAGCCTTGCTCTGCAAATCAGCAGTCTGGAGGAAGATCTCGGTAGCCAGTATTTCCAAGTGCCCTTGGAATGAGAATGAAGCTTTCTCAGGAGTTCATCGAGACTGATGCTAGCGTGAGAAAAGTTGGACTGTGGTGGGAACAGGGGTAAATCTACGCTGCCACCCACAAAGAGGCATCGGAGCGGGCTTTGCAGGTGTACCCTGAGGGGGAGCCAAGGTCACTGACTGCTGCTTTCAGCCATTTCTTACCATCGCTTTCAGAATAGCAGGTTGCTGTACAGGTGGGGACAACGTTCTCTGTCTCCCAACTACATAACACTGGTGTGTAAAATCTCTCGATCCTTTCATTCTTGTCCCTTTTTCCCTTTTAACATTGGAAGAAGAGACAAATGAAGCCCTTCAGCTCCCTTTTTCTAGAATTCATCTGACTGCCCTGGCTGTCAGGGCCTTCTTGTTAGAGTACTGTTCTTCAAATGCAAATGGTGAGCTGTGTTTGTGTCTAAACGGGCCCAAGTGACATGTTTTCGCAGGGCTGGCCTTCCCCCAGGTGCTCAGGGCTTCCCTGTGCCCTGCTGTCCTCGCGGATGCCACTGAGGGCGTCCTTGGAGGTCCCACCTTGACGCAGCAAACTGCCTCCGTAACAAATGCACCCCTCGCACGCGTATCCATTGCACGCAAACGCAGAGTTGCAAGAAGGTTGAGGAGGGGTTTGTGTTTAATACGGGATGCTCTAGAGGCCAACCTATAACTGGCATATAATTCTCAATAAATAAAAATAAAAAACATTAGGATGGCTTCAGATTTTTACAGAAAGCAGTGAAAGGCTTGACTGTTAAATTAAGTCCTATTTACCCTGTGCTGGGTATACTGATGTACATTTTAATCAGTGTTGATTTGGAAATTTTCTGTACTGCCACGGTTGTTGGAAAGAGACTTTGTGTAACAAAATTTGTTAACTTTCTTAGTCTGTTTAATGGGCTTTGACCACAGTTGCCGTAGGATCCTGCCTTCTGCGTGTTCCTGTGATTCATCTGTTACAAAAGGTCCACCTGAAGTCACAGGGCTGGACTCTCTTTCTGTGTAACTTCCAGTCCTCAGAGGGTTAAAGCCATGCTGGCTCTGGTCATAAATCATTTTCTGCTTCACTAGGGTTCAAACTTTTATGTTACTGCTTTCCTTAGATGTTTCCAGGCCAATCATTTAGACGCTGTGGCGTGTGGAGCATTTAGGTCTGCGCTGGCCATGGCTTGATGTTGGTGCTCTGTGATCGGTTTATATCTTTTGGCATGATTTCTTGAGCTGTGAGCAGGAAATAACTCTTCTTTTTTTTTTTTTTAAATAAGCAGTAGTAGATGACAGCGCTCTGTATCTGGTACTTATCTGTCAGCTGATGTCCTGTGTGCCTCGCTTTTATATAAAAAGGCAAATAAAATGCTGTGTGAAATGTACGGCTTCTTGGAGGCGTTAGGTTGTCAGCTCTGGAGATCAAAGTCCTTTTTCAAGTAGCTAATGGCAGCACACACTTTTCTGTACTTCCTCTTGTCCGTGCTTCAAACCCGACCTCAAGAGGCTGGTTTTTGAGAAGCACGTCGATGCTGTGGAAATTTACCCGGCTGAGTAAAGCCACTTGCCCGCCCGGCTGGAAAACCCCACGCATCTGCACCCAAAATTTGGCCTGGTTGTTTGCAAGGCAATTGGTTCTGTAGGAAAGAAGCTGCGCATCTGCGGGCTACCGGCTCTGTCGGTGATGCGTGGGTCGGGCTCAGCCTTGTAGTGTCATCTGGGCTATGAAATAGTGAAAGGGCTGGATTAGTCCTTGGTGTTGTATCACTCAAGGATACCCAGGATTCGCTATTTCTGGAGAAGCTGAAGAAGGGGAGGTGAGTAGCTATAGGGACTTGCTTTTGCAACAGTTCTTGTAACACAATACATCTTAAGTCTGGAGCATGGCCAGTCTGCGCTCTGGCTGCTGGTCCACCTTCATCGGATCCCGTAAGCAGCTCCCTGGGGCTGGCAGATCGCCCGTCTCCTCCAACAGTGACATGGGCTGGGGCTGTCATCCTAGAGCTTGCTGTTGAAGCAGAGATTGCCTCTTCCACGCCATGCATACGTGTTAGAGGTAATTCTTTGAAGAATACCGCTCAAATAGAACTGTTCAGGTTCCTAGCGGAGGAGACATACGGAGGCTATGTGGATGCGCAACAGGAGCCGCCTTTTTCCACCTATGTGCAGGCAACGTGATTTTCACAGTAGCTGAACACCTCCATCTGCCACTGCTTTCTGAAGGAGTTGAAGAGATTCATGAGCTCCGAAACTCGGGTCTCGTACATCCTCGGGTTATGCCGGAGGGAAGACTTCGGATATAAAATACCTGATCAACAGCCGAGTTTTGCAAATGCTTGCTTAAGTTCTTATCTTAGTAACAGGTTTTTGAAAACAAACAAGCAAGCACAACTGTCCCCCATTACTGGGGGCTGAATTAAAACCAAGGCATAATACTCCTGAACTTCAGGAAGTCTGACATTCAAATCTGGGCTTTGAGACTGGGCCAGTCTTTTAATTTCCATTGCAGAAGCGGAAATACCCCACAGCAGATTGAGCCAGGAGCAATTGGCCAGACCTGGTGTCTTAACAGAAGGTTCTGAGCAGATGGATATAAGCGAAGATCACAAGGTCTGAAGATGGAGAATATTTATTTTACCGTTTTATCTTCAGTTGCAAACATTTTGCGAGCTGCCTCGTGATGCTGCTTGTTTTGTTTATACGGGAAGGGAGGAGGATCTGAGCTGGAGCACGACTCCCACAGAGTGGGGGCTTAGAAGAAGCGATTTCCCATGCCCTGTCCAGGCCAGAGAAGGAATGTCAGATTCTGGACATAAGACTCACTCATTAAAGGACTCAAAATAAACTATTCTGAGGAGTATATAAAAAAAATAGAAGGACAAAGGGTGACTGGTGATTCATCTCCAATTTGGCCTATTACGGAAACGTGGGTCCCCCATACCACAGAGCTGTGACACTTTGCTCTGCGTAGCCATCCCTCATGGTTACTTGGTTCCCCAAATCCTGGCCTAGCAAAAGTCTAACTCACTCGAGCCGCACAAGCCCAGTTCATACCCCTGTGGAGCAGCCTTGAGCCTGGTCTCCAGCTCTGTGTGTTGGGCTGATCTGGTTAGCTTCGTGAAGGAGGTCCCTTCTCCTCTGGCACAACATACTCTGCTGTCTCCCGATAGCGGAGTATTAGCAGAGAGTTTATTTTCACTTTCCTTTCACCTCAGCTGTGGTTTTCTTTCCCTATTTAGCCCCATGACAATATTTCTGCCTCAGCTCACTATTGCCTTCCCTGGCCATAATCGGGTAAGGTCTTACTGAAGCAACAGGCTTCAGTAAATGGTTTATAGCAGCCCACATGGGATAGGAAAAGCCAGACTGGGGGGGTGCTTCTTCCCCCGCTTCTAGCCTAAGTAAGGCATGCAAATCTTCTTGGTTCATGTTTGGAAAGGTACCTAACCATGATTACCTCCTTGAACCTCCTGATAGCGTCACCATGCCCTTCTGGGTAAAAAATCAGGAAATTTTACATCCCTGCCAGTGGTTTGAAACTCTCAAAATGCTTTAAGTTGTTAAGGGCAGCAACACTTTCATCTTGCCAAATGAAGAGAAACAAAAGGGAGATGGGAACAAGAAGTTGGTGGGTTTTATACCTTCCCAGCATTGGGAAACTCTTGGAGGACAGGTTCCTGTATGACAAAAAAAGCAACAGAGGATGCCTTTGCTATTTATGTGGTCGCTTGGTAATGGCAAAATACCAGCACTTGGCGTGGTTAAGCTATCAGACTGTTTCTGTGAGCAAGATTCGGACAGAAATCCAAGTGCAGAGGTAGAATTTGTAGTTTTAAGTCGCTCGACGCAATCGGTAGTTGCTGATTATCGTGCCCTTGCTGACCCGTGGCAGGTGAATTTGCAGCAGCAGATGTAACCCCGGGGGGTACCGTGACTCCCTTAGCCGTAAAGGATGGAACAAGCAAGACGTACCGTGCCTCGTGCCGCCGGTGGGGCCCGTGCCCAGCCTTGCAGAGGGATTGTTGTCTTTCTCCGGGGCTGTTCATTTACGGCTTTCCAGTGAAATTGCTGCTGACAGCTGGGAAAGATCCAATCCCAGTGCAGCAGGCTGCCTTTCAAGCCCTTTCTTTCAAGCACACTTGATAGCTCGGACGCAGCTGTTTTGCGAAACCAAGCTGATCCCTTATTCGGCGTGTATTACAAAGATCGGAGGCCTTTCTTTTCCTCCCTGCTTCCAAGTTTACATCCATAACCCACCCAAACGTTTCTTGGGCTCTTATAGACGGCTTGACTCCTTCACCCGTGCCTACCCCCTTGCCGGTTGAGTGGTGGCCTGGCCTGTCTTCACGGGAGCATTGATAATGCGACCACAAAATGCTCCTTTGGGGATGTCATATTCACTTGGCACGTGTGTTGCTCAGCACCATCGACACCAGCAAAATCATCTCAGCTCAAAACCTGAGCAAAGAGCGCAGGGTCAATCCCTTTCCGAAAAGGACAGGCGTTCTGGTGTAATCTCACACTGATACTCGGCCAAATCAGTCCTGATTTTGGAGCAGCATGGATAGGCGAGTCTTCTGCAAGCTACGAGCTGGCCAAAGGATGCCCACAGTGGCCTCCTGGTGAAGCAAAACGTGCTCAAGCCGAGACACAAACGTTCTCAGTTTGCTTATGCCTCGTGCTAGGCTGCTGAGAGTAATAGAGCCGCTTCTGCAGGGAGGTAGGGAGGCAAACCTGCAGGGCCGGTGCTTCTGTAGGGAAGAAGTGCTGAGTGACAGCTGTCACTGCTCTGTCAAATAGCCTGTTTGGGGGGGAAAGGGCAAAGAGAAGTCAATCCGCCATCCCCTTTGTTTAAATTGAGAAGAGGGAGCTGCAGATTAGGCTGTAAAAAGGGGGCTGTGGTTTTTAAATGGTGGGGGCTCGTTTGAGGGAAGGCTGGGTGGAAATGCAGAGGTAAGGCAGCTGAGGGAAATGGTAGTGTCGTCTTCTGCGTGCAGTTGATGGGAAATGGCAGGGAATTGCTTTCATGGAGAGAAGCACGTTGGAGAAGAAATGGTAGGAAAATAATAAATGGTGAGGGAAATGATTTCTTAGCTGACTTCACACCGGATCTCCAGGGAGTCGGAGGGCTTGATGGAAATCAGACTCTTCTCCTAGGGTTCAGCTTCGTTAGCATCAGCAGAAAAGAAACTTCCACAGATGAAAACAACCTGCAAAGAGGGAGAGCCGGCGGGAAAAAGAACCTACTGACAGAGAAATCATCTAGGACAGAGGTTTTTGAAGTGCAGCCTGCAGGGCGCTTGAGGCTTGACAAGCCTCGACACGCAGCCTGTAAGGGGATTTTTGAAACCGAGGTATGGCGTTTACCTGGGGTATTGCACCGCGAACGAATGTTACGTGATCCAAGCCCAGCAGCCCACTGACGGAGCGGGTGACTATGAACGTGACTAATCCTACGGTAGGGCTTTCCTAGCAAGAACTTCCTAAAGTTTTCTTTAGGCGTGTTATGTGTACTAAGAAAAAACAAAGCCTTTTGAGGCCAGGAAAGAAAATAATCTCCTGGAAGTCGTATGTTTTATCCTATGGCTTCATTAGCTTTGTCAGGGAATTAGGCTTCAAGAAAACAAATAGGACAGTTTGCATTTTTTCAGTATTTAATGTCAGTCTTCATCAGTTATCTGAACTCTATCTCTGTTTCTTACTGCGTTAACGGAGGGCTGTTCTGGGTAGCCTGCCACAAAGTGGCTGGAATAGTGAGAAACTGCCTCTTTTGCAATCTGCATCCTCTTTATCGTGGCCAGGGAAAAACAAGCTCGGGGTTGCGTATGTGTTGAAATACCAACAAGTAGGAGAAATCTGGCTGCAGAGTCCCTTCGGCCCTCAAGGCTGCGTAAAATGGGTCACTGGCAACATGCAAGCAGAATGAAAGGGAGAGGAGAACCTGTTAATCCCGGATTTTTTGGTTCCTCGAGCGCAAACTTAATGCTAAACTACTTTCAGGCTTGAGGGATTGACACGTGCTAAAAGGCTTTGCTACAAAGAGGGGAGAGAGCACAGAACATAAATGAAAGGAAAATCCTGCGCCTCTGAAAGCAAGCGATTTACTGAGACGTTTTGGGATGTCTGGAAACGTGTTCCCAGTTCAGTACCGCTTTATGGAAGCAGCTTTCCATATGATGAAGAAAACTCATCGAGCGCTTGTAGAATTGCCCTGGCATCCTCTCCTTGCGCTTCGAAGGAGACGCCCAGCGTTACCCTGCTCTTGGCAGGGAGGGTACGGCAGAACTCCCCCGTCCCAGCGTTTGGGACGATGCGGTGGATTCTCCGGTAGAGAAAAACCACACGCTCCCCTCGCGGGTCTTCTTCAAAACTAACACACCGCTTGGCGCTTGTAAAATTTAAGCTTGGGAATGACTGCAGAGAGGGGATGACAGAAGCCTGCAGAGAAGTAGTCAGGGGGTAAAATGGCATTAACTTGCTTCTGTCTTCCTCTAATTAGCTTGGCTCATCCTCTTGCTGCCAATCACCAGATAGCTGAGGAGTGCTGGGAAGCAGGCATCCCTCTCGCTCGCCTTGCCTGCCTCCCAGGTGGGAGTGCTTTACGAGGAATTGGGGGGCGTACCAGCTCCCAGCTGAGCCCAGGTGCAGACGCTGCCCTGGCAGCGAGCTTCCTGCTGATCGTGGGAAAGCTGGTGGCCACCTTTCTTAGCAGAAAGGCCCCTGGGAACGGGGCTGCGAAGCACAATCTGGCTGCGGAGACGACAGGACTCTGGCTTCGTTGCACCTCTTGCAGTTCCTGATAGCGGCTGGGCTTCGATATGTGAGTACGCAGAGTTTTTCCAATTGTTTTGCTAGTAGTTTGTGCTGGTGGCTGCTGCTTACCTTGAACGGGAACTTGTTTGTTTATAGAAATACACCTTGACCTCAACTTCTTTCCGATGCAAGTGGAAGTCTCTATTTGTCTGCGCAGCGGGGAGCTTTTCTTTCAGCTAGGTGTTATCAGGCGTGAGGGTGAGGTGGTACATACCGTCCTTTGACGGACGCAGGCTGGGTGGTGTCAATACAGCTTGTCTCAGAAGAGGTTGAGTTGAGTTCCTCTGTGAGAAAGTTCTCTGCCAATGTAGCAGTTTTCTAAATGGGTGAAAAGATGCTTTTGGGGAAAGAAGGACGGAGTCTGTTTTCTCTGATTCAGTTGAAATAAGTAAAGCGTGCGTTGGGGAGAGCAGCTGTTGCCCTGTCTGGAGCCCTCAGCAATAACCTTTTGGGTTGCTTCTGGCTTCTTTCTTTTGGTTTGCCCTTTCTGGGGAGAGATGTGTTATTTTGTCTGCCAAACCAGGCTTGTTTTACAGAGGGAAGCAGAGGAATAAGAAAAGAATGAATGGAGGAAGGAGCAGAGCCGGTATACACCTGAGGAATGAATGGACAGACAGCACTGGAGCTGGTGTAGAAGGTGTAGTCCTTGGAACTTGCTACATTTGATCCCAAAAGATTTGCTGAAGTTCTGGCTCCAAGGTCCCAATGAATTGTAGGGTCTTCTTCACCTCTACGTTTTAAAAGCTTCCTGGAGGAAACGTGACTATTTCAAGGGTTTGGAGCTTTATCTCAATAAAATAATAACCCAACATGCTCCTTTGAAAAGTCCTAACCCTTCTAGAGCTGGGTAGTTACTCTCCATTCACCGAGAGCCCGTGAGTAACATGCTGTTGGTGGAGGTGTGGAGCACCTGAAAGCAGGAGCTGGGAAGTAGCAGGGGTAGAGCCAGGCTTTTAAGACTGAGCAACAGATTAAATGAGGGACTCGCGCTCGTTTTTTTTTCACCCAGAACTTAAAAACCCAACCGAACGAGGAACGGGAGCGTGGGCTCCTCGGTTAGGCTCTCGAGTTAGCACGTCCCTGTCTAGCAGGACACTATGGTCCAGGTAACAGTAGTGCAGTGCACGGCCACACGAGTGCTACCAGGCCACAGGGAGCAGAAAATCGGCTGAGCGCACTGCCTGAGAAACTGGCTTCACCCTCACGTTAGCTGTGGGGAAGAGAAATGACTCTGAAACTCTCCGTAGCTTTTCCGACCAAATACCGGGAGCTGAGGAGCTCAGGGCCGGGAAGGGAGGGGGAAAAGCGGCGTTCCTCCCTCTGGGTCGTTTCAAAGCACGGGAAGGGTTTGCGGTGGTGGCTTCAGAGGGCCGTGACTGTTTAAATAGAGCAGCAAGCAAGAAAAAGACTTGCTGCCCTGTGACAGGGTCTTCGGGCTTTTGGGGACAGGCCGGGGCTGTTGGGACTCTGGAGGGGGAAAGAAATGCTGTATTTGGAAAATCCATGTCCCGTTGTTATTGTCCCAGGATCCTACTTTTTCCATACAAAACTTTCCTGTCGTGTCTTTGAACCAACCTGTCTTTCTCGGTGAAAATGATGTCTAGATGTTTTGGGTTAGGACAGTGACTGGTTTTTACTTCCATTTTAAGTACTCGGCATTTGAAGTGACGTCCCAAACATGCTAATATTGCCGGTGAGCGCGTAAGCTCTGGAAACAGCCATGTGTACGAAGCCGCTGACAGGTCCCAGGCTTCTTCCGGAGGGGAAAGGCGGGAGGAGATCTGGCTCGTCTTCGCTACTAATTCTAGAAGAAACCGCAGCTCCCTCTGTGCGCTTCAAAGCGCAAACGAACTGGAAGGATCCCGTTCCCTTTGGAGTCCAGCGAGGTAGCCAGCCTCTCGGGAAAAGCTCCCATACCTCAGGAGCGAAAATAATCTGAGGCTCTGATGAGGAGTGGGGACTTTGCTGACAGCAAATAAATTCGCTCAGGCTCAACTAAAGACTTAAAAGGGTCCGTTGCTTCCCGCGGGCTGCTGCAAGGTATTGCGGAGAGGGTGGGAATTCCCGTAGCGCGTTCGCAATGCGAGGTAGGGAAGAGGTTTTTGACAGCTTTGCGAGATGTTTGGGGTAAAAATGGTACACGGTTGACATATTGCTTCAACTAGTGCAAGCTGGAGGCAAATTACTGTGTAGATCTTAATGAACTGAGCATCCCAAGCCTGGTGTTGCTGCCCTAATGGGGAAGGAGACGGGGCAAAGTTTGAACCTAAAGGTGACTGAGAAAGGGACCAAGGGACAGGGTCCTGTCCTGAAGCAGTGTGTTCAGCCAGGTAGGTGTGCCTCCGCTATTTCTACTCGGCATCAGTACGGGTGGGGTTCAGACAGCACCCGCAGCGACCGAAATTTCTCCTTTGCCCGTTAAAGTCATGCCGCCTGGCCTGATGCTGATGACCGCGCGACTCGTATCTCTTTAAACACAGCTTTGAAGGGTCTGTGTGGTCGCGTACCCGGAGGTGTGGGGCACTCGCTGTGTGTCCTGTGACCGACTACTGCCGCTTGGGACGCGTCGCACAGGGAAGAATAACGAGCTTGAATCGTTTCCTCTATCTTTCAGCCCTTGTGTGTTGGCAAAGGGCCTCCTGGCGTCTCCCCGGCTTGATTAAACAGAAGCAGGCGTGTGGTGGTCTTTTGGCGTGACCCTGAAATGCAAGCGCTTCGTCCGGTGACGAGTAGCGCAGAGTAACTGCGCCTCAAAAGAAGGGTTTTTCTGTAGGTGTGGTAGAAGCGTGGGCTCCCTGCTTGCAGGTTAGTCTGAGGTTAGGCAGAACGGTGACTAACCTTAGGAGGAGGAGGGTGTGAGCGTGCTGCTATTTATGCAAACACCCTGATAGCTCCAGCAATTCAGAAAATAGCTCAGGACCTCAGAAACTGAGGCAATATCACAAGGAAATATCAGCTGGGTAGGGCAAATAGCTGCGGCGTTACCTGCGAGGAGGTGGAACGGGTGGCAGCTTGGGAGCGTGACGCAGATGTGTCACTAGACTCGCACCTTCGCCTCGATTTGCCCCGGTTTCAAGGAGAGGCGGAAGGAAGGGAGGCGGGCAGGGCTCCTGCCCGCGGGTTTGTAGTTGCCTGTCTCGGGGGAGGCTGGCAAGAAAGCGATGCGGAGCCAGCGATGGGGACAAAAGGCGGCTAGCTCACCTTGGAGCTGCACGAGAGCCAGGGCAGGGGCTGTGACCTGGTGCCCATCATAAAATACCTAGCGGTGGCGGAGGCAGGGTGCACCAGCTTACCTGAAGCACCGGAGCCACGATCCTAGGGCTGATATGGGAAGGGGTCCTTTGAGTGGCAAAAATATTCCAATGGCATTTAGCACCGTGACCTTTAAACGCTTCCACAGGCTGATTCAAGTCGCGTATAGAAAACACTTTGGGTGAGGCAGGGCTGAATGTAAATCTGCTGTGAATCACGCTGTTGTGATGCTGTCCGCCGCATCACGCGGTCTCCCGCTCCCATGCATTTGAGTTCTGGGCAGATAAACCTCATTTGCTTGGGCCTGGCAAGTTAAAGGGTTGGGAGGGTCCATTGCAGTTCCCTACAAATGCTGGATGAGCGTTGAAGCGGATAAGGCTTACCGTGCGGTAGACTTAAAGCATCGTTTAGCTGTTTGTGTTGGCTGTTAGTTCCAAAGCGTTAAAAATCCCGGCTTTTGAAGATGTTCTGTGTGGAAATGCGCTTCACCCACCCTCCCCGCCAAGTTGCATTGCTTGCCAGGAAGCAGCTGAATACCCTACAGCCCGGTGGCTTTCCCAGTATCGCTCCCCTCCAGCTTGGATGATAACCAGTTGGACTGTCAAACGGGAAAAACCAGACAAATAACCATAAGACAGACCGGTTATATCAACCGGTACCTGGGACTGAATGCTTTCTGGGTGGCAGTTGGCACAAACCCTAGGGAAAATGCCACCCCAGCTCCTGTATCGCCTTCCTGTGGCAGTCCGGAAAGAACCGGGTATTGTGTCCGTATTCCAGTGGGATTTTGTGTTTCTACTGAACTGCGTGGTTTACTCAGTCAATTGACACCTATCTCGCTTACTCGGAAGTACTGACTGTCACGAAACCAAGAAATACCGTACAAAACCGAATAGATCGTGATGTGTCATGTTCACAAGCTGCGTCTTGTGCTTTATAGGGGCAAATCTGTTGGAATGGAGGGCTTTGGAGTAACTTAGTAATTTCTTGTAAGGTTCACAGATCTGGCTAGGCGTTAGGGTAACAGTACCCTTCCTCGGTCTCTCCCTCCTTTATCTTTCATCTCTGAAGTCCTACACCGCAGGCTTGCGCCCGTGTTACTTCTTAGCAAACGAGCATCCAGCATTGTCTTGGGGGAAGAGCGTCTATGGGAGAGGAAACTCCCTTGCAGGCAAAAACCCAGGAGACATTAGGGAAGAAGTTCACCTCGAGCTCCCCTAAACTTTGGTCCCACTGTTGCTTCTCTTTGCGATCCAAGAAGACGGAGATCCCGAACGCGTGCTCTCCTGGCACTGAAACACAAATGCGGCGAGTTCGCGTGTCGAAGCGATGGAAGCGGGCAGCCTGCGCTCTGGTTCTTGGGCTTCTCCCGGCGGGAAGCCGCAGCCGTTGCGGTATTTCTCTCCTTTTCTGTGCAGCACACTGGCTGCCTGTGACGCTGACAAGTTCCAGCTGTTTCCAGGTGTGCAGCTGAACAGGAACGCTCACGTCTCGCCTTAAGACTACTTAACCTACAAGTTTTCTAGCTAGGAATATAGCCAGTATACAGATACTAAAAAGGCATTGCATGTAAACGTGCATCTCCATGCTTCTAGCAAAACTCTAGATATATTAATAACAAGTCTCCCTGGACTTGGAAAAACAGGAGCGATACTTTCCTGCCGACTGCCCTTTTGATGCTGGCATGCTTTTAGTGTCGAGTATCACAGCGTAGTTCAGCAGTGGGAGTCCTTCACGGTATATGTTTCTCAGCCACGCTGGCTTTAGTTAGGACGTGCAGCTACGTTAATACTCTTTCAGGCCATAAGCACAAGAAAAGTGTGTTTTGGTTAACTCAGAACTAACTCTGGTATTTTAGGCTGCTTGCAAAGTCAGGCAGATGTGCTGTGGCAGTTATACCCACTAAGGTTACCGGGTGTATTTGCAAAGAAGGGTCCTACAGTCTCTCAAGAAAAGCCTGGGCTTTAGAGCCCAAAGCAGGGCCGTGTACAATGTACGCGGCTCGTCAGACTAACAGGTGGCAGCTTCTACCTGGGTCTGCTCGGAGGGATGCCTTTTGTAAGATAGGAGCAGACATCCGCGTGGTCCGTAAGCCTGCTGTGCTCGATATGCAGAGCAACAGTTTGTCTGGAGGATGATGAGCAGCCCAAAAGCTTCTGGCCTGCCTGTTGCCCCGGTGCCCTCCTGCCTCTGTGTTTTCCGTCACAGAAGTCCTTTGCCTACACCATGCATCTTGAGTTTGCTCATGCGGGCTTGCTTCCGTTCTCTGTAACTGGGGGACGCCTCTAAATGCCCTGGGGATGGTGGAGCTGTGTAGGAGAGTCCCTCTCCTTCTGCCCTCCCCAGGACAGTGCAAGCTCTCCCTGTCCCCGACTGGGCATGGGAGGCTTTTTCCGCCTGCCTGCGGTGGCTCTGCAGAAGGCACCATGTGGCGCGATTACTCCATTTCTGGTGGTTTGCTCTCCAGCCTCCTCTTGCCACCCACAGACGGTCCTGTGCGCTTTGTCCTGTTGGGAGTGCTCGGGCTCTCCGGGGCGATGTGTTGGCTGCAGGCTATTTTCCTTTCCCACACTGTAGACCTCAGCCGGTCCCCCAGCAGTGCGGGAGAAAGAAGGCTGTCTGCCTACATCTCCTTCTCCTCCTCATCGTTCAGCGGGCTCGCTGTTCTGTGCAGCAGTCTTCCTCGATCCTCCCTCAAACGGAGGTCCCTTTACATTGCCGCAGGGTCTGTAGGGTCTAACCTGCATTTCTAGATTTCCAGGATGCCTCTGTGCCTCTCCCCACCCAAAAACCTACCCTAAACCGTGCTTTGCTGCAGAACATCAAGACAAGCCAGTTCCACAGGTTGCTACCGCTCTGGCCTGGGAAATGAGCAAAGAGCCCTAACCTGTGTGTTACGTGAGAGGAGGAAGCCCTCCTTTTCTCTCATCTCTTTCCTTCTCTTTTTTTCCTTCCCCAGGCTTGAGTTTCCTCTGTTCATTCCCACCCTGACACCCGGTGCCTCAGTCCTTCTCAGCTGCATCCCATCTCCACGGCCATGCCTTGGAGCACCCCGGCCTTCGTGCGGCACCCACCTGTGCTGGGGTCTGATGACACCGGGCAATGCCGTGGCACTGCCCAGCTCCAGTGTTACTGCACCGCAGTCGCTAGCAGAAAGGATGAACTGGGAACAAATTGAAAGCTAGCAGTTCAGAAATACTTCTGAAAATTGCCTTTCTTAAGGGGAGTGATGGATAAAACCCCTCCGTGATGAGAGCAGGCACATGTAATACCTACAAAGATGTTAAAACTTTTCCTGTACAGTGGGTCAGCTTCGACTGCGATCTTCCGCAGGTTGTAACCTGGACCCTCGGGTGGATCCCTGGCTGTATGAACGTCTCCCTTCCCGCTCCATTTTCCCTCGCTCAGCTGCTGTCCGTGGCGCTGGTGTCTGCCGCTCTCTAGTGGTGCTGAGCCCTGAGCCTGCCGGGGAGCCCCGCTTTACACCGGCTTTTCCCATAACTGCTGGATACGGACACATGTGCAGGCGCTGGAAAGGGCTCGGGGGAAGTTTCGGTGTATTTGTACATCCACTCCTCTCCAGGCATCCACCGCTGGACCCTGCTCACAAGCAGTTACTGGACTCCCTGTCTCGCCCAATACAGCCGTTCTCCGGGTCTTTCCTCAAACCAGATAAAACATCTTCCTATAAGCAGGGCAAAAAGAAAATCTGGATATCTGTACGTGTGTTGCACAAACCTCTTAGCTGCAGCAGCTGTGCCTTAAGATCAGTGCCGTGGAATAAAACAGCGAACACGGCTCTGAAACTAAACAAGAAGGCTTTTTTTTTTTTTTCCTGCCGTGCTGTACATCAGTCCTGTGCTGTCACTGCAAAGTGAGAACCTGGCTGGTGCCTTTTTTTATTTTTTTACAGAGCTTATTCTGCTGTGGCAAGTCTAAATCCTGTGTCTTTGTGATGCGGGCATTTAAGCTGCCCACGTTCCCCAGTCCCAGGCTCAGAGGGAGAAGCAAAGTCCCTCACTTTGTTATGGTAAGGTGATGCGCTATGTGGATGTGTTATGTTGGGGAAACATCTTTCCAGGCGCCTCCCCTGTTTCCCACCTCCACTTTCCACACAGCCAGAACTGCCAGGTGAAATACCCACTGCTACTGCTGCTGAGATAGCTGATATCCACCCAAACGTCCTCAGCAAATAGTGTGGAAAAGAAAATCCCCTGTCCCGGAGAGGAAAAACCCTTTCTAGCCTTCATGTCGTTCTGCTCCAGCTCACCGTTTCCAGTTACTGCAGCTTGGATGCTTGTTCTGCTGTGCTGCAGTCCCCATCAGCAAAGGGGGCGGCTGGGGGGAGACCTGTTGGTCTAGGGTGAGCACAAGAAGGGGTTTTGCTCTGTCCCGTAGCCTGTTCATGAAGCAGGAGGTTGGATTTTGTCGGCTGAAATGCAGACCCTTAAATCCCCAAGCCATCTTAGAGGTCCCTAGCTATCCCCCAGTGACGTACATCAAGGAGAAAGGGCGTAATGCTGCGGTCTGAGTCACCACGTCTTGATTTATTTTGCCATTGAAAAGTCAAGTTGCAACTTCAGAGGTGAAAACGGAGTACAAGCAGCAATTCATTGGAATGAAGCGTATAAAGACAACCAAGGAGCCCTCAGAGAAGGGAAATAAAACCCTGATTCAAACCAACCTGCTAGCAAATAGTAATCCTAAGTATAAATCTAAAATAGAGATCTGAAATGCAATGCCAAACTCGATCTGAGTACCAATCCCAGTGGTCTGATGCCAGAGCAACATGCAACAGATGACCTCATTTTACTGGCAAATGCAATTTAATACAGGACTATAATCAGATAAATTTGGGGAGGGTCAGCTTGGATCATGTCAGTCCTCCTCGTCCGTGATATTTCTCTAATGTGAAGCACAAATGTTATAGCCCTTTGGCCTTTTTATATTGATTAAACAAGGAAAAAAAGCCCCTAAAAATAAAAAGAAAAAAGAAAAACTTCTGTGTTTGTCGAAGTAGTTGATGTGTTAAAGAATCCGGGTTTTCTATGGGATATTGTCTGTAGTTTTCTCCCAAGCCTTCTGAGCATCTCCGGTGCGGACCAGCAAACTAAGGAAGGGGAAAGGCTGATTTCTGACAAATCCAGGTGCAGGGGAGGGCAGGCGTTGATCTTTCATATGATCCACAGAGTGTATTTGGCAGGAAAGAAAAGGTAAAATATCTATTGCAACAGACGAAAGCAAGTTTCCCTCAGATATTAATTATGTCAGTCTCTCACTGATGTTCCCTCAATTAGCATGCCAGTGCGATTTAATATTTTTTTGCTTTTAGAAACGGTTTTCCTGCGGTTGGGAACCTCTCTGCAAAGGCCGTGCCTGCGTCCCCATTACGCCCCGAGGCCCCAAGAGGTGTCGGGGTGCGCCCGCTCGCTCGCCGGCCGCGGCTCAGCGCCCTCTGGCCATGGGTGCTCCCGCCCTGCGCCCAGCTCAGCCCATCATGCCTTTGATTAATTTTTTTTGGTTTTTTGTCGAATCCAGCCAGCAGCAGATGGTTTGCTGATGTGCTGGCTTGCTTTGCATAAACACCAAACAGGTTCAAGTGACTGAATAGCAGGGTCACTTGTTTAATAAATGTATTTCAAGATGTCTTTTTATTTTTTTCCCTTCTGGGCTCTGGAAAATAACCTGAGCAAGTATCCACGTAGTCAGAAGAGGTACTTCAGACTGCGTCGCGTTCAGTGCTTGACTTTGCCTTCAGACCTTTATAAATGTGTCTTTTGACTGCTTCGTAGGGATGGTTTTATGAGATTGGAGATACACAACATGTCTAAATGCCTTGTTAAGCCTTCAAGCAGGCAGCAGGGTTATAATTGCGTAAAGGACAGAGCAAAACGGAAGGGTTTCATCTGCAGCGCTCAGCAGACACTGAGCTTTTCTGCTTTCTATCGCTGAACCTCCAGCTCAGCTTTTAACTTTGTATTGACCCTATTAGCATCTTCGTTTCGCAACGCCGAGCGCGTTCAGCCGTAAATGCACGCCTTGTCAGAAAACGTGTATTGTCGTGTCGGCACCGGCCACGCGTGCGTTTGAGCCTGCGAAGGGCTGGCACGGCTGCTGGGAAGCGTGCGCTTCCGAAGGGCACGTCTCTGACTGCGGCCCGGTGCCACCCGGGGCCCCTTTGGTTTCGAAGGTCTGCCCGGTTTCCCTGGCTCCTTCCAGTATTTTGACTTCTCAGCGCAGCTGCCTTCTTTCTTTTTCTTAGATAGGGGTTGGAATTAGGGGATATTCCTGTTAGGCATTGGGGTTGAGTCAACTTTAGTGATTATATACCCCAAAATGCAAAGATGTGTTTCCATGTAGGTTATAAAAATCACTCTCAGATAATTTTTAAGCTGTTATGATGATTACTGACCCTTCGTAGTCTTAGTTTCTCCAGTGCTATGCAAGGCACGATCTTCTCGTACATGCAGACACCTGTGCTGCCTCAAAGTAAAGATCTTGATCCAGGGTGGATTGTGTCTTGCAGAAGTTTATGGCAAAGCCAAGTGACGAGACATCGGGTTGTCCTTAATTTGCATGCATTGCTAAGGTAGGAACAAAGCTCAAAACCCCCAGATCGTGCTTTATGTAATGCTCTTCATTGAGCAGCCTGTAAAGCTGCTCTGCTGTAGTGACAAAATCCGTGGTGTGGGTCTGTTACCACAAGCTGCGGGATTTTTTTTCCTCCGTGCTGCCAGGTATTTCGCAACTGGTCGCTTTGCCTTTCCCCAGAAGTTAATTCAGTCTTTTGTACGTCGTGGGCTTTTCGTACCCTGAATAGTAATGCCTCTTCCTTCCTGTTGTAAAAATATAGTCACGTTCAAACGTGGGATTAACACAGCAGTTGTAAAGAGGGATAGCTGGATTCTCCTGTCGTGGCAAATAGCTGTATGGCTTCTTGTAGTACCTGCGCTGTTACTTAGCTTACTGACGTCCCCCCCCATCTCTTCCACCGCATCCACGGGACAGAGAAAACGTGCGCTCCCCCTCTCCACGGGTGCCCCTCTCTCCCTTCCTGCGGGTGCAACGTGCTTCTGAATGTAGAAACAGCCTGGGGCTCGTCACGATGAGGCAGCTTGGGCTGAACCGATCTCAGGGTGCGTTTACATTCATGTGTCAGTTGGGCTCACTAGAGTTGGGTGAGTGGGGGTTTCTTTTGTTCTGAGGGGGGTTTTTTTGGACCAAACATCCCCAGCGTCCCCGCTTACAGTGCTGTGCTCCATCCTACGGGGTTGTCCTCAAGGGCATGAACTCGGTTCCCTTCTGGCAAAACTAAACGGGATGACGAAGGACAGTGGACGTGGGCCAGCCTCCAGTGGGTGTTCGGTCCACAGGACCGGACTAGGCTGAGTCAGAAATGAAAATGAAAAAGCCCCTGATGTGTGCGTGGAGTCTGGATGCCCGATCTTCAGACGGGTCAATGCTTTGCAGGTGTTGCGCTGGTCCAGGCTACTTGCCAATGTAGACGGGACTGTAGCCGTCCTTTCTGACCTTAAGGGAACAAATCACTGTGCGGAGAGGAGCGTGGAAGGAGGAGGACAGCAGTAATAAATCCTTTCTGGAGCCCTGGGACGTGAACTGCGGGAGAAAAAGTTAACTGGAATATCTCTCTTCTGCAGGCTGAGATCAAGCAGGGAGCTTTCCCCCCGCGATCGCTTCCTTGGTGCGTACCCCTGAAAAATCAGTCTGGTTGGGTAAAAACTGCTTTTCCCCTGCTTGCCATTTGCGCATCGCTAGCAGGGGCGGGAAGCTTCAGGGTTGCGATGGAAAATCTTTCTCGCACGACAAAACCTCAAGGCAGGAGATGCTCTCGGCTGTGCTTGCGAGAGGCAGTCACCCGAGCCGCGGCAAGAAGGGGATGGAAGGGAGGGGAGATGCACAAATAACTTCAGGGACGTTCTGGATCCAACCCAAGGCTGCGCCCTGCGACAGATGCGACTTTTTAGGCCTTATTAGTTTTCAGGGTGTGTTTCGTAAGCGACAACCGAGACAAAAGCTGAGGAAAGATCAAAGGAGATTTCATGGTTTCTATGGGTTTATGCTTCTTGGTTGTACTTTCCGGTATCTCCCTAAGCCTTTCTTCTCTCCTTGCCTGCGGCCCTTTCATCTGCCTCCCTGTTTTCACCAGCAGGTGAGAGCTTGCTGACCTTCCAGCCTTGAGCATGACTTGTGAGCTTGACCAACCTTTCTTTCATCCCCCCAAAACCTGAAGCGACGTTGGATTATTTTAGCTGCAAGAGAACCCCTTTCAGTATCGATTCTCTTAGCTGATGAGATTTATGTCCTTTGCAGAAGTTGAGCTCGAGTTTCTCCTTCTCTGCCGAGAGCAGCTCCGGGTAGCTGCGTTGGCTCAGCAGCGTGCGTGAGGCTCTGATGTCCGAAGTGCTGATTCAGGGGTGCTGGGTCCAAGAGAAACGGTTGAGAAGGGGGCTTTCCAGGGGACGGGAGGGCTGCTCATCTCCCCAAAAGACATTCGTATTGCGGTGACATGGTTCCTTCTTGGTGGAGACCTGGATTTCCCCTCCTTACTGTGTGTACTTCTACTTGCTGCTAGAGAACAGTTGCTCTTGGTTTGCTTTTTTTTTAAATATAACTACTCCTATGGTGGCTTGCGGGCGAAATGTGGGGAAAGCATCTTCCCCAAGGAGAAGAGGTGGGGAGACACCTGGCAAAAAGAGGGTAAGGAAAGGCCTCGAAACATTAAGTGGACGTTAATGAAAATAACGGCTCCGGGTGGAAGCCCAAGTCTGATGGTCGAGTTTGGGTCCGTTCCTAGTATGTTAGGGTACGAAGTGCCTCGTGGCAGAAGCGATACGCTCGAGTGTGGTGTGCTGCACTGGGACCTCAGCCAGAAACAGCATCCCCCAGGAGCTGGGTGTGACGTGCCGCTGCGCAACTGTGAGGGGAGGGTGGATGGGGCTGGCACGCGGCGGTCCCTCCAGCAGCCATGGCTGGATGTCACCGAGATGTCTCGGGAGGTGTGACGTCCCCACTCACCATGCACAATCCCATCCCCACAGCCGTTTCCCACATATCTCCTCCTTCACATTCCCAATAAAGTGTTAATAGCTGGGAGGCCTCCCACCCCTCGCAGACCCCCGTGACCCTTGAGAGCAGCCCCTCAGCAGTGATGAACCCTGGCAGGATGGCAAGCACTCATCTGTGCCTGTCTGCAGCTGGAACCATCGCTCCCTCTCCTGCCCCACCACGTGGCTCTTCCAAAAGCAGCACATTTTGGGGCTCCAGACTGCGCTTACAGGTACTTCGCCTTGCTGCCAGCAGGCCTAGGGCTTGGAGCGGTGTCGGTAGATATGGCAGACAGAAATACCCGCTAGCGAGGCTCTCCAAGGTAGCTGGGCACATCCTTCTCCCTTGACCATGTCACTTAAATAGTACCAGCTCTTTAGAGCAGATCTTGGGGTAGGCAGCTGTGCATCGCAAGGACTAGTGCCCTGGTGGCTTCTCCGCATCTCTTCAGAGCGGGACTGTGGCTCATCTCGTGGTCCATTTAGCTGGTCATCCTGCCTCGCTGGCTTCCCGTCCTGTCGGTAGCTCATCCCAGGCTGTGAATGCGCCACGCTGTGGTGTCTGTGTGCAATTCCCACTTGGAGAAGTGGGTTCTGTGGCGACGGGGATTGGCAAACCCTTCAACTGGCTTCTGTCACCTTTAGGTGACTTACTTGGACTGGACCTCATCAGGCGAGACCCTGCTCTGAGGTGGGGAGCTGGCCCTCATGTGTGGTTGGTGAACTTTGCAAGTAGGGTGGATAAACTTAATGTTTCTCGGTCAGGTGGGAAATGTCAAGCTACAAGATCTGCAAATACTGCTTTGTAAAGATGGAAAACAGGGGAGACAAATGTCATATACGCTGTGGCCATCAAACCCAGATAGTCTGGAAAGAGATGACATTTGTTGGGAAATGAGTCACCAACGTACGTGTGAAGCGGAGATGTGCCATTAGACATTGGGTAGGTTGGTTGTTGTGGGTGAGGAAGCTTGTGTCAAGCTAGAACGCAAGAGGCGCTACTTTTCTAAAGAGCAGCTCCTATCTTCTGGCTTAACTAATAGAAAGTGGGTCAAGACCATGTTTAGCTCTACCAGAAACAATAGTCACTGGTTATTCTGCAAGCCAAATAACGTGGAGACAGATTAATTACCGACTCAACTAAAATGGAAACCGCTAATATTTGGAAAAATAAAAAAATACCGCTTTAACTAAGCCTGCCAGGTTCTAGCTGCATTTATCGAGATGTTAAACTCTGAGGAGAAGGGGAGGAGACCTTGCGGTAATGCTCCTTGGCAGGTTGGTGGTAGGACTGTTGCTAAGTGCTTGCCTAAATAAGTTACCCAAATAGGATGTAATTCCGCTCAAGCAATTACAATGTGCCTTCAGGAGGCTGCTCCCTCCGGGTACGGAGGGGAAACGTGCTTGCATACCAGTATCTTTGTTGTATTTCTGGCCTTTGTGGCATTTTTGGCGCCTCTTTCCTCCTTGTTACGCGCAGAAAAGTCCAGCTGTGAAAGCTCGCGTGACTCCTTCCATATCTTGGCAGCCCTCGGAGTCTAATTCCTTTTTCCAGTCCTCCAGCTAATGGTGCAATTGCTGACATAGCCACAGAAGACAGCTAAAACCTTGAGCTGCTGCAGTGACGTCCTCGATACCCAGCCTCCCACCGGCACCGTGGTCTTGGCTGGATCGTGGGCGCTGCCGGACAAGCAGGCGATGAAATCCTGCCGCTCTGATTTAGCTTCTTCTCTTTAGCACCCATTGCGTAAGTCTCCTGAAGAGCTGGAGCGTCCTCACTGGTGTTGCAGCATTCTCTTTCTATTCCCAGGAAAGGTGCTGGGCGTCATAGGGGCTGCCTTCGAGTCTGGAAACTTCCCATCTTGTGAAGCACAGGCTGGATCTAGCCGGGGGAGTTTCCAGGAGCATGTTTTGGCCGAGCCATTGTAATTAGACCTGGACCGCTTCTTCGCTAGCCCAAGAATGAAGTGCTAAAAGCAAGAGACCTTCCTCTCAGCTGGTGGAGATGCGGAGGACGTCGGGTTGAAGTTGCAGCAACTACGCAACGAGAGCAGCAAGGCCATGTCAACGGGCACGTCTTGCTTATAATGCGCCGGCTTGCAATTTATTGGCTCCCTCCCTGTCGCAGCCTGACTTCGTTTCAACTCATCATCGACTTGCTCCCGTGCCAGGGCGTGGAGCCGTCACCGTCGCACGAAGCCCCTATGCAAATCGTTAACGGTGCTCGCTCGGCGGCACCTGCAGCGTCTAGACCGGTTCCTGCAGCCGCATGCAAATGTGCGGAGAGGGAGCTGGGGCCCGCGGCCGAGCCACCGACACCGCTTTCTGGTAAAGCCCTTGGGTTTAATTCCCACTTCACGTCTTTCGTGCCAGGCGGCACGGCGCTTTCCACTTTGCCTGCCTGCCTGCCTTTGAGGAATAACGCTGCTTCTCTGCTTCGTGTTGGGTTCATTTTGGATTAACTCATATTTGAAAGACATCGAGAGGTTCAGGCGAAGAAGTGCGGGGGTGCTGGGGTATTTCTCCAGTGCGCTTTTCTAGCGGCAAGTGCAAATTAGCACAGCAGTCCGGGGATTTTCTCCTGCGCTTGCTTGGTGCCATTTGCATCTCTGGGGTGGACGGGATGTCCCAGAAATTGTCCCTGCTCTGGGGTCGGGCGGCGTGCTCTGACACGCTGCTGAACGTGTACTGTTGCTTCCCCTTGGGCAGAAAGCACCCGCTCGCGGCTCCGCAGAGGTCCTATGGCTCGGGATTGACCGGGGAGGCGGGAGCGTCGAATTCACATTTCTTAAAAGTTTCCATTAATTTCTCTCACCCCGATCGAGCTTTTGTTCTTGCGCTGAGCCTTTCTCCTTCCTCCTTATCCATTCTTTTTCTAAGCTCCCTCTTACCGTATTCCCTTTCTTTAGCCTTCAAGCAGACCAAATACTCGAACCCTACTTTTAAAGATGCCCATAGTAGGCTTCTCACCTGCTTGCAGATAGGCAGAGCAGAGATGTCATCACACCGCTCTCATATCTCCAAAAACGAGCCCAAAACGAGATCTTGTCCCCATGCCACATCAGCAGCAAGTCTGTGCACCTTCGCTCGAAGACAGTCCGTGACAGTGAGCTCGATAGGTGGTTTGAACAACTTAATTTTGGACCGATTTCGTTAGGCTTTGGCTAATTCTGGTCGTCTCACGTTGAAATTTCACTTCTATACCTGGCATCTGCCACAGTAAGCACCATCTGTTTTGCATCCGAGTACAAATAAATCTCCGCCGAGTGGCGTCTGAGCTGGTAACCACCAGCACAAGGCCTGGGAGACCCACGTGTCCTGGCCAGTCGTTCCCTTCCCCTGGGCTCTACCCTTGTGTTGGTGTTATTTTTTGCAGATTTGGGCTAGTGATTTTTTGGGAGAAAGGAAGGCCGGTTGTATAAAGGGAATGATTCTTCTTAAAACGCAGCCAGGAGAAGGGACATCAGGGGAAACAAGGGCTAAAGAAGTTGTTGTCATACGTGGATAAATGAACAGGGGCTGTGGTTGGGAATGTGTTTTTGAGGTGTAGGAGGCACAAGGGGATGGAGGACATCCCAGCTGGGCTGGAAGGGGCTCTGGGCTGGAAACTGGGCACCGTACGAAGAGGCTGAGACACATTTTGGTACGATAAGAGAGAAACCAACGCTGCGCTCGGGTCCTGGGTGACTCTGCCCGGGTTTTCATGCAGCGCTGAACTGGTTGGTGCCGAAATAGGTGTGGGTGCAGCTCTCCTTCAGGTTTCGGCAGGAGGCACCTTTATCTTTGAAGCAGATGACGGACCACAAACCGCAGCGGTGACAATGCACTGCAGTTGGGGATTTTTGGGGGGTAATTTTTAAAAAAAACAAAGCTTTTTTTATCTCTTTGGCAGGGAGCGCTGGGTGAGATGTGGAGAAAGGAGGGGTGTGCTGAAAGTTCACTTTCTCTCAAAACAAACCTAGTGGTTTCGGTGTGGCCGAGAGGTTTGCTTGCTGCAGACGTCTCTGACACAGGGTCTTGCGAATCCTTGCGCACTTGCTTGTGGAGCACGCAGGTCCTCGCTGAAGGGCGGGAGAGCCGGCATCTCCAGGGTGTTTACATCAAGGTTGGGTTTCTGCCCATCCTGGTCAAACACGGAAAAGGTTTTTTGGGTTTTTTTCCTCCTGCTCCGCTTAGCTCAGGTCATTTTCTACTCATGTCTGAAGCTGCCTTGTTGTTACAGACCAACTTCTTGCTCCTTCCCTGGCTCATGTGTTTGGAGATGCCATGACAGGTTTTCCACCCTCATCTTTCAGAGGGGGCTCAGGCACGTAAAACCTCCAGTTTCGCTCTGCCAAAAAGCAGGACCTCTCTTCTTCTTTCCACACGCGGCTCACCTACCTCCCCTCTCATTTCCCATCACCTATTTTTCAGTGTCTTCAAGAAAATCTTTGACCTTGCTGAACTAGCCTGAGGCTTTCTATGGCTTGATACCACTAAATTACATGGGTTTAAGTGGTTTAATGGCTGCAGCAGCACAGCGAAGCCACGCAGCAGAGCACTTCTTTCCTGCCGCGGTCGTGGCTTTTGGGAGGTATTTGTACCATGTTTTTGTAGGCCTCTGATTTAGGTACCGTGGGAAGGATGTCTGGAGGATCCGGGGGATGTAAAATATTTTAAAAATCTAATAAAAATAACAGAAATGAGAAATTAGTCAAATCAAACTCTTGCCTGCAAAGGTACAGCTGCTGCAGAAAATGCAGGAGCTGTTGGGGAGGAGTGGCTGGAGAGCTGCCCAGCAGAAAAGGACCTGGGGGTGGTGGTCGACAGCTGGTGAACATGAGCCAGCAGTGTGCTCAGGTGGCCAAGAGGGCCAGTGGCATCCTGGCTTGCATCAGACATAGTGTGGCCAGCAGGACCAGGGCAGTTCATCCCCTTGTGCTCGACACTGGTGAGGCCGCCCCTCGAATGCTGTGCTCAGCGTTGGGCCCCTCACCCCAAGAAGGCCACGGAGGGGCTGGAGTGTGGCCAGAGCAGGGCAGCGAGGCTGGGGCAGGGGCTGGAGCACAAGGCTGGGGAGGAGCGGCTGGGGGAGCTGGGGGTGCTCAGCCTGGAGAAGAGGAGGCTGAGGGGAGCCCTCATCGCTCTCTGCAGCTGCCTGAAAGGAGGCTGGAGCCGGGGGGGTCGGTCTCTTCTCCCCAGGAACAAGCGATGGGATGAGAGGGAACGGCCTCAAGTTGTGCCAGTGCAGGTTTAGGTTGGATGTTAGGAAAAATTTCTTCACCGAAAGGGCTGTCAGGCATTGGAAGATGCTGCCCAGGTCAGGGGCTGAGTCCCCACCCCTGGAGGTATTTAAAAGATGGGGAGATGTGGTGCTGAGGGACATGGTCTAGTGGTGGGCTTGGCAATGCTGGGTTAACAGTTGGACTTGATGATCTTAAAGGTCTTTTGCAACCTAAGCGATTCTATGATATTTCTTAACATGTTTCTGTTGATGCTGGCCTGGATAAGTCCACAGATCAATATGTGAGGGCCACTCTTCCGAATTACCGGCATCCAGGAAGCGGTTAGCTTAACTATAGTCACAGGCTAGATCCTCACCCTCCTCCTCCCTTTTCAGAATTAGCACTCAGCATGCACAAATATTAGCCGCCCGCAATGACTGAAGCTTTTCCTTCCTGAGAAAACACCACAATATTTATCAATATACACATTACTCATACATCAAAACCACCATGACTACTATCAAGACAATTCAGAAACCCTGGGATTACAGCATCTCTGTCAAGTTCTCCTTTCTTGCAGCGTCCACATTTATTTCGCCTTTCCTACCCGAAGCAGAAACTTGTAGCAGCTTGAGGACCAGCTAGGCAAATGCACGTCTTCTGGGGTGATGCAGCGGGGATTCACCAAACTGCCCCATCGTCCTGGGGGAAACCCGAGCGCATCGCTTCAGAGATGGAGCTGGAGCTGGACTTCACTATGAAAATTTGCGTCTAGGTATGAATCAAGAGGGCACGTCTGAAAGGGAACCGCTGGTTATGTTCTGTTCATCTTCGTAGCCTTGTAGGCAATGACTGCCATGCCACCCCACTGCCTGAAATCACAGCGATGAGCCTGCACTTTGGGCTGTCTTTCCAGAAGCATCCATGGGCCGGATCAGGGACACTTGTTGGGCAGCACTGCCTGCCCAAAGGATGCCGTGATGGCTGTTGCTTCCCCACAGCCCCGGGGTGAGCACGTTATTTTGTCCCGGCAGCATTGACTTCTCCCGCTTGGAGGGGAGCTGCTGCCAAGGCCACCTCTGCAGAGGGGGCACCTTGCTCGGTGCTCACGATGAAGAGGAGGCTCTCCTGTCCTCCCCTTGAGGGACATGTGGGTCTCATCCTGGCTACAAAGTAATTTAATGAGCACCATGACGGTCATGGAAGAAGCGTTGCGAGGATGGGCATGAAGTAACATGTGAGCACAAAGCAGCACATCCCCAGAGGAGACCACCTCAGTGAAAGCACCTGGGATCTTGCATAGGTCTGGGGGCAAACATCTGCTAAACTGAGGCGGTCCTGGCTGAACGGATCGCCCTGGACCCCTCTAAAGCCACCTCTCTAAATCCATCCAGCCAAAACATGCTTCTGTAGCTCCCACTTCTCTCCAGGGTAGGCAGGAGATGGACACCTGCGCTGTAGCTACAAATCCGGTGCGTGATCTTGCTGATGAGTTATCTTGGTCTGTCCATTGCATATCTCCCAGGGGTAGCTTCTTCCCATACCAGTTTCCTTAAGCGCCGCCAGCACTGGTGTTGGTTTCCCTCGGCCATGGAAGAGCCATGCTTGGAGCGTTGGCCACGTGCCCCGGCTCCGTCCTCTCCGCCACGCAGCTCTGGGGGAAGTTGCTTTCGCTTCTCTTGGTTTTCCCCAGCTATAAAAGCAGGATCATTTTGAAGTCACGAACCTCAGAAAGATTTTGAAACTTCTTTGGTGCCTCCATAGCGCTTTGAGTAGGTGCCCAGTCATCTCTCCCGGTAAATCGCTGCCTTCTCCTCTGTTTTGCAGACTTTTCTTAGAAGAGACCCCTGCCACGACCCAGCAAAACCACTTAAACCAGTCCTAGGTTGGGCTCCTTCTAATAACTCTCTGCAAGGAAATTGAAAACTCTGAAAGTATTGAACAAAAACCAGTTTTAAAGCTGTCTCCTTTTCCACTGCCATAGTAGAAAGGCTCTCATTTCCTCCACAGGACTTTGGGAATAGCTCATGGAAATTGTCCCTGGCTTTTCTGCGACCCCGATGTGCAGGGACTTAAACTCCTCTCTCGTCTGTGTTTGACCTTGATCTCTTGAACAAGGTTTTACAAGACTTTTGGTCCTATCTCAGAGGAAAAACAAGTTTTTAAGAGAAAGATGAGTAGCTTACAGTTTGAGTGGAAGATTTTTTTTTTTTTTAGTTTATCATTTTGTTACTATATAAAATGCTGATGTGATTTGAGAGCTCCACATGACAACATTATCACACAACCACATAATTTTTCTTCTGCCCTCTTCCTTCCTCCTCGCCTCGCTATTATGGCCGCATGTCCCCTTCCCCTTTTGCTTCCCGGCTGGTGACTTTGCCTCATTCAGGGCAGCCTCCGTCCCACCAACACCCGAGAGCGCGGGGTGCTGCTGTGGCCATCGCTTTGCAGCGGTGGCCCTTGAATATTCTGTGGGAGAGCCGAAGGCGTTGTTGGCGTTACAGGACTCGACCCCTTGCGTGCCAAAATGCGTTGCTTTAGTCCTGCAGTGGCTCACTTTGAGAAGAACCCAAAAGACGCTGTGAAATGTGCGGAGGAGCAAGCGCCAGCCGATGGTGCCCCAAAACGAGCAGGCGTATTCCCTCGTGTGTAAGGCCTGGAGGACCCCGCGTTGCCGGAATAAAGCCCTGTGGACACGAGGCTCTACGGCATTGTAGGGATGTGAGTGGTCTGACCTCCCTTTCTCTATGCTCCTACAGTTTCTCGGTGCCATGTACGCGTCTGCTTTGGCGTCCATAGTTTGCCCGCTACCATTTGATTATCCCTGCCGTGAAGGATGGAGAACTGGCTCACTGCATAGCGCACTGCGCCTGGAAGCTTATAAAGTAATAGAAGCTGCTTTTCCTGAAACGGTAGGCAGGCAGGACACCTCTAAGCCCAGACTATTTCAGGTCCTAAGTGCTGTAATGGGCTACTAGATGGGGCCACATAGGATAACCCCTGAAGCTGCCCCTGGTGCCGTTCCGTGGCTCCTTGTGCATCCAAATGGGGTTTTATCCCTATGTTATCGAAGGGCACGCTGGGCACAAAATAGAGAGACGTTCACAAGGGAAACAGCGGGGCTGCAGCCCCTCTCCCTCCCGTCCCAGTACTGCAAGGGGAGAGCTCAGGTCTCCCCCTCAGAAATCCCCAAGTCCATCCCGGCCCCGTTGCTTTTCCTCCTGCCGTTCTCTGCCATCCGCCCGTGTTTCACACCCAGGCCGCTGGTACCAAGAAAGTCGCCGCTGGTAAATGCGCACGTCGGCGCTTAGTCACAACGGTGCAGAGACGTAGGAATAGTTTGCTTTTTGCTGCTGCTACTGTACCAGTCATTTCTTGCGTTTCTTGGGTGTTTTACTCGTACACCAAAGTGTTAGATTTGTAGTGGAAACGTACAGCAGAGATCTTTATTATTTTTCCACGGTACGGTGCTAGGCATTTTTGCTGATGTAAGAGATAGCAAAAATAGCGTGGGGGAATTATAGCCCTAAGAAAGAAATATGTAAATATCTGAGTGTATTAAAAAAAACCCTGCTTACCCAGGGGTTGCGCTCCGATTTCATTCTGGGCTCTTTTTGTGGTTGAGGGGTAAATGCTAAAGGGAACGAAGGGAGATGTTTGTGCTGACCCAGCTAATCAGAAACAGGGTGTGGGGAATCCGAATATCCACTTTGTCCCAATGGCTGATTTTAATCAATAATATTGTGAATTCAGCTTCTCACCCGGCTGCGGGGAGCCTACGAGAAACTACGTCACCTCTTTTCACGGTCCGCTTGCTAGATGTGATTGCTGAAGTTTGAATCTTGCCGCTTGTGTCGGAGCGTGACCCTCGCGAATAAATAGGGCTGTTTCTTCACCCGGTTCCTCAGACCGTCTCTGGGGCTGAGCCTGCTGCGAGGATGCGAGCGCCGGCTGGGCTGCGGACGGGAGCCCCGGTGCTCCCGTGGCTGCTGCTGCTGCTGGTGATGTCCCACTCAGCCCGCGCAGGTGAGCTGCTGGCGTCTTTGCAGAGATCCCTGCGCCTCTCGGTTCCCGGCCTGCCGTGGTCCTCGCGGTGGGTGGGCGTCACCTGCATCCTGCGCCCCAAGGGAGCGGAGGAGCCGGGGACTCCTGGCTGTTTAGCCCAGGGTTTTTCTCGTAGCTGAGGAAGGAGCACGACCGTTCTCCTTTGCTAGGACCCGGTTCAGCTTTCAGGAGCTGTGTGAGAGTGGGGTACCGAGGTAGAGGCGCTGGTAACGGTTTCTTAGCATGGTCCTTGCAGTGTTGTTCAGTGAAAGCACAGAAAGGGACAATTTCTTGGCCTCTCTAACAGATTTGGAGTCGCTGCATGTCTAAATAACGCTGTTTGTAAGTTGTTGCCTTCTCTCTTTCTCAGCCATCCTGGAGGTGAATGGAAACCTGAACTGTAGGTGCGCAAAAACGACTTCGGACTACCTCAGTCCGAAGAGATACGAAAGCATTGAGATAAGACCCGTGGGAAGCACCTGCAGACGTACAGAGATCATGTAAGTGCTGCGGGGGGCTCGCGGGGCAGGGAGCTGCTTTCCCCTCCGGCCCCCGCAGAGCGGCAGGGCCAGCGCTGCGCCTTGTCTTCTGCAACCACCCTGCTTCCCCGCTCTCTTGCTGAACGCTAAAGCCTTTCAAAAATGCCGGCAAGCTCGCTCACGCTTCAGGGCTGAGAAACATCGGAGCCCAGCTGACCTGCCGGAGCTCCCCAGGACCGAAATGAGCCTTTCCAGCATTTTTTCCGCACGCTGGTGCTGAGCGGGGAGCGTGCTGGTGGGGGTGTTTGCCGTTTGGAGAGAGCACATCCTCGGACACCGAGGCAGGACAAGCCTTAACCAATTTTTCCGCTATTGATACGCAACACTCCTGAGAGCAAACAGCATCTCGGGTCAAGATTTCTTTAAGTGCTCAGCACTGATACATTTGTAAATCTACAGAGAAAATTGTCTTTCGGCTTCAAGCACGGTCTCCGCCTCGCACGGGAACGTGTTGCATCTTGCTTTTTCCTGATGGTCCTGTGGCTTCCCTCTGTCGCTCGCAGCTTTCTGCGATTCTGCTGGCGCTGTGAATGAAAGCTGAGCCTCGCAGATCAGCTCCGGCTGCTCCAATCCCTGCCTTTGGAGGGGAGGGTAATGCTCATAAACTCTCCTTGCGTTTCAGAATTAAATTAAAACCCTCAGGGAAGGTGTGCGTGAATCCCGATGCCCCTTGGGTAAAGAAACTGCTGAAGCGTATTGCTGGCACGTAAGTTGCTTTGGCGAAAAACCCTTTGGCTCAGGCGGCCCTGGCCAGCATCCCATCGCGCCTGGGGTCCTGGGGAGCGCTCAGAGGACCGAGGGCTCTCGGGGGGCTGCCGGGGGCCAAGGGACCCACTCGCAAGGCGATGAGGGGTGAGACCTCGGTGTGCAAAGCGGCACTGGGGTTGTGCTCCCCCCGGCTTGTGCACAGTGCCGCATCCCTGAACACATTTTAGTGAAAAAAAAAAATGTATTGGGGGGGGGGGGGGGGAATGGCAGGAGAAGGGTTTGCTCATTGCGAGTGCAATAGTGCGTCGGTGCTCGGCTGGGAAAGCCGCCCTTCTTCGTCATGCCCAGGTTTCTGGCACAGCGTAGGGCAGCTGGGAGACGTCCCCGCGGGTGACGGCTGCCCCGGGGAAACAGCGGTGACTTCCTTCAGCCGGGGCAGGAGCTTCCTCCCCCAGGACCCACTTTTCTCTACGTTCACACATTTCTCCTCCTTCTGCTTTTCGCAGGAAGAAAAAATAAGTTTCCCGCTAAGGAAGTTGACGCTCGGAGCCCTGAGACAGGCTGGCGGATGATGCACAGGCGTGCAAACCTGGCCGCTCCTCACTTTGCCCTCGCTTCCCTCCCCTTCCCGAAAGCCCCGCGTCCGGCCCCGGCGGCGGCCGCTGCAGGGAGGGCGGCTCGCCGCCGACCCCAGCCCCGCGGCAGGTTCGCGGGGGTGTTCCTCCCCCCCCCCCCCCCGCGTTTGGTCCCTGGATCAGCGTGAACGTGAACCCTTCGTTTATTTACTTGCCCGTAGGCTGCGAAGCCTTGCTCTGGCAGGGGCTGCTCCCGCCTCTGCAGGAATGGCTTTGCGACTCTTCCCGTGCGAAGCGACGGAGCGCGCGTCCGGGTTTTTTATTATGCAGCGTGGTGTGTCCTGTCCTGAGAGCTCAAGTCCAATAGAATTCAGGGTTTTTTTCCTCCTGTTGTATTTTCCCTGGATCGCCTAGCTTCGAAGAAACTCGGTAGAGCTTTGATGAACCCCACCGTCGTAGCCCCCCTAGAGCTGAATTTACTGTTGTTTGCATCCGGCGCTCTTGTCTTGATGCTCTTTCACAGATACGCCGCGGGCATTAAAATGTGCATTTGAATATACGTCAGGTGAGGTATTTCCACTATAGGTAGGGGAACGAGGGCAGCGCCCCGGTGCGTGTCGGGCGTGATGAAAACTCCTTTTAGGCAGAGGAGTGAGACGGGGGCGAGAAAGGGTTTGTCTTAAGGCAGCGACAGTAGCTGGGATGGGTGTCCCAGCCCTGAACTGGGTCCGGCAGCCCCGGCACAGCCATTGGGAAGCCAAGTTCCATCCCGGCATAACCTGTTGTCTCCCGCGGTGCTGATTTGAAGGCTGCCGTGGTGCAGGGAGACGGGTGATGCAGCCAACGCGCCCCAACTCCAAGCGTTCGGGATGGGGCTGAGGTTTGGAAGCAGTAAAGGCCGATAAGGAAATACAGGGAATGGGTGCGAGAGTTTTGGGATAATCGGCCACGGGGGAAAAGAGCAAAAGCATATGCCACCAAAGCTCAGGCCAGGATGCGCCTTGCAGGGGGGAAATGCGGGCATAGGAGAAAAGAGTAATACCTGATCATGCGAAAAAAGAAAAGCACCCCAAGAGCCTTCCGGTTTGCACGGCTACGTGGGCTAAGAACAAGCGTTGGGGGAAACGACCGATAGCTTTACAAGACCTGGCTTCGTAGGAAGGGGAAAACGGAGCCGGTTTCAGGAAGCCTGGGCCCCCACCAAGCCCCGAGTTGCTTTTTATCAGCGGTGTTGCAAGCTCAGCAAGCGCTGTCAGCAGGGAACGGAGACGGGTGAAAACCACCCCAGGGCCTCCCGCCTGCACCGCCTCACTTCTCCTATTTTCTGGCTCAAATAGGGGGATGCTGCGGGGCCAGGGATGGGGCCGGCATGGCTGCGCGGGTGGCCCTGCTGCTGGGGGTGCTGCTGGCGACCCACCGCCCTGGGGATGCAGGTGAGGGTCCCCGTGTCCCCACACGCGGGGCTGGAGGATGCAGGTGGAGGGGGGAGGTTTTTGGAGGCGGCATCCCGCTGCCGTCTCTTGGGCTTAAATACCACTGAGGCTCTTTTGCAAGTGGGTGCGGTGATCCTGGTGGGATGTAGGGGGAGATGCATTGCCCAGAATGGGTTTTGGGGATGGCGGCGGGTTTTCGGGCGATGCGTGAGCCACGGCCATGTGCCCCTCCAGCTCTCCTGGAAGCCAACGGCAACCTGAGCTGCCGCTGCGCCAAGACCACCAGGGCCTTCATCCCCCCGCGGAAATACAGCAGCATCGAGGTCCGGCCGGTGGGGAGCAGCTGCCGGCGCCTCGAGGTGGTGTAAGTGGCTCCCGGGGGGCACGAGCCCTCTGTTCCCCCCCGTCTTCCCTGAATTATTTCAATTTTGCACTCTTTTTCTTTATGAGAAGCCCAGGGGGGCTCGAGCAGCCGAGGGGAGGGGGAAGTGATGGTGCTGAAACCCCGTGTTTTCTAGGATTAAGCTAAAAACTCTGGAG
This sequence comes from Nipponia nippon, assembly GCF_047370975.1. Classification (NCBI taxonomy): domain Eukaryota; kingdom Metazoa; phylum Chordata; class Aves; order Pelecaniformes; family Threskiornithidae; genus Nipponia; species Nipponia nippon. The sequence goes on along the minus strand of NW_028262380.1, from coordinate 81,298,477 downwards.
AGGGTCTGCCTGGATCCTGACACCCCTTGGGTGAAGAAACTCCTGCAGGACCTCCCTAACCTGTAAGCCTCCCTCCATCCCGAGCGAAAGGGGCTCCCGGCGGGACCAGGGGCATCCCGTGGAGACTGATTTTCACACGTTTCTCCCCCCCCTTCTGCTTTTGGCAGGAGGAAGAAACAGGCTCCCCACTGAGGAAGCTGCCACCGGCGGGACGGCCAGATGTGCCGGGCCCGAAACTGGACTCCCCCCATCCCGCTGTCACCTTGCCCCAATGCGGAGGGGAGAATGCTGCTGCGTGATGCCCCGAGCCCCTTTTTCCTTTGCGTTTTAGGCATTTAAGCCTTTAAAAATGTCAGTCCCCGCTTCCCCGCCCTCCCACCCCGTGGCCGGGAGCTGGCTGTCCCCTTGGGGCACAACCCAACAGATCCAATAAAGGCGGCAGCCCTCGCTCAGTGTCGCTCGCGTCCCTTCCCGCGCCGCGCCAGGGGCTTGGGGGTGCGCAGGGGAGCGAGTCCCCGTGGGACGGGGAGTAGATCGGGGATCACCGGCCTTTCTTCACCAAGAAACATGGGGCAATGGGGAGGTTTTAGGAGGCGGCTGCGGTGGTTTCTGCCTTTTTCGGCGGGGAGGCGGTGTGGGCCACGTGCGACGGGGGGAAGCGACGGCAGGGAAGTTGAAGCGTGCGGCAGCTCCTTTCCCCCCGTTCCCGGGGCGTTTCCCAGCCTACAACATCCCCAGCGGGTCTGGCTATAAAGCAGCCCCCACGGTGGCTCGGGGCGGGCGGCAAGGATGCAGCTGCTGCCGGCGGTGCTGGCCCTGGCCCTGCTCCTGAGCAACCTGGTGCCGGGGGGCGGTGAGTGACCTCGGGGTGTCCGTCCGTCTCCCCCTTCAAATTCCTCGGCAGGGACATTGGGGGTCCTGGATGGGGCTGAGCATGGGCTCCTCTGAGCTTTCAGACTTGTCTCTTGCCTATCTTTGAGCTTGAGTTTATCTTCTAAACGCAGTGGCTAAGCTGGAGGGGGCTGCCTGGGACCGGGGCGGGGGGATTTGCGTGATGGGTTTAAGCTGCTTCTCTTGAAGACCCCCATGAAACTCGAGTGCTCGATGGGGTTTAATTCATAAAGTGTTGGTGAAGTTTTCAAGCCTTGAAGTTAAATCCCCTCCATATGCGTGAAAAGAAAGCTTTGAGACCGTGCCGGGAGGGATTAGCCTCGCTGCTCTCGCCGCTTGCCGCTGCAAACCCCATTAACGCAAGCCTGTTCCTGCAAACAGCCCCGTGGGTGCCAGGAAGGGGACAGGACGGTGGCATGGGGACGGTGGCACGGGCATGGCAGCGGGAGGGGGCCGAGACACCCACGGGGGCTGAGACACCCACGGGGGCCGAGACCTGGGTGTGGGCTGCTCTCGGGTGCAGGTCTGTCGCTGGAGAGCCTGCTGACCAACATGAGGTGCAAGTGCATCAAATCGACCGCCCAGGTCATCAACTTGGGGCTGATCCTTGCCATCGACGTTACGCCGCCGGGTATTCACTGCAGGAGGAAGGAGATCATGTAAGTGGAAAGCCGGCAAAGCAATTCCTGCAAATTGCTTGCTCGGATACCAGCACAAAAATAGGCGGGCGCTTGCACCCTCTCTGCAGCTCCCAAACTTTGTGGTGACTCTTGCAAGGCGCAGGCTGTTGCGTGGGATGCTGCTGCTCAGTTTAATTGGGGTTACCCCCAGCGTGGCTCACGGAGCCGAGCTCGAGGCCCAAAAAATCTTGCCTATCTCCCAGCGAGGGTGGCAGGGGCGTGCTCCTAACCGTGCCAGGGAGCAAGAGGGGTTTTCTCTGCAGACAGCAGTGCGGTTGGAAAAATTTTGGGGAAGGGGCATGCGTGGGGCTGAGAGGGTCTCATCACCTTGCAGCCTCACCTTGAAGAAAAACAAGAAGGTGTGCGTGGCCCCCGAGGCGCCCTGGATCCAGCTGCTCATCCACAAGCTGACGCAGAGGTACGCAACGCCCGGCGACCGAAAAACGAGCGGCATATCGAACGCGTCGGCAGGACCATCCCCTCCTCCTGACTGCTTTGTTTTCGTTTTTTTCCTCCCCTAAAATCTGCAGGAACGCCAACAAAAAAGAAGCGGCGGCGCGGCCGCGGCGGGAAGCGGAGTGGTGGGCTGGGGGAGCGGAGCGGTGGTGCCGGCCTCCTTGCAGACCCCCCGGCCCGTCTCTCCTTCTGTCAGCTTACGATAATAAATAACCAGCCGCGGTTATTTATTCCTCTGCAGGGATAGCAGCGATATAACCCCTCCGCGCCGACGTACGCCGGGTTTCGCGGCACAACGCCGGGGCTTGCTCTGCTCCTGGGGTTTTGGCAGGGGGCAGGAGCCTTCCCCCGCTCCCCCCAAAAAAAGGCTTTCCCCTCGGGCGCCCAGCGTCGCCCTCCATTTCTGCACGCAACGGCAGCCCGTCCCGGGCGCCATCAATAAAAGGATGAACGTGCTTCCTTCCTTGGCTGCGGCAGCTCTTTCTGCGCGGATTTGTGTAAAAATTCGGATTTTTGGGCTGGGGGAGCGAGAGTGGACAGGGGCACCGGGCAGCCCTCCGCCGCTTTGCTGCGGGGCGCTTCCCAACGCGCCGCCTTTCCTCTGCCCCGAGTTCTCGTGCCTTTTTCTGACGGCTCCTGGGAGGAGAGGGTCACGCTATGGGACGCCAGCGGGAGTTAGATGGGGTCTGACCTCTGCAGCCCCACGGTGCTGGCTCCCAGTTGTGCAAGCCCAGGAGAAATGGGAGATACTGGGAAATTTCCCAGTGAGTGGCTGAGGATCTCTCTGTGGACCCCCATTTTCCTGGGATGGATGCATACGTCCCGCGGGGACCCCGGCAAGGCGCGGGGACGTCCCTTGGCCACAGGGACCGAGGTGACGCCGGTAGAACTTGCAACCCCGTGCAAAACTATCATCATTTAAAAATCTGGCTTGGCCATGCTGCTCGTAGGTGTCTGGGGATCTCCCCAAAAAGGCAGGAATCAAATCTGCGTCACCCACCCCCCTGGATGCCACAAGTGCGTCCCAGGGCCACCGTGAAACCCCCGGCTTGTCCCCATGTCCCCCTCCTTCCCGCCCTGTGCTTCTCAGGAACCATAGCAGGGGCCAGGAGTGGTTGCAAAAGGGCTGTTTATTGCCTACAGAAGGAAATAAAAGTACACAGGCGGGAAGAAACAAGCAGATATTTAGCCCTATCCATCACGTGTGAGCAGTACCCCATCTCCACGGTGCGGGGGGGCGTGTTGAAATTAAAAATTAGAACAAAAAAAATTAAAAAGGGAAGAAAAAAGTAACAGTTCAGAGTTTTGAGGACCTCCCTTTCCCGAACTGCCCTAAGGTTATAGAAAGGCAGGGCTGCTTAGTTCGCTCGTCGTCGTTCTTTTGTCCGGGCCGGGTCTGTGCTGGGGAGCGGGGCTTCCCCCTGCCTGGGTCCCCGCTCGATGGGAATTCGCTTTCTCGGTGAGTTTTTCATTGCAGAGCATAATCACGGGGGGAACTGCACTGTGGCGTGGCACTTTCTCCAAAACATGAGTTCTTTCACAGGGAGAGAAGAAAAGGCTCCTTTTGTAAAAGCAAAGGAGAGACCTGGCGAGGTTTCTTATTATTTCTGCTCGTGGGAAACACGGAATAAGCAAGTTACTCGGGTTTTTTTGCTCAAGTCTCAGTTGAAGGCTGCTGCTCTTGCAAGCGTGATGCCTAGGGCTGGTGTCAAACTTTGCAAAGCTTTTGGCCTGGGAGAGCTACCCCGTCCCCGTCGTCAGGGCTGGTGGGGAAGGCAGCCTCGATTTAAACCTCTCGATTTAAAGCGAAGCTATCGTTTCCATAAAACGAGACGTAAACCCCCCTAAAATGTGAGCGTAAGCGTGGCCGGGAGTGACACTGCAGCTTCCCCCCCTCCCCACGTGCACTTCCATCTTTTGAGGGACAGGACCTTGCGGTTGCAAAGACAACACAGGAGAAAGAAATCCCACTAAAAAAACCCCAACCTCCCCAAATAACCACCCTGAGATGGGGCGTGAGGGGGAGCCCGGGCTCCCAGCGCCGCTGCTCCGCTCCGGCCGGGGAGTTTATGAATTAAGGGCATATTTATCTAACAGGGTGCACAGAAACACTTTAATTGCTCGGAAAGCAAACGCACAACGCGATAATTAAAAACGGAAAACAAAGCCATGTAACATAGCACTTGTAAAGAAAGCCACCGTGAGGTTTGTTTTTTTTTTTGGTTGTTTTTTTTTTTTTGCTTTGGAACAAAGACAAATACAGACAAATGCAAACTCAGTAAACGCCTAAATTGTAGGAACTGTTGACAAGACCAAGTACCAGGGTCGCTCTAACCTTCACCACCCAAACGGTGAGAGATTTTGCAAGCTAAACACACCGTACGACCGCAGGGGGGGAGGGAAAAAAAGAAGAAAGAGTCATATCACTTGGCGTGCTTTGCCATCAACGCTGTTTAAAACACCCTGACGTACCAAAGTACCCGAGCGTTTCTCTATCCTCATGTTTATTTTCAGATATACTCCAAGAAACTGTACTGCTGAAGTCCGTCATCCCCGAACATAGCCAAACCAGCAAACTTTATCGTCTCTTAATACCTTCTATAAAGCCAAATCATTTTTCTTAGGATGAAGGAGTTCTTTAAAGGTGTTAATTTGGTCCCTTTTCTGATCGGGCAATACCTGCACCTGCCTCATCCCCTCTGGTTTTTGTCCCTGCTCTCGTTTCCCGGAGGAAAAGCAAAGCCGTGGTCGGTGTCAGGGCAAAGAGTGGTCACAGGAGAAGACGCTGTATCCCTTAGAGCTGTGCCTGGATCTAGAGCCTTATAATCTCCTTCTAAACTTGTTTTTAATCTTCAAGTGAGTTCTTGGCTGATGCTTGGCGTAGGGACTGAAGAGGTGAACGGTTTCCACCAGGTTCTCTCGGGGTTTGTGTTGTGAAGGGTGAGAAAGGGAGGGTACGTGACTATGCTTCTGTAATCTTATTAAAAACTGATAAGCTGCATATCGCAAGATGCTTTTCCTCACTATGAGATGAAGAGACTCAGTTAATAATAGCGTCTATCAGAAAAACCCGAACCTTTCTGCATCTAGGGCTTATTTCTTTCCCTGTCTTTAACAAATCAGGTCCTTTGCCCCCATGGGTAAAAACCCTCCAAGACCAAGCACTTCAGCTCCTTTTGGGGCACGCAAAATCAGGCAGGCGAGGTTTTTCAACGTGCGCGCTCAGTGCCAAAACCACGGCGGTTCTGAAGCCAGCGCGAACTTCGGCGAGCCTCGTAGGCTGCTTCGCCTCCTCCCGGGCAGTCTGGGTTGCGAAGACTGCCCAGAAGAACGTCACACCTGCGGGGTGACCAAGCAGGACGACGACCCGCTGCTCTTTTATGCCGACGGCCGGATTTTAGCCGAACGGCCTCCTGCTGCTGCCTAGCATACCAGCGTGCCAGGTAAGGATGCGCTTAGATCGGGCATCTCCCCGTACAACAGGGAAAGGGTCCTTCCTTAGGTTTACATCAGGCCTTAGATCTTCGTTACCATTAAAAATATCTATGCAGAAGCCAAGGACAGAGGAATCGTAATTACGTACGAAGCTGAGGTCGCTGGGGAAGAGGAGAACTCCTATTTGCGTTTAAACCCCCTTTTAAACCATTATGAGGGTGCGTATCGCATGCGGGTGATATTTCTAATGCAGGCTATCGATTTGGTTTGGATAGGACTGAAAGACCTTTCGCTCCACCCCGCTATGCCAAGTTTCGTGCCAAGGGAAGGTTTTGACGCTAGAAGCTGAAAACACCTCATGGAAATGAAGTACTGCTGCTGTGTCGCTGGGTTTAAATCTGGTCTTTAGATAGTAAGGCGTGAATGCCGTGCTCCTGGTCTAGGAATCCTTCAAGTGTTTCCCCAACCTGTTTTCTGAACCTAGAAACTCTGAATTTCAACAAGCCTTTTCGGCTTTCCCCCCTGCCACCTCACCAAAACCAACCCCCAGAGAAACAAGTGATATGAACCTTTGAGGTCTCAAATTCTCGCTCGTGATTCGGACCCGACGTCTCACGGGCCGGGTGCGGAAAGCCGGTCTCCAAAAGCCCAATATTCGCGATTAAGTGGGAGCTGCAGATGCTCAGCATCTTTGTAAAGTGGGCCTCGGGAGATCAAGAGCGTGAACGTGGATTTAGGAGTCTCCGCAGAAAAGCCAGCGAGGTGGGAGCCCATCAGCCATCCACAGCGTTACCCGAACGCTGAAGATCACGGTACGGTTTTGAAAGCTGCGTTGGGTCAGTGGCAAGTGCTTCTGAAAAGGTTAAGTCAAAGATTTTGGCTTTCTAGTCTACAAAACACAGAACAGCGAGGACTTGGGACTAAAGAGACCTTTTCTGAATGTGTCTGCAGACTAAACAGGAGCGACTTCCGACAGACAGAGGAAGCTTACCCATAAAATGAAATATTTTCTCAACGAATGCTAGAAAGAGACGACAAAAGCTTTTAACGAGGCAAATGGGAAGGAAAGCTGGTCTCGGACCCCATTGTGCCATACCTGACTTCAGCGTGTGGTACGCAAATGTTCACGCTCCTTACATCGAAATAAGGAAACAAAAATATTCAGCTACATTGTACAAAATTCTTTTTTTTTTTATATATATATACACACACAAAACCCCATATCTAACAGATTTACCATACTGAATTTTAAAAAGTTGCTTGTAGAAGGGTGTTGGATTTTTTTTTTCTCTGCTTGCTTTAGGCAGTGCTGTTGCTTAGAAGTTGACACCAGGCACCATATTTTTGAAAGCAAACCGAGAGAGCGAGGAGCAGTAAAGGACTTAGAGCTTTTTTTCCAGGCGTCGGCTGCGAGAGCACTGCGACGTGCTGGGAACCGAGGGTCAGCGATGGAGAGAACGGACGGTTTCCCATCCGTCTCTGCTTCGGCTTAGGGATATTTCGCTTCTTATTACTCCCTCTCCCCTAGAAAACACCCTACCGTCAACTTCCATCTGGGTCAAAAGAAAATTAGCGTCGCCATCTGGACGATGCATATGTTTGCCGCAAGGGATCTCGTCCTGCGCGCGAGGCTGCCGGCTGCCTGCTCCCCGCTCCCTCTCTTCGTAGAGCAGAAAATCACTACGGAGAGCGGCGGTTCTGCTCGGCTGGGAAAAAAGCGCAATCCCCTTACTGCTCCTGCCGGGAAGGGAAAAAAACAGAAGGAAAACGGGGAGGAAGCCAGACAAGTGAAAGGCGGGTAAACACGTCCCCGGTTATGTGCATCGACTGAAACATAAACAAGACTCATTTTTTTTTAAATCCAGAAGTTTTGTGCAGCGTCTGTTAAAATAACTATTTTTTTTTTAAAAAATCGCACAGCGTAATGGACGTTCAGAAGTGGGTTTCGCAGCAGAGAAAATCCAACTAAACACCTTCCCGCAACAGAACGCTTCAGTCGGTTAGAAACCAAAGGAAAGTCAAACTTAAGCAGTTTACAATGTTTGCCAGGTTTGTTTTTTTTTTTTCATCCCCATCCTCTCCCACCCCGGTATTACAAAAGATTGTTGTTGGTTTTTATTTTTATTAATAAACGGGCTCCTCTGCAGTTCATATACAATCATAGGTGAATTTTAAATTGCATTTTATACAAACATCTCAAAAAATATTGGGAGTGAAGTATGGTAGGAAATATTGCTCACGTTGCTAGTTAACATGCGTGTAGGAAAAGGAGGAGAAGGGTTTGTTAGTGCACACCTCCAGAGCAGAGCACCCCCCCCTCCAAAAAAATACAGTAGCTGATTACAGAAAGGTAATGTCCACAAAATTAAGTTTTTCATGCTATTCTACTTTCCAGTACTATACTCTCAAATCGCTTTTGCAATTTATCTGCAATGGCTAGGTGTCGACCGCTGAGGTATATTAAAAAAGAGATACCTGCACCTAGAGGAAAATCCGTCTTTAGAAAGGGCTTTTTTTTTTTTGGTGCTGCACAAAGCAATTGCTGTACAGGAATTTCACCCAGCTACGATTGCTTCCAATTTATAGTAGACAATAGATGACGCCTCCGTTTTTTAGGCACTTCTTTTAAAAGGGAGTTGTCGTTTATGTTGAACCCATTTTTGCGTCCTGTCCCGCACCGCCCCCTCCCCGGCCCCCAACGAGAGTCAGGGAATAGTTTCTACTCTAGGTCCAATTGATTTTTTTTTCTTCCCTACGGATAATTTCCTATGTATAAAATGACAAAGGAAATGTTTAATTAAAGAGTAGAGGAACAGCCTGACGTAGCAGTTTAGCAAGACAGAAGATGGCTCCTTAGTATTTAAAACTAATTTCACAATTTAAATTTGACTTTTTTAAGTGTACGAATGAGACATAAATATAGGCTATCAATCTGTTTAAAAATTTCATTCACATAATGGAAAATTTTTTCATTTATTAAAAATATCACATTTTGAGACTAGAAACAGTAAAGTGCATGAAAAGTTTAAAATATAAATTCAAGAAAATCTTATAGCAGCAAAAAAGCAGAATAAAGAAAAACTTAAAAACACAGACACAACCTTTTCCTATCACTGTGCCGTCTTTTTTTTTAAACATTAAGCAGCCAACCAATTTTTCAGAAAATTGCATTATGTTTAATGCCTCTTGAGGCACAAGGTTTTGAACTGGCCACCTAGAGCATAAAAAGGAAAAAAAAAAAAAGATTTCCAACACATCCAAAGAGCATTAACAGTTGGGAATGAACCAGCAGCTTTTGAATTCAACCCTGACCGACAACAGGAAAGAAAGATTATTAAAAAAGTGTGATGGCTATTTGGCAACTAGGGTCAGGAAAAATAATCCAAGGAATGATTACGGCTACCGCTCGCTCCCCCAACGAAAAAAGCATGCCGACAGCTACTCCGCGTGCCCTTTGGAGACAGAAGTAAGATCGTTTCCAGCAGCTTTTTCCTGTACCCTACGCTTAAGCATTTAATCCCAAGTTTCCCGTCTGTGCAACCGCACTTCGGAAAAGGCAACCTAGGACGGATTTGCAACTTCTTTATTCACCCGGAACCCAAACGCTTGCAACGCCTCGCTTCAAGTGCAATTTCTTACCATTTCTAAGTCCCGCTCCCAAACTGTGCTGCTGAACAGCGGCTCGCCCCGGCTTGCCGAAGCAGAGAGGCAGCTCTGTGTCACAGAGGTCCCTTGGATCCCTGCGGATCTCGCCCACGGAAAAGACCCGAGGTCTTCAGAGCTCCGAAAAAAGTCACCGCGGCATCTGCCGAGCAAGCGATCTATACACAGCATTAAACGCTCACCTGCAAAGCCTCGTGAGACGTAGCTTCGCTGGAAACTTCGTTGTAAATGAGAATACGTCGGGAGAATTTAGACCTCGAATTTTATCACAGCTATCAAGCCATCTTTGGTTTTCTAATATTAGTTAGACAAGGGGCAGGGCCACACTGCTAAGCATTTCTAGTCGGGTATTAAGTGCTTCGCTAATGTGCAAAATTTATTTTGGATGCAGAGTTCAGTCTCCGTTTTGGGTTCAAACAAACAGTATTTCTAATATTCTTCCTACAAAACAAGCATTTCTCTTTTTGTTTTTCTTTCTCCTAAAAGGTTGGCTCATTTCGCCACGTTCTGGAAAAAAGCATTATCTTGAAACATGTTAATAAGCAAGTTTTTAATCTCGTTTTGTCCATTTATAAGTGCAGCTTCCTACTGAAAAGAAAAAGCTTGCCAGTTTAAAAAAAAAAAAATTAAATTAAAAACCTGGAAAGGGAATAATACTTTGGTTCCAGCCCTAGTGCCAAATGATACCAATATGCACCAAAATGTGCAAAATCCCATATCAAACACATAAGGAAAGGAGCTTGAAGAAGCAGCTTAAGGTTGGCCATACTTCACTCCTATATACTTTGATTTACAACTGTACAGGTCCATAACAACAGGTTCTTGCCCTCAAAGGGGCAGGGCTCCACTACCTCCTGTTCGGCAAGTGCACACCGTTGACAAGAGGCAGGAGCGGAGGATGGAGTTCGAGTTGTGTTAACAGTGAGAAGTGGTCTGAAGGGATGTGAGGGTGTGGACACCCAGTGATGTTGTTGTCAACCAGCCACTGAGGGTCCAAAGGCCCCAGGACACCAAGCACGTTCATGTGAGTGTTGGAATAGAAAATGTAGTCAATCACACCCTAGGGAGAAAGAGAAACACGACAGTGAGAACAGACCTCGCTTCTGGCAACCTGAACTCGACCGGCTTCTGGCTGCGATTCAGAGGAAGAGGCACAGCGCTGGAATTAGGGTAAGAAACGCGCGTGGCGTTTTGCGTTCAAAGCGCTGCATCCGTTCTCATTAAGTCACTGGCCAGAGCCAGGTCGGAAGCTTAAAAACACCAGCAAATCAAGGATTTGTGTGCGGTAGGAAAGTGTCCAGCGAGTGTAGGAACCAGTGATGAAGCACTTACAGGAACAAAGAGAAAGACAGCCAATGGTCAGAAAATTAAGACAGCATCCTGGGGAGACCAGGTCAATGTCTGCCATTTCAGAAAAATCGCTGCTTACTTTGAAATCAAAAGTGTAATTGGTGTAAGGCATCAAGTTGTTTTCATAGGCGCTCTTGAGTTGGAAGCCATGCGTAATTCTTCCTTCAGAAGCCCCGTTTTTTCCGTTGCCACTGAAGTTCATGAGACACTCGTTATAACGCAACTCCTTGAAGTCCTTGTGGTTGTCAGCTACTATGCCATTGCTTAAGTATTCCACTACACCTGTTTGCAAAGGAAAGGATTCAGGGAGTTGCTTTAAAATACAACGTTCAGGGAATGTTGGCCTCGGTGTTAAAAACCAAAACGCCAACGAGACACCCCATGAGATCAGAAAAAAGGTTTCCAGCTAAGGGGAAATCTAAACAGGCGCTGGCTTGTCCGCGTCTGAGCCGTCTACACCTTTCTGACACGCAGCCAGGGAACTGAGGCTCTCCGGCGGTTTCGACACCATTTGTTGAGGATTACAGTAAACCCGTAGTTCCTCTACTGTAGTAGGCATGTGATGGGGTGCTAGAGAGGCAGCTTTCATACATATACCTGACATTACAGTATCGAACGTCATAATTACCAAAGCAAACCCGTCTCCTTAGAAAGTTTTCATGTTCCATCACGAACTCGCGTCTTTCCTACTTATTATTGCTGCTCAAGGCACGGGTATTTATTTAACGATTGATTTAAGACCTATTTGTGCTTTCCTACCTCTTCGTAGGCGCAACCGACTTTTCTGGAGCGCAAAACTGATCACGAAAAGCAGTCTACTCAACCGGAGGACTTGCATTCTCTTCAGCCAGATTTCGAAAGACAGCCGTTTCTAAAAAGGTTTCATCCGTACCTACCCAGGGAAGTGCAAACCGCCCCATCGCCCTCAGAGGAAAAGAGGGTTCAAACGTTCTAAAAAGGTACGTTAAAAATTAAGCCAAACCCAGTCTTACCGGAATCAGGCAATGAGTTGAGATCCGCACACAGCACCAGAGGGATAGAGTTAGGATCTGCTGTTGGGCTACCGGGCCTGCTTGAGGCTTTCTCGAGGATATTTTTCAGTTCCGAGACAAACATCATAGTCTGAATGAGTTTCACATCTGAGTATTCGGGGTCCCAGTGCATGTGGGCATTGGCCACAATAAGCAGCTGTTTGTCCACATGAAGCGATTTCATACCTAGATAAAGAAATACATTTTTATCAGTGAAAGGCTGATTGTGCGAATACAGCAGATTTCCCCCTGTTAATATTCAGGGTTTAGCTACTGAGGACTCCCAGTCAGACACACCAGCAGATGGATGTACTTTCGTCGCTGGAAAAAAGGCATTACCACTGCTCCTTTCTAAATTCGCAGCGTTCACATAATATTACGTGACTAAATCTCTCCAATATAGGAAAGAAATAGCCAGCATAATCTGATACCGTTACAATTGCATTCCTTCTCTACTGCTCACGCGGTCGTCACTTGACCGTGCACCACTCTTCAATATTTAAGGCACAAGGGAGTTTCCTGACTCTTAGCTGCCACGGTACGGGAACTTATTCCCTTGGGGAAAAAACTCAAACCTGCTTAAATGAATGCAGTATGAACCTGACTGCTGCAAAACACTATAGCTGTTTTTACTAGAGGAACAGTACTCTGAAAGATGAGGCATAAAGTCACAGGCAGCTCCTTCCAGTCCTGCGATTTAGATATTCTGCTCCTTTGAAGGGTACACTGGAAGCAAGCGATCAAAAAACCAGACACGCAGACGGAGCAGGGTGGCAATTTTAAGTGTGTTGAAATCGTCTGCTGCATCTGATCGAACTTAATGAAAATATGACAGTCTGTCAATCAAGTGGCATGAAAAGATACCTGATAATCTCCTTCTTCCACATCAGTACATTAGCACTGTCATACAATCACTGGGGGAGGATGGAAGGATTCAATCAAGGGCGAAAAAAAGTGAGTTGAAAATAGAAGTTGAACATTACCGACGACTATTGGTAAGAGCGTATGCGTGTAAACACACTGACCTTGGGAAAGCTTAATTCTTCAGGCAGAATTTAACAGAACAGGTAAGCAGGGGCAAAAGCTTGAAAGGAGAAAGCTAAATGCTGGGAATCTGGCTGCGAGCGCAACCGGGCCAGGAAATCATGTCATCTGTGTCCTGTCTTAGCCACCGATGGGCTATCGTTTCTCAAATTCGCACAGGGAACAGCGTTTGCTCATCTGCAAGTATTTGGTTACCACCACCAATGGCAATGATATTCTAGAGAGCCGTACTACCTAAAGAATAACTCGTGCCTTTACGTGGAACTGAATAGTCAGTGAGAGAACCACGGTCATACTCACTTGCTCCAAATAATTCTTTGTGCACCTCTAACACCACGGCAACTCCGATGTTGTCCTTCGTCATCACTCTGTTTAACATAGCTTCTGAGCCTTCAGAGTTCGCCATTGCCACCTGGTTGAACTCCACTGTATGCTTCTGCACCAGCGTAAATCTGATGAAACAAAGAGAATCGCGTGTGAACACGTGTGACGCACGGCTCCGTGAAACGACATGGGTTCCATCTGCATTCCAGTCTACCACGTCCAAGGAGAGAGCCTGCAGGACAGGGTAAGGCACATTTCTTTTGTCCTCTCGTTTTATAAAAGTAAAAACAGTTCTGAGAACTACTCCCCCCGTCAGGATAGAGCTCTCGGTCTGGCAAGTGAGATACTCTCAGGGGAGACGAGATACCTGGGGTTTAGGAAGTGTTGACTTGTTTCAGCGTGGCACTCTGAGCGGACTGTTCAGAGCAACGCTCAGAGGTTATCGCACCTCTTCAGGCGTGTTCTAGGCAAAGAATTAAGATGAGATGGTAATTAAAGGCTTGCCTTTTACTTTGGGCAAATGCATTATTAAAAACCAACTTCTTTCAAACCACTAGCTACCACCAGTAGTTTCGTGAAATTGGTTTTACGGCCTTAGGGTGCCTGAAAACGCCTTGCTTCGGGACAAACTGAAGGCTACCTATTGAAAGGGGGTTTTTTTTGGTTTTGTCCTCTTAGAAATAAAAAAGAGGTATTACTAGCAAAGAAAGAGGATTTTTTCTGCTTTTTAACTGAGCGCGCCACAGTATAGTAACCAGTTCTGTATATATCCTTGTCAGTATCAAGGTTTGAAGGTTTGAAAAACATCAGTTGTTTGTTTTCACAGCCTTCCTCTACTCAAACCCAGTCGAGTTGTTTTTATACATGCTCTGAAAGGCCTATTTTTGTTTCTGGAAGCAATGAAAACTCTGAAAGGGAGCTAAAGCTTTGCGTAACTTCCATTCCAATTACCGAAAACTGTTGCGAGGGAATATTCAGAGGGATACTCGGCACGGCACAACCCATGAGCAGCTTACACAAATGAGAAGCGTGAATGCCAGCACCTCTCCTCCCTTCCCAATAGTTTGATGCTTTTAGCGTAGCAGAACTTTTTGGATCAGGTATTCAATAACGTATTCAATTTTCTGTTCATAAAAGCAGAGAACATTCTGTGATCCTTTGGCAGTAATACCTCTTTTAATACCTGAAGATTTAATACCTGAAGCACAGCTTATACATCTTTAAAGATGAATCTTAGAGGGGTCAAACTTCTGTCAAGCAAGGCAAAAGTTTGTAGAGAAGGTGAGGTATTTGTTAGATCTGCCAAAAATGCGCACACGAAGCACGTAAGTTTTTACTCATAGTAGCTCTCCTGCAACTTCCATGTTTCCGAAGAAATGTCTTTGTTCGTAGTCCGAAAGGGATGGAAGGACTCTGTTGCAAATAGAGCAGCAAAAGGGAAGGGAGGATCATTCCTTGTAGTGAACTTTATCTTTTGTTTTACAGCACGGTACTTCGGTTACCACGCGCCCTGAGAGAGGAGAGCTTTCAGACCTAAATCAAGCGGGTTGTAATGTATTTTAAAAAAGCTGCTTCTGCTCCTTACTTTTCAGTTTTGAAGAATATTGCACAGCCATCCACATGCTTTTTCTCCTGCTCAGACATGATTTTGGCACGTGACTTTGGAGAAAAGAATCCATCGTATCCTCGTTCTTTCAAGGCTGGCAGAAAAAGGGTGAAGTATTGCTCTGTTTCCACTTCCTGGAATTGAACACAAATACCTTAGGCTAACAAAGTCAAGTAAAGCCTTCCTATCGCTGTACGGCAAGTCGAGCCTGCCTTGGCTGGCAGTCAGCAACTCTCACCAAAGAGAAAAGCTTCTGTTTGCACAAATCGTGTCACTTCCTAGATTCATGGCCTGCTGGAAACAGATTTGCATTCCTGGATATCCCAGAATCCCCCCCCAAAGGGAAAGTGACAGGTGTGTTTTGAATAGCAACAGATTACACCTGGTATTTTTGACGTCTGAACGCAGATACCGTCCTAGGTTAAAACTTCAGAGAGGTCGAGAGATATCCAGCAGCAATTAATATTTAATCTGGAGAGCTCTTTCGCACACGGGTCTCTCACTGTTCTGTAACAATACATTTTCTTTGTGGTTACATTTGGACTCCAAGAGGATTTCAGAGGTTGATCTCTTGAGGTTTTCAGACCAAGGTAACTACTCCCTTCTTGTGCAAGACTTTTGCCTACCAGAACTTGCTTAAAAACCAGAAGATCAGTTTAAAGGCAGAAGCGTTCAACTGTTCTCAACATCGGCAATAGATTTCAAATAACATAGCAGGATACACATACCAATGACAATCGATATTTAACTTCAACCATGAGAGTCCCCTTGTTTGCCAATGAGAGTATTTTTGAGACTTTGACTTCTGTACCAAGCAGGAAGGGACGAGGAACAGTGGCGTTTGGGGTTAGAACATTCCACATTCTCCCCTTCTGCAGTAAACCCCGTACACCCAGAGGGAGAATATTTAGGATGCTTATCTGAGGGGGAAAAGCCCCAGATCTTCCAATGCAAATTACCTACTAATTTAGCTAATTTTATCTCACTTACTTTGTTTCATTTCATAAAACACAAGCCAATATGTAAACAAGGAGCCGTGCACACAGCCTGTATTGGTAAGCCCCAGAATTTGTTAGCAAGCAGGCGAATGTGGTGTTTTCAAGGGAGCATTTCATTCTAAAGGTGGAGGTTAATGTTTTCTGTTTCCGATGAAAAATACAGTTATTTTCCAGTTACCTGAAGACTAATGATATCTGCATCCCAGTTGACGATTTCTTCCATTATTCCCTTTTTTCGATACTCCCAATTGAGTGCCCAAGACGGGCAGTAGCCGTAGAGCTGCCGGGTGGCATATTTATCACACAACACATTGTAACACATAACTGTGAAGGAAGCTGGAAGGAAAGAAAGAAAGGGAAGGGTTATCCACCTCTGAAGATTACAAATGCCGAATTTATTCAAGCCAAAATACTGAATCTTACACGGTCTATTCTGGAGGGCCTACTGAACACGAGTCAGTGGGCTTATTCCACTGAGCGTTTCATGAGCAGGAGTAAAAAAGGGCCCTGCTGAGCCAGCAGTTACCATGTAAGGCTAAACTCTTCCTGAAAAAAAAATCAGCGTTACTACCAAAACGAGATGGCGCCGTGTGCGTAACAAAGCAACGCAATCCCATTTTGCAGTCAATTCTTTATTACCTTTGAGGCTGGGGGAGATCTAGGGGTCGGCAACGATTAGGAACAGTCTCCCTCTGGATTTGGGGGTAAGGAGAGGGAAAGTAGCGGCCATTTCAGTGACGGAATCAAAACCCAGGATTTATTGCCTGAGGTGCCTTGATACAGCAACTTCAGGCTGAAGTGAGCTGTACAGTTCTAAAGCAAAAGGAAAACCAAGCTGCTAAAGAAGCTGTGACTGTGGCATGATACCACAGCACCAGAGAGAAATGCTGCTTCAGAACGCTTCGTTTTCAGGCAGCCTGATTCCAAAACATTTGTACGATTTTCCTAGCACCTGTAAAACATTTCCAGGCTGTATCAAGTTGTATCTGTGTCAAGTCTAAGGGGGAGAGGGAGGTCTGGGCGAGGGCAGGGAAGAGAAGGAGAAATGAAGTCATGAATTAGTAAGCAGCTAATACATTATTTGGTCGCATTTTAAAAAAAAAAAAAAAAGAGAGAGAAGTCAGCATGCAGCTCATCAGATCATTCACCTTGAAACACACTTCTTTCACACACAAACTTCTCAACTCCCTTAGATTTTACACCAATTAAAAAAGATAGGTAAATGCAACATCCTAGCGCCACGCCACTGGGAAAAGACTGCTCGTATCTGCAGGGAAAGAAGCGAGGTTTTAGTATAAGGCTACCCCACAGCTCTATTTTTTTTATACTCGTAGTCAAAGAAGATTTCCGCTGTTCAGTTGTTTCAATTTTATAACAGCAACCAATTGGCTTGTTACAGTTTCTACCATGAAATATCCCACAGCTCACTCACCTACCGCTAGGCTTTCTAATGACTTCTGAATTCTGTTTCTGCTCAGGAAGTTCGATTTTAAAAAATAAAACCAAAGGCCGTAAAAGTCCACCGAGATACTGATTTGCACGGGAATTCGAAACAGAAATGCAGAACTTAATGTTGTGGTGGCTTACAGGACTTTT
This sequence comes from Nipponia nippon, assembly GCF_047370975.1. NCBI lineage: Eukaryota > Metazoa > Chordata > Aves > Pelecaniformes > Threskiornithidae > Nipponia > Nipponia nippon. The sequence continues at coordinate 81,281,403 of NW_028262380.1, read as the reverse complement.
GGCATTTCCCTCTTCTTCCTATTTTTTTTCTGGTTTGTTGTTCTTTAATATAAAAAAAGTGACAGATGATCTTAACTGCAACATTAGCCTGCCTAAGACACAACCCAGTTAAGTTTTGAAGACCTGCCATCTTCACGCTTCTAAAAAGAAAGCGTAGAGGACTGCCACGTTATTCTTGCTGGTTATTAATCTCATTTTCTGCAATAACGCTATTAGCATGTTTCTTCTTGATACAACCTCACGGGTGCTTTTTGAGGGATATATTCAGGATGCACAGGGGAAGAAGAGCCGCTGGATTTGGACAGCCTGAAGAAATGCTGCCTCTTGCACTTTACCAAAAGCAACAATAGAGGGCATTAAACTAACTTCAGTACGAGGCACTCCACGGGTTTACTTGCAGACAAGGACTTCTCCAAGTCTCGTTTTAGTCAGCCGGTGCATGGACACGGCATTTGTATACAGTTATTTTACAGTTGTTCTTATTTCTGAGAAATGCATTTTTTAAAACAAGCTCTTTTGCTTGGGCATCAGTGGCTGGAACAGTTATGAAAAAGCCTAACATGGAAAAGAAATGACTGGCATCACGTTCAAATTACAAAAACGATATTTACAGCATAGCCGTATGTTAATTGTTTTAGTACAAAGGAACACAAATTGCCATTTTTAGTCTGATCCGTGTAAGGCAGAAGACTTCTCTGAAATTAAAGCCAAAGACAAGTTTTTCAGCGTATCGTTGTGTGAACATAGGGAAAAGAACCACAGATTTACCTGAGGGCAGAATTTGGTCTCGTTCTTTTAAAGTAATCCATGGCCTTGGAGGCAGCTGCTCTGGATGAACTAAAAAAAAATTAAAACAGTGATTAATTCAGGGTTTATATTTGTAAGTTACAATTCGTAAGTCAAAATGATGACTGAACAATAACGTTCTATACTCTGCTTTGCAGCCCCAACTCCCCGAGTCTTTTTACGCTCCAGGGGAAGCACAGATCATTTAAATGGCTAGCTATAGTAAGAGCAAATGCGTCAGTTGTAAGATTCACGACTATTTCGGCCTCTTGTTTTCAAACCTAGAAGCACCACCAAAACACTCCTGCACCTTCAATATACTGCTGAAGAAGGAGGGGTAAACCCTGTAGCGGTTCAGACATCCTATGCTCCCCTTCTCCAAGAACCTCACCCTATATCCATCATTCCTGCAACGTTTTAACTTAAGTAGACATCAGGTGGCAAAACAGAAAGCTCGGTTACAGAACCACAAAGCAGGATTTAAGTCAAGTACTGGATAGTCTCAATCACTTTGGTATTTCTGCATCTAAATTTGACATTCTGCTTGCATTTGGATTATCATTTCTAGTGGAAAGTATCATAGTGGCTTCAGCAAGGAAGACTTTGCACTTTGCTGGTAATTGAAGGGTTTCAAACAGAACAGTGGGAACAACTGGCTGTAACGTGGTAACATGGGAAAAGCTTAGACAATGTATGTCAACCTCTTCTGTGTGGGTTTGCGTGTACGACTGGAACCGCTTGACAAAAAAGCAAAAGCAGTTAGAAAATACTCTCCCTTCAGCGGTTCAGATTCTTGTTTTAGCAGCAAATACTGTCGGAAACGCATGCTTTTAAGCCACTTCTGTCAATCAGATTTGTAGGGCTGTCACCTGCTAGATTGTCAAGCATGTAGTTCAGTAGCTTTCGAGTTCCGTCTGGATCCTGGTAGAGGCTGAGAATATCTTGTGATAAAGGATTGCCTGCCAACAGCATAAAACAACAACTGGGTGATTAGCTGCCTGACTTTCTTGAGGCTTTCCAACCAAAGAAAATCCCCCATAATGAGAACAGACAACTTGACTCAGAAGATATTTAGGTTGCTTAACTCGGAACTGTCGAATACCACAGTAACAGATGCTATAGAAATAGCGAGCACATGTAGCCTTTCTTCCTTCGACTCACCTCAATCAATAATACAGTAGGTTACAAGGTTTATTTCCCTATCTACAGGTTTGAAATAGGCTCGCAAGGATGTTTAATAGCATTGAAAAAGAAAAACACTGTTTTCCAAACTGGCTGGTCATTTTTGCTACGAGCTTAATATCTCAAATGAACCGTAAGAAAATGTTGAGGTAATACACAAAGCTTTTGAACCCAGCCCCCTCAGTAATTCAACAGTACTCCTGGGAATATTTAACCGTAAAGAACTCACTCACCTTTCAAACCTAGGGTTTGTAGCTGGAAGAGCCGTCCAAGTTCATAAGGCAAAACCCGTAACAGATTGTTATTTAAAAGCAATTCCCTGCAGCAAATGCAAAAACACTTTTGATGAGTATCACTTCAGAAGAAAACTCTAAAAGCGCTACATGCCGCTCACCTTCAAAGACGACACTTTTCACCCTGAATTTTTTTGTATTATGGAAAGATATGCCAATCTTCCCATTTCAAAGCATGACCGAAATACTTTCCTTAGGGGAAAAAAGCCACAAAACCCCCAAAACACAAAATTAAATCAGGGAGAATTTAAACAGCAGGCAATCACCAACTCTCAAAGAATGTTTCAGAGCAGAAGACTACGTAGCTTACAGACGTATATCTGTAGAGATCAGAAAAGAAGGGTAATGAACCCAAAAGTAATTATTAGAACTGAAGCTTTGCACCAATCTTGAATTTTTCGGAATTATTTTAAATACGAGAATGGAAAGCAAAATAAAATTCTCGGTCCCAATCCCAGAATACAGTTTTTTGAAAAGTTCACCAGAATAATTTCTCTCACCTGAGAGATACCATGTTTCCTAGTTCTGCTGGTAAACTTCTGAGTTTGTTGGATGACAGATCCAGGTAAACCAGATTATGAAGCTTGGCAATATCAGGTGGAATGCGAGTAAGATTATTGTCATTGAGGTGCAGAGCAGTCAAGTGCGTCAGCGACCAAAGCGACGTACTTAAGCTCCGCACTCTACCTAAAAAAGAAAAGCAAAAAAACCACCTCTTCAGTCAGGTCTGCACTCTCAAACCATCAGGTACAAACTACGGGGGATGTCAGACTATGGGATTTCCAGTGCGGAAAGCCTACCACTTCACTGGAACACTCAGGGATGCTTGCAGAAGGCACCTTCGTGTATCCTTTCTATGAGCAGACTTTAAATAATTATCTAACCCTCCCAGTTAAAAGGACAGAGACAGAGGTACAGTTCTAGGGAAGCAGATGTGCTACCCAAAAACTCGCGTCCAATCTGAGTTGCTGTTTTAAATCAACTGGGCTGAATGTGAGCCAGCCAAGCTCGAAGGCAATCTGGTAAGTCAGTTACTCCTCCTCCCCCGACTCAGAAAAACTGTTTCCACAACAGGATCCCCTATCTGAAAGCATCTGGTGGTATTCTGGGGCACCAACAACTCCGCCGAACCAAAATTCAAAACCAAATCAACTCACCCGAGATCTCTAATTCAGCCCAGTGCGACTTCTTCCCGTTGGCTACCTCTTCTGCTGACATGATGGTGTAAATTCTGCGAGGATCTGGAGGATCATATTTTTCCTTTGGCATCCCTGTTAGTCTGAAAGACCATCACAAACATTATCGTCTGCCATTCGACAACATCTCTTCATTTCTAGCCCGCCAGGAGATTACCTTCCCCAGTGACACTCTGCAAAAACACATGCCCTGGAGTTTATGTACGATAAATATTAGGCCGACGTCAGCCCAACCGCTCCCAGCGCACGGAGTAAAGCAGGTGCTCAGACCTTGGCAGAATACGGGCCCGTAACAAAAAAGGGCATTTCTTCCTGCAAAGTTTGGTTTTCTGCGGTCATCTGCAGCGTTACCTTGTACTGCCCTGATGCAGACTTTCTGGATTTCCTAGTTTATCCCCCAGACCAAAACCGATGTCGCCGCTGAGTTATTTGCTGTGCGCAGAACCTGCAGACAAGATGACAGCGTTTCGCTATTCACGGCGAAAGCGCACGGATTCCTCCCCTCCTGTAGTTTTCACAGGGAACCAATGATCGAAGGGAAGGCTCTTCTCTTTGCTTTTACAGCAATTATTTTCAAAAGTCCTACTTTTGCACTCCACTTACACAAGACTTGAAAATGCAGTCTGAAGGGGAATTAGCTCAATTTTTCCCATCAACTACCTCGCTTTTCTGTTTTGTGCTTTTTCATGCTCAGTATCAGTCAAGACCTTTTTACTCCTAATGGCCTAGGAGACATAAAACGAGCTCAGGTAAAATTCTCATTAGCTGTTCTTATGCGTACAGGGCTTCAGCCCAGTCCAAAACTTTAATATCAGATGCACTCGTGTCTTAAGGGTGAGCTTGCGCACACACAAATTCAACTGATCTCATTTCAGAGATTCTAATCTCAGATTCTTGTCAGAAGAGAGCTCCGATGTCCCGTTCAAAAAACATACGCTTTCCAGATGAGACGGGGAGAAGTTTCCCTCCATATCTCCCCGGACCGTTGTGCTGAGAAAGATTAGGGGGGGAGAGGGGTTGTTTGGTTTAAAAACACAAGGTTAGCTGAATTTGCTGTTCGCTGGTCTTTTCCTCCCCAGACACACAAAATACACAAACCTCGGTTTTATACAAATCCAAAGCAGCTGGTCTACAGGATGGATTTTTTTCCCTCATACGTACATCTCTACCACAACAGGCTGCAATAGCTGTGAAGCCCTTAAAACAACTGTAACTCGTTGGGTTCGCTGAACTGACAAGACAGAAAACCATGAAGAATTTGAGGAAACGAGTTCAGGGTTGTTTTTTTTTCAGCTAGTCCAACTAAACCAAGATCACACGTCCCCTTTACGAGCTTAAAGTACTGCAGTTTTTTTTTCCAGCTGGCGCAGATAGCCAAAACAGGGTTCTGGCACGGCACCGGAGCGGGAGCTGTCAGGGCTGTCCCCTGCGAAGGGTCTCAGTTACAGGTCTGGTCCTTCCTTCCCCGACGAATGCCCAAGGAAATTCCATTCACGCTGAAGTAAGGCACCCGGTTGCAAGCGCAGGGCAGAGGCGAGCCCCACATCTAATTATAGCTGACTTCTATTTACAGGTGAAGGCATACGACGAGGAAAGCTACAGGGTAAGAGGATTCTGCACTCACGCTGCTCAGCTGCAGCGATTCAGTGGGAGGCGATGAATGAAACGTTACTTAAGGACATGGGATTAGACCTGAAATCCTTCGATCCTCGTTTCAGAACCCCAAAATTGGGGAAGGTACTTCCCGACACAATCAGAGTTACAGTCTACGCTTTGGGAGTGCTAAATCTCCGGCGCTCAGGGTTTGATGGATTTATCTCCACTGTTAAATACATGCATGTGCAAATGCAGGGAGCGGCCCCAGCCCCAAGAACGGATTCCTCACAGCCCCTGCCAAGAGCCACAAGAGCCCTATTTCACCTTTTCTCCTGGGCATCCTTGCCTTTAGACACGTATGAAACTAATCCACATTCCAGCGAGTCTCGACACGGCTCTTCCTGGATTTTGCTGGACCCCTGGAACCGACCGGAGACATCCAGCGGAGCCGTGAATTGCTGCCGAGACGGGGGGCCAAGCCCCGAGCACTGGGAGAGGTCGCAGTCCCTGGCAGCTGCGGAGAGCACGGCGTCCCAGTCCCAACGCCTGCGAGGAAGCGCGTCGCAGCGCTACCGCGCTTTGTATTAAAGCCTAATTGCCGCGAGTAGCACCGAGCGTATGATCTAGCATACTACTCAATACAAATTTTAAGTCGTATACACTCAAATAAGACCACAGTCCTAGCGTTTCAGACACGGCATAAACGGAGCGAGTCTGCCCGTGCCAAAAAGCAGCAGGCTAGTTTTGCAGCAAGTAAAGCTCTCTCGTCACTGTCACAGAGTTACCTGCAATAATCCTTTAATAGAAAATGAGATTTCGTTACCTGGCAATATTTATTTCATCTGCAAGGCACACTGCAGATTAGAAGGGGGAAACCTAAAAGGTGGGTGGTGAAAATCTAGCAGCACACCGACAAAGGATTAAGCGTTTATGGCAGAAGGGAGTTTTTTGGCTCTTTAAGTCTTAATCATCAAACATTTGAACTGACACAAGATGAATCTTCGTTTTGCTTTTTCATCTGTCCTATCTTAAAACGATCCATACTTCCACCACATCTGGACCCAGAACCACAAACTTTGCTGTCCGATACTCAGCGTCAGCATTTGGGCGAGTGCTCTGTGAAACACGCTGTGCTTGCCGGGTCTTCGCATTCTTGTTTTTACAGCGTCATATTATAGGAATATCAGACCCAGGCAGATTTAAATTTCAGTTTCTGCGTACTGAAACTCCTCCCTGCCCTGCATACTGCTGGCAAAAGCTTTGGCCACGGTTGCCTCCTATGGGCTTCTCAAGGTGCATTTCCAGCTAAAGAGGCAAGCGGAAAATTATTTGTATTTCTGCTGGCTGTTTCATCGCAAGGCAGACCCAGGTGGCTAACAGCTCAGGAAGGCCCGGGGTGCTTGCCATCACACATGCATGGATTCAAAGTCTTGAAGCGGCAGCGGTCTCCTCCAGCTGCTGAGCAGCCTCGCTGGAAACCAGAGCTGAGCTTGCCGTTCCCACCGCAAGACCCCAGCAGCTTCGCTCCTCGCAACGGGGGAGAAGTCGGACAAATATCCCAGGGCCTGCTTGACGAACTCTTTAAAACCACGGTGGTTAGACCATCTGAGTCACCCCCTACTCATCCATACCTGCCTGCAGGCCAAGCGATGACCACTGACCAGGTGACGCCATCCAAAAGCTTCAGGATTACAGTTTCCTCCTTGGCAGGGAACTCAATTAAATTATGGTGAAATATCGCTCGTTATGAGAAGTGCTCTGCCAATTTAAAGCAATTTGCGGCAGTCGGAGGCCCTCCAATGAAATGAGCCCTGAACTGCGAGTCAAATGACACACACATTTTTCAGATATTAGTCACTTTAATATTATTTTGAAACAGTAGTGAGTCAAACGAGCATCAGTGTAATTTCCACAGTTACAGAAAAGGGAAAACAAACCTAAATCAAATACATTTTTTTTCTTCTGCGTAACAGCAACGTTGAGCAAGACTTGAAAGCCACCACATGTATGTTTTTGAAACAAAAATGAATTCTGCCTGGGTTCCCAACTCCTAGCGTTCCCATCTCCCCCTAGGCTTCTCCTGGAACGAAACCAACATGCAAAAATCCCAACCTATTTTTGCTCGGTCTTCAGGGAGCTACACCGCGTTCCCTGAATCAGTTAACCCCCAAATCGGACGCGCATTAGCGCTGTCGCGAGGAACAAAGCAAGAAGACCCAGCCAGGGACGCGGGAACTGAAGCAGCAGTGATTTAGGACAGCCTGAGCTGTGGCGGAGTTGCGCCCTGCGGTTTCAAGCAAGGCCTTTGCTAAAATTCAGCTAACGCAGGTGTGACATGAGCAGAATATGTTCACTCCATTTCTTTGCTTTTCAAGTGCGACCAAAAAAAAAAAATCTTGCTGGCTTTTCTTGCAAAGAGTTCCCTTGGAAAACTTTGGAAGCTAGTAAAACTTGCTCTCCACTACAAACCTAACCATGTAAACTTAGGTATTATGACGCTGATATTGTGTAAATTAAAGAAAACCTGGATACGAGAACATCAGGGCATTAGTAAGAACAGTATTTGAGCCCTGAACAAACTTTAAAATCTGGGGGTTCCTAACAATATCATGCTTACGCACTAACTCTTTGGCTACGAGTCCATCCTCAAAGGCCTAGAGCTGACTGGCACAGGAGAGCTACTCAGCTGAAACCCTAAGTATGGTCCCAGGTGAACTTAAGCAGCTCTAGCTCAGCTGCATATAAAAAGGGCTAGGGGGAAGGTTACTTGGTTTGGAAGTGTTGCCAGCAGTAGGTTTATGGCTGCCTTTTTTGCACTTTTGTTTTTGTATGTTGCTGGCTTTTGTGTATGGGGCACGCTGGCTATCCATTAAAGCCAAAAAAAAAGGAATAATGTAACAGTATTGAAGGTGTGAAGAGTGTTAGAGAAGAAAGTTTTGAGCTATCAGGCTGCACCGCAGGCTTCTACTCTGCAGACGTGGTTTTTTTGGGCAACAAACAACAGGAGCTTCTGCACGCTTGGAGTTTCAGATAACCAGGTAATAACAGAAAAGAGCACCGCTCTTCTGTACTTAACTACCTAAGGCCTTCTCAAGTTATACAGGTGTGGAGAATATGAGATAGGGAGGATCTAGTTAGCAGTGCAAAATATAAATTGTGATTTTTCTTAGGGAGAAGCTGAAGGCAGCTCTACAAATTGCATCAACTCAACACAAGAGAAAAAAGGACAGTATGCTAGGGATTAAGAAATTTCTTAACTCACAGTGTATTTTTTTTTTTGTATGGGTGGGGGAAATCAACAGCAGCTGCAAACATAGAAAATCTCTTCCACTACACAGCATATCCAAACATACCAAAGTAACTATCTCAGGGTTGCTCTGAGAGATGAACGGCATCGCTATCGTTTTTAATAAAGTCAGATCTCTTCTTCCGAAGGCAAATATCCCCCATCAAGCAGAAGGATTAACGTTTGTTCAGAGCAAAGAGAAAGCCTGCTCAAAGCTGTCCAGATTATTTGGCATCGATGTTGCAGGAGGACTTTGAAGCCAGATAGGTCAAAGTCTCTTAGAGCTATGTGCTGCTGCAAAATAATGACCAGTCCCTTCCCCAGAGAGGTCAGAAGATGTATTTCTTAAATTACAGCGACTGTAATGTGTTGTTCATTTCAGTTCTTTCATACCTCCATGCGTAAATTAATTGTTTCTAACGAGAAAGCAAATCGGAAAGAGCTGCAACTTCATCTTGCCTCAGCCCTATGTTCGTGGATGTGTTGGCACAACTCAAAATCCTTGCCTCCAGCGGAGGGACATTCTTTGTGATTTTTTTTTTTTTTTTTTTCAGTCTCTGTATATAGATGAGTCAAACTGCCAAAGCGTTTTAAAAACTATCCAGCAGACGGCCCTGAATCATTCCTCCTTCCTCTGTGCAGTAACAGCTTACTGTCCATCCACTTCCATATGGTGATCCCTCCCAGGAATTAAAAATCCTGCCGGCTGACGAGGCCGGAGCGTGTGCGTGCACATGTATACGCACAGGCACGTGTTATTTCATGTTGGAAAGTTGGACCAGAAGCTGGAAAACAGAGCCATTTTTACCTTATGTATTTTGTAAACAGGACTAAACGGTTGCAAAGGGAGGAGAGGAAGGCTACTTGTCTGTAATAAGCGTGCTCTGTTTTTGTGAGTGTATGGCAAAAGTCTCCCCGTTTCGGCCTCAGGAAGGGGAAGTACGGCCAATACCCACGAACACAAAAACTGACTTAGAGTACTTTGAGAGGGATGAAGATCAAGCAAATACGGTGATTGTTTAAGGGTACTTTAAGGGGATTTAAAACAAAACCGCTAATACTAGACTAGGTATGTATGTGTTGACTAGGTATGTACGTGTTAGCTTAAGGTAACGTACTTAGTATATCAGTATATATAGTATCTAGTGTCTATATACTCGCAAGAACATACGCATGGGGAATTTTGGTAGTCTTTTGCTTGGATCTCAACTTTGGTTTTTGTGCTTTCCTGCAGGAAGAGGCAAGGTGTTCAACCACCTCTGCTGTCTCTAGCAAGAATTCAACGAGCACCATCAGTCTGCCAACAAAGGTACTGTCTCTTTGCAGTTTCTTACTCCAAGTAACCTGACTGGGAACAAACGTTATCAGTGAAATAAATAAAAAAAGCCTCATCACGGTCTTCTATTAAAAAAGAGAAAATAAGCATTTTGTTACTGTAGTTTCCCAATACTGAGATGTCAAACAATCTTTGATGAAAGTATAATCCAAGTACATAAATAGAGACTACTCGGACACAAGTAACTATCCTACCAAGAGGAGGATAGTTAAACAGTAAGTGGAAATAAATCGCAAGGCAAAAGATGAAATTGGAAGTGAATATTAAATCTAAGGAATAACAACAAAAATTTCAAGCTTACACCGTGGAGCTAGCAACAAATGATTAAGTCCACAAGCACAACTGGAAAAAAATATGTTGTTTTATAAATCTGTAAAAAGACGTATTTATTTTCATATCATCCATCCAAGAAAATGGTTTCTCACCAGAAGGCACAGTGACTCTGCTGTGCAGAGGGTTCCCCTACATGAACTCAGTAGGACTACTGCTTTCTACTCACTAGCAATCTCTTCTTTAGCAGGAAGAGGCCAAAAACCACATAGTTAGGAGAAACATGGAAGCATAGAGCATTAAAGGTTGTTTGCTTCTGTTTCCTTTCAAGTCTGTAGCAACAGTAACGCTGCCTCTATAGTAACCTGTAGACAGGGCCTCAGCCCAGTTTGCTATTTTTAAATAATCTGGGCTCCAAGCGGGAACGAGGCAGGACCTTACTTCAGTCAAGCTGTTAGGAAATGGCATCACCTTGTTTTCTTCTCATCTGCTAATGCGTTTAAAAATACAGCAAGGTAATACGGGGAGTTTCTTGAACCACATCAGTTGTGCATCTAAAACCAAACTTGCTTTAGGTAAGACATCTTTGTTGCTCTTCGTTTCAGTACTTAAGTACCTTAACTTGAAACTTTTAGGGAGTCTTAGCACATATTGCAAGCTGAACGTTTTAATGAAGGTGCCGCCTCTTCTACATGATGAAAGTAAATATTAGATGTAGAAAGTAGTTCAACAAAATCAGTTTCAGAAGTAATTTTCATAGTCCTTCCTTGTACCTAACACAAGGCAGATCTTCTTGAAGGACTATAGCTTTATATTGCAGCTGATGCAGGGAAAATAAGCAGAAGTGGCAAGACCTAAGTAGCGCAACCTCTATACTGATGCTGAGAGGATGAAAAGCTGCTCCTCTAAGCTATAACTGGTCAGGAGGCATGTTTGTGCTGAGAAGCAGAAGGGAACAGACTCTTACTATGGTCCTGCCCCTGCCTGGCAATTTTATCTTTGCTATAGTCAAGGGAAACTCGGAGCCCTCCACCAGGTCTTGGAACAAGGTTGCACAGGCAGGAGGCATCTTCATGAAGCAACTTTAGGGTCGGGAAGAGAGCGCTACTGCTTGATAAACTTGGCTGACGATTTGGAAAGTCCTTAACAGAGTGGTGGCAACCCTGCGAGAACCTGCGTGCAGGATTTTGGACTTGCACTCACCCACTCCAGCTAGCGAACCCAGAAGCATGGTTGAAAAGGACACGTCAACAACAAGCACAGTGACAATACGGTTGTCCAAACCTTGCTCTAGTTTTTATTCTATGTGGTACTCAGATAAGGCTCAGGAAGAGGAGGCTGTTTAAGTTTTGCGTGCTCAGTTTCACAGAAAATCCTCTCTTTGTTCATGAGCGAGTTCTTCATTGCGCGAGAGGTGCAGCAGTTCATAGGGATCTGCTAGAGGCTGTCATCCAAAGGCGCTGCTTTCAGGGATTGGAAACACAGTCACTGTTACCTTAACTACCCAGCTTTCTTCCTTTCCAGTAAGGAATTGCATGCACACTGGTTAGGGTACTGGCTCAGCTCACACGGAGCTGCTCAAGTCCTGTCAAGCCCCTGTAAGGCAAGCAAAACAAGATGTACGACCGGCTGCAGCGACGTTCGGCAACCACATCCTGCGAGGCTTCTCGCCTCCTCTGCCTGTCTTGACACACGGCACAAGCCCGAGCGCAGGGAAATGCAAGCTGGGGGTGGGAATAGTGCAACGCAAGAGGTAACCAAGAACCTGCAGCCGATAGTAAATTCAGTGGCGGTGGGATCCCGGGGGGGGGCTGCACGTCATCGCTTCAACAAAGACCGTAAGAGCCCAGAGAAGCATAGAAAAGTCATACCTTGGAGGAAAAAAACAAAAAGGCAGCAAAAGCCAAGGGGAGGAGTGGGATGGGAGGAAAGGGGCTGTATTCGATTAACTCTGGAGCCAACTGGCACTCGCTTGATGGAAATGCTGATTGTCCTACTGACATACACCCACTAGTTATTTCCCCCTTTTCCCTCATCTCCTCTAAATGAAGTGTAGAGTCTTTTCTTAAATCACAGGTAACACAAGAATACCCAGGTTTCCACCCTTCCTTTTCCCCTATGTCACACCCCCACTTACCAGAACAGCTGAACTATTTACTGCATGGAAATACTATGTAGCATTATGTAGTTATTTTTAATTTCTGTACTTGGTTAACATTTCAGTCCTTCCTCCAAAAGAACAGTTCCTGCTCTGTTTGAAATAGTCTGTTACCTCTCGTTGTGTACATGACAACTCTTGAATATCTGCATCAAGTCATAGAGTAATACCTGCCTTTGTCTGCAGATGCCTTTTACGCTTATTGCTTTCAAAGGAGCTCTTAGGGGCTAGTTTATATGCAAACACAGGGTAGGTAGCTCCTCCAAAGCAAAGCTCTGATTAACAGAAATGCATACAAGACGTCTATTATAGGGCAAAAAGAGTTTCAACAGCCGGCCTGTAAATAAGTCTGATCAGAAGCCCCCAGAGGGAGGGTTTAAGTAGTGTACATTTATTTACACATCGTATCCCACAATCGTTCAAAGAAGTGACCCATTTGCAATGCTGCCCCGTCCCCTGGAGAGCACCGGTCTTAATGAGATACAGGACAGAGTGGCTTAAAGGATTAAGGACTGAAGTCACCGGGAGTCTGGGGAAGGAAGCAGCCAGTGCCGGATCAGTAGCAAGCATTAAGCCAAAACGCTGTCCTGGGCACAGAAGAAAAGCAGCCGTGCATGGCTGCGACTTAAAGCAGGAGGTTTTCCTAGCGCCGGTTTGACAGCGATAGGACCGAGCGGAGAGAAAACTTTCAACACCAAGAACTGAGTAAGTTTGAAGTGTCGTGGTGTGCAAGCATCCCTCCGAGCCTCTAGGGAAAGAGCTGTTCTATTGACAAGCCCGATCCGACACCTAAGCTCGTTCGGTCACTTGCCTCGAAATGATAAAGACGCCGTTCAGGTTGCCCCGAGCCACCACCTTGTCTCGTTCAACTCCTCAGGATCAATAACTGGAGAGAAGTCAGCTATCGACCCGTTTTTTGAGCAAAAACTACACCAGAATTATTAATTCACGCACAGCACTGCAGCAACTTGGGAGCAGTCTTCTCAATGAACATTTCTTCCTTTCTTTAAAATACAGTTTCAATAACCTTTCATCCTTCAAAGAAAAGTTTGTGCTAGGAGAAAAGGACAAATGAGATTATTTCCGTGGCTACGACATTATCTTACCCTTTAAGCAGTAGGCTGCCAAAACTTTAACAAAATAAGCAAAGCCCAGCAGCACTTCAGCTACTCTCCCTATATGATGGCAAGATAAAGGCCAGCTTATCGCTCACAATCTGTTCTTTGCAGCAATAATTAACAACAGGGAAATCTGCCGCCATAAAACTTACTTCAGATAGCTTTAAAGTTACAAGGCCTGCCCTGTTCAACTACAGGTAGATTCAGATGAGTCAAAGCTCAAGATTTTAAAAGAATGAGGGGGGGAAAAAAATAATCAAGCCAGAGGAAAAAGCACACACCAATAGTGGAAACTGTTTTGCAATTGCTGGCACAATAAATCAGCCTTTTCAAATTTCAGCCCAGTTTCAACAGGCCACAGGGTGTTGCACTAGTGTTCAAAGTAGCCAGGCTTGTATGCTCAGAAGAGGAGGAGAAAGAAAAGGGATCTCTCTAAAATAAAGCAGTTGATAGGCATAAACCCCTTTCTCGGTAGGGTATATTTAAATGTACTTTACTATTTTAATCAAAGAAGTAAAAAAGCTTGCCTGAGAGAAGCATATTATTTGGATATCGATAAAATTAGTTCAGCTGATTCTGTATCTGATTATCCAAATGTTTCCCGTGTGCATTTACACCATACTTAAACTTCCAAATACTACATTTCATTTTAAAATCGATGTTGACGAGTAACACATACTCTTCCAGCTACGTTCCAGTAAGGTGGAAAGTGAGAAACGACAGCAACAACAGCCCGAGACCATCTCTAAGGGGACAGGGAAATGCACCTCTGACAGAAAAGCAAGATGCGGATATCTGGAGGTCAAACTATCAGCATCTAAGAAATCTGACCACAACAAGACACACAAGAGCTGTCATCTCCAGTGGGTCAGGACGCTACCCAGTGCAGGAGGTATTCTGCTCTCTAAACCAAAATTAGCAGAAGGCTCATTCTGTTGCTCAGAACGATCACTGTAATATTTAGTTTATTAGAGGGAAGTATATGGGAACAAACCCTGAGGTACATGTTAGCTGGCAGGGGGCATGGCCGAGAGCTGACACGAATTGCGCTCGCTCCTCTGCCAGAAGATAGGTTGAACTTGGGTGGATTCCTCTGGTTAGCCAGGGTTTCATCTAAAGTGCGTGCATTACCTAACCAGGGAATACCTTTGGCAATTTTTGCTGAAAAAAAGGTCAAACAGGTCAGTTGCCTGTTAGTTCTTAATATGCTAGCACGTATAATTCTAGAGTTCCCTAATGTTTGTGTTTGCAAAGGCTTCCTTGTGCTCCCCCCTCCCTCCCCGTCAGACTGGGTGGTCCTTTGGTCACGGTCCTTCGCTGCGGATTCGGAGTTACGCAAGCCATCGGGCACCGTCGGAAGAGCTGCGGCACTAACGCTCACTTTCGAAGCACTGAGGTGCTAGGAGGTCTGAGTACTCATGACACTAAGTGCTGTATAAACCTGCAAAGAAGATAATGATCTCTGAAAGGAAGTTGAAGAGAAATAGAGTCTGAAGCCCCAGTCCTACCAAGCGTCGCTCACTGCTGGGCTGCACACACACCGCTGCTCTACAGAAACAGAGCCTAAAGCAAGAGCACCGACACAGTGGGTATGCGGAAGAGGCAGGTACGGATTCAGGAATGCTGTAGCGTTGTTGACAGCTTGAGGTTTTAAAACACGTAATTTTCCAAGTAGAAAATACTTCCGAGTTATACTCATCTCTCCGCATAGACATCCAGGGTTGTTTTGTCCATACCTGCAGCTGCCTTGAAATAAATGGCCATCAATTTAAAACTGAACGGTATCACCTTTACCTGCATGGGGAGGTTTGTTTGGCAGCACCCAGGGGTTATTACAGCAGGCAGCGAAACATCTTTTAGTTCATCACAGGACTAGTCACTGTGCAGTCTTCAAGTCAAACCATACACCAAGAAAAATACATCAAAGGATGAAACAGGTATCATAAGGTCACAGCCTCACTCAAACTTTGCTACGTAAGTCTGCAAAAAGGCTACATAAACTTGTAATCTGAGACATCCTGAAGAGATTTTAGTACTGTTTAAAAAAAAACCAAAAACAAACCCGAAAACCTTCTATTCTATCCACAAGTCTCAAATACTTCATACCCGTGCTTTTCTCATCCACTCAAAATATTCCTAATTCATCTGATGAACTCCACTCCTTCACCATCTTTCGCTCCAGACTAAGAAGGAGAAGGAAGAGGATCATTGCACAGGTACAAAAATGTGCCTAGAGACTGAACTACTCCCAATGGTAAGACATAACTTGGCTGGAGGCAAAAATGCGAGCCAAGGGCCATCTGACAGTCTGAACCCAGCTCTTTCTGGCACTTGTGACTATATTCTGGATGTGAGAAGTTGTCCGGCCCCGTTTTTCTTTTGCTTTCTTAACTTTCCAAAACAAAAAGGGATTAGAGGAAAGGCGTTCACAAGTGGAAATTTCTGCTGGGTGAATAATTCATCCTGTGCTAGCTCTCTCCCACTTCCAGGGCCAGTTGTAAATTCATGTAACAGAATAAATATAAATTGAATTTTAAGGTATAGAGGAAGAAGTAACTAGTTTTCTGGAACTACATTCAGCGCTGCCCCATTTGGCCTTTTCCTGCCTGGAGCTTCAAGTTCCACGAGTCTAAGAAAATGCAAAGAAGAGTGTTTTCTTTTACCTGGAGAGCACAATTTCTGACGACGATTCTGCTTTTATGTCCCTTGCCAATCGGTTTTAAGTTTCCTATCTGTATCAGCAGGAAGCTCTGTCTCGCAGCAGCCCGTGTCACGTCTGCGAGGGCTGAGGAGCGCATACCGATACGTGCTCCGACAAGAAGCGAGTGAACCAACCCTTTCCGAAAGGCCAGGAAACGCTGGCAGTTTCACGGCGCTGGTCGCGGTTTCTATCTGCGTTTCTCCCCGCGGATGACGGGGTGGCAACTCTACGCTTTCCTCCGAGCGTTTTAGTTCTGCTCCAGCTCTCAGCCTGAAGCAACGAGAAGAGCAAAGGATATTCTCCACGTGTCAAGGCTGACTCAAGATAAAAGACATTTATTTGAGGGAGATACACACCCCTTGTGCCATCGGGAAGCTTATTGACCGGACACAAGTATGTACGGCAAGCAAGTCTCGGGTGTGCGTTCACCTCCACCCCCCAAGAGCAAACTCCCTAGCTTACATGGAAGAGACAAACATATCTGGAGTGCTTGAACGGGACTTCTGCATCAGAAGCTCTCAAATACCTTTTTTGGCCATGAAATTTTAGCGTTAAGCACCAGGAGGAGGAACAGCTGCAGGCCACAGAGCTGAAAACTTCAAAACCTGCAGGACTCCGCTGTTTACTAAACACGGGATGGTAATATCCAGGAAAGCACACAACGTATGTTTTCTGTTTTCCCCCTTTCTCAGTTTTCCTGCAAGTATCGCATGGAAAAAAACAGCTAAAAATCTGTAGAAGGAAGTCTTCCCCAACATGCTTCTCTCTCTACCTACTTAAAGCCAAGCCAGAACCTTCTGAGAGCGCCTTGGGATTGATTTCTTAGGCAGAAAAGAAAGCAAAACTAATTTGGGATTAGAAGGCACAAAGATGTTCAGTCAGATGGAAGCGTTCCTGAAAAGCGAGGGGAAAACTACCCAATCGATTCATTGAGCTGCCCTGAAGGGTAAACGGCAAACTCGAGCACGGTCTACAAATCCTGACTATTATTAACAGCTTGATCAAAAGCGGATGTTTTTTGTAGTTATCTTCATACTTGTGTAATCTGATGAACTAAAAAAAAATATGTTGGACGGAACCTGACACCAAAGCAAAGAGGACGAAAAGAAGAGAGGGTCGCTTTGCACTGTTGTTCCCAACGTGAGGTTCAGGTCCCTCTCTCAGTGAAGAAGCTCGCTAAAAAAAGGTTGTTTCAGCTGGTAGCGGACACTCGGAAGAAATGAAAACAACAGAGGCTTTCTGGGTTTCGAATTTACCCGAAAGGCACACATCTCAGCCTTCACAAAACCTTGCTTAGCAGCCCACAAAAACCTCCTTTTTCAAATGATCTGTCAGTGAAGCAGGTTTCTGGAGTTGTCAAAATGTCTGAAGAAGAAAAGCAAAGCCATTTTTTACATGGGGAAAGCTCCCTTTTCCATACTGGGAACCCGTAAGGTGAAGGCTACGTATCTCTTCTGTCTGTAGCTGTGAGCCACAGCATGTGTGCTGCTAAGCAGAAGGCAATTCCCCTTCGCTTTTCCCGAGACCTTCCTTCTCCTTGCCCGCCCCAAAAGCGGCCAACAAAACCTCCCTCCGCAGCCGCGCAAGGCTAAACACTCCTCTCTCTTCTGCAACTTGCAGAGCTGCCTCGGCCCATGAGTATTTTTTGCCTTTAAAAAGTGTTTAAGGTTGTTTAACTGGGTTTTTAGTTTCAGGTGGTTGTAAGTAGGAGACTGGAGAGCTTTTGACTTGCGGTGGTAGTTGTGTAAGGACTGGTGGCTGGGATAAAGGACGCACAGTCGGGAGCTTTGGGTTGCGTTCCCCTTTCCAACACAGGCCTCCGGAGACGGCAGGTGGGTGCATAACTCGGGAAGGGCAAAGGCCCAGGGGCTCTTTGGAGAAGCGCTGCCTCCGGTAGTTTCCCAGCCATAAAAATTCCTGCTGCTCCTAGCTGAGGGCGCCATAGGTTTGCCTTTACGCTTGGTTGAGGGTAAGGAATAATCCTGATTTCCATCAGCAGGGATGATGGCAGGGTGCTCTGAAGGATTCGTTGGTGTCTGTAAACAATCACAGATTTACCAAATTCCAAATTTGGGAACCCCAAAACTAAAACCCTTCTGGAAGATCCATCGCCCCACAGACTCAGAAAGTACATGCCCTCTCCTGAGGGTCGTCATCTTTATTCCTAGACTTTTCCCCTCAATAAGTTGTACTGATTATTGTCGTCGGCGAGATTTGTGTCCGCTTTGGTGGGACAAGTAAAATAGCACAAGAGGTGCCGTGGACCTACTTGGATTGGAGCCAGACAGCAGCGCTGCTGTTTTGATCCCCAGATCGCTATTTTTGACCCCGCCGCTTTTAACCATCGGTGTCACAAGCAAGCCTCAGCTTGCTTTCGGCAGCGAGGCAATGAGCGAAAACCCCTCCTCTTCCTCTCTCCTCTGGCCCTACTCTCACTGTTGTGCTCAAAGTGGAAGTTACAAAAGGGAAAAACTTTCATTTCTCCGCTGCTAGCGTAGACGGTCCGAGCACCTTTGTTAACAGGGCTGTGTTGTAAATCTGTGAAATCTGCCTGCAGACAACGTACGCACACTGTTAACTTTATTTAAAATAGGCACCTATACCACAGGCTTAATATCCTAGGAAATCTGCAGATAGAGTCCTACAGCCCTTTTAATCTCATTTTAAATACATTTCTCAGAGAAAACATAAAGCTCCTTTACAGGCAAGCAGAACGTGCAAGACAATAAACCCTTTGGCTGAATGCTAACATAACCGTGTAGCTCAACAGCTACAACGCCGTGCAATCATAGAACGCCATTAATCATTTACATCAGGAAATGCCAAAGTAAGGGTGAACACACACAGCCTTATCTGTTCCTTGTGTACACATGCAGGCTACGAGCTTTAGCTAAATTACTTGTGTGCGTGACACGCAACAACTAAATGGGGTTCTGTTCCTTGGCCCTAGGCGTTGACTTCGTACGGCTTCAAAAATCTCTGTGTTCACTGACTGAACGTGAGTTGTAGCTAAAATGGTTTGTAGCTGCTTTTTCTTCATCTTGGAGCATTTTTATCGGTGCTGGTTTAACGTTTCCCCTTGAAAGGGATAAAATTTGTTTCTTGCGGAACACCATATAAGGCTTTTCTGCCTTATGTGAGGCATTTCTGCCTACCTTAAATCATATTTTCAACGACCACCTCTCAAACCCTGGAGGGAAAGCTTTCTGGTAGTGTCTGAACGCTGTTAAGTCACTTCTTGATCCTCTGTAGGGAGGTGCGCAAGCGGCTGCGAAAGTTGTTCTTCTAAACAGGATTCCAGAGCAACTCTTGTGGAGAGATTTTCTTCCAGTGCTGCTCTTTTTTTATTCAGAGTAATTTCAGTTTGGGATTTTTTTTTTTCTTGCTCATAACTCTGAGAGGAGTTTTCTCCCAAATAACAGAAACCAAGTCACATCCAGTACCTTGCCATTACAGGTAGCTGTCACGTCGCCCTTTTGTGAATTTACCAAGCTTCAAACAAAGCCAGCCAGCGTGTTCAGCTAAATGCCTTACACGGTCCTCTCTGCACCTCGCTCTCTGAGATCTGCTCCAAGGCACTCCAGAAAGAGGCACAAACGGATCCAGTAAATCCTGTGGATATCAAGTCTTTTTGCCATCTCCTGCGGGATACATCAGAGTTCGCTTTGTCCCTTCCGAGCTGTCTGATCTTTTTTTGTGGGGGGTGGAGGGAGCCTTGTGGTGGGAGGTACATGTGCGAAGTTTGCTGACACAGACCTGAGATGCACAAGCTTTTAAGATGGAGAAGGAGAGCAAGAGAATTCCAGATAAAGACACTGATAAAGAAACGTCCTAAGAAAGTCTTTACTTTTATCTTTACAGGTGAGATGAAGAAGCTGTACAGGCAAATCACTGAAGCCCAAAGAATTAATGAAAAGGTGAAGTTAGATGGTGCTGTCACGGCCGATCTAAGAATCAACGCTTTTAAAAAAACAGGAAGGCTTTGCAGCCTCCATCTCCTGTTTTGTTTATTTATTTACTGTCAGGTTAGTGAGTGAAACTGGCTCGGCACAGGGTCCAACGAGTGGCCGGGCTGGAAGCGAAGCAGCACTTCCCCTTCTGGCACCAGCAAAGTTCAATCAGCTCAGCTGGGACAGTTGCACCATCAAAATAGCTCGCCGCGTGTTTTGACACGTACGTTAACTGATAACCTGATAAAAAGAGGAGAACGCACAGCTCTTGGATGTAGTCACAACTTCCAGAGCGAGGGAAGACCTGACAGCTGGGCATCCTGAGCAAGGTGAGTGCAGCATTAAAGGCAGCTTGCTCCCCTAGCCTGAGCCACCAGCAGTGCGCAGGGGACGTAGACAAACGCAGAGGAGAACGATCTATATCTTTACGGCGCTAGCAAATCTGCTCGAGACAGGAGAAATGCTCTGTTAAACTGAAGAAAGCAAGTAACAAGCACCCAAGCCTTGATTACAGGCTATCATCAAGAGAACCACAGAATTAAAAAAAAAAAAAAAAAAAAAATTACAAGAGGCTTAGTATTTAATGCTCTAAAGTAGTAAATCCACAGCAAATCCTCCTGAATCTAAATATGCCTAAGACATATTTTAACTTATTTTTTAAAGTTTACTCAAACGCCACCTTACGCTCCCAAACAACTAAGCTCCACCGTCAGATTTGCTTTCTCAGTATTCTGCAAATCAGGTTACATCCAGGGCCTCCAGTGCCCTTCTGGCATCCCAAAAGCTCCTTCCAATGAATAGTAAGCAAGCCATTTATTCGTATTTATCTCCCCCTTTAAACCCAAGTAACCCGAAAGAGTCCAACAGATTAAAGCTGATCTAAGCAGTATTTTTTTTTTTTGCAGTTAAAGAAAGTTTGCTCTAAAATTATGCACGCTGCTGACACACAATTTTATCTTTTAAAAACAGAATGGCCTCAGAAAGGTTTTAAAAAGATAAAAGAAATACACCTCCCCATTTGTGCACATTGACTCTGAACAAAAGAGACAGAGGCTGCTACTATCTAGCTAAATGTAAGTTGTTCTTCTCAGTGTTTTAGATTTAAATTAAGTAAAGACTTAACCCAGTGTGGAAATTCATTACTTTTTCTCCAGTGGTGCCTTTTCGTTTTACTACCAGAGTCCACACACACCTTGGGATCACTTTCTGGCTTACTTCTTGTAAGGCTGGTGTGAAAGCTAAATATTACTGTGCCTGGCAAACTTAGTCAAAAGCCTGCCTCGCTCTTTGCAAAAACAAGAATGTTAATGAAAAACAACCACAGTCCACATGGGGGAAAAAAAAAAAATCCCAGCTTATCACATTAAATGGAAGTTTTATAAATACCTTTGGAGGTAAGGAAAACAAGTAGCAGCTATAACACCACTTACTTCCACAAGAGAATTTCCACTGCAAAGGTGACCGAGCTCCTACAGACTGCGGATGGGAAGAGGAGAGCCACACACAGAAAATATACCCTAGCCAGTTGACCATTCCAAGCCAGGGGCAAATAAAGCCTGGCTAAAAGCAATTTCGGAGTATACTACATCCTTGGGAGCATGGTGCCTTACTGGCAGCAGCGCTGTAACCAGGAGAGGGAAAAACACCCTTTAAAAACGAAAACAAGCTATATCAGTAAAAGTGCACTTTTGCAGATAACTGCTTCTACAGCTGGGACTTCTGCTGGCACAGCTATGTCAGTCACGGGTCACGCTTCGTCACAGCGCTCGCGGACAGAGCTGTGCCAGCAGAAGTTTGCCATATAGACCTGGTGGGAAACTCACCAGCCGCTAAAATGAATCTGCAAAGTTTCGTGTTTTTCCTGCTGCTGCCAAACAAAGTTTTTCTAACAGTGTGATGACCGGTAGTCTTACTCCTGTGCTGCTGACACGTTAGGATCTCGGCTTCCAAGGACAGAAGAAACCTAAACTTAGCTCAGGAACGTGGCAATACCTATCAGCCATTTACATTGTACTTTATCCTTCAATTAAATACACAAACTAAATTAGAAAGAGCCCCTGTAGGAAGAAAAGATAAAACGGAATAAATTAAATTCTGCCGTGCTTCAGCACTCGGCGTAGACCGCCCTCGCTTTTAATAGTAAGACAAGAACAAAACTGAAAGTGTTTAACAGGATTTGTTTAGCAGACAGCAAAGCACTGCAAAATTCCCACACTTCAGTTAAACCGAACAGTCAAACTGTAACGGGGCTTTTGTCATCTTCAATCGTCTTTGAAGACAGCGGGCAAGGAGATTTAACGCCCGAATTGACGCTCAAACGTAAGTGCTATTCGGATGAATCGACACGATCCTGCGGGTCGTGTGTACAGTGATGCGTATTGTTATTCCAGAGCACGGAGCAGCAAGATGTCAGAAGCGTGCGCCGCCAATCTGCTCTGGAGCAAAATTACAAAATCGAGCTGTAAATAAACTCCCACCACCCTCCGTGGGGGAAACGAAAGCTACAGGCAAGCGCTTCGGTGCCTCCGAAGCCGCTTGCATTCAATAATGAACAAAGCCGTCCGAAGCGCGGGGCTGTGGAAAGGAGAAGGGCGACGTACGGGAAGTCAGGTCAGGCTGCAGCGCTCGCAGGCAGCGCAAAGTAAACCTCAAATGTAAAGCCTGCCTTTCTCTGTTGTGAGGTATCGCCAGCACGTGGCCGTACCTAAAGCGGGCTGCGTTTCGAAAGAACGACATTTGGCAGTAGAAATTTCACCATCGCTTCCTATTTTGATAGGGAGAAAGCAGAAATAAGATCACTGGCAGCGCTGTGTTTGTAAAGGCCGTGCTCCACCTTCATCAGAGCTTTCTGGCCCTCCGAATTGGGATACAGCTTCTAGCAATTCCTTGGGTTGTGTCACAGGAAGACTTTGTTGCTAGAAATAATGCGGGGTTTTTTTAAGTTAAAAAAAAAAAGCACCGAGGCAAAAACATCTCCAAGGAATGGCAGAGGCTAAGAATAGACACGTTATCACCACTTTCATTATCAGCCACGTCCACGTACACAATAAGTCTAACGGTGAGCGACTTTGGGATGAGGTGTTTTCCCCTCCAGGTTAGTTTGGGGTTGCGGGGGAGCACGTTTGTGCTTGGCTGCACAGCGGAGCCTCACGGAGGGGGACGGCACAGGTACGAATTTAATTGTAGCAAACCCCCCTGCTTAAACACCGTCATCTGAAATTCTTATCAGCAGGCTGGCTCGTGAGAAGTTGTAACTCCCCAAAGCAAATACTTAGCCTATTCAAAGTTTCAAAAATGGCCTGATAAAGGCTGCTTGTCTAAAGATTTCAGAAGGTCAGATGAAACTTGGTGTGGCCACGAAATGGCAGAAAGCAACTGAGCCCTCCGCCATATTTACCAAGAGTACTTGAGTTTAAAAAGCAAGCCCCAAATTGTTAGAAAAACTCAGTGTTTAGGCGCATTATTTTATTTGCAAGCGCCACTGCCTGAGCTTGAACCCCAGCTTTTATCGCAGGTGATGTTCCTGCCGTCTTCCTCGTACGGGACTGCCGCGGACCATTGGGAAAGAGCGGCGAGACCCGTGGTTCCCCAAAAACACCCTCGCCAACCCTGCTGCCAGGGCACCCCCGGCACCGGGCGAAGGTCCCATCGTGGGATGCTGGCCGGACCGGGGGGGATAGGGGCCAAGCGCTTGCCCCACGGCCGGGGTTTGCCCCACGGCCGGGGTTCGCCCCACGGCCGGGGTTCGCCCCACTGCTGCTGCCCTCAGTGGGGCTACGGGGTGAGCCCGGCACCCCCAAAAGCAGCTCGGAGGGGCGGCTGCCAACGCCGCCGCGGCCCAGCCCTCGGTGATCCCCCACCGCCGGGCCCGGGGCCGGGACCCCCGCTCCCTCCTCACCTCCCGGCCCCTCCGGGGGGGCCCTATTCCCCTCCGGGCCGCCCCTCGCCGGGGATCAGCCCACGGCCTCCCCCACCTTGTACAGGGGGATCCGTGAGGGCGCGGAGCGGCGGCCGCTGCCCGGCGGCCCAGGCCGCGGCGGCCGCCCCGGGTGCTGGCCCCGGTGCTGGCGGGGCGGCGGCGGGGCCCGACATGGCGGCGCGGGCCCGTTCCCGCCCCGCCAGGCCCCGTCGGGCCGCGGCTCTCACCTGCATCCGGCGCGGCGGGACGGCGGGGCCGGCGGCGGCGGCAGGGCGGCGGAGCGGCGGCTGCCGGCAGCAACGACATGCAGGCGGCGGCCCGCCGGGGAGCGGGGACGGAGCCGCGGAGCCCGGGCGGCGGCGGCGGCGGCGGCGGCGGCGGCGGCGGCGGCGGCGGAGGGGAGGAGCGGGCCGGGGTTCGGGCGGCGCGGAGGGCGGAGGAGACGGAGGCGGGGAGGCGGGCGGTGCCGGGGCCGCGGCGGCGGGGGGGGGGACCTCGGGCAGACGGCGGGCCCTGTCACCCCTCGGCAGCCGGTGTCAACACCCACCCGGGGCGGGGAACCCACCACCGGCCCCGGGGGGACACCGGTAGATGCCCGAAAAGCCCGAGGGCGGGAAAACACCTCATTTTTACCTCATGATTTTGTCGGCGGCAGCCAGGAGTCCTCTACCGGAGCGGGAGCCGAGGAGGCGGTTGTCATCGGGGGGCCTGCGGAGACTTTTTGAGGGCTGCCTGGCCCCCCAAATTACGGAGGCGAGGGGGTGCAGAGGGGGCCGCTCGCCCCCGGGGCTGGGGGAGCGGGAGAGGGAAATGGCCGCCGGCGAAGCCGGGGGTCGCGGTGGCGGAGCTCCGCGTTCAGCGTGGGATTCGAGGCTGCCGACGTCTCCTCGCCGGCGTCGCTCACGTTTATTTCTTCACGGCTCCTTTTCTGGGAAGTCTTTTTGGGCGCCCAAATTGCCATCGTACGGACCCCTGCGAGGCGGGGGATGGATGCTGAAGCAAGGAAGCGCAGGTAAATGTCACCCCAGCGGTAAAGCCCATCTTCCCTCAGACACACCAGAATCCCTTCGCTGGCCGTTTCCATGTTGGGTGAGGAGGAACGTGGGACCACCGTGAGGGAAAGATGGTTTAAAAATAACATAGAAGCAGCAGCCAGGGGTGGGGAGGGATGTAGGTCTTTATTCGGACTCGCTTTCTTCTGCAACTGCCTGGACTCGTGTTGGACCAAAAAACCTCGTTTATGCTCCGAGAGCGGGAAGTGCAGGAGGCTTTGCGATGGAGCAAGGGGTTTTGGTGGGAAATGGGCTTCAGAGCATCATCGGGAATGGGTGCACGTTAACCGTGAGCCTGTATGTCCCTCACAGGGCCAAAATCCACGATCCACAGCAGCGACCTGGTGTCTGAACAAGTCAGAGGCTCATGAGGGGATTGAGGATTCGTGGAGGAAGACCGTAAGGGATGCAGGTACACCTTAAACAGTCCCGTGGTGAGCCTTGCGTTACGTCTGCCACCACTATAGGAGGCATACGTGCCTAATGCCCACCCGAAAAGAACCTGTGTTTTAAATTCAGACTTTTTCACTCCTCACTGAGACTTTTTAACTGAGGAGTAGGTTATTTTTCCTCCTGTCACCCTCACACCCCCCCATCTCGATCCCTTCCCAGGACGCCGTGCGTATAGTTACATTGGACGAACACATATCATTTTTGTTACGACTTGTTTTACCTTAAGCACATATATCTGATTTAAAAATAACAATTCCCGGATCGGGGAACGCCAGGGGAGATGTAAACATCCAGCAGCCGCCGGGCCCTCGCAGCGCCCGTGGTCCCTACGGAGAGAAACGCTGCCGCCTCTGCGGAAAGTTCGAATCGTCTTGCACCGCGAGAAAACCCGTGGTGTCGTGGCTGGTCAGCTATGTTACAAATATTTCCGACCAAACCAACAGATCTTTCCCAAACCCGTTGGCAAGGGCACAAGAGTGACGGCAGGCAGAAAATCGCTTTATTGAGTTACTTGGGAGTGACGGACAAAACCGTTAAGAGTGAAGCGGCCAACGTGAAGCGCCGCAGATGTTTCTTTCAGGCAGAAACGTGCCGGTTTCGGAGGGAAGCGGCCCTGGCTGCCCGCGGGAGAGGCCAGCCGCCATGTTGGGTCGCGCAGGCCCAGCCCACTGAACGCCTTCTGCAGGGGGATCGGTTTTGTTTGCAGGGCTGCGGGGTCAACCCCGCTTTTGTACCGAGGCCGCCCTTTCAGGCCGGTGAAGAACCGAGCTGGAGGCTTTTAAGCAGGCCGCGGTAATGCTTCCCTCACCGGGCACCGGACGCAAGGCGGGAAGGGGGAGCCGCGCACCCCCGGAACGACGGGCCCCGGCAGCGGCGGGTGGGGGGACGGCGGTAGTGGGACACCGTGAGGCGTTTCCGGCCACCGCCGGAAGTGCGCGGGCCCGTGCGCCGCCGGAACCTTTCTTCTCCGCTGCGGGGGCCGGTTTTCGCGTTGCACCGCGGGGGCTCTGCAAGATGGCGGCGCCCGCTGGCCGCTGCCTGTGGAGAGGTGAAGGGGCTTCGCCGTCTCTCGGTTTTCACCGCCGGGAAAGCGCGGGGATGGGTCTACCGGCTCTTCTCTATCTCCAGGCGGCGGCTTTTCCCTTGGTCGCGGGGCAGGGGGCGGCCCTGAGGGGCGGCGGGGCCTGGCGGGCGGCCCCCGGGGAGGTGAGAGAGGCCGTGGCCCCTGTCTGAGGCGATGTTTGTTTTTCCCTCGCAGTCCTGGCCCCGCGTCGCGGCTGGGTCTTCCCTGGGCTCGACCAGCGCCTTGCCGCCGTCCCCGCCTTGGTGAGCGCCGCGCCGCCCGCCCGGCTCTACGCTGCAGCAGCGAAGTGAGTGCCTCTCCTTCCATCCGAAGCAGCTCTCTCGGCTGTCGGGTGTCCTGCTGGTGGTGCGGGGGGGAGCGTGTGGTGGTTTCGGTGTCTGCAGCGTTGCTTTGACAGCTGAGCTGGCCTTGGTGGCATCCTGCGAGCTGCCGGCTCCTAGAGAAACAGCCTGGAGAGAGAAGGGCTCAGCTGGGCTTGCAGGGAGCGTTTTCTGTTACTCTTACAATAACGACTGTAACAGTTACGGGGAAAGATTTACGTCATATTTTTGATGTGTGGTTTTGGAGGGTATGGCTGGATTACAGCTGAAGGGGTGTGAAAGCTGGTGAGGTTATGGAATCTGTTTCAAACAGTTCCTCTTCTTGCTTCAGGTTGCCTTTTATTGTTGAATTTGTTGTCTCTTTAAGTCCCATGTTACGGCGTAAGTGGGAGAAGTAAAAACGAGCTCTGTGTACGAAACAGTGAAGCGTGCTCTACACCAAGTGTTCTCAAGTGTTGTGGACTTCTTCACCGTAGTTAACAGAGGAATGGAGTATCTAGCTATTACTTTAATCTATCTTTCCTTGATTTGAGAGCCTTTGAAAATAGGTAGGAGAATAAGGATTGGGGCTAGGGTGTGTTAACTGCACGTGAAATGATACAGGAGAGGGAGGAGAAACCTTTTTTGAAAGGTGGGGCTACTGTGATCCACTATAAGAAGAAGAAAAACCCTGTGGATGTGGCTCCTTCCGATTACCGGGAAGGCGTGTGGGATTTGCTCGATTTAGAAGCGGGTCGGGCCTGCTACCGGCCCATGTGAAGGCAAGACCTGGACAAGTCGGTGTGATCTGTTAAAATGGGTTTGCTTTGATGCAGTAGGAGGTTGTTAACTTGGTTCCATGCTGCACAAAAGTGGTTGTGTTGTTTGAGGGGCTTAACTGCCTTCAGAGCTTTTGATTAGCGAGTGTTTGGTTTCTGTCTTGGTTTCCAGTTTCGGTATGTACTGGAAACCAAGACTTGTTTGGTTTCTTGTCTTCTGAGACAAGTAACCGTGATGGATTTAGTTCACCTTTGTGTAGAACCTTCCTCGTTAACTAATTGTTGCTTAACAAGTGGCACACAACAGTATCTACTTTTTTGTCTTGGAACAGGTGCCAAACTCTTCACTTGATGATCTAACAATATTTTTTGGTTGTCTTAGAACTGCAAAAAAAGGTTCACAAAAGACCAAGAAGGAAGAAACGAAAAAGAAACCAGTCCCTAGGAGGCGGCCGCTGATGAGCAAGCCTGTGGATGATGTGTACTTGACGTGGTATTATGAGCGGCCATCCTACGGTGTGGAAGAGGCTGTGGGTATGCTAAAGAAATTTCAGCAGCTGGACTTCACTCACCCCAAACAGTTTGTCTACATTAACGTCTTCCTCGATATGGCACTACAGAAGAAGGTAGGTTGGAAGCCTATACAAATTTTGATCCTTTTTTCCTTTTTAACGTGGGAAGGCTGTGTTTTACGTGCAGAGCAGATGCTGCTGGTAGCCTTCTCGGCTGCCTCTTGCAGCTTCTCTGCCTGTCAGAATAGTGTGTCCTTTTGCAGGTGGCTTTGTGCCTTTATACGTGTATAATTATTAAATGTCCCTCCTACTCCTGAGGTGAAGATAGCACCACTGAGGATTTAGAAAGCAGGCTATTAGGTGACTAAAATTCACGTCTGGACAGAACGGATCAAACTAAGCTTTACATCTGTTTGGGCTTTCCACTGAAAAAGATGTGTTACCAAAATCACACGTGTTTTGTTCTGGGATGAGGCTTACAGGGAGCAATATAAAGGCAAGCTTCTTCCCGCCTCTGTCCGTCACCTTGTTTTGATTTTATTTTTAATGATGTTTCTTGAAAGTATGCTATTGCTTGTTTGCCTGTGACGTTTTTGATTTAAAGGTGTCTAGCCCAGTTCAGTCTTTCCCTAAAATTCCTTCTGCTTCCCTCCTAAGCAGAGAACAGTTAGGCTGCTTTAGAGTTGGTTTCTTGGCGTGTGTAACTAATTACCCCTTTGGTGTACCAGGGCTCCCTTACAGCTAGAAAATAAGTCCACGCTTAAAGAAACACAAAGCTCATGCTCCTGCTTTTGGAGGCTACGTGGTATTCTTAAGGCTTGGCGAGAGACGCGTTCCTTGCCGATGGTTTGCAGCGGCCTTTGCGTCAGAAACGTGATTTAGAGAAGCTGCAGCTACAGCACCTCAGTGTTTGTTATTGACTGCGCCTCGGCCTGGTAGCAATCCTACACTGGAGTCGCTGATCCCAGCCCCTTTCTCTTGGGTAGACTGCAGCGTAATTAATTCTTGTCTCGTAAGTTTAGATTTCGGTATGTACTGGACATTAAAAAAGCAGTCACAACTTAAGCATCATGCTTGTTTGTTATGACCTCTGTGCAAGGAAATTGTGGGCAAGATTGCTGTTTAGGGGACCAACTCCATGCGATTGGGTAACTGGCCCTTAAGTTGTGATTTCTTTTGTTTGTTTGTTTTAATATCTTTCTTTATTTACTTTTTAGAAAAAAGTGGATCCATTTGCAAGCACTGTTCTTCTTCCGTATCGCTTTTCAGATGAAGTGAATAAGGTCTTGGTTTTCACAGAGGTGGGTAGGCCTGAATTACTTGCTCTATATGTTTTATGTATCGAGCATGCTCTTACGACACAACGAGTTCCCATGCAAGTGCTATACCTTTGATTGGGAAGACTGCGAATGCTTTACGGAACTCTTAAGTCTGTCTAGGATTAGTCTTCAGCAGGGCCTTAATGTACTAACAAGCATCTTATAGGATTTCCTTCATCTGGATAGGTTTAGGTATATGTAGATTGTTCTAGCAGTGCACTTAGGGAGTAAACATCTGCATGGATGTGGCGAAGGAAGAGATGATGAAAGATGATTTAGAGAGTAAAACCTTTGTCACCTGTTGGTAACACGGGCAGATGGTTTAGTGCGGCAGCCATGTCCAACCCTGCTGTCTTAAGCCTCAGCAGGCAGTGCAGATGAGAAGGGGGTGCTACTCACCGTAAGCTGTGCTGTAACAGGAGAGCTTTGGGGGAGGAGAGGAAGAAAGTACTGTCTCCTCAGAAACCCTAAACAACTCGACAGCCCCCTACCCTTTGCTCTCCTAGGAGTTGGGTCATGTGAAATGATGTGTAGAGCAGTTGTAGCATCTGTACGAGACTGATATCAGCCTCCGCTGCTCTCCTTTGCCGGTTCATCATTCTAACGGAACAGACGTACGTATGTCTGTGTGAGATGATCCTAGAGAACTGTCACAGATTTAGCCGACTACCCTTTGCGTTAATTTTTGTAAAATTCCCTACCTGAGCTACAAGGTGAGAATCCTCCTACGGAACGGAGGGCTGACAGAAAGACCTGAGCGTGCCAGGTTCTTCGGTGCTGTATCTCCCAATCTTCTCTCTTCACTGAAATTCAGGTGGGATAAGGGATCCCCTGCCTTGTGAAGGGGTGTGTGTGTGGAGAAAGGTTGAGCCACTGAAACGCTGGTGCTTTTGGATGGAGGTGTGGGGCTGTTGAGTTTCCTCATGTGAGGAAAAGTTGATTCTGGCTTGGGGTCAGGAATATCTGCTTGTATCAAAAGCTCAAGCTGAAGTTTTTCCCGAACTGATGCCTTTTACCTTTCCGTCTTTCAGAAATTTTGCAGCGGACAGATGAGGTTAACTTCTAAATGCTCTTTGAAGCTCGAGTTTAATAGCACTTTGAGAAGTTGAATAGCCTTATTTTCCAGTGGTTATTAGAGCACATTCTGTGCTTTTCTTTAAGCTTGGAGTAAGACGTTGGCTCCATCCAGTGGTTGGTTCGTTGTAGTTCCCAGGGGATGGAGGGGGGAGAGAAAGGCTTTTGACAGAGCCGCTCAGCAAAGGGGATGGGCTTTTCTCCTTCTCCAGAAGTCGACTAAAGATTTGACTGCTTCTTATTGGGACCTGGAGTCAAGTGGAGTTGCTGCACCTATATTAAATCGCCAGCATTTGATATTTTCGGTCCTGGATTGCCTTAAACCGTTCTTTCGTTTTTAACCTGTAAATAGCCTGGTTTTATACCCAATCGTCCAAGGTAAATCACCTATCCAGGGCTGTCGATATAGACTAATTGGTAGTACAGATGTTACTAAATATTTTTTTTTTTTCTCTCAACAGAATGAGCAAGAAGCTGAAATAGCTCGAGAGAATGGAGCTGCTGTTGTGGGAGGAGTTGAATTAATCAAATGGGTATTTATATATATATATTTTTTTTTAAGACTTACCTAAATATCCTAACTTAAACAGTGACTGAGGTGGAGGGAGCAAGAAACCTCATGTCCAGTAAACTCTAGCTTGAAGTTAGCAGGCGATATAAAGAGTGAGAGATGGGTTTCTGCGGTCAGACATGCTTGTAGGTCAGCTTGCGTACTGAGTTCGTTTATTGTATTCCTAAATATATTTAATTTTATAATTGCAGATTTTGGAAGATGAAATCCAAGTGGACTTTTATGTAGCTGTTCCTGCAATAATGCCTAAGCTAATACCGTTAAGGAACAAACTAAGACGAAAATATCCAAGCACAAAAAGAAGTAAGAAGCAATTCTTATAAATCTCAAGTACTGAACAAGATTGAACTCTAGAAGCGACACTGAAACTTTTTTGATGAGCATGTATAATTACATTGAGTATTAGACTGTATGTGACTGCACCACTTGTTTTGTCTTAGGTAAGAGTGGTTTTAGGAAGCTAGAACTGCGCTTTTCTCCTACAACAGGCAAATGGGGGATTAGAATCAAGATAAGTCTGCCTACTAGTTGCCCCTGTGCTTGTTAGCCCTCATGAACCATAAGAGTATTGTGAAGTTACCCAGGAAAATGGAAGCAAGTTGAAAAAAACACAATCGGTGAGATAGTTGCGTTGTCTAACTGTTGTGCAGCTGTTTGGATCCCAGCCTAGTGACCGCTACTGCTCCTTCTGCCTGTTCGTTACTACTCAACGACGGAGTTAGTTATGCTTTTCCTTAGTACCGCCTGCTCCCTTGCTGGTGTGGTCTCTGCTTTTTCATAATGCTCAAGGTCAGGTTTTCACAGCAACAAACATCAGGCTCTCAATACTTTTGTCCTCCCTTCCTGACTGACTTTATTTTAGCTGTGTCAGGGGTCTGTTTCAAATATGGAAATAAAGGGGGCTGTTTTTCAAACATAGAGCCTGTGCCAGCTGTGTGAAGCACTGAGTCTTGACCTGTATCTCTTACTTCCCTGCCCCAGCTGTCTTCAGGTTTTACAAGCTGCAGGCAGTGTTTTTAGGCTCCTAAACATTTGAGACGAACCTATTAACCTGGCTAAAACATTGCAACAGCGAATACTCCAGATAATTTTTGGAACAAATGAAAGATATATTATGCCATTATCCATGTTCTTGGTTTGTAGCTTATCCGGTGCTAATTTCTCTTGGAGCCATCAAAAGATGTGTGGGAGAAGTAAAGCTTGTATTTTAAACAACTGAGCGATGGTGCCAGTCTGTCAAATGAGCCCTTGCGGCTGAGATAAGAAACAGCTGTCTGGAGTTGTGGGAATGGCTGGATTGGGCCAGTGTGCTCCAGGTAGTGCGTAACCGTGCTATAACCTAGCTGTAAACTTCCTTTTCAAGGAGGACTTGGGGCTTGTTCTAAACCGAACTCAGGAGGTTTTGGTCTTTCAAGCTGCTTTAGTTGTATTAGGTAATAAAGCTTTGTTTTATGTATACATAAACAGGTTCTTTATTTGAAGTGAAGCCTTTGTTACATTTCCTACTGTATTAGCTATTCATGTCTGCTGATTCATGAGGAAGAAGGGAAGATAGAAACGATTTATATAGTATGTGTGAGGACACCATTGTCTTGTCTGTGAAACTGCTTTTTTGATTGGAGTTTAACCGCCTTAATTGAAAGATTGAATTCTCTCTTCACTAATATTGC
This sequence comes from Nipponia nippon, assembly GCF_047370975.1. NCBI lineage: Eukaryota > Metazoa > Chordata > Aves > Pelecaniformes > Threskiornithidae > Nipponia > Nipponia nippon. The sequence goes on along the minus strand of NW_028262380.1, from coordinate 81,248,799 downwards.
ACTTAGCCACGCTACAAAGTGTTACTCAACTTCTTTGCCTTCTTGTTTTTTTAATTAGATTCCCTGGGCCATGATATTCCCAAAATGCTGCAACTCTTCCGAGAAGGTCTTGAGTACATGGTAGAAGACGAGCGTGTAATCAAGACGAGAATAGCAAGAGTAAGTTGTATCTAGAGTTCTTAAGTTTTCTCTACTCACCAGAACTGAAGTTAATATTAAAAGAGGGGGGAAAACATGGCTTTAATCTGTGTGTTCCCAAGGTTTTTAACCATGTTGTTTAATTGACGTGTGAAGTAAATGGAACTCGTACTCTTCCTTGTGTGACATCTTCGGCTGATGTGAGCCCCGTATGTTGTTAATGTGTGGTCATAGAAGATGGCTCTTCTAAAACTGAGAGCAAGGCATACCTGGTGCTACGAGGTTAAGGATGCCAGGAATGGGATCTGTATTTGCCACTAGATTGGCAAGGAATAGTAATAATAAACAAAACGGGATGAAAAAGGTACTATTCCTAGGAATCTCCTCCTGAGTTGACATCTTAACATAGGCTTCCCTTTCCTCCTGCCTTCCCCAGAACTCTTCTGTGAGTGAAATCAAGCTTATTGGGTGTTTTTTTAAAGTAAATAAACTATGGGTTGTAAGCCTGTGGTCAGTGAGCACAGGTGGATCCCAAAGTGTTTGCTTTAATCTAATAATTAAAGACTCATTTGATTTTGATAACTTTAGTCCTGGACTGAAGCAAAAAGCAAAAGCTGTTTGCATTACACCTGAAATGTAAAATCAATTTGTGCTTTGCTGTGATATAAGAAATGGGGTCATATAAGAGTATCTTTTTCTCTCTTTTTTTTTTTTTTAGTCCCTTTATATGTTTTCCTTAATGTTTTGGCTTTTTGGGGGTGTTTTTTGGTTGTGTTTTTTTTTAGTTTATTTTCCCAGCTCCAAACTGTGTTTTTTGTTTTCATTCTGTTTTGTCTGTTTGTAATCCTGCCAGATTTTTTAATTCCCCTTTAACTGATACTGGCACAGAAAGGAAGCATACAAGATCCCCAACCCCTGAAGCTTTGCCTGGCGGTGTTAGAGATCGGCAAGTTTATGAATTCTGGCTAGCTGCTCCAAGTTGTACATGTGAATTTCAAGGGTTTGCTCATTTATATGATACTCAACGATACTCAAAACTGAGGTTCTTGGGACTATTCTGCTCAAGTGTGTTATAGATGGGACTTTGGTACAGGCAAGAATTATCTTTAGCTGTTTGTAAGTGAAATGGACTGTGTGAAATGCCTCGAATCCATAGGTAACTCTTGGTTTCAAGTATTGTGACTGTCTTTAATTTTTGCTTTGGACTGCTTAAACCTTAGTCATTTTATACTGTAGATGAGTCTAAAAAATACCTGCAAATTAAACTTATTTTCAAGTTTCTTCTTGTGTAGTAAAGAAGAAAGATCAGTTCTTTGATAAAAGTGAATGAAGAACTCTCATGTCTTGACAGTATTCAGCGCAACCGCGGTTGGTTCTGCTTAGCGTAGCGTCCTGCAGCTGTGGCTGGTGTTTTCTGAAGTTAAAACCACGTCCTGTTATTGATGTAAGATGTCGGTGTCACAGGTGACCTTAGGTTCTGTGCCCAGGCAGCTCAGCCCTGCAGTTTCCTGGCACTTCAAAAGATTTGGCGCAGCCGGAGATGCCACCCTGTACGAGTAAACAATAGTTTCTTGTGAAGGGACTCTTAATCGTGGGTCAGAAACAGCATGATGAGGGTTTACTTACAGAGTTCGGATGTGCTAGGTTGATGTCAGCTCCGTGGCAGAGGTGACTCCAACACTGCGTACTCGGCGTGACGCCCTCTGTCACACTGTTGTGTGTTGAGTTGTGTGCGGAGGGATGACTCGGTGGTTAAGGCTTGTGTTAAATGTCTCCACCCTCTCTAGCTACTCTTCTTTACCTGACCTGGTTTTCCTACTGTTTGCCCAGCAGCGCTGGAAGGAAATCGAGTGCAGGCCAGGCTCTGGGAGGCTGTGAGAGCCTTGAGTGGTTATGCATATCTGCTCAGCACTAAATCAAGAGCTTTTTACATTTAAATCTCGTCCATCAGAAAATAATAATTTATGAATTACACAGAAGCATGAAGGTCTGTTGCTGTATTCCAAACAGTAGCGTAGATGTTTCTGGGAGTCTGCCAAGCTGGTGTTTCTCAGAGGTGTTTTCCCTATAGTGCTGCTGTCTCCTGTTGCCTGCTAGTTCAGTTACGGCCAGCGGCCTGATGTAATGCTGCACTCCCACGTCAGTCAGCAGCCTCAGTGGTGTTTTTATAGTCGTAATTGAGATGTCTTGGAAAAGCCCAGAATTTGGCAGCAGGTAAGTTTAATTAGTAGATCTGAAGTTGTGAAACTGAGAATGTAAAATATTATTTTAAGACACGGGGCGTAAAGCAGAGTGAGACCAATGAGGACACTCGGGATACCTCCTTCAAAATCACGCTGTCTGCAGAGGGCAGCTTCAAGTCGTGTTTTTGAGGGTTTCGACACAAGTCTTGAGTCCGGACAGGGTGCTGTTGATCGTTACAAATTTTTTTCTCCCAAGTTGGAGTCGTCTTTACAAAAATCATAGTCCAAATGTGACACCAGGAAGGAATTTCGAGTGTATCATCCTGTCTGTGCAGAGAGCTGCCTGCGAAATGGTGGTTCTCTGGAAAAGAGTAAGCTCGTTTCAGGAGGTGGGACTTCAAGGTTTGTTCAGAAGGATGTATTCTCTGGGAGGGGGCACTTTTACGGGAGCACTGTTTTATTCACAGGGTTAGAAGCGTGGAGAGATGCGTACTGAGCCAGAGATCTCTCCAACTTGGAACACAGAACGTACAGGTGCATGGAAATGAGAGTGAAGGCAGGAAACAGAAATGCCAGTTTGCACTGGAAGTAGCATCTACCTCCCTTGGCTGTTAATGGGATTGAAGGCCTGAAGTGTCAGTGTCCCTTGAAAAAGAAAGAAAGAAAAAAAAAAACCCCAACCTAATGGATCCTTAGCTTTGAACTCCTTAAAGAGGGGGGAGAAATCCCACAGTTGAGGAAGAGCTGTTAAATCTTGCCATTTCGAATGCTTGAGGGTTGAAATATGTTTATTGGGGGATGAAAGGAATAATGCGAAAAGCACAGGTTGTAACAGTTGTGACCTGTTTGAGCTGCTCTCTATTTGAGATATCACCTGGGAAGGCTGGCCTGACTGCAATGCCATTTCTGAATGATTCCAACTACAGACAAGCCTAGAATGAGAGAGAGATTCAGCCTCAGGTTACGCACCTCGGAGTTGAAGGGGTTGCGTAGGTCCTGAGGGTGCGTGCTGGACTGTACCTGAATAATGTCTTCTTAATAGTCTCGTACTGGCAAAAGGCTCGAGCTTGGAACAAAACGGGACCAAGGATGTGGAAAAAGTTGTAGCAAGTTGAACTAGGAATAGGAAATAATGCTTTACAACAGCCTCAGTGAGGGTATTTCTATGCCTCCTTTCTTTTTTTCTTTCCTGCAGACTGCGTAGGGCTCAGAAATGCATCTACCTTAAGTGCCAGGATAAGAAAATGCTGTCTGCACGGTCCATGTTATTATAGGCTTTTACACAGAACTCTTGTGTTTTCCCTTAATCTGACCTTCTCGGGAAGATGCAGAACTGAGCAGAACCCTATGAAAGCAAGGCAACACAAAATACATCAGTGCTCTTCTCTTATTGATACTGTCAGTCCTCCCGATATCTGTGCAAATGGTGCAGAAATGTTGTTCTGCCATGTTTGTCAACGCTTAGCTGTTGGTTCAGAGGCTCGCTTTTTGTTCTGAAAGCGGAGATGCGAGTTTCTGCCCTCGCAGCGTAACGGAAGATGCTTCGTGTCCAGAATAACAGCCAAGCGGAGTTGTCGCGTTATGCTGCGGCAAAGCAAAATAAAACTCCTTAGGAGTAGCTCTAAACCTGATTTTTAAAATAGGTGTAGGTAACATTTTGTGTAGAGGCATTTGAAGACAAGTTCTTGGAGTTTGGTGGATTCAAGTGTTTTGTGTTGAAATTAAGAGAAAATCTGGTTATATTATAATGATGCAGAGGTTGCACATTGTTATGGGGTGCTGGTCGAATTACCAGTGGTTATTGCTTGGCAGTTTGTTGTGCTCCAGAAATGTCTCGCCTTTGCGAAAAGGTAAAATAGGTGAAAAAGATGAATCTCTTAAGGGACAGCCTGAGGAGACAAAAGGTACCTGCTTGGAAAATAGCGCTATGAACGCATGTCTGGTTTTATTAACTCAGTTCTTGTTTTGCATTTGACTGAAATATAAATATATATATTTTGTGGATAATTGAAATTCTAGATCTTGCTGTTGAGGGAACCCAACCTGAAATTCTGGGTCTCTGTGGGTTTAGTATCTTTAGTTTGTCTCCAAACAGCAGTAGTAGGGGACTTGGAGTAGATTTCTGCCTGCCCCCTGATACCACAACTGTGAGCCCAGTTCAGGTGCTCTGAGAACTGATGTAGTTTGCTGGTTGAATGGTCACCAGGCAGCCCAGGTCTACTGAATGCCACGAGATAAAGCCATAAAAATTCCTGTTCCGTTTTTGGAGTGGATAGTTTTTAATGACTGCCTTGTCTATAGCTTTTCAGAAGAGCTGGTACCCGAGTTGTGAGTGAAGATGCTCAAACTCTTAATGTCCTCATTCTTGCGGCCTTTGCTATAGGAGTTTTAAGTCCTCTTGACTTGATGTGGAAGCCCTCAGTTGAAGAAAAGGCTGGAAGAAACATGGGTGGATCAGTGCTAATACATATTTCTCCTGGCAACCTCAAAAAGGGTCAGGAGGGAGGAGCAGAAAACTGGTTCAGGGAATAGAGCGTGGACTGATCAGCCTTGCTGTACTAGGCATTATTGTAGGAGGATATGCTATAGCATATATTCTTAATACTGCTTGCTGGAAGAAGAGATAGTGTCAGTGAGATAGAGGCTGAAGCTTTATACTTTTTCTCAGTTTATTGAATGTGGTGTGAAATGGCCGTTTCCTGAACGGGAGGTGCCTGTTTCGTTAGATGTGCATGCAGAAAACCAAAAAAGGCTGTCTTTGCCCTGCTCTAGGGAGAACTGGGTCGATTAAAACAACGTGGTCACACAGGTGAGTATTACAGGATGCTCACTGGACACAGGAATGAGGGAAGCTGGGTTGACTTACTTGGAATTTAATTGGTATTTCATATTTCTTCTAGGCAAGCCATGTTTGAGAAATGCAGTTGAAATCATATAGTTTTGTCTGCTGTGGAGTTCTCCTGTTGACTTAGGGGGTACCATACCTGTTAAAAATAGTTTCACTTAACCTTTAAATATTATTTCATACTACTTTTAAATCTATTTTATTTGATTAAATACCTTAAAAATATTACAGAGACTAAAATGTTAGTAGCTGAGATGGTGAAGTTCCTTGGAATAGCAAAAATAGAGGATGACTGCCCCTCATGAATAAAAGGAGGGGTTATTTCCCTTCTCCTCTTTCACTTAATTTGAAGCTGCATGAAGCTTTTCATTGTGGTTTTTTTTATAGAGGAATAGCCCTGTCTAATTTTGGATAAGATGCTATGTTGATTTCATTAGATGCAACAGTAATATGTCCAGACTGCAATCAAGTCAGTGGTTTGCTTTTCTGGGTTGTTTTTTTTTTGTTTTTGGAGGACCAGTGCTGGCAAATGATAGGTGTGCTTAGAGAAGGTAATAAGCAATGGAAGTGCCATTCTTGGTTAGTTTGCATCAGCGTGGCTTTTAATTTTTGCGTAGTACGTAGCAAAGCCGCTTTTTGGATTTGTATGATGGATCAGTCAGTTGCAGATTGCAGTTGATGCATACATTTGTGTATACGTTAGTCAATGCATGACTTGAACTTAAGAGTTGTCAGCTGTGGGTTTTTGTTTTTTTTTTTAGCCTGGGTAGTGAAACCATTGTAAAACAGGCTATAAACTGAAGAAATAGATAGAAATTCCTATCAAAAAACTTTTCCCTCTTGGCTTTATTTCGATTCCATTAATTTTCTGTTGCTCCATCTTTCTTTTTTGATGTATAAATGATAGTACTGGATTTTACTTCATTTTATTTAAGTCGTCTTTTATTTGCTGGTTCTCAGACCAGATTCCTTAAATATGGTTTAGAAAGGCAGTTCTGTGGTGAAAGCTAGTGCTTTAATAGCAGGGCATCTTTTCGTTCTTAATTTGCGTATTTAGCCAGCGAATAGCTGAGTGGCTTCTCTGTGTGTTCAGTTGCAGCCTTCTAAAGATCCCCTAGAAGATCAGAAGCATTGAGACTTCATGAATAGGGTTTTAAACATGATCTGTTGTGGTGGAACTTGTGCAAATGTTGCTATATGGATGGGAACCAGAGTGTGTAAAAGGGGTAGATGGAGAACTGGTATATGTTTAGAGCTCGATGCTTCCGTGCACTTTATGTAAAAAGTAGAGATTCCATGTAATATGTTAAAATGGGAAAGAAAAGGGGAAGAAACTTTAATTTTTCAATGATTCATTTGGTTCTGTTGAAGTTCTTAATGCTTTCAATTTTAGATGCTTGTGTTTTTTGAGTTGATCTGTTTTGTGGTCTCTGACAGCTACTTCTAGAAGCTTCTTTCCTCGAATACTTTATTTTAATATGACTTTTGTGGAAGCACTTGTGTATGTATATTGGTTTTGAAGACTTTTTACCTCTTTAAGGCTACATGTTGTTACAGAGCTGTGGGAATTGAATGTCACGAGTAGAAATATGGAGAACAATGATGAGCAGATAACCACGTATAAAATAGTTTTTTCTCTGAGCCATTTGCATAAGGCCGTTAATGGGGTTTGTAACTCCTTAACAGGGAACACAGAGAAATAAAAATCTATCCAAATGTAGAATAAATACGTACGCAGTGCTGTCAGGTTAATCAATCCAGGCTTTCAGTCTCACCGTGGCTAACTTTGCGTTATCCTTTTTCAGCTGGATATGCCTACTGAGCAGATAGTTGCCAATCTCAAAACGGTTATCCATGATATCTGCACGTTCAAGCCAGCAGCTTACGGTAAGTAGCCGTTCTTCTAATGTGGTAGTTGAAGTGACAGCAAACCAAATTAAGAAATGAGTGCTCTTTACCGGGTTGTCATTAAATGACCTTGCTGCTTTGTCTGCCTTGGGACAGGAGGAGGGAGCTGTTAGGCAGCTCGGTAAACCAAGACCTAAGAATTTGACAGCCTGTAAGGGCTTGAATAGCATCTGCTCTTATCAGCGTGAACTCTAATGGCACCGCAGCACTACGTAAGTGTCTGCGTGAGGAAAGGAGCGACAAAGCTAAGTTTGCAGGCTTGATGCTTAAACAGATTAAAGCCACACAAGGAAATCCTTGTGAGACGTGGAGGTCTTCACCGTCTGCGTGCCTTGGTTTTACCCCACTGACGTGACCCTGTTGGGGCTCAACGCGAAGAATCTGAACCCGGATTCCCCCTGCAGTTGCCGTAGTTAAAACCTATGCTTCGGTTAACATCTAGTCTGGTTAGCTACCCTCTTCGAAGGTGTACCGCCTTTTTTTTTTGTTGTTTCTGTTACCAAGATATTTTTAAAACTTCTGCTGCTCCATGGGAAGAGCTGTTAATTTTTTTTTTTTTTTTTTAATTCCTTAGCAAAAGGATTGGGTTACAAAGGAGTGAAGGTGTGAATTCTGAAATATTGTTATAATGAAGTAAACTTTAAACAAATGTCATCTGCTTAGCGGCAGTGGAAATGGTGATTTATGAACATAATTTTATGGAAGAATAGCCTTGTTTAAGCTAAGAAAACAACTTTTTGTATTAATATTGGCTTAAAGCCTGCAAAAAGAACCATCTTGCATTTCTTCCAGTGATGCTGTTAACAGTAACTCCTGTACAGAGAACAGACCATAGAAAGCCAAGTACACATGCCTTTAAAAGCATTTCAGCCCAAAAATAAGTTTAAGGGGTTGGTTGACTTGAAATATAAGTAAATAGAAGCAGAAAGTGGTGGTATTTTTGCTCTTAAAGAGTTTATATGTGAACTACGCCAAGCTAGGTAAGTAAGGGTAAGCTCTACTCGTTTTAGCAGCGTTTCTACTGATTTTGCGGTATCAAGCTTGATTTTTTTTGTGGTGGGTCTCTTACTGGCTTGATTAAAAATATTTGCCGTTTATAGGAAGCTGACTTGATGATGAACACATCTTACCAACAATGGAGTCTAGATATGCTTGCTAACTATCAATCACTTAGACGAGCTCGTTATAGGTACCTGTTCTTTAGTTCCTTTCAGACTTTCCATGTGTAATAGCATGTCTTCGTGCAGCTACGTAGTTATCGCTGAAACGGCATTCCTCTGCAAGTGACTAGATCTAATGCAAGACTAAAAACACCACCAGGCAAATGTTCTCAGGGTATAATGTAGATCTATTTAATTTTCCGTAAAGAAATCTGGCTGGTTTTCTAGTAGTTCTTGTCAAAAGTTTCCCTTAGCATTTCACGGTAGGATCCTGAATTAGGAATGGTTTCTTTTGTGCTCTTAGTCACGTATGAATATTTGGGTGATCAACAAACTTCTCGCCCATATCCTGCTGTTCAGGACTACTTCCCCAAGTGAGTTCACCTGTATTTGATTTTTTTGGAGGAGTGTGTGTGTGTAAAGCTTGGCTTGTATGTTCAAAGGCCCAGGGGCACCAGTGATGTCAACTGCTGGTGAGGTATTGAAGGAATACGGTAGCCACCACATCAGTACCTTCCATGGCACCGGAGTGTGAATTGTGTTGTGAACCTGATCTACCAGGGCGGATGTTGAACTCTCTGTACTGAAGGGATGTGCCTACAAGAATAGTTCTGATTCTGGTCATGAGCTTGACACAGTGGGGATTAGTACTAAGATACATCAGCCCGGAGACACGAGAAGTGGTAGAGTGACCGAATTGGTGGTGTTCTTTGTCTTCTAGGTCCTTTTGTGCAGAAGTTGGTTATTAGATCTTCAACCAGCGAAGGTTTGCTCTTGAACCTCGATGGACTTCTACCTCAGGTGGAGGCAGTAGAAGAAGAAGAAAAAAATGCAGAAGATAATGAAGAAAAACACGTCCAAGAATCTGTTACTACCTGATGTCTTTGCTTGTAAACCTGATGATCAAGCTTGGAAAGCAAATGGTGTAATTCAAATCATACTTTATGAAAAGAAAAAAGTAAATCTCACTTGTGAATTTCACTTGTAAATTCTGTGGAACCAGAAACATTGTCACAAACAGGAGTCTGTTGTCAAACTGAAGGCCTTTTAAATTCCTTTTGTTGCTCTCTGGAAGCTCCCTAGTTTGTGTGGTGTTTTGCTTTGCACGTAATACTTTAATAAAAGTATTTCTGTAACTTCTGAAGTATTGCCATCTGATTTCCACAATTGCAGCCGAAAGGCCGGCACATCTTACATGCATAACGCTGGGCGTTTCACTCTGAAATTGCAGGATGTTCAATGCTTTCGCTGTCTTGACTCAGTCCCCCACAGAGCAGCGAACGCAGTCACTTGTGGAAAGCTGCTGTGTGTCTCGCCCATGAAGGAAAGGACTTTTTATTTACCATTCCATTTCCCTGCTGAGTCGGACGTGGTGTTCCTTTTGAGTTGGCGGGAGTAACGTCTGCATGATGCTTGCGGTAGCTCGCTTTGTTTTCATTTAATCTGCGTACGTAGATACTGGAGGGGCATACAGAGGATTACTGCTCTGCTCCTTGGAGCCTCTGAATGCAGGTTAGTCTTTGTGACAAATTGTAATAGGTGAGGGTTTTTAAGGAAAAATGGGATGTATTCTGTGGGAGGAGTGATCGTGCACCTTGTCGTTCAAATAATGCTATTTCATCCGTGCATAACTGAGACGGTGCCCCTTAGGATCCGGTCAGTTGGTGGTTAGTTTGTAATTCTTAGTCCTGGGAAGGATTATGCTTAAAATGTTTTGGGATGAAACCTGAGTGAAGCTACAGTGTCGCTTTCTTGTCTGTTTTCTATCATAGAGGTTCTTCTTGATGGGCTTGGGATAAGTGGATGGGTTTGGGGGAAGTGAGGGCGTCTTCACAATAAGCAGATGATTTCTTTTTCGATACAGGTGACTCTCAGAGGAAGACGACTGTGCTATGCTTCCCGATGAGATTTTTGGGTTTTTGCCTAAAAATGCTGACTTAAAAATGATGCCTTATGTGGATTTCATGTGTTATTGTCTGGAGATGAAGAGCAGGTACATACGGGGAGCAGTGAGTAGCTAGGAGCCGTAGGGCTGTGGTCCCGTGCTAGGTTACTGATCTTAGAGCTGCACTAGGCTCTGTAGACCTGGCTGGAAGACACTGATTTTTTTAGCGGCTGGATGGAGGCTCCCCATCCCCTCTGCCAGCGTACGGGGGTGGGAAAAAAAGGCTGCGAGGGTCACCTGTGGTTATCTACCTGCTTAACTTTGCTCCTCTGACTCTTAGTAGCTATGCATACCACTTAGATTTGGTGGAAAATCTTGAAAATGAAGTCTCTCTAATTGCAATGGAGGCCTCTGTCAGCAATAGCACAGCTTGACGTTAGTGGTCGATTCCCAGTGTATGAGTTGAACTCTTGCCAGGGTTTGAGCTCTTAAACGCATCATAAGGCTCAACTTGGCGATGGTTCCGTTTTTGGCACAATTATCTTTTTGTTCTTTGGGGCTGGTTGGTGTGGGTCAAAGAGATGAAAACCGAAACACCAACCCTTTTTTGCAAGAACCAGCCTTGAATGTGCTTGCGATGTACCCCTACCGTCCTGCCTGATTTAATTCAGTCTGTGGCAATTGCCGTGACTTCTTATTTTGCTTGCCTTGTTTTCCTCCAGCGGAGTTCTTAAATATAAACTGGACACCAGCATAAATATCCATGCATCTTTTAACTGGCTGTGTAAAAATCGGTGGTTTTGGCTTTGCTGCCATTTTTTCCCCATGTTTTTCCCCGTTGTTTCCAGCAGGTGGCATTCTTGTTCCCTTCTGTAGAGGAGTTAGGAAAAGAGTTTCTCAGTGGTTTGGGTTTTTTTTTTTTTTTTGGACTTTGTTGCTAAACATACGTTAGTAAAACTGCACCCTAAAATGTAAGATGGTTCCCAAAAGGATTGGCTATTTACAAAAGGGATGAGCTTATCCAAATCTGGTAGGGTTGTTTGTAGTTTCGGCTTGAAATCGTTCCTATTATTGCAGGCAGGGCTCATTTTTCAAAGAGGTTACCCATATCTGTCTGCACAGAAATTCTCGTACCTCCTGTCCGAAGCATTTGGCTGCTGTCAGTCAGGGTGCCCGACAGGTTACTGTTAGGCCACGCTGCTCTATCTTAGATGGCGTGGGGTGCTTTGCTCCGAGTTTGATCAGAAAATTCTCTTAGGGGTTAAGTCAGGCTTCGCGCTGACTTCAGGAGACTTCCTAGGTAGTACGCGGGAAAAGCAGTGCCTCTGCACTTGAATAGCCATCTAAACACATTTTTTGCTACGGGCTGTGCTCACATGCCTCATAGAAAGAAGAAAATTCCATCTTTTGCTTTTCCAAGTGAAGAGTTGATGTGACTGGCAAAAACAGTCAGATGTGTTCGGTGATGTTAACTGCCCCTAGACAACCCATTTGGTCCAAATCCTCCTACACCAGGAATTGGTGATGAGGAGGCTGGTCATGGTAGGCATTTGTAAGTATCTATAGAATGAGTCATGTCTTTTGTTTTTTTTTTTTCTTCCTTTTTTCCTCCTCCTTCCTCTGTTCTGCAGAAGGTAAAGCTGTAGCGTAAAGCTTTCTTAGCTCCCGAATACTGATGTCTATTAATTTCTCCTTTGGAGGGCCAGGCAGGTTTCAGAAGATAGGTGAGTGTAGGTAATCAAGAGGAAACAGTTTTCTTAAATGTTTTAAGTTTGTAGGGGCTTTTTCCCCTCCGCCCTGTGCCTTAAGTAACGGATTATACTGGTTACTGATGGTTGTGTACTGGCAAGTCTAGTCTATGCCAACGTAGATGGGATAGCAGCTTAATCAGTCCGCAGCAAAAGGCTTGATTACTTACCACAAGTTTTACCTAAATGTTTTTTTGAATGCAAAAACATTAATCATGTGGCACAAGCTCCTTATCTGCAATATGTCCAGCTTCGTTAGCTCAAGTACAGCATCCTCTGCAAGTACCTCGCTTAGGCTGTAACCTTTTTCTGCTTGGAGTTTGTGCCGAGGATGCAGGCTTGCATGAAGGGAAAAGATCAAGCCGTGGGGGTGTGCTTTGTTTTGAGGACCTGGCTCTTAACTTAGGTGCGTCTCAAATGGATCACGAGCGGTTGATTTAACACTCGGAATTTTAGCAAAAGGCAGGATATTGTTTTACAGGAACATGGTTTCACCCCGCAAACAACATTTGGTGCCTGTGTGTAAGCAGAGAGTGTCTTTATTACTAAGGAATTACATAAATAAGGAATATTATGAGATATCGTAATAGTTACGTGCTGTCTGCAACCCACAAGGAACAATGTGAAGGTAAGTTACCTGTTGGTGTAGAAAAGCGAGGCTTTTTGGTCTCTTCTCTATTTTTTTTTTTCTTGGCTTATTTCAAAGACTTTACTCTCCGTTATGGAAAAAGGTAGACCTGCCCTTTTGAAGACGGGTGGCTTTAAAAAAAAAAAAAAAAAAGATGTTTAAGCATAAATATATAGGTGAACTTAAATCATAAGCTCTCCGACTGCTGAGTGTACTTTCAAAGAATAGAAGTGTGGAATAATAAACATTCCTGCAGAAATCTATACTTGGAAAATCTGAACACTATGGGAATACTGTAAATCTGAGCCTTTAGAACTCAGGGGAGGAAAAAAAAAAAAAGTAGTTTATGAACTTAACAAAATTTCAGCTGCATTTGTTCAGGTGTAATCCTGCAGTTCTGAGTACGTGTTACCGTGCTACCAGTTGATGAAGTAGTAATGCCTCTGGTCTGTGTAATACTGAAATAGTGTTATACAGGCTGTTGAATATATTGTGGTTTTTATCCTGAAATGCTTGATTGGCATGGAGGAGAGATGAAAGGGAGGAAGACAACATGAGATTATTCCCCTTTAATAAGCTTCGTCCCAAAAAAATGCAGAATGGGAGTTGTTGTGGCTTAGAATCGAGTGTAATCGTTACACTAAGCATAAATAAAATGGCATTGCTGGCCTCTAGAAATTAATGCTAGCGTACTCATTGCAAAGCGTGGGGTTGTAATGCTTTAGTGGGTTTTCATTAGTTAGAGCAGTATATAAATAGGTTATTGGTCCTGAAAGTTAAGTTCTTGTACGTCCTGTAAAATAAGAGGCACCCTTTTTACCAGAGTTTCTGTTAATGAGTGCTTTATACTCCTTTGGTAGGTAAAAAGAGCACGGATCTTCCGTCAAAAGCAAAACGGCAGTGACTCAGGACCTGGTTACCCAAATATGTGGTGGAGTCCGAAAGGAGGTGTAACCAGGCATCACCCAGTCGGTGCTAGTTGCTTCCGTCTGATGTTACCTGCCGTAAGCGGAAACTTATCTCAAGTAAGTTACTCCAGAGTGAAAGGTACTCGAGGCAGACTCTTTGCACGTAGTTTGGTGTGAGAGGACATACTCTTGGTTCCTGACAAGTTACTAAATGTTGTCTCCCGTTACCAAACCATACCTTGCTGTGCACGCTTGGCAGTCAGCAGGAAGGGGGAGATGTCTGGGCGGGTGGCTGGAAGGACGAGGCCGTCGTCACGGGAAGATTGGTGTGCCCTAGATTTCTCCCAAAGCGCTTCGTGTTTTTCAGTGCATTTACCCTCCCTTCTCTCCTGTCTAATTTTTAGCAGCACAATCTAAGCTATGCTGAACTTGGTTAGCAGCTTCGTTTCAACCAAAAATACTTCTCGGATGTATCAGGTTACGGCATTTGAGGTCGCAGCCTCTTTGCCTCTAAAAGCGCGCTCTTACTGATGGTAAGAAAGCAGGAGTTGATGTACGGGGCTTGGAATCCCCACTATTTATGAGTATCGAACAAGTTCCCTGATGTTCTTTGTGGAAAAAAGGGAGTGCTGCAATACATGTAGTAATGCAAATGATGTACGATTGTGTTTAAAATCATCCTGTATGAAACTGCTGTTAGTTTAACTAAGGAGAAGCAGGCAATGAAATGGGATTCACAGTTAGCGCGTACAGAAACGTTTGCCCAAACAAGGAAGAAATTGCCGTAGAGGCATGCATGCAGTTGCGGGGAACGAAGGGTTTAGGCTGACGCTCAGCCTAAACCTAGACTTGTACGGGAATTAGTTGCACTCCAAAAAACTTGGAATCTGTATGGGTCAAACGGAGTTCACGGGGCTTTTGCTGTAAATTATGGCATGGAGGTGAAGTTGGGAGAGCAGGACAGGGATGTTACAAATGCCACGTTCAAAACTGATGGAAGAAAGGCGGGCCTCTCTCTACCCACTGGGGGTTTGGCAGGGTGCTAGCAGTTAGAATTAGCACTAGTCCCACAGTTGCTCTTCTGCTGTGCTGTAGCTGAGCATAGTCTTGGAAATGTCGAGTAAAATCAGCCTTGTACGCCTCCTGAATTTACCTTGCCAGGTACAGAGACCGATTTTAATTTTGCCAGGGACAGAGCTGCCAAGTTCTGCTGGGTGTCTGCCTCTGCTCTGAAAGTTAAGCTCGTCCAAGGTGTTGGGTTAAGCACTTCATCTGAAGCGTACAAAACTGCTTGGAAAGATCTGGGCTAAGCACGAAGCCCATCCAGACGATGTCACTGATGAGGTCTGTTTAAAAAGCTAATTGTGCCTGCAAGGGGTGTGATGTTTCTAAACGCTGAGACAGGCTTTATCAATTATTACACTCATGTTCTGCAGTACGGTTGGTATGGTCAGCCTCCAAACTTTGGGTGAAGCTAATACCGTAGCCTAAATTCTGTCTATATGGTAAAACTTGCATTCATCTAAATAGGATGGAAAAAAAAAAAAGCTGTTAAGACTGATTAAAAATAGGGATAAAGATGGTTATTTTACAAGCAGTCGTTTCTGTCAGTACCTCAGCTTGCAGGTGGCTAGAGGCTTCACCCCCCCAACTGCATGGAGAGTGAATTCCTGATGGTTGTACCTTGCAGGGCTAGCGCTCGGTGCATGTGCAAGTAGGTTTTATTCCGGGGGGAGTGCTATGTTGTTCAGGTGGAAAGCTGGTTTGGGAGGAGAACAGTGTTCTTATTCCTACCACTGTTTGAAGAAAGTAAGTTGTTTGTTTTTTTTTTATGCCGTGAGGACAAGCAGTGTGGGAATCAGTCCATCAGGGATTTGTATTGGCATCCTACTGAGAGGAGGGGGCTTCATGGGAGACTTGATTTGGGTACACTCATTGACTTTTAAGGTTTAGTACTGCCTTTCATCAGTGGCCTTCAATATAAGCTACTTGTTTTTAGGGTTACCTTTGTTCCTAGTGGGTAGTATTCTACCATTTAGCAAAGGCAAGTGCTGATTTCTGAAGGTTTTGAGAACAAAGATCAGGCTTTCTGCTAAAACTGCCTGTGAAAAATGTGGAAGTCATCGGAAGAGTATTGAATTCGTTAGGGTCAAAACCTGTCAAGTTAAACATTAAGTTCTCTAGCTCCAAGAGTACTTGGAAAACACAGGGAAAACCCCGGTTTGCCCAAATTGCTAGGTACTGGGAAATGCTGGGTTAAGAGAAACTATGGTGGTGACTATGCAATGCCAGATTGCTTCGGCCCCTGGCAGAGCTAGGCAGGTGCGTGCCGGGGCTGTGGCACTTGGAAGCTTTGGTGCGATCTTCAGTGGCGTAGCAGGTCTTTTCGTGAACCTCTGCGGTGTTCTAGTGGGCATCTTTATATGAGGAACCTGTGCTGATGGTATTTATTTGCAACCGGAGTTGTAAAGGTCTTTGTACTGTTCAAGTGGAGAAACACTTGGGGGATTGCTCTCTCAGCCGAAAGAAGGCTTAAAAAAAAAAAAAAACAACCGAAAAACAACAACCCAAACCAAAAAAATAAAACGTAAGTGTACATGTTTTCAGTAAAAAGGATAGATGTTAAAAATATTTTGTTCTTTCCTGAGAGCTTCATCTCGCCAGCAGGAGGAGTCCTGCGATTACATTGCCAGCAGCACGGACTGAGTCACTACAGGAAAAGTGACTGAGGCAGAAATAAAAGAGAAGGCAAAATTTTATTCTTTAAGATGCCCCTTGCACAAAGTCAGGTAAATTTCATATCCCAGCATTAGTAAAATCGATTATGAGAAGCCTAATTTGGAAGTGACCTGTACACAGGCTAGCTACTATTCAAAGCTTCTGTAAAAAACGGTGACCTTATGCTAGAGGTGCCCTGTGAAAAATAAAGCTTTATTTCGGGGACTTTGAACCATTTTAAGCACGGTTCCTGTAACGGGGCTTTCCCAGGCACACCGGCTTTCAGCTCCCAAGGCTTGTCGGGGATGGGGTGTGGGTTTTGGGGACTGGGACAGTGAGAGATAAGAACATCGTTCTAGTTAAAGCTAAGTTTACACATGTGCCATGTAATAGAAAGACATTTATGATTTCTGAGGTTTCTGGAAAGTGCCTGCTGGATTTCCTACCAGTGTGCTGCCTGCTGGCCTTGACCTGGACTGCAGTTCTGCCGCAAAGCTGCGCCGCATGAGCGCCGTCCATCACACGCTTCCCCAATACTGAAGAGCAGGTCTGCGTGTGCTGCGGAGGACGTGTAAGTGCGCGTCTGCGTTGGCTATACCGAGCTGAAAGGCAGGCACCCCTGCGTCAAGAGAAGTGAAGCAATTTTGTGCTGGACCCTCAGTTTGGGGAAGGGTCATTTTTCTGCTGCACGAGGGCTTTCCAAGAGGATTGTGAGTAGATGCGATGGCAGTGAAAGCTCGAGTTGTTCATATTTCAAGAAAACTAGTTTTAATATATTTTTTCAAAACGCTTACGAGCATCCGTGATCAGTGGATAGTGGCTTGAAAGGGATAATTAATGGCCTAATCTCATTGTGTATTAAAAATGCTTGTTGACAAAATCTGTACTACTACATGTAGTGCACAGAAGTGGTGTCTTATTCCTTATCTGTGTGCAGAGACATTGGGAAAAAATTGAATTTCCTTTATTTCAGTAATGATTTGTCACCTTAGATGTTATGAGAAGGGGTGAAATGTCTACTAGATGTAGAGCTTCCAGACTCTGAAATACAGACTCTTCTTAAAGCGTATCAGAGTGGCCTTCAAATTGTCATTTCATTTCCAAAGCCTTTGTAAAAAAAGGTGTTGTAAAGGCTACCTAGCAAGTTGGAGAACTTGGAACTAAAATCAAGGACAGGCACTGCATCCCAGTGTGTGTGTATTGAGCTACAGACACCGAGGTGTTTTAAAAGTACGTTTTAATGTTTCTGAGGGAGATCGAGCAAGTGGGCAAAAGGTCAAATGAATCATCTTGGAAAAGTAACTTAAAGGCATCGTGTTAAAAACACAGCTGTCCTCTCCCAATACACGTGTTGGTAAATAAAGCAGTTTTGCTTACCTCTGACAAAAGACTGACTGAAATACCATACCTAGTAGTCCAAGACGGCTAGGGTGTATCAGGCTTCATGCGGCATGAGAGAGTTTAATCTCCTAGCCTTATCGCAGCATCAGAATATTACGGAAGGAAGTTGTTTTCTCTTTGGCCAGATAAAACCCATTCAGGTCTTGATCTCGCACTTAGATTAGAAAAAATCCTTTCTTTTTTTTTTTTTTTTTAAATTGAAGAAATTAATCCTTCATCCTTCCGGGGAATACTAATACCATCTGTAAACAACCATGAACACGCTGAAGTCAAGCCAAGCTTCTAGTCAATGACAGCGTCTTGACGCGTTAGGGAACGAGCGTTAAGTCCTCTCCCAAAAAGCTTGTGCCACTTTATACGGCGTTTGTTTACTTTTCATATGAGAACCGTGAATTACTTATGGCACAGTTGCAGCCTCTGGCACGTTATCGTTCTGTGCCAAGCAAAACATGCACCGGTAGGGATTTTCATTCAGCTTCGACAGGGTTGGCTGCTTGGAATTCAGCGAAGCATTGCTATCAAAGATGAATTGGGTTTGCTATTTAATATTGATTGGGAGTCTTGCACCTGGTGTGCACTGCATAACTCCAGGGAAGGTGTAATTTTGTTGTTGGTGGATAGTTTGTGCCTGTAGCCGTTGCTTCCTTTACCCTCAGTTTTCTCTACGGAGAAATCCATCTGCGTTTTTTTTCCTCCGCGAGATGCGAAAAGCTCTGGTCCGTGCAAGCGCAGCACTGATTCTGTTACTCACTGAGTAAGGTCAGTTTGTTATACCACTCTCTGGACTTCAACAGATCAGCTTATTCTTCAAGAAGACAGAGCAGAAATAGACCAAGATGGCAACAAAAATTTAGCTATGGCAAAATTCTGCTCATCGGACAGGCTGGAAAGGTGAAATAAAAGAGGGAAGAGCTGTGCAGAGGGTAGATTCTGGCCTCCTGGTAACGTTTTTCCACAGACAAGCAATGACCAGTTAGATGGGAAGTTAGAAGTCCAAAGTGATTAAATGTAATTAATACATATAAAAATAATTTACGTAATTCATTTCTCTAATTTAGCAGCCTTAAGGAAAGGAGCGCATACTTATATCAGGTAAAATTTGGAAGAATTTTTAACTGTAAGAACAGAAGTGTCAGGGATTCTGCAAGTGGGGAATTCACAGAAAAATCCGTTTCACAATTGTCTACTTGTCAGGTTTTTTTAATTGTCCCAGAAAGCAGCTGGCTTGATCCAAGTACAGGACTACGTCTGAGCCTACTTTTATCTGAGACGTTCCTATACAAAGGTCACAATCTTTGGAGGGCTTAACCCACAGATTTCCGAGTATGGACCATGTGGGCTAAATGCTCCAAAATTCACAAGCTCCTGAGAAGAGACCTCAGCCAGCAGAGCTGGAATAAGACGGATCCTTTTCAGAAACATGTTTTTTCAGCTCTTCGGTGTAAGTCGCTGCCAGCACGTGCCCCGCTTTCAATGACCGTATGTTTTATCTGGCTCGAATCACTCAAACCAGCGATTTCCATGCCAAACTGAGAAACAGATCCTTAACACCAACGCGCAGAAAATTGACCTCTGCCTAGAGATTTGATAAAAGGATGGCTAAAAATGGTTTATTTTTACAACCTCAGTGACTTTTTTTGTGCCGCTAGGTCCAAGATACGGGGCTGCAGTTGACAGTTCGGTCACTGTTTTGCAAGGTGCACCCTTCAAGCTTTCAGTCTTAGAACAATCTCACATTTCTCCAGACAGTCTTATTCTGTAATTTAGTTTGCTGTTAACTTGTAAATAGACTCAAAACAGAAATGCTGCTTTTGTATTGAATTAGGAGTTTTAAAAAAAAAAAAAAAAAAAGGATGTGAAGGATAAGACGTTACAAAACTTTGAATTTCTGAAACAGCGTGGGAGGCCTTGGTGCAAAACTTGAGGAATGTTTTCTTCCAAATGCATGTTTTGTTTTCCAGAGGGAAAAGCTCTTCATTCATAGCATGGAATGAGTAAATTTCCAAAATCGTGTAAATTATTGATCTTGATTTCTTCTGACTTTAACAGCTTCTTTAGAACAGTGTTAGTATTGATGTAAGTTACTTTTATGGTCATCTCGCATGATTTGTAACACCGTACACCTGTAACACAGTCTGCCTTGACAGATAGTGGCGAAATACCTGTTCTCTCTCTCCATGTGATAGAAAAATCTGCTTTTTCAGGTCTGGTGAGGCCAGAATGGTGTGAATTCTGACAAAGAAGTGTTTTGCTTCTCTGCGTGGGTACGTTGGTGAGGCGGGAAGGAATTAACTCCAACCTTCGCTCTTCTCCTCTGTTGCACCAGGACTTGTGTTACAGTCTGAAACAGCTCTGTGTACGAATGGATTCCCTCGGGGATCACGTATCTTCTGCTGCTCAGCTGGGATCTTTCTTCTCCTGCCTGCTGGCTATTAACACAAGCCTTAAAGGAGGTGCCTTGGTTGACTTGGAGGTCTCCCGAACTTCCTTCTTAAATCCCTTGGTTTGGTAAAGGGCTTTAGGGCTAGGAGCATGTAGTAGCAGGACACAGCACGGAGGGAAATGCGTGACAGCAGGAGCTGGTGGGCATAGGTGAGAGCTGTAATACCGAATATTACTGAGGGGGTGACTGGTAGCACAGACCCCCTGCTGAATGGGTATGACTGTACATGTGACTAGTAAAAACCACGAGGTGCGAGGAAGCATAGCAGGTCTGACCTTCCTAAACCCGATTTCATTTGTTAAGGCAGTTTGAGCACGGAAAACAGCGTTCTTGCCAAAGGAGTGGGATGCTGGCGGCATGCTTGCGCTCTGCTCACAGAAAGCAAAACCTTGTTGCTTTACGGCTGTATAGATTGTCAGCAATCGTGAACTCTGCAACAGGACCTGTGGGAAGAAAGCTGGAGAAATGACAGAAGCAAGATGGTGGCACGGGTATGGTGAGCAGGTCGGTACTCCAGAGATGGGGAGGAAAGGAAGAAGGGGGAAGAAACAAGCTCAGAACAGCAGAAAGGGAGGTAGGAGAAATAGGGAGGGGGAGGCTGCAGCTGAAAGAGGGAAATAAATTTTAAAAGCATAGAGAATAGTAGCAGAAAGATGAGCAGCAACACAATGCAAGAGCAGGTGATAAATTTGTGTTTCAGCTGTTCTGTGGAGTGGTGTCAATCAAAAATACCTTATCTTACTAGATTATGCTGTCTCTTGGAGCTTTTCTCCTGCACTGCCTGAAACACTCGGGTGTCAGAGGCTGTGTTTCTGCACGTCTTCAGATGGTCCCAAGCGAAGAGCCAGACTGCTCTGCAGGGCTGATTTGAAAGGACGTTTGCACACATTTTGGCAAGGTGGTTACGTGGCAAGAAAATATTGGCAGCGTTGCCTTCGGTTGCCTTGGTTTTACCCGTAGTTACCAGAAAGTTAACCGAAAGAGGACCGCAAGCAACCAGAAATGTTGCACTGAGTCGCTGCTTTGTTGAACATGTGCCTGGTGTAAGTGTGTGTCTCCATGGCAGGCATCTCTTGGATTTTACACCTCGATTAAGTTAATGAACCCTGTATGTGCCTGGCTCTTCTTACGATTTCCACCTGGTTTGCTTTGCTACTGCTCCTTTGAGTTGGGTCAGGTTGTCCTGAATTTCGCAGGAGTAATTAGGAGGGAATTGGGGCCTGGGTATTGATTTCTTTCATCATTTCCACTGTATTTGGAATTAAAATGAAATATTTGTTTGGTTACCGTTTGTGTCTGCAGTGGTAGTTATTATGTCTCTCTGCTCCTATTTTTATGAAAAGTACCTCCTGCTAATAGCTAATGAGTATTTACTTGGTGAAGCACTGAGAAACTCATCATGCAAATTGCTGTTTGAATCTTGGATGGGTGCCACGCTGTACATCTCACTTCTCCCATTTGTTGCTGGAATTACGGTACAGTAATTAATGGCATACAATCCTGGAAAAGAAACCTGACCTCCAACCCGGAGTTCAAGATGGTAGTGTTCGTTAGAAAGTGAATCAAAATTGAACAGATTGAATTACCGTGAGGCAATACTACTAAATTTAGCTGGCGTAGTTGCACTTAACCAGACGGGCTTTGTTTAAAACAAGCAGGAGAAGGTGGCCGCAGCAGTCCAGCCTTGTACAACTGACTGGCTGCTACATGATAATTGGGATACTGCTGTGAGGCAGGTACATGGAAATTAGCTGGGGAAAAAAAATAATATTTTGCTCATAGACTGGTAAAACTAGGATCGTTTTTCTAGTTCAGTTTTAGGCTTCTGCAGGTAGCAATTGAATGGCTGTGACTTCAAAACTTGAGGCTTGTTTTCTTTATCCTGCGACTTAAAGGAACCCAACTTTCATATTGCAGAAGCACTTGGAAAAGCTGGCTCTGGTATCTTCTCTTGAGCGTGCGGTGCTGGAGGTGTGCAATCGTAAGGTTTTCAGGACTGGCCAGGAGCTGGGAAGTGCCTAAAGAAAGAAAATGTTACACTGGGAAGAGTCGCACTCGGGCTTTGGGGAGCGCTTTGGTAGTTTTTCTTAGTTTGAGTGCCGATTTGCCATTGCTGATGTTGGGGTCTTCCTTCCTAGGGGGAAATCTGTATAATGGGCGAAGAGCAGAGGAACTGCAACTGAAGGAAGAAATAGAAAGATTGTTTCAATGTTGCCCTCTGTGAGAAGAAAACAGTCCTTTCCGTAAATAAATCCATGCCCCTTTGGTTTATTTTGGTTTTAAGCCTGCAAACACAAGTGAGATCCAAACATAACTCGGGAAAAGCTTCCACCCCCTTAGAGACGATGGCTTCTCCATTCCAGCCCATCGATTTACGACCAGGAGCGAGCCCCCGACAGCTGTTTTTGCTGTGAGACCCCCCTGGGGTCAGTTCCCGCAAGGCTTTCCCACACGAACACCTTGGCTTTGCCTCACGGTAGGACCGACGACCGCCGTGTTGCTGCAGCCAGGACGGGTTGCAGATTTACGCCGGGTCGCTACTCCACCAGGTAGCAGCCGAGGAGGAGGAGGAGGCGAGAGGCTCGGGGCCCCTCGGCTTCGCCCCTTCCCAGCGAGAGGTGGCGGGGGAGGAGGGGGAAGGCGCTGCCCGAGGCGGGGCCGGGCGGGGCCGGAGGGCGGGCGGGCTCCGGCGCATTTCTTGCGGGGCGGCCGCCGCTTTGTCTGCGGGGAAAGTTTGGCGGCGGGGCGGGGGGCCGAGGCGCTGCCCCGGCACCTGCCGAGGGGGCGGCGGGGCCACCCTCCCCTTCCCTTCCCCTTCCTTTCCACCTCTCTTCCCCTGCAGCCGGCGGAGGGGCAGCGCGGCGGGGCCATGGGCGCTCCGGCCGCCGCCCGGGTAGCGCTGTGCCTCCTCAGCGCGGCGCTGGCCGCCGCCGCCTCAGGTGAGTCGTCGCGCCGGGCCCCGTCCCCGTCCCGCAGGCGGTTGGTGCCCTGAGGAGAAGCTGAGCTTCCCCCGCTGAGGAGAAGCCCCCTTCTCCTGGGGGATGTGGGGCATCTTTCCCTTCATTTTCCTTCTCCCCGGTCCGGGCGGGGGTCCGCCTCTCGCCCCCCGCCATTTTGGCGGCCTCTCCACAGGCGGGGCGAGGGGGACCGGGGCGAAGCCGTGCCCGTGCCCGTGCCCGTGCCCGGCTCTTCCCGCGTCTGTCCCCCGGCTCTTCCCGCTCGGTGGTGGCGGCGGTGGGGTGCCCACAAGCGGCTGAGGGCTGGCGGGGGTGGAGGAGCGTGTCCCGCTGCGAGCGTACGGGGCGGGAGGGAGGGTGGCCCGGGGGTGCCGCCGGGCGGGCTGGGGCTGCGGGGCTTTCCCTTATCCTCGGCACCTTTTCCTGACGGCAGAAGGGGGGGGTAAGGCAAGGCGGGACAGCAGTAAACCCCCTGCCAAGCTGAGGCTGGGGTTGCCCGAAAAGCCTTTGGTGGGTTTTAATCATCCAAACCCGCAAAAATCACCCGGTGCCCGCCTGTGAGGCGGGCTGCGCTGGGTGAGCCAGCGGCAGGGCTCGGGGCAGAGCCAGCCCGCGGGCGGTCCGGGCCCGCTCTCCACGGGCCTTCGTGGCGGGGGTGAGGGCGAAGCCGCTTGCCCCCGGGACTGGGAAATGCGGTGGCGTCTGCTTGGAGCCTGCCGGCCTGGGCAGCGGTGACGGGAGCTGCGGGGAGCAGGTAGCACTCGTCCACCTTCCCCTGTGTTAGGAGAAGAGGGCTGAGTTCAACTTGCTGCGTGCGGGTGTTGCTGTAAGAGCGCTCCAAGAGTGCCTTAACAGACACCAAGCGTTGGTTTCTTCTCTTGTTAAAGAATTCTTCTGGATAGACCTGTAAAAAGCGCAAGGTTATGATCTTGCGATGCTGTCAAACAGTGAAGTTACTGATGTTTTAAGTTTGGGAGTGCGGTGTGGCTGTTAGGTTGTTTTCCTGCTTTTCCTTTGACCGTCCGACCGCAGGTTGTTTTCCAAAGTGGCAGAGTCCCCAAGTGCTGCTCCCAGCCTAACGCCGTGATGCCCATTTGATATAGTTGCCTTAGTGAATAACAGCAG
This sequence comes from Nipponia nippon, assembly GCF_047370975.1. Taxonomy (NCBI): domain Eukaryota; kingdom Metazoa; phylum Chordata; class Aves; order Pelecaniformes; family Threskiornithidae; genus Nipponia; species Nipponia nippon. Next base: position 81,224,752 of record NW_028262380.1, on the reverse strand, counting down.
TTAAAAATAGCTATGTCTGTGTGAGTTGAGGAATTGTTAGATATGGATTTGGGATATTAACTTGGTAGGCAGTACTCTGAGATACTTAGCTTCTACAAAACAAACAAAAAAAGCCTCCAAACCAGAAAACAACTCTACTGACCTCCTGCATCCAAGATGCCCAGCACAGAAATACCAAGGCAAGAAATTTGGGGTTTTTTCCCCCAACCTTCTTCTCGATGTGAAAGGCAGTATGATTGTTTGAGGAAACCCTTTCAGGTGAGCTTTGCAAACAGTCGTTAATCACACTGCTGAGTTGCATGCAAAACCCGGGCACTGTAACAAAGAGCAACGTTGCTTAACGTACATCACGCGATGTCTTGGGCTCGCTCAGAATTGAGAGTAAAAAATAGCTAGAAGGTATTTGTAACTAAGGATTTTCCAAGTCCTGTAAAGATGGGTTATATCCTAGCATCCCCCTTGGTAACTTGTGAGGGAGTGAAATATGCCTTTGCTTTAATGGAGAGGAAGAGTCAGACTTTCTGCGCTTGCATTGTAGTGCCGCGTGGGCTGGGGTGAGCCTGGCTCTATGTTTGGGACAACATTAGTGAGCAAAAAAGAAAGGGCAGCTAGCCCTTTTTTAGGAGTAAAGCAGTCGAGTTGTGCTGGTCTTAACTAACTGGTATGAAGTATTTTTTTTTCCACGTGCCTGGAGTATGTGACCTTGTCTTTTGCACTGAGTTTTGAGGTGCAGCTGGATGATGAACCTTGCAATTGCTCTCTCTTGCCAAGAGAAGAGCGTGGGGGAGGAGACACGTGAGGGGCAGGAAGATAATTGGTATTTGAGAATCAATGGAGTAACATGACATCAAGGTATGGTCAAGTGTTTGTTTGGGTTTTTTTTACTGTAAACACAAACTGCTATGCAAGTCAAGTAAATAAACGAACAGGTAATTGCTGAGAGTCTGAGTCTTAGTTGCGTTCAAGTAACTTGGCACCACCGTGAACGTGCAAAGCTCGCTTGACAAATGCGGAGCGGTTAACCGTGCGGTTCGGGGGGGGCTATGCTGATGCGCGAGTGAAACGCAGCGTTTCAGCATGTTAGTCCCTCTCGGTGCTCAGTTTGTGCGCGTGACGGGTAGGGTTCGATGTTAACTGTCAGTATGAGTAGAAAGGTATCTGCTGAGTTTGAGAGAAACACGATTGGGCTCTTGTGGCTCGTCTTCTTGGCGAGGGAAAATAATTCCTGATGGTGCCTCTGCAGCCTCTTGTCGCTGAGCTGGAGACCAGCTCGAAGGAGGAGCTTTTGATTCGAAGCAGTGTAGCTCCAAGGTTTTCTGTACCAATTTGTCTAATCTGCATTTTAGGAGAAACACCACTCTTTGACGAGGAAATTCTTAGTTCTCTGGGTGGTCCCTTGAGGCAGCTCTTCCTGCGTTCTCTTTTCATCTCTGAGTTTCTTGGGTTGCTTTTGATTTCGCATTCTCGTCACGTTTTTGGTAGACAGATATGTGTAGTTGTTCTAGAATGGTTATTTCCTAGGAAATCAATGACAGAACTGTCATTCAACTTATTCATCGTTTTATTTTCTAACCTCTTATTTGATTTATTGACGTAGAATATATGAAATATGCTTGAATGGGTGTATATCTCTACCACTTGTTTGGAGAACCTTCCTCGCAGCCGGCAGTGGTGAGGACTAGGAAGACTGAAGCAGGAGGAGTCCCGTGAGCCTGTCGTTAGGTGAAATGTGACCCGTTGCCCGTGGAGGAGTGATTTAGGAGTGGGAATTCATGCCGTGATTGCGTTTTTATGTGTATGTTCATGTGCTTTATTTGTTTCTTCTGTAAATGGTGAAAGGATTTATAGGAGTACAGAGAAGAGACTGCTCTTTAGCATGCGATTTAAATGCCGTGTAACCTTGCGTTTTTAAGGGCCGTATTTTGCCCTTGAATAGCTGTGGCTTCCCTTTATTTCCGTGAGAGCTCGGGCAATTATTCAAAGGTACAATTCTGAGCTTCATCTTACGTGTATATTATGAGAATTCCCATCTTATCGGGGACAGACGTTTTGACAGTGGAGGGAGAGAGCATCAGCCCCTCGCACGAGTGGCACCAAATGTCTGAATTTGTCACCTGTCTGAGAGAGTGTGAGGTGATGGTGCGAATGGGATATGATACTAGCCCTCTTCAAAAGTGGGTGATCATGGGTAATGGTGCAGTCAGGTCCTGGTGAAGTTAGTGTCCGCCCCTGTTTCGCTGCCTTGCATTCTCCTGCTTTCTTTGACTGTTGTCTGTGTCCTTGACTTCTGTCTGAGAAAGATTGGGCAACTTGTGGCAATTAAAATGCTGTGATGCTTCATCAGTGGTCTGGTGAGGTCCTGCAAAGGCGTGTGCTAACCCCTTCTCGAAGACCAGCTGCATCATGTTGACAGGTCTCCCCTTTTCTCTCTGCCTTGTTTGTGCCACTTTCTAAGTTCTTGAGTCCACCTTGGCCAGAGTCCCTGACGCTGCAGTCTGCAGCTTACCCAGAGGTTGCCCTGCTGCCCCAAAACCGCATTTGCGGTGTCGTTGCTGGCAAGCGCGTGGCCAGAGGTGGCTGCTCAGTGCTGCTCGTATTGTTATATAGCAGGCTCACTGGAGAGTGTGCTGCTCTTATTCGCTTCTAATCTGTTTGGTTTTTCTTTTTGTCCCGCAGGTGCCTGTGTCTACCAAGGCTTGTTGTTTGAGGTAGGTAAGCTTGAATGTGTTGTGCTGGGGAAGTGTTTGAGAAGGTGCTGTTGAACTTGACTCTAGTTTGTGATTTCTGTCACCCCTGCAACTGGGATGGTTGATCTTCCAGCAGGTCACAGAGCTGTGAGCCTTCAGCCTGCTGGAAAACGGCAGCAAAATAAATATTGCCCTCGGAGAGGTTAGAAATTCTCCCCGGGCCTCTGAACCCAACCACTCTTCTCAGCACGGCTCTGCCTCCTCCTAACTGGGGCTCCTTTGTCTGGTGTGTGAAAAGATGCGAGAGATTTCAAGGTTCTTGGAAGCCGTACGAAACACAAATGCGCGGTCCTAGGCAGGATAGAGGTTATGTTTTGTGAAATGTCACTGGAATGCCAGGGTATGCTCTGCTTTTTTTTCCCCTGAAAAATTAATATTAATGACAACAATTTAACACCTTTCTCTCTCAGCTGATTATGGTGAGTACTGTGTACCCTGACTCTTCTTTATAAACCCAAAGTATTTTCTTTTAGAGTCTTCCTCTTTGTATGTACATAACCCATGAATGACTTTGTACAAGAATCGCAGTTTTTAACAATTTATAAACAGCGTTTTGCTCTGTAACACTTGTCTGCCTTCTGTGGGTACTCTGGGCTAGAAGGAAATGGCTGGGCAACTTTACCTTTCTGGAGTGCTTCTGTACCTGCCTCCAGTCCCCCAGCAGACTTGCTCAGGGATTTGTTACCCTGGGAGGCAGCATGCAGCAGCTGTCGGGGAAAGCCTGGGGTTTTATTTCCCTTAGAGCTCTCCAGCAAAGCTGGATGTGTACTCTATGTGTCTGACACGTTGACAACTGGGTATCTTGGAAATAACTGGTGGCAGGTGGTTCCTTTGGCCTTCCAACATGGACGCAGGGTCTTGGAAGTTTTTCTGCCGCAAGAAGGGAGTGTAGGGGGAGTTGCTGGAGGCGAATGTTTTCGGTGGGTGGCTTGGCAGGAAGCTGAAGGAGGCTAAATGTGTTTGCTCCTCTTAAAAATGCCCTGTGGGGCATCAGTGTCTGAACAGCAGTTGGAAAGTTTGTCTAGATTCCAGCTTCAGTGAACTGTACGGCAGGTCGCTTTCTGCTGAGCGTTGCAGCTCAGTGAGGGCAGCATCAGTGCTGAAGCGTTAGCAAGTGAGGGGTTTCCTCTCTCACTGGTTACTACTGGCGTGTCAGTCACAAATTTGTTTTGCCTTTTGTCGTTGCTTGGTGTTCTGCTGGTTTTTTTTTTTCTCTGCTCTTTTTTTCACTACCGCTGTGCGTTTGAAACGGTAGTGCGGGTCTCGATAATACCTTGCCGTAGCATTTGTACATAAAGACTATGGGATATTCTAGTTTAGATGCTTTCCGTGTAAAGAACGTGCTCCCAGTATCCTTGATTTTATTTTAATCTCTGTGTTTAGTGAGATTATTGTGGTTTTATTGATAAATGACTTCAGTAACTGCAGTAGTTTCCATTAGCTGTACAAGAGGATTGCTCTGCAGTAGAACTCTGAGCAGCCACAAAACTGATGCAGGTGTACAGCTGGCATTTATAATCAAGTAAAACTGGAACAACTCAAGCTCGTCCTTCTTGGAACGAGGACCTGTCACGTCTGAAGATGTGCCTGCTTTCCTGTCTGAGAGATGTTTGCTGCGGGAGCAGGCCTTTGCTTGCTTTTCCATGAGTATTTTGGTGTTTCTTCTATTTCATAGGCACTAATGTCACAACTTTTGATTATTGTCTGGAATTGAATATAGGTCAAAGGGCAGGCTCTGTGGCTTCAGCTGGCAATGTCGGAACAGGTACTAAAGCCGTATGGTTTCTGACTCGGATGCGGAAAATATCACATGCAGTGCACCAAACAGGTGGGCTAGGTGCATTTTCCTCTGCTTCACGTGTTTCTTCGGGTGACTCTTTTCTCTGAGAAAGCAGGAACTGCACAGGCAACTGTGGAAATTACAGATGGAAAAGAACCTTTATTAGGATTTGTTTCATTCTCCGGTTTGTGCCACTCTCGACAGCAGTATGGGAGCTGGCTCAGTTTAGTTTGATAGAAATCAAATGGTAGAGGTAGCGTATGAGTGATTTCAAGGCAGTTAGTACTTGTGGGTTGGTGGCAGAGAGCTGTGACAGAGCTGTGGAGCTCGTGTTATCTTTGTGGAGGGCCACTGTCTCAGAAAGGTCAGTTTTGAAGTGGAAGGTGACAAGAACAGCAGTCTGGCCGCTGCCATCGTTTCATTTCCTGCAGTTTCCCTGGCTTCAGAATGAACACTGTATTAAAAAAATTGGAAATCTGAAGATGCACGTGCGAGACACTTGCTCTGTTTGTTAAATTTGGTGGTTGTAAAGCATTGATGCGGCTGGCTGACAGATGAAGACTGGGAGCTATTGCCTCATGGCTTTGCTGGCACAGCTGCGTTTACTGGAGGAGGGGAAGAGGATCTTTCTGAATCGCCGGTTTGGGATTCTGGAGGTGCAAGTTGACATTTCCTATCTGTTACGCTGTCGTTTTGATGAACACAATTGTGTTTTTCTCCTTCATCCCGGATCATGAGGAAAAGCAAAAGCCTATTCTGCCTGTAACCTGTGTTGTGCTGTTTAATTTTTCCAGTAAGACTGGTGGGAGCTGTGTTCGCTGGCCTTTTTTGTTCTCCCTCTGTAAACAAGGGCATCTCTCACTATCTGTCTTTCCAAAACAGATATGGTTATGCTAACATGGACAGAATAATCTATGGAATGGGACAAAAATGGCGCTCCTGTGACAATTTCAGTCCTTTTGAGTTGGGTTTGTTTATTTGGTAGGATGAATGAAGCCGCCTTTACTAGAGCCAAGAACAGCTTTGGTCTGTTTCCTAAACCATTACTCAGCCTCCAAGTGTAGCTGCTCTCAGACTTGAACCTCATCATGTTGCTCTTACTTTATTGACTCGTTCCTTTTAAGTCTGTAGACAAGGTGAGAGGCAAGAAGCTGGGCAGGGGAGACAAAGAGGAACAGATAGACAATTATTTCTTCAGAAGGTACTGAAGCCTCTTGTGCATGCAGCAGCTGCAAAAGGAGCCTTCATACCTTGATTATAGTACCAGGAGGAGGAAGCTGGTGGTAACATGGAACAGCCTCAGGTTTTATAAGTGAGTATCATGAGTTGTGGTGTAACCCGTGTGTAAGGGAAGGCCACGTCCCAGCCCAGCTGTGTGCCTGCTCATGTCTGTTGCAGCAGAGCTGAAGGGAAGCTACTGTGTGCAGCAGTACTGGAGCTCTGGTTTGAGCTTCCCTTGCTGGTCTTGTCTGCTGTTGGCTGCATCGTGGGTTAAACTGAGTTTTACAATTCTGGGGCCCTGACATAAGAGAGCATGGATGGATGTGACAGCAGAATTTGTCTGTGGGGGTGCTGCCATGTGCCCAGAGGGGAGCAGAGAAGCAGACTGGGGGATAATTTTGTGGTTTCAGCATTTGTATGTGACTTTGGAAAGTTGCACATAAAAGAACGTGTTCAGTGAAGAAATGCCAGGGACGGGACAAACTGCAAGCCAAGTATGTCATCTCAATAGAATCTGTTCCGGAGGAGGATTGTGCCTTCTGGGTGTGTTTGCTTACAAACCATTTACTCCCTGAATAGAAAGCTTTTCTGAATGACAAGAAGGCATTGGGCCAAACACTGCAGCCTCGCCTGATGGCTTTCACCTGGAGTGGCAGCATCACAGTATGCCTGTGGCACTAATAGAGCTGTTGACAACCTCCAAGAGAAAGCCATAGAATCTTTTTTGTGTCTTAAACTACGGCTAGAAACAGTTGCCTTTCAGTGTCTCTTGTTATTCAGGGTTTTCCTCAATGTTTCATGTGCAAGTAGTTGCAGGTGAGCTTTTGCTGGGTTATTGTGGGAATGCGATGCGCTGCAAGTCTTGCTTTATGGCATTTGGCTGTCTTGCGCGCTTCTGCTGCAAACCCAAACTCTGAAGTCACTTGAGAAATACTTGGTGTATAAATCAAACACTTAAGTGTAGCGGAAGCCAGCACTGCAGAGTTGCTTGAATTGTTAACGCTGCAGAAGTTCTGCATCTTGCTTGACTGACTTAGCTGCTTGTATATCAGGGGTCAGCTTGTGTTCATGTGTTTCCTCTGAGGAAAAACACATCTGTCTGTTTGATTTCCAGCTGTGCTGCGGAGATTTGTGCTCCTCTGCCTTCACCTTTGAGGGAGTTTTCGGATCCACGCAACCAGTGCAGCCGCTTCGTTTACTTAGCAAAGAAGAAAATACACATTATAATTGTTTTTTTAGCTGGAGGGTAGTGTAGGTGGGGATGAGGAGACATTCATGCCACAATTAAAGTAGATGTGTGGGGGAGGTATTGATCAAGTCCATGTCTGCGTCTTTCTACCAGCTGGCTTGTGCCAAGAAGACTTTTGAGCCCTGGGAGAAGGGGAGGGGGAGCACGGGGCTGTGAATTAAGGTGGGAGTTGGTTTAAATGGAAAGTGTGACTTGATAAATGATGCTTCATGTCTGGTGCATGCTGCAAGAAGGAAGGACAAGTCCAGCTGAACAATCTCCATTGAATTTTTATTTTTCCTGTGTTAAAACATGGACATTGTCTGTTGTAACAGCTGCTGGTAATGCATGTGAGGATGAATTTCTGGACTGGCAGATTCCTTTGGAAGTTTCACGAGACACATATGGGGCGCTTTTAACACTACAAAACATCAAACAGGCCAAGCAGCTTTTCTTGAAAGGAAATGTTTTTAATCGTGGAGTTTAAGTGAAAATGATGAACAGAATAAAAAGCCTTAACTTAATCCACGATGAATGGTACCATACTTGTGCTTCTAGCAAAAATTTTGCTTCCCTTTTTCCTTATGAAACTGCCTGAAAAAGGATTCAGGCTAATTGAAATGCTTAGTTGACTTGACCATCTTAAAAGAAGAGACTTTGGGTTTAGCAGTCAGTCAAAAGAGCAACATACCTTTTCCAGAAAAGGAAAAAAAAGAGTTGTTGTTGCTCTTTAGATCGTTCAGCTTTTCGTCTTTTTAATTCTGCTCTACAGTCAGTAATGGTAGAGGTCACAAAATAATAATAGAAACAAAAAAATCGCATGTTGACAGATATCTATTGTATAAAATAGAACTTCCATCAGGTTTATTGTAAATCAGATCATCAACTTAATATATGCATTAACTGTAATTTTTTATAAACACTTAGAAGGAGCTGGACTGATAGGGGAGAACACCAGCAAAAGATAAGGAGATAAAATAGTGGAGGCATGGAGCTGTGTTGTGCTGGAGGGCAGCTGCGTGCTCAGCTTCAGAGACCTTTTTTACATAATTAAGTTGGGCTTATTTAGCTCATTTCAGTGGCAAGTGTAATCAGAGCGGAGAAACAAAGTACTAGTTTCGAGTTCTGTGTCTGAAGGAAGAAGTGCATGAAAACGTTGATGCGAAAAGTTTGATATTTGTGACAATAAAAAAATTTAGAGTATCTGATGGGACTGACTGCATGTAACACATTCTTGTTCAATAAAAAAGTATCCCTTTAAATTTTCTGATAAACCTGATAACGTCTTGCAGTTACGTGTGTACATTTTGTTGTCAGAATTTTAAAGAAAACCTGATTTTTTATGCTTTTAAAATCAGAGTTCTGTTTCCATCTGTAGTTTGTGCTGAGTCAGAAATGAAAGGGGAAATAGAATAAATAGAAAATGCATTTTTTTCAAAATTTTAAATCTCCTACTCTAGCTTCTATTCTGAATAAATTTAGTGACTATTATAAATGTTAGCAGGTGCAGAGCACTTCTGGCTAGGGAACGTTTCAAATTAGCAATGGAAAATGAGCTTCACTTCAATTTCTTTAGAAAGATAAGTTACTATTGAAAAATTAGATCAGAATTGAAGATTTCAGTTGAAGGTTTGGCTTGCTAATTTTTACAATGGTCAAAATGGTTTTGTTTTTTTCTTTTTTTTTTTTTTTTGTTTAAATAATGTGATTTAAATGCCACTACTCTAGCCTGCGGGTACGTCCTCAACTCCACCAGGGAACAAAAGTATAAATTTCTGTTTATAACATGCCTATAACACTTGGTAGCTATAAACTCTGGTTTACAGCAGCATGAATCTCCCTTCTGTATAATGTTCAAATGAGCTTTTCACAGAACGCTGTGATTTTATCCAGTTTGCTGGGGGCGTTCCTCCTTGAGCAGCCTGCAGTCCGCACTCTTGATTTGCCTTTCTGCGGTCTCCCACGTTGACGTGAGTAGTAGGGAGGTCATGAGTTACTTGTCTTGGAGGTGTGCAAGATCGAGGTTGCTTTTTCCTGCTGTTGCAGGGTAGACGTGTTCTTGTAGACGTGAGTTGACTAATATCCTATATATGATGATTTTTATTTGTTGAACAGATACAATTAGATGCCCTGACTCTTCCAGGACTTCCAAGAGTAGCGATGGAAAGACTGGGGGCATTTTGGTGCAGCAGGGGCCTGATTCTGCAGTGCTGTTGTGCAGCCTTTCAAGCCTGTTTAGAGCAAGTGCGTAACACTGAATAATTGTTTTATGCAGTGTGTAGGGCTTGATGTCCAACTTATCCTTGCTTTGTGTGGCTCTGAATGGAAGTGCAAGGTGATGGAAAATAGACCTCTCAATTGACACGAATGGTATGCAGTTCGGGTTTATTAATATAATAATGAGATGCTTCTCCTGTAGGAAATCCCTTCCGCTTGTGGGTTTCAGAAAGCTGAGATCAACTGAAGAGCAAACATAAAGACAAAAGTGTTTTTTGAATAAAGCATGTGCTGCATGTATGTGCCTTCTTTGTGTTCCTTGAAAGTAACAGTAGAATTTAGAGGAATGGGGGTAGGCTCTTTATTTCATGGTACCAGGTAAAAGAAGCTTAGATCTAAGATGCAGTTTATTGTCCTGAGGATGCAGAGAATTCTTGTCTCTTAATCAGTTATGATTTTTTTTTTGTGCACCAAGGCACACGTTTTAATATGTAATAATTCTTCTTTTATTTGTTAGTGGCTCTCATAGAGAAGACTTCGAAATGTCATTTTTTTTGTTCAGAAAATGAACTCTTATTTTTATAAGGAAACACAACACTGGTAGCATAGCTGAGAGGTGGCATGTTCTAGAATTATCACATTTGTTTTGTTTTGTAGCAACTTGAAACTTGTTCTGAATACCAAATAACACATAATAAAAATTTGAGAACTTAGTCTTGTTAGTTGTATATCTCAATATAAGGGTTTGCCATAGTACATACAGGCAACCAGTACAGTTTGCATATCAGAGGTTATTTTCCATTCCTTTTTCACTTTAACGTCTGAAAAGAAGTTCGGTGGAGCTCTAACGTCCTTGAACAACTATAAGCTCTGTTAAAAATTGCTAAATGAGGAAGTGCTGAGAGTTGGGTGTTAAAATGTCTTAAAAACCCAGCAGGATCTGCCCCTGCCCTACTGTAAGCAGAGGTGAAGGACACTTGAGTTGGAAAACCGGAGCCCTGAGCCAGAGCACTTGGACAACTCTATGGGCTGTTGTCTTTCAGAGGTTTTCACATTTCAGGAGTGCTGTGAGGGTATTGATGCGTCAGAAACGAACTGTGGCTTTGCCTGTGGAAGGGTAAATGCTCTTGCTTGCTAGATCTGTGCTTCAGTGAAAAAAGCAGCAACTGACGCAAGTTGTAACTTTCATAATATGAAAGACTAATTCATACAACACAAACTTTGTTCCAACAGCTGCCTGTAAATTGCCCTGTAATGGATGCAGATAAATGCAGGGACGGGGAAAGGGACAGAGGGTGGCTGGGCTCGCCCTGTCTCTGGGACCAGGCACTTTTCTCCTACAGCTTGGACCTGTTGGTGGTCTCGCAGAAGCAGCATCTTCCCATTCTCCCTGTGCTCGGAGCTGGGCAGGAGTTTAGGTCCCCGCAGCCCCTGGGTCTGGGAGCAGCAAGTTGCATCTGCAGGGCACCCTCCTGGTTTCTCCAGGCGCTGCCATGTCCCTTTTCATGAAACACCCAAGCAGTGGTGAGGCAGACCTGTTTACATTGAGAACTGTGCCTTAACATTTAACCTGATGCAACTGAAGCACAAAGCTGGTGTCTTTGCTTACCCTGAGATGATTTATCTGCCATACTTACCTGAGATAGGTATTTCAAAGGTCTTTCCGCAGTGGGCTGCAAGTACAGTAAATTTTTCATCCAGTTCCCTCCTCAACTCTTCTGTGCATATGTAAATGTCTGTCTGTCTCATGGTACATTTGCTGGGCAGAAATTGTTCTTTTTCTCTCTGTAAATGGGATCTCATATTCTAGCAGGCCAGGGCCCAGCGGTGAGGTCAGGGTCCTCCTCGGTTGTCTGCGCGTGTTTCAGAACAGCCTGTGGCCCTGGGTTTGAACCTGGGGGTGCTCTTTCTAAACATTCAGGCACACGTGGTGTTTGTGGCAAAAAGAGGTTTTGAAACAACTCATCTTTACTTTAGATACCACAGAAGAAACATGGACAAATTAATAAACTAAACGAGACGATTCTATGGGTTGTGGGGCTTTTGGTCTTTAATCGGAGACTCTGAGCTGTCCACAATGACCTTCTGCAGTCTGTGGGTTTTTTTTCCTTGAAGGTACGAGCGCCTGCTGGCTGTCATATTCTGCTTCAGGGGTCTTTCCTCTCCGTCCTCTGTCCCGGCTGGTGAAAGACTCGTGCTTTAATCTTCACCGTGTCGTGGGAGGTGATCTGGCGTCAGTCTTGTTTGGAGATCAGGGTCTTTACAACAGCTGCCCTGTTCCACATTTTCCGTTCCAGTGATCTTCCTGGATGGTAGCTGTTCATCCGCGAACACTGACTTAAGTAGATGATTAACATTTAATAACACAGTTACAGGAGCTATGTGCGAGCGCCTTGGCAGGAGATGCTGGATTTCTCATGGGTTCATTCACCAGGACAACAATTTAACAATTACCCATCATTTATGAATTTCACAAGTCATTGTGCCTTCCATCTTTCCAGATGCATTAGAAGAGCCTTTTTTAGGAAATAACGTCTTGTAATTTGTCACTTCCTTTTCCTTTTTAAATTCCCAGGATGAAAAATTCCTTTTTTCCTTTGCTAGGTCACTTCCTCATTCCTTCCCTCTCCTCAACCCTGTCAAAACCTTGATCAGGTTTTCCATTTGCATTTTCTCTTTACAGTAGGGGTTGCGATGTCATCTTAATTGGTAAGAAAAATGACAGAAATCTGGTTTTGCCAGTGGAAAAAGCCTGTAACGCATTAAAAGTTGAGACGTGTGGATAGTGCAAAGTAATGTAGGTATAGAAAGGTGACAGCTCACGTTACCTGGGGACCCGCCTCAAATGCAGTTTCTCACTGGGCTGAAATTGGCAAGAAACCAGTGTCATACTGGTGTGTGTGCCTAACCTGCCTTGCATTGAAAACTTTCCTATTCTTGGTTTGGGAGCGCGGGCGCCGGCCTTGGGGTTGGAAGCAGTGTCCCACAGCTGATGAAAATGTTGGGAGGAAATAAAATAGCTGTCTCCATGGTGGGTTATATGATACAAGCAGAAATGGAAAACGGTACTCATTATAGATTTATTACATTCTCGTGGCGCTTACGAAAGCGTAAGTCAACGCCGTTCTTTGTGGAGCAGTGATGTCTGCAGTTTGGGTGAGAAGCAGTTTTGTTCAGTAGGGTTAGTCGGGGAGGGTTTAGGTGCACATACAAGTACACGAGACTTGGCCCCTTTACCTCCGAGGGCCTTTCGGTTGTGCCGGGCAGCGGCAGATCTGCGTGCCACAAGCAGAAGAGGCGAGAGAGTGTTCGGGTTGGAAGTCATAGCCTGTTTTCCAGAAGGGGTTTCATTGTATCTTTCTGCGTCAAATGTGACTTTTGTTTTGAACAATCAGCCCGTGCTTTTCTTTTCTACTTTCTTGTGTGAGTGGTAAACGACAGCTCGCTCGAAACCTGATTTTCCCTCTCTTCAGCGCAATAATTCAAAGCTGCAGAAATCACCTGGTGGGGCACAGTTCTGGAGACGATCATCTTGCTGTTTTTATGGGCTACTCAAAAATCTGTACTCATCTTCCAGGAACATAATGTTAATGTTCATCAGATGACTTTTAAAGGTCTTTGAACTGGTCGAGAAAGTCAATATCGTTTTAATTATCCTCAGACAACGTTTTACAGAAGTGGTGTTTACACACTGAATATACGTGTACATCAGTAGCTTTAGGGGAGAGAAAATGAAGCCAGAAGGCTGGAGCAGAAAAGTCGGGAGAATTTGTGTTTCCTATTTTGTGTTGGAAAAGAAACAAAAAGGTTGTGTATTGGAAAGAAATTTGAAAGTGTGCTGTCACAAAAGGAGCCCACCAAATTAAGCTCACTTGCTCATAGCCGAAGGAAGGCGAGGGATGTCACCTCCAGCTAGAGGTATAAGAGCAAGTCTGTCTTCAGTCTCAGTTTTCAGCTAGCACGCACGCTTGCCAGTCCCCGTGAGGCAGCGGTGTCTTTGCATATGTTTTTCTCGTTGGCATATGGGGTACAGGATTGTTGGGTTACTGTGACCACAGCATACGCTGCGATGGCACGTAGGTGCGTCCTGCGCCCAGCAGATGGTAGGGAGAGGTTTACTGCTCCCTGAAGGGAGAAAGGAGATTTGTCTGGCAGTTTCTGTGCTTGGAGAATGGATCACTTTAGCGAAAGAACTTGGGATGTTTGCTTGCTTTATTTGCTGTGTCTCGCTGGAGCAAGCAATTGCCCTAATGTGTGTGTCTGAGATGTTCTTTCTGCTTCCTCAATACACATAGATTCTCTCCGTGTATCACTCTGTACAGGTGTGGGCAAGTCCCACTGAAGGCTGTTGGCATCTGGGAACTTGGGCTGTTTTCTTCTAATGTTGGTTTTCTCCTGGAAGGGGGCTGTCAGATACCGAATCTGAAAAAGATACTGTAAACACCAGTGTGGTTTTCGGGGGGCATCTGCCACGCGATATCTCCTAGTGGAGAAGCAAAATTGGTTTTGACTGTTTCATTTGATCTAATAGGTAAAACCAGAAATGATGCCAAGAGGAAAATAACCCTAACACCCTTTCTGTGGGAGACAAGGCTCGCTTCTAATGTGATAACAGTAATGGCTCGTCTCCTTCTTCTGCGGTCACCTGGGTGCTCGGTGGAGTTGGGCAGGCGGCTTACTTAAATTCTGCAGGCAACTGGAATTCCACCCTGACGCTGCTTGCTGCAGGGCGCCTTAGAAGATAAACACGGAATTGCTTTGCATTGTAAGAATGCATCTTTTTCCGGCAGCTCTGGATTCTGTCAGTGCTTTTAATTTCTATTGTAATGCTAGTTATCAGAGGTTTTTATCACACCTGTGAAAGTTATCTTTGGGGTGGCACTGGGCATCTTACCGAGGAATTTTGTGCTAGGATTTTTTTGGTAATTTGAAAAATAATTGGCCCTGGATATGACTGCCAGGAACTGATGGAACTTTGTACATTTTTGATGACCCCCAAAGAACTTTTGGATTGAATTTGTAAGGTACGTGAGGAAAGTGGCTCCCCAATTCTTGTTGGCATTGACTGGAAACCGAGCACTGTCCTCTAGTAAGGGTATAGGAAAATCCTAATCTTAACTTTTAGATAGAAACGTTGAAGCTACTAGTATGTATCAGCAAGGAACTTTCTCCCTCTGTAGAGAAAAATAAACCTAAACGGAGCTGGTTTTGTTTAGAAATGGAGAAGAAACTGTTTGTTAGTACAGACTGAATTTCTTCTGTCCTTCCCATATAAACAGCTTTCTGTCTCATTGCGGTACGGTATGAGTTGACAGGAAAATGAGTCAGGATAAATGAAACAGCCTGCTTTAGATGGATCTGTATAACACAAAATGACACCGAATCTATCAGAGATAGTTTGGATGTGATCTTTTCAACTGACTCTCAAAATACCGGACAAGTCTATTAAGGTTGAGCTTTGCATCTGGGTAGCTGAATAGTCCCGTAGGCAGCAAAAAGAGGCCTTTAGTATTGAAAAGCAGGACTTGGCACGCTCTGGTTCAGGGCGAGTTCAAAGCAGAACTATCTGAACTGGCAAAGCCTAGAAATGTGTGTCCCGTTCCTTTAGGTGTGCTGTGAGGGAGGCAGCTGGGAGAAACAGCAGAAGCTATGGAGAAAGGCTGCCGACAGGGGGAATTTGTGGGAGTTCTGTCTGCTCCTTGGAGCTCGTAGGAGAGGCAGCTTTGCTCTATACTAGTATAATATATACTAGCACCACTAGTATAATATATACTAGCTGGCTACACTTGCACGTTTGCCAGCCCAGGACATGTTCGAGACCTTGTTCTTCGTCCTCAAAACATCTTGGGCGAAGAAGTTATGAGGAACTGGTGCACATCTGCTCAGTCTTTTGAAATAGATTACTGGTGTTCTATTCAATCATAAACCTTAGGCAAAGTTGGACTACTGTGTCCGGACAGTGGTCCCATGTGCCATTTCTTATCTTCCAGGTTGTTTTCAAGTGTTTCTTTTTCCCTTTTTTTTCTTTTGATTAAGTCACGTCCCCATCAAAAATGCCAGTATGAAATCCCCTTACCGTTATAGTTGTTGCACAGGCTTGATAAATCAGTTGATTCAAAGTTGCCCAGGATAAATAATTCTCTGAGCCTTTTCAGTAAACGTTAGCTTTCCAGTTGTTGCTATTGTAACTGCTGAATTTCACAAGGAGCCTAAAATATTCCTTGGTGCTTTCAGGAAGCCGTATAAAAGATGGAAAAAATGCCAAATATGAAGCTCTTCCAGATGGGTGCGTTGCTTTTATATCACTGCTCAGATCTGTCAGCCTTAAAAGCGGCTGTAAAGAGAGGCACGTGATGCTGCGATGCTCTGCAGTTTGTGATGCTAGGACGTCTGTGTTTCTGCCATGCATATTAAATAGCTTCTAGTGGGAGTACATACAACAGACTTCCATTGGAAGACCACTGTAATTCTCCTAGTGCTGTGATTTATTGTTGAGCCATCGATTAAGGAGACCCGTTAGGATAAAATACTCGGTGCTTACTCGATTTTGTAATCATTATAGCTACTTCAGAGGCATTCGGTAATGAATCCTCTAACTAACCCCGCGAGCTCAGCATCAGAAGTGTCTTTATATTACCAGCTGGAATACTACAGCTAAGGGAGAGTCCTAGGCATTTTCAGGTTGTGTTTCTGAGGATCAGCGAGGGGAAAAAAGCTCTCCCTCCTCCCCCAAGTGATATATCCTGAACATGATTTCTTCCTGTATTAATTTGAAGAATTATAAGCCAGGTGTTTCATTACTCAAAAAATTTAAGAAGTTTCATAAACTGCTTCCTGTGTGTTTTATGGAGATCAGAATTAAACTTTTTGCAGGCTCAACATTGGGAAGTTTTAATTTGTTCGATACTGAGCATAAATTTTCAGTGACATCCACGGGAGCTGAAAGTTAAGGTCTTGCAGCGAGATGACAAAGATGAGAAATTTTGGACCTTGCAGCTATACCCATGCCCTTTTATTTATCTCAGTTATCAAACGAGAAATCTCACTTCTAATGGGAATGTAGTCTCCCTGAAAATTTTAACCCTTTCATTTCCTGGGAATTCATCTGTTGTCCTGCATTAATAGATTTGGTCACAGTCCTGTGGGAATAATTACTTTTGGCTGCTTAGCCGGCCCGAGACCGATACACTGTAAGTCAGGTGTTCTTTTGTGGTTCATGAATATTCGTATTTTCAGAGGAAATACAGGGTTGGTTGTTTAGTTATGACCTTCAAAACCTACGCTGATTTAGACAGAGTTGTCATTACTGACACACTAATAGCCAGTTCTGAGTTGTGGACGCAGTAAATCCTTTTGTGCATTGAGCCTGGTAGAGTGGTTTCAGGTGAAAACATGAGCAAACTTGTTAGAAATTTCTTTCCCACATTTTTTGCCATTTTATAGATTCTTCTAGATACGTAAAAAGCCTGATTTTCTTGAGTATTTAAGGAGTTAATTTACAGTTAAATTCTCAATATTACAGAGTAAAGGTAACTTGCTACATTTTATTCCAGTGGATTTTTTTTTATTTAAGGAATTGGAATTTTTTAAGTGTTCCATTTTGAAAACCTAGGTTTGATTTTAAATTGGAGGCACATAAAAATGGTATCTACTCCTTTCTATCTCAATTTCTCAGTGAAACTGTGGCATCATCATGCTTATGGAAAGGGAACCTGAAAGTGCCTCAATCTCCGGTTGTGGGGAAACCTTCCAAAGCAAAAGCGGATGATGTGCTTCCATTGAGTGACCTAAGGAGTAAGTCTTAAGTCTCTCTTCCACGTTTTATTTAAAATAAAGATTCTCAGAATGAAACAATGAACTTGGTGAAAATCTGTTTAAAATTTAATGAAATCCTTAGGACAAAACAAAGTCTAATACGTTACTTTCAAAGACATCTGGAGACATTGTATTAGATAAAATGGAACTCATTGAGATACAGTCAAATATAAATTGAGCAGAATTTGTCGCAGAATTTAACTTTGCGTTACCGTGGCAAGGAAAGTGAAATCTCCTTATGTGCTTATCATGAACAAAGCTTGGTAACAGACCAGAGAAGAACTGAGATGCAGTGTTACAGGGCAAGAGAGACTTAAATAGTCCATAACGCGCTCCCTACGCCCGTGAGCGCTTCGTATGTGTAGTCAGTGCGTGTGCCTCGTCTGTCATCACACGTGGGCTTAGGGAAACTCAGGGCTGTCAGACTGATTGAGTGCGGAATCGTAGGTTGCACACTTTGTTTTGAGAATGTAAACATTAGCAGAAACGTCTTGGCTTTTCTGCTAGAAATGACGGGCAAAGCACTGAAAGGAATAGTAAGGCATTGTGCTGGAAGCACGGTTAAATCGTGCTGTGGCACACGGAGCTGTGTTTCGCCTCGGCAGGTTTTTAAATGAGAAGGCAGCCCCACTTCCTATAAGAAGGAGGACGCAAGTGTGGTATGTTGGAGAGCTGCAGACCTTCGTCTTTTCTGTGTTTCATCAACGGCGTGTGCCGTGTTCTGGCACGGGTCTGTACCTTTTCTGGTTTAAGCGGAATGTTATCATCGTAATCCTGTTAATCTCGGGCAAGTTGTAGGTGACGCTGTGGTACGTAACATAATGCGGAGGTTTCCCGTCGAGACCCTCTGTTGGTGGCCATAAATGGAGGTCGCTGTAGGCCCTGTTACCTAACAGCAGTACATCTTGCAACTGCAGAAGTTTGGGCATGACTGCAGTGTAGTGTTTTGCCGTGGTTTTTTTTTAAAATGCCGTAATTTTACTTCCTAAGAGGTTTTTAGATGCTTGAGTGTAATCCAGCGAGTGATCCGACCTATGTGATGTGTGATTGACAAAGTAAAATGAGGGCGCATCCATGATGACACAGGGTAGCTGAGAGACGTTGGCGTGGTAAAAAGTAGAACTGAGTTCAAAATGATTTACCTCTGTCATGTTAGGGTTTTTTTCTGTCTAGTCCATTAATACTTTGATTCTTCCAAGCAGACTTAATTAAGACAACACTGATCCTACTGTTTCTTTTGGAAGATGATACGGCTTAACAACCCTGTCTGTCCTGCTTTGGTATTGTGCAACATAGGGTTTCTTTTAGTCATTTTAGCGACAGCCTGGCCCCATAAGGGCACGGGATCCTTTTTGGTGAGTTTCAGAAGGGTTTGCTGGTTGTAGAAGAGCGGTGAGACCTCTGCATCTCTTCATGCTTTGGAGAGGAGTGTGCTGGAATTACCACAGATACTTCCATCTCCCCGACCTGCCCTTAGTGCAAAGCATAAATACCTTTTTGTGGGGGAAGATCTAAGCTCACAAGATGTAAGAGTGAGTGTCAGTTCTCCTTCTCGCCTCAGGCAGAGAAATATCTGTGAGATCAGAGGCAAGCCTCTTGAAATCCCTAGGAAAAGGAGTCATCCGTGATATTTTGCATCTTAGGAGCGGGCTGTGGGGTTAAGCCGCTTTTCCTGCTATGATGAGCATCCTGTGTGCTCTCCAGTTCTCCACTTGGCACGGCATTTCGGTCTAGTAGTAGTTGGATGTGGCTGCCTGCTGTGCACGCTGTACGTACCCGTCCAGGCTGTCAGAGGCATTGATTTGTAATATGAAGCCCTCTCATCAGCATTTTTTTTATTATTATTGTGATGTTGATTTCCCTACTAAAAATAGGAAGCATTAGTATCAAAAATAAATTGGGAATGATGCTTTCTAAGCAGAATATTTTTGCTGGGCTTCCACTGCTTATCAGCAAGGTATCAGCAAGCAGTGCTTGATGCTTTTGAGCCTGTGGCTTTGTTAAGAATATGCAGGATGCAGACATCTCTGGTTTAGAAAGTGAACTCAGCCTATCTGTTAGGCTTGTTTCAATTCAGAAGCTTAACAATTCTTTGATAGGTTAGGTGTGGTTTATTAGACCCTTCTCTAATATTAAAGTCTAGCACAGTGGACTGCAGCAGTTTGTTCATATACGATCATTTCCCTCCTTTTAGGCTTGTATGTGAATACGTATTTTGTTTTGCAGGTACCAGCAAGGGGGCTGATCTGATCTTCAAGGTCATATCTTTTACCCCGCGTTCTGTTTACACAGATGCCTTCTTTAGCCTCTACAAATAGCTGATCAGTCCACATGTTCAGACTGAGGAGACGATAATTCCTTATATGGCAGCTTCAATAAGTAACCTCCTTGTTAAAATCAGCGGTCGTGCTGTCTATGTAAGAGCTGCAATGAGGTCTCTATACTTAATATTTTCAGTGCGTTCTGTATGATGCCAGCATGTTTTTAACCTTACTGAAGTCATTTCATGCTTCTGTAATTCATTGGCTTTTTAGTGTATTTATAGAAGCTATTTTTTTTTCAAGCACTGCGGTAGAAATGATGAGAGCATCTGGTTAAATCCATCACATCTTGTAGAACAACCTCTTAATGGCTATTCTTAGTTAGATGAAATAGGAAAGAATAACCTTGGTAATTGAGCCTTTCCCTCTTTAGATGGTTACACCAATATTTTAAAGGCTTTAGATATTTAATATAATTAAGAGTGCCGTAAGTGTCACCGCTGTGCTTTTCTGCAATGGAAACCGCGTACGTTAGCTATGAGAGCTGTAAAAAGAGAGACACGTTTCAGCTTACACTTAGTTCCAGGGAGCTCTGCTTATAACCTCTTGTTTTACTGTAACGTGATAAAGAATGCATCTGGGAGCTTTAAGTTTTCTAAAGAAAGTTTTCTTTCTGTTCTGGAGTAGTCTAATTTCTGTGGCGTTCCAGACCAGTCTGTGCAAGCAAATCGACAAGTGGGCTGAACTCAGCACCTCCGTCCAAATGCGTGACAGGATTATAGGAAAGGATACCAGGTTTGTAGAGGAAGACAGTGATTTACCTGGGTTTAGGTTAAAGCCATCTAAGGGCATCTAAGCTGAGAGCTGGGTAAGGATTTCGTTCCCTCCTGGCTGCATTATGTCCCTTCCCACTCCTGCCGCAGCTAAGAACGGGTTGATGTAGAGGCTGGCTTTGCGTTGCAGAACTTGCTTCCTCCCAGGGAAATCCCCGAGTTGAGTGGTGGCTGGTTCACTGGGACTGTGGCCTTTCCTGTTATCCCTGATCGGGAGTTCCCAAATACTCATGTTGTAGGTCGGCTGTTTTTTACGGCCGTTGGAGCGACCGGTGCTGGGACTGCATCACGGACCAGAGAGAGGAGGACATCTGAGGGAGAACAGTCCTTTCCTGTGGCAGGAAGCCTGTGGTGGGGTAGCGCTGCCTTGTAAGGGTATAATTTTAAGGCTCTGATTTGTGTAATCTCTCAAAGGATATAACTCATCTGGTGCAGGTCTGGGTGCCAGACAACTTTGTAGTGTTGTGTGCAGAGGATGCTTTCTGGTATTCACTCTCCCAGCAGTGTGGAAGTGGACTATTTTTGTTATAGGCTTACCCTGACCCTTGTCTGCAAGATGATGTGGAAGCAAGAAAGCTACGATTTGTTGACATTCATATTTGGAAGCCTCCCTGAGACGGTGTTGACAGCGGCATCTGTCTGGAGTGACAGAGCGGGGTTGTGTGAGGATTGTTGGGCAGGTCAGAAAAATGAGAAATATCCGCCCCGTGCTGGCATGGAGAGTTGATCTCTTTGTTAATCTTTCAGTCTCTGGAAAGTGATGCCGGAGCGATTTAGATGGTGACTGTAGACTTGCCAGTTTGCAGTGTTGCAGAGAAACTGGAGGTGAGGCCGGAGTCAGTTTTGGAAATGTGATCGGTATATTTCTATTTGGGGAGCCCACATTCCCGTACTCTTCAGCTTCAGGGGGCTGGGTCCTCAGCTACTGGAAATGGCTTTAGCTGCTTTGATGTCAGTGGAGCTGGGCATTTTACCAGCTGAGCATTTGACCCTAAGGCTGGCAGGCGGCCTTCAAGCCACTGAGCTTATTTAATACGTGACGCAAGGCTGCAAAATGGCAACTGGTTTACCAGTTGGTGTTTTCCAAAGAGAGCATGGGTTTACGTTTTAACTTTACTTGCGAGAGATTTGCAGTGAGCCCAAGCGCTACTCTGTCTCTTGTTCTTACCTCATCTTGGCCTGACGTGTGAAGTTTTGGCTCCTTTGAGAAGTCAAGTAATGATGTAGCGTTGGATACGAGTAAGCGGTTGCAGAGGTAGCTGGCTTTGGGGAAGGCGTTAAAGTGGATGTGCTGATGGTGGAATTGAGATTCCCTTCACTTGGCCATCTTCAGACACCCTAACCCTCTGTTGGGAACGGCAGTTCCCTGTGTTACTCCTGTGCTTACTAAGCATTTTTGTGGGCTGGTTTGAAGTGAGACATGGTGATAACTGTTTAGGATTCTTTTTTTTTGGGGGGGGGGGCGGGGGAGTGTTCCCCAAATCAATGACCAGTACGCTTGCAGGATACAATCTCACTTGGAGGCTGCCCTGGTGTGTAGCTGCTGGGAGGGATGACAGAAGTTATTCATTAATTTGTCCCTTCCCTCTCTGTGCTGTTTGCTGTCCCTGTGCATGTGAAGACATCAGCTGTAAAGCTTGACTGGTAGGTTTGGGCCAACTCGTTATTTTCTTAAACCAGTCAGTGCTGTGTTTCTTCTGTGTGCCATGAACAAGTCCCTCTCTTGGGGGAATGCTTCGTTGTGCCGGCTGCCGAATACAAAAACAATTGTTATGTGCGTTTTAGTAGACTAACGAGCAAAGCGTAATGCTCACATCCTCTGGGCTTTTGTAGGCATTGTGCAGTATTCAGGGTGCCTGAAAGCTTGAGGTTAAGCCAGATGCAGCAACATCGACACTTGTGTTAGATTAGGGGTGTTGGGGATTGCGTGTAGATCATAGATGGAGAGTTGTGGGCCGGACTCCCTCGAGAGATGCTTTTGCTGTTACCCCTCTGCCTTTTCTAGTAGCATCCGTGAGCTACTGGTGCGCGTTGAGATCCGAGTTACTCCGTACTCTGCATTAATGCTGGAGCTGATGGTGTGTGCCGAGGCTGGAGTCCAGGCTGGAGCAGGGGAGCCCTTGAAGCAAAGGTGTTGGGTGGTTTGACGAGCCCTCCCTTCACCCACTCCGGTGTCCTCAGCACGGGTACGGTTCGTGTCTTGC
The DNA here is from genome assembly GCF_047370975.1 of Nipponia nippon. Classification (NCBI taxonomy): domain Eukaryota; kingdom Metazoa; phylum Chordata; class Aves; order Pelecaniformes; family Threskiornithidae; genus Nipponia; species Nipponia nippon. Next base: position 81,202,446 of record NW_028262380.1, on the reverse strand, counting down.
CGGGGTTCTTGTGACTGTGTGAATTTGACAGAAAGGGCTGTATTTGGTGCTCTGCGCGTGTTTCTGCAGTCGTTTCAGTGGAATTACTCTAATCAAACACGATTATCCTTGCCTTCCCCGGCACTTGGAGTGTTGGAAATCCATCCGTGCTTTGCCTCTGGCTTCCCTGGGAACAGCTCCTGGCTTTGCTTTGCGTTGGTGTCTCTGTTTCCTGGCAAGGCAGTTGCTGTGACTGCTGAGAAGTCAAATGAGGTCTTTTATTGAGTTTTTTTTTTTTTTTTTTTTTTCTTGGCACAGTCAATTTGGTCGCTAGGAAGGTGATGATCCCCATGTGTCTGAAGGAATTGGAAGACGGTGGTTTAGGAATCCAAAGAAAACGGCATTTCTGTCTTCCCTCCCCTTCATTTCCCCTTTCTCTTAATCATCATTTTACGTAGACTTCCAGAGGATTTTCTAATGAGCTTTTGGTCTGCTTGTGTTCCAATTGCTAGGTTATTGGCTACGTTGTCCATATGGTGACCTTAAAATGAAAGCAATGCGGCGTAACTGGTGTGCTGGAGTCTTTTGCTATCCTTAACAGGGAAGAGGAAGTTAAAATCTATCAGTGACAAGGTTTTTTTCCTTTTTTTTTTAATAGGTAAGTTCCTGAGATCCTTCCCTTCTCCCATTCTGTTTCTCCTAGTGTTTTTCCTGGCTTTTAAATACAAGCATGTATATGAATAAATAAAAGTTCCTGCAGGCATTGTACTTTTTTGCTCAGTACTTTGGAAGAGCTACGTTTACGGGAGCCCGTTTGCAATTTTATCAGATTTTGTTACAGACTTAGGGAAGGAAAAAGCATCTCCATTGTCACCCGTGGACTTTACACACTCAGTGGAGGCCAGAGTTTTAGTCCTGTAGAAGACAGACCAATAAAAGAGCATTGTAGTAGTTCTTGTTCTGAATTCCTCTAAGAAGTGTACCTGTGTTAGGAGGAGTTCATCTGCAGAGCCAGGGGTATTTTCTGTGCATCGACGCTGAAATACCATCTCAGTGAGCTGATTTGCAATTGTCTTTCAGACATCCGTTACACGATTGAAAAAAAAAACACCATTAAGCTGAATTGCCTGCCAGCCAAAACTGTGCAATGTGGTTGCTGTCAGAAGGTGCTAGCACACCTGGGAATTCAAAAGCACCAAAGCTGATTTTTATTCCCAGAACCCTTCGTTGCAGTGCAGAATTAATTCTGAGACAAGCCCTGTCAGAGGGAAGGAGACGTGATACTCGGCTTCAGGTAAGCTTTTTGACAGGATGTCTTTTGCAAACACTACAGCCGTGTCCGGAATCAGTCAAACGCTTAGCAGGGGACGCTGAACATCCTGAAGACCAAATGTGTAGGTGCTGCATCTAATCCAGCTTTTATTGGGTGATTCTGGGGAGTATTTTGACTGCATAAAGCTGTTCTGCAGCACCTCATGGATGAAACTGCCCTCTCTGTAGAAGGTGCATCTGAGGCCTGTGTGTCACTTAGGTCCTGAACCCCATTCTGCAGATGTGAAGGGGACTGAAAGGTTTCTCGTCCTCCGGGCTCCCAGTGTGGCTCCCAACTGAGCGGGTCTGGCGTGAACGAAAGCCAGGGCTCAGGGCTGTGCACAACAGCTGACTTGCGTAGGGGTGAGCACCAATCCTGAACCTTTGAAGTGTTAAAAGCAAGTATGCGCATCATGTGCCAGGTTTTTGAGAAAGGTGTGCGTACCCTTTAAAAAAACGACCTGGAAGCCGATCAAAAAGGTGATTGATTATATTTTTGTGCCCTTAGGTTTACTGGAGGTTTGTTTTCTGCCAGATGTGTTGCTGAGCTTATTTTGTGTGTACAAAATCTGAAATGTGACTGTTGGTAAATGCAGTGTTTTGGGTAGTTCCTTGGAATAACATTAAAAAAACCAAAACCAAACCCTACAGAATTTATCAGTCCAAACAAAAGAGGTTGTGCATAAAGGTTGAAAGGTTTTTGTTTACAAAAAGTTTTTTATTTGAAAGTTTTTGGTTCAGTATTGAGACCAGCTCTGGTAAACATGTCACCGTTGCTGGGTGATGAAGGTACTCCGGAGAGAAGCAAACCCTTTGGCTGTCACCTTGGCTCTGTCACTGACACCCCCGCCAGCAGCCGAGCAAAGTCCCTGCTCCTCTCCCAGCTGAACTGGCCGCCTTTCTCTCAGCTTTAGGTTATCTCTGCGGCCATCATGCGAGCTGGGAGTTGCTGTTTGTGCAGAGCACTTAGGCTGAGAGGACCCTGAGCCCATTTGGGTCTCCCAAACTCTGTAACGCACATGAGAGTTATTAGTAAAAGTTGCATCGTTGTAAGCAGAGATGCTCAATTTTGTTATTTTCACTTTGGAAGTTTTATTAGAGCTGAGGTCTTCCTGCACATTGCTTTTTATCTCTGCCTTAGTTTCTTCTGACTGGGAAACATCGGATTTTCTCCCCTTCGAATCTTTTTTTTTTTTTGTTCCTGTCCCTCTGTGACAAGAAAGACCAAGGTACTGCTCTGGCAAAGCCCCTTACTCAGGTGTTTGTTGGTGTTCCAGCATCTTGCGGTGGCTTCAGAGGGCAGTAACTGTCCCTTTCAAACCGGTGTAGAGGGAGGCCTGCTCTTCTGTTTAGAAATGACTCTGTAAATGAAAGCAGTTTGTCTCTGAGCCTTCATATGTCATTCGCATTAAGCATTTATCCAGCCTGGGATCATTTGCCAGCCCCAAGGAGAGGAAATCTAGTTTGTTTGAGCAAGCAAACTATGGAGAGGTTCAAAAGCTTAGGGGTTGCTCCTCATTGTTTGTCTCAACCAAATTTGTGAACTAGAAACGCAAAGCTGGATTTGCTTTGGAAAGCAGTGATTTATTGTGTGGAGTCAATGAACGTGTTTGCACATGACTCCTTTGGGCATGCATAATAGTTTATCTTAGGAACCTACCACAAAAGCATTCATTTCTTCTTATCTTGCACCAGAGGCCAGGGCTGGTTGCACATTTTTGTTTCTGTTGCCAAAGACCTGGCTGCAGGGATGAATTAGAGGAGAAATGTTCGGGGTCTTCAGGCATTCGGCATTTGACCTGTTTCCTACCTGGTCACGCTTCCCTTTTCTCGAAGAACAAACTCCTCCAGCTTTTTTCCTTTATTTGTTCCCCAGTGAAAGAAGGTAACACACTTCAGGGACACTTGCATTTTAATTTATTTCATTGTTTAAGTAGTTCAAGTGTGCTGCTAAAGAAAAGTGTCTATGAATGTGGCTTTGATAAATTTGGCTGTAAGATACAGGAGAGGGCAGATTTGAGAAATGCAGTTTTTGTGTGCTTTCTTGTTTAAAGTGCCTTTGGATGACCTGTTTAAGAAACCAGGCTGACATAAAGTTAGCATGGGTTCTGATGGATGGATTAAAATTTAGTGGGATGGTCTAAAAGAACTGTTCGGTTCATCTGCCTCGTGAGCCTACCGGGCTTGGTTGTTTAACTTGTGAGCTTTGAACGTTTTGTTGGTAACTTGGAAGAAGAGGCCTGCCTGATGGGTATTTTGGGAGGCACGGCAGGATGGCTACACTCAGGCAAAAAGGTGTGCTTCGGCATGGCCGGAGGCAAGGTCACGCATTTCGGAACTGGTGCATTAACACTTGAGTGGTAAGGGGTGATACAATTCCTTAGTGAATATTAGGGGCTTACAGTTGAGGAGGAATGGTGTTATATTAACTGGGTATTCGGCATCTCTGTGACAGCTGTAGGAATACCAGTCTGATTTTTTCACCGTTCAGTGACACCGGGTTGGGGGGGGGGGATATGTTGGGGAGATGCCCAAGGATGGAGGGGATCTGGAGGAGAGGCATGATTCCTTGTAACAAAAGACTTGAGCTCGGTCTGCGTCATTTCTCAAAGGGAAGGTTAAGGGGTGATTTGTAGAAGGCTACAGAGGGAACAGAAATTCCTATAAATAAAACTCTTCTGTCCATAAGAAAATGAAGTAGCCAGAAAATGAAAGCTAGATAAATTGAGCTTAGGAATTAGGTAGAGTTTTACTGTGAGATAGGGAATCATTGAAACCATTTCCTGAGGTGTGCTATGAATTATTCTGAATCACTAGAAATCTTTAAATCATGGTTGGCTTTTTTCCCTTAAAGCTATGCTGTGCTTAAATTGCAGCTTTTGGCCCAGAATCAAGAGTTCATTTATTCAGCAAAGTCAACTAGCACAGGCCTCCTTGCATTAAAAAATGGGCCAGCTGAATTTCGATATGAAATCTGTAAAAGTATGGTAGCACACAGACGGTGTCATGAAGAAGGTGTAGTATTCATCTCACCCACTTTTTAATGTCACACTGAAGGAGAGGGTGAAGTGCCATAATTTCGTCTCTTTGCTTCACTAATATTCCTGTGCGTAAGTTAATAGAAGGTAAAAACCACAGCTGTTCCAGCAGTAAAGGCTGTGTCTTGATTGCACGTAACTCTTGCTGAAGCAGCCCTGTGCAAAATACGCACAAGTGGTCTGCAAACGTAGATGGTCAAATCATTTCTGTGCTGCTTTATTTCTCACTCTGGGAAAAGGGAAGGGGAAGAAAAAGGAAAGGAAAGAGAGGAAAGGACTCCTTCCCGCCTGCTGTTACTGTTTACGGCCTTTCCCTGTGGGTCGTGTTCTCCCCTGGCTGGTGTGGCTGGCCAAATGAATGCAGAGAAGTTATGATGGCATAAAACTGATGCATGATCAGAATTACGGAGGTTATAAGCTTGTACCACATTAGAAACACAGCTTGCAGTAACAAGCTGTGCAGCGTTCTAGCTCCTGGGAGGATTAATTACAGATGGTAGCTGTGACAGCTAAATCAAGTACCTATAATGTTGTGTAAACTTCATTAAACAAACACAGTAGCAGTGCTGTAATCTATGAGAAATGGGATAGGATGGCGAGGGTAGAAAAGGAAAATACTCTGTAGGAAGTTTAAAAAAATCTTCAGTGTCTAAATCCACTGAAGCAATTTCTTCTACCTCTTATGCTTTAATGGTAGAATTTGAAACCACAAGCTTTTAAACTACTTATCTGGTAAAGCCTTGGTAGCCTGAATTAATAACAACTTTCTGCTAATGTCTGCTGAGTTCCTCTTAGTCAGCAAATCCTGTTTTATCTGATATGCTGAATCCTTCCTGGTGTTCTGCCACCACATGTATTTGATCAATGCTTTCTGGCTTGTGGAAATCTGGGAGGAAGAAGCACAGAAGATCAACCTCAGTGTTGCTGCTATGGTTGGTCATGGTACAGGGTTTACAGGAGGCTTTGATTCTAAATTTGGCTGCAAGTTCATGTTTTAATCTAAACGTTAAGCGTTTTTGTATGTTGATATCGTAAGCGATATTTTCTAATTTAAAGAAAAGTCTACCAAATGCAAGTTCACCATGTGCCAGCTGTCACCGGTAATGTGAGGGCGTCATTTAAAATTGCACCGAATCGTAGGTAACCATGTGCTGCCGCGGAAAGGGGCGGTCGCATTTTCCCCTGCCTCCCTCAGAGGCAGAAGCCTGAATCAGGGAAAAGTGAATAATTCTCTGCTGATTTAGCAAGTTGGATCTGCTCAGCAGAGGCTCCCGTGAACGGCAGCGCTGGTGCTGGGAAGCGGGGCATGAAGGAGGACGGGTCAGGGGAGAGAGTTCACGGTAGAGGCCACAGGGGGATTAGTTCATCTGCAACTCATAATTTCAGCCTTAGCAACTCAGTTATTGCAGCAGTGAGGAACTGAAAGGCCAATTAAATTGACCGAGCTTTTACTTTCCAGACAGGGAGAACTGACCGAGGAGGAAAAGCCAAGCTTCTATGTTGAAGTACTTCTGCTTTTAACATGCCATGTCTTGGTGGCCAGTGCAAAAAGTTTGTGTGCTTGTTGAATTCAGTTGTTAGTTTGGGATTGAAAAGTTGATGTTGTATTAGACATTTCTGACTGTATACACTCACAGCTGTGTCCCTTTGCCCGGTTGAAGAATAAACTGGATAATAGCTTGTCCTTAAAGAAACGACAGTATATCTAATACCCAAGGGAGTATTTTTTTTTTTGTTTTTAATTTTCCCTCAAAATGACCCTACCGTTACTCCATCCTCTCCCAAATCCTCGTCTGTGGACAGTTGCTTTAATGGTGACTTGCGTAGCTCTTCCAAGATCAGGAGGCTGAAGCTAGACTGTGGATTTAGGGATCCTGATTGCGTTTTGGTTCTTTTCTCTGCTTTTTTAGCTGTACGGTGGCTCCCCTTGACTTGCCAAGGGTCAGCTGAATACAGTATTTCTGGAGAATAAAGTTGTAGCATTTAAATAAAGGTAAATTTCGGGTAACAAAATTATTTCAGCTTTCCTATTATCATTAAACAAGGGGTTTTTTTAAATGCATTTTTGTCTTTAAAGTCATCTTTGAGGAGCCGAAAACTAAAAGGCTGACCCTGCACTACTAGGCTGTAGGTAAGTGCTCATAGGAATTGCTTCTGGTTCCCCACGGTTTAGATGCAGCTGAAGAGAGATTTTGGCCTTTGGGCCTCATCAGATAACACGATATAGTCTCTGTGTTTGGCGGGTCCAACACATGTTTTTAGGGGAAGTGTTGGAATTTCTATAATTTGTCATAAAATGCTGCAAAATTCCTTTTTCTTTTCCTTTCAAAGCTATGCCACTAAAGGGGATCCTCAGTCCTGCTCTAAAAATGCTTTGTAGCTGGTTATGCATGCTGCTTTCAGTAGGAAACACAGCCAAACACCCAAACACTGCCTGTTCCTTCCCTCCTTTGCTCTCTTCTCCTCGGGGATGGCCTGGGAAGTCCGCCTGTGTTTTGGGCCCTGTGTATGATTAAACTTGAGTAGTTTTACAAAGCTGATGAGTGGAGCATCAATGGGATCTCTGTTAGCTCGTTTTTCAGCAGGGAGGGACATGGCTTTCCTAAGACCGTGAGTTAGGCAAGCGGCCAGTCAACTCGAGTACCAAAAATACTAAAATCACACGAGTCCAAACCCAGCCGAATTACAAACGACTTTGAATGGTCCTGAGCTTTAGCCAAAGTGAAGATGAATCTTTTTTTTCAGGTTTTTATCGCTTTTTTCCCCCCATGGCCTACTGCTGTGACACATATTATTGTCTGCAGACCCTGTTTTGGGACAGGTTTTGGGTATTCAAACTTTACGGTAAGAATTTTCTGTGGGGTTAGATAGGCAGACACGTAACGCGTTCTTGGAGATCGGAAGGTAACGCACGTTCACCCTTCCTATAAAATCATGTACCCCTGCGGTCTGTATTCAGTTTGCCGTCATGGCAGAAAGGTGGCATTCGTCCTGTTTTACAGCTGACGTGCTGAGGGGCTAAACCATTTGCCAAAAGCCACTTTGCAGGCCGCGGCGGAGCTGGGAACCTGTCTCTTCTGACTTCTGGTCTGGTCTGCAGCCTGCACGCCGATTTCCTTGAACTTTTCCACTCAGACTTTTTATGGCTGTGTCATTTCTGTGCGTGCGTGCGTGAAATAATAAACTGGTTTGTGGCCCTTTCCCCAAAGGGATGAGGGGTTTTACCTTTCTCCTGGCACTCTTGCTGTTTTCGTAGGTTTACAAAGCCTTCTATTTGTTTTTATAGCGCGTGACACTGTGGTGTTCTGCAGTATTAGCGTGTGGTCTCTAGGCGTGACCGCGGGACAGATAGCTCTTAAACAAAGCTCTTGCCTGGTGGAGATTGTCCCTTTGTAATCATTACTTCTTCTAAAGCTGACATAAAACGATAGGTTTCTGAGGTTAACAAACAATAAAATCCTTGTTTGCAAGTGCAGGAGGTAATAATGGTTTGAACTGTTATCTCTTCCCTATAACCACTAGCTAGTACTTGACTTCAGTAAGCATCAAGGGCAGAGACTGTTTTATGTGAGAAAAATAATTTTAAATGGTCCTAAAATCACAAGTTGCAGGAGATGGCAAGTTTTCAGAGCAAGACTCCTGCTGCAGTAAATACCTTTTAAACTGTGGCTATTGTTCCTGCATGGTCTGAACGTTGGGTGGTTTAGCCAACAGCGTTGCTTTCAAATTCTAAGCTGTTTCTACAGAGGGTGTAATGATGGAAAGGTCTTTATTCCTCTTTTTTTTTTTAAAGAAATATGGCTTTCTGTTCACTGTGTTTGATGACGTTTCAGCAAAGAAATCACCCTTTTTATTGGAGTAGCATGAAACATGATTGCCCAAGAAATACAGGTCCCCAGGCAGAGCTCTGTTGTCACGGGGGATGTCAAAAATGGCTTTGCTAATTCTTTTCTGTTAGAGCCTGCAGTTCCCGTTGCATCTTGTTGCTGCTGCCTTCTGCTCTGGGTCCAAGGCGTAGCTAAGCTGTTGGAGCGAGGCCTGCGTTGACCTGAAGTAGGCAGGGGGGGATGGACAAGTGCTCCGTGGGTGCTCTCTGTAGGTCTGTAAAACTCAGAACGGTTCTTGAACAGGGAGAATCTCTTGTGTAAACTGTGGACGTGAATCAATAGGAAACAGATGAGAAATCTGACTTTCCACACATTATTTATCAGTTTGGGGATTATAAAATGCATCTGTTCTTCACTGCTTTTTCCTTGAGCATAGTGGCAGATACCAGAGATGTAATTGCAAAGCTGAAGTCCATTAAATCATATTTAAGGCCATTGTCAGGAAAAAACGTAGCATGTTATATACATGTGGACAACTAAATTGCTCTCCAGGCTTGATTATGTGTAGTTTTAAGTTTTGGTTTTGGAGTTTTAGGAGCTGTTGAAAGGTGGGGCGATAAAACAACAGGAAGGAAGGATCCAATTCTGACAGTTCAGAAGCTCACAAGGACAGAGAGGAAAGACCGGTACCTTAGTCTTTGCAAACATTTAGTCTCCTGCCTTTCTTTTTTGTCTGCTTTATACCTAAAATGAGAAAAGGACTACAAGGATTAGGGGCAAATAAGAATTAAAAGCTAGTTTAGACACTGGTAGGAAGGCTGGTGGGAATGGATGGCAAATACCAGAATCTTTTTGGCAAATGTTAGCGGCCGGGCCACGGGGGACCTAGACTGAAATCCCATTTCTTACTCGGTCTGTTGCATGGCTGGATAACCCCAGCCGGGTGAAGTTGTTTTATTGCAGGGAGCGTTGACGCACGGTACGTGGGGCTTTGTGACTGACCTGCTTGCTAAATGCCATTACTGAAAGCACCAGCCCTATTCATAATTGTTGTATAGCTGATAAATGGTGTTCAGCGAGCCTAGAAATGTTCAGGTTGCCTCCCGTCTGGTGTCAGCTCAGCAAATTTTGCATCCAGCATGCGTTTTCTGAAACCGTGCTTGCATCTCAGCCCTGTTACAGAATTTATTGTGTGACTTGGGAAATTTCTCTCTGTATCTGTGGCTGCTGGAGGTAAAGGCTGTTCGCTTTGGTGGCTGAAAACATTTGAGTGTTTAGTAGCTGTAACGATTGGCAAAAAAAAGTACAACGGTTCGCATCTGTCAAACTGAAATCAAAAGACGTGACCTGTAAGAGGCTTATTTGGTATTCAGGACTTCACGGTACCTTGTTTTCCACCTAGCAACTAGCTGTGCATTCGGCCTTTTTTTCCGTTTTTAAACATACTGCTGTTAGGAATTGCGAACATGGGCCAAGAGGAGATTTTTCTATTAACTATACTTGCATAAATGGGCATAATGCAGACCTTTTAATGATATGTGAAGGAATAATTGTACCTACTGCGTTACTGTGTAGAAGCACATTAACTGGTGCTAAATGCTGCAAAGATCTAACTTGTATCATTATTCCTATTCATCTTATCATACTTCATTCATAAAGGAAAGTGTAAGTCTGCAAGATCAAGGACTTGTTCTGACCAGAGCTGATCTTGATTTTGGGGCTGGCCATCTCGGAGCAAGTGCATCGTGTCATAACGCTCGTGCGTTCCCGTTTGCCAAGGTATTTTATTTTGCTTGTGAGGTCTGTGTCAAGCCCAGTAAATAGTTCTCTGCGGATGCCCTGAAAAGGATCATTCCTGGAGAAATCTTAGGTTTATGATCATCTGTTTAACACCTTTTTCTGCCTGTTACTTGGAGTTATCTGTATCATTGCAAATTGTGCTTGCTCAGGAAAGGTGTTTTCCAAGGAGAGCATTTTCTTGTACTGAAGTTAATTATTCACAAGAATCGCAGAGCTTATTCTGTCTTTTTGTTCTCATATCAACTGCCTCATCTCAAGGGTATTTGTGGTAATAGAAAAATCTCGTGTAGACCTCACTCAGTTTTTGCCAGTTGCTAAATATGGTCTTTTTCCTCGAAGTGGGAAATAGCTGTGTCTCGTGAAATACAAGCAGACCATTTATTGTGCGTTGAGAACTGATTCTTTGATGAGGCAGCAGGAACAGCACTAAGTGATTTTTGGAGACTCCTCTTTGTGCAGAGCCATCGTGTCTAATAAATTCTGCGCGTTGCTTGTGCTTTGTGAAGGTACTTTGTGTGTAAAATGTCTAGCTCAATTAACAGATGACAGAATAAAATGAAGGGTGTAGGGTCAGCTTACAAATATTGGCATCTCTTCAGTGGAAAGCTGAGACATAAATCACCATCTGGGTCAGACTGCAGCCTGCTCTTATAAGAGCCGTGAATGGGATCACAGGTAAAGCTCTCCCATCCCAAGGCAAACATACCAAAAAGGGCAGACTGCCATGCGTAGCTGATTTCAGTGAGGCATCTAGGGATAGCTTGCCTTATCTTTTTCAATCATGGCTTATTGCATTTCCCTGTGAAAGATAACCCTGTTACCATTAAAAGAAAACTTAGCTAAAAGCATGGATTTTCCTGGTTGTGAAGCTCAAAATCTAGTGTTCTTCTTTCTGTCATAAAGGAAACGTTTATTTTAGGTGACTAACAGGTCAGACTTACTGCAATCGGGATACTTTTGCGTTCAATCAAATCATGCTGTCTTGCATTTTGAGACTACTCCTGGATATGGGTAAGATTCAGAAACCTTTGCCTCCTTTGTAGCCATTACTGGGCATAAAGCAAGAAAGCATGCGAGAGGCCTTCTGTATTTCGTGACCATCATCTCTAGGGATAAGCTGCATAAACTCTAGGAGCCTTCGACTCATTCTGCCCCTCCTTTTTGTTTATTTGGGTCCTGCTGTAGCTGTTTTTCTTGGGCAAAGCTCGCACTGAAAGATCATCTAGGCATTAGCAGTTGGTAATAATCAACTCTACCTTTGTTGTCCTTCATCTTTGTTCCCCAGGTTGTTGTTTTGTAAGCAGACCCTACGTGTGCTTCTTGTGAGGTACCTTTTACATTGGAATTTAAAAAATATATTTTTCAATTGTTTTGAGGTATCTGTTAAATGTCTTATTTTGGTTTGTTGTTTTTTTGTTTGTGTGGGTGCTGTGTTTTTTGTTTTTTATTTTTTTAAATTATTTATTTTTCCAGTCTTTTTAGAGCAGACGGTCTTGTTGTGGTGCACTGCTGGGAACTGTGTTTCTCCCTGGAGTTCCTTTGGATTCTCAGTGGGGAAGTGAGACTCTGTGCGCATGCGGGCTCCGAACCCAGATACCCCGTTCATCTTCCATGTTAGAAGCTGTGCTGCTGAAGATGAGAGTAGGCTGTTACGAGTGGGATGGGAGCTGATGCAGGCTGGAATGTGCCGGGTTAGATTTCAGCAGGAGAAGAGGTTCCCCTCTTACTTGTTTCTGGCTCCTCTTTGTCTGGAAAAGGAATTTGTGTGAGAGGAGAGGCTTCTGTAGCAAGAGAGAGATGTGAGCAGAGCTTATGCTTGACAGCCAGCTGTGACTTGGATGTCTCTGCATCTGTAGCTGGTGTTTCCACTCCCTATTTTCCTGAAGATATTCTTGTTTTGGGACATTTTCTTCCACAGAATAGCTCTTTGTACCATGCACAGGCAGATACCGCATAGTACCGAAATCTCCTAGATGTAAAACCATCGTGTTCTTGCACGATGCTTTTCAAATGGATGAGTGCCAAAGAACCTTCACATCTGTCATCCTACCAGCAACAGGTCTGTCAAGACCATACCTCTGACTTCAGCAACGTTCAGCGGTTCGGTCTGTTCAAAACATCCTGTGAGTCCATGCCAGAGGGCAGCCTGCTGTCGGACTTAAGGTCTTGCCTTATGTTTGGATCGCAGAGAACATACAGGGAATGCGACGTAGTGTTGCGTGCGTTCTTTGCGAGCACCGGGCCTTGTTTTCCTATCTGTCTGAAAAACCCTGCTGACGTTGGAAGGGTGAAAGGCCAGCGGTGAAGGACGGTAGATCCTGGTTTCGTAGACACAGAAGAGGGCAGAGTGTGAGTGGGCAGGCTTTTATGTATTGGTAGGGAGGCAGGTGCTGGGAAAGTTCCTGCCTGAAATTGAGATCCCAGCCAGGACAAAATGCTCCCCGCCTCACTGCTCCTAGAAAACTGTAAAACATGGGTTCTTTGGGAGGGTTTCCAAAAAGTCTCTTGTCAGGACAGTTTGGTACTTCAGTGTCAGTTCTTTTTTGCTTGCTTTAAGAAGACTAAGCTAGGTATTCTGGCCTTCTGAGTAAACCTTGTCTTAATATGTATCCCTCTTACCTGCCTTTGACTATGGGAGGCTTCAAAATGTCTTTAATTAGGGGAAACATTTAAATGAAAAGCAATTAAAAAAAGGTTGTTTCTGATGAGGTGTTGACGCTAGCGCCCGTGCTGGGAGTGCGACCTTAGAGGAGGAGGGTACTGTATGTGCACTCTGCGGGGCTGAATAACTGGAAAGGTTTGATGGATCCGGGTAGCCACCGGAACACATTTTGCGGCTTTGGGCAACAGCGAAATTACTGTTGGCTCTGTCTTATTTTCTCACAGCTCTGCGTGGTGGGAGGTAACAAGCCATACCTGCTGCACACGAACGGAGACGAAAGCAGCCTCAGTGTCCCGGGAATTGCCACTTGACTTCGGATAAAGCGCTGGCTGCAGAGCAAGCAACTTCACTGGGGGCCTGCTTTAGATAACTCCTCACCCATAACCATGGGATTTGTCAGGAGAAGGGGAGCTGGGTTATTTTGGGGACTTTGCAGGCAGCATGGAAAGCTGCTTTGGGGAGAGGTTGGCTATAAGTGTCTTCAGTCAGTAGGAGATGGTGTTGCAAAGAGTCTTTATTGATCACATCTGCACTGTTTGACTAGTCTCAAATCCAATTGACCTGTGCCTTTCTTCAGCGTAAATTGCTGAGCGCTTACTCAAATGAAATTATGAGTGCCTGTTTCAGCGCTGACAAACAAGGACGATAATGAATGTTACAACTTGTACAACTGTGGTCAATGTGATGCATTTAATTGCGAGTTCCTGCGAGTAAATGACTTTTAGATATCATGTAAAGGAATTAAATCCTAATGGCCTGACCGTCTGATACAAAGCCCTGTGACAATTGGATGGATGATAACGGTTCCCTCAGTCGCTGGAGATGTAAACAGACACTTCACACACCATTTTCCCTGCAACTGTGCTTTAACTCTGCTTGTAATTGAAGGATTAGTTGTCCTGAATTTAACCAGATCTGAAGAGAGAACGAGCGAATAAGAAGAGAAGAAGCCTGTACTTGCTCATGTGCCTGTAAAATGCTGAACACACAAAGATCAAGTAATTGAGACAAGCCAAATGTTTATTCAAGGGCATTTCTAGTGCCCGCATCCTTAGCAGGACTGAAGTTCGGTTTGCCTGGAGGCTAGGATGAAATGAGATGATTGTAGACCAGAGACTCTTTTTTTATTTTGTTTATCTGCGGGGGAATCAAAGCAGGGCAAAGTAAAACTTTGATGCAGGGTCAAACGTGGGTTTTGTTAAGTGCAGCTTTTGTTTTTGATTCATTAGCTGGAAGTAGGAGGAGAGCTTGACCTGATGAACACCAGCAGGAATAATGGTTTTGCTGGGAGAAGAAGAAAATCTAACAGTGGAGTAAAAGGGTGCATTTCTGTTGACTTTGTTGGACTCCAGTGTTTAAGAAGAGAGGAATGATGGCTTTATTTCTGGATTGCTCATTGACAGATGCTAGAATGGCCTTCAGAAGGGCAGCTCTCTGCCGCTACCACCTGGTCCCTTTTAAAGAATTTATTGTGGAGCACCTACTCTTGTTTGTTTTTATAGTCTTGCTCAAAGTTTTTTTCTGAACTGGCACAATGAAGATCCCCTTATAAGAGGAAGGTGGCTTTGCTCACTGTTATAGGTTACCTCCTATCTGTTAGCACCTTGATGTGTTTCAGAGTGGTACCCTGCTTGTGCTTAGGCGTACTGAACAGGCAGCGTTTTCCTTGAGTTGCCGGCAAATATACCTGGCTCCTAGAGACAGAGTGTGGAGCTTTTGGAGAGATCAAGCAAGTTGTGTAACGGTACGCTAGTAAATCATGGATGCCTAATATGTGTGTTTAAAAAATGCTAACGGGGTGCATATTGCAGCCAAAACTTCCATAGGTAGCTTAGTTTTGGCTGCTCCTGTCTTTTCTGATTGAAGTGCTTTGTGGGGATCAAAGATCAGTTCATCCTCTTAAGATGTCATTTAGTTTCGTCTATTTTGCTGAAATTGTCATTTAAGGGGACATTTATTTCCAGATGTAATTTAGACATGTGACAGTGTAGGATTAAAGCTGACACTACCAGCTCGTTTTATGAAGGCCACCAAAGAGGAATGACCATTGTTCATTACCAGCTTGCTGAAACAGAAGTGGAAAGGTCTGTTTTTCTTCCAGTTTCCTAAGAGGTAGGATTCCCTGCTGTCTCCTTCCTTTGAATTTGTGCAATTTGCCGTTACGTTGGAGCAATGGGCGAAATACGAGTATTGTGTGTGACAGGCTGCTTCCTAGGACTTCCATCTTGCATAAATCACTTTTCTTATACCTCTCTATAAAATTTAAATGACATCTGGAAGGAAGGAACTTGCCAGACCCATCCATCTGAAATATTAAAGTTGTTTTACATTACATTGGCATTGCTCAAATCAAAATCTCAGCTCTCGGGATGGGACATGTGACCAGCTAAAAATTAGGGCAGAGCATCCGTGGGAGATACTTTGGAGAGAAAAGGTAATATTATTTTTTACCCTAAGCGTGTTTGAGCTTTAGATTTTCTTCTAGCGTCACACTGGCTGCTGTGACTCTTCATTGAGAGGAATGACTACTTGCGGTCCTTGGGTTTTGGGTCGGCAAAACTGACAGGCTTGGGTCTGCCTGACGTTTTGGTCCGTTGAGAAAGAGTCCCTGGCTGCCAGCTTTGGCAGATAGCATGGTGGTAGTGGTTGCCTTCAGGCTGCTTGTTTTTTTTTCCTTCTGCTATTTGAATGAATAATTGGCTGCATCAGAATTGTGGAATGATTTAGGTCTAGGAACCAAGGGTTTTACCACTGTGTTACGGTTAGGCGTTAACAGACTTGCATGCGACGCTGTCCAAAATGATTTTCCTTTGAATGGTTAGGTTTTGGACACAAATGTTTTCGTGAGACAAGATGGGTCGCTGGAATGCTTCACTGAGTTTTTCTTCAGAGGGTATTTCAAATCAGCACTAAAACGTCATCTCTTTTCAGAGTGCTTTTACATTCTGGGAAAGTTTAAAAACTTAAAAGATTCAGAGACTTTGTAATCTGAAAATTTCAAAGGTGTTTGAATAATGAGATTTGAATTTTCCTTTTGTCACAATGTGACTTTCCACAGCCACAAAAGTTTTGAAAAGTTACAGAAAGTAGCAGAGCCGACCAACAAAACAAAACGAGTGCAGGAGCAAGTGGGAAAGGGTAGATGAAGTAAAGTGACCGGAATATTAAGAATTTAATGCATGATGGCAATAAGAAATGGAAAATAGCAGGGAGAAGAAAGGAGAAATGACAGGAAAGGAGGACGTTATAGAAAGGTGGGGAAAATGCTTCCCTCCCCCATACTCAAAGCATTTGAAATAACTTCTGACATTATCAATGTTCTGAAGATATTTTGCCTTTTTCCAAATTAGCATCTTGCCAGGCATCCGAATTTCAGTTTGGTTCCTTGAGTGCGCGTAGCAGGGCTTATTGGGGTCGCAGTGTAAGGCTGGATTAACGTTCTTGACAGCTCTCATTTTTGGATAATCTCTGTGACCTTTTCTTATCCCCTACCGTGTGGTGGGAACCCTGTGCTGACGGTTCCTAGCAGGTGACGTAGCTGGAGGAGATCATCGCATGTGCCGGTCCCTTTTCTTGACCCTGGCCATGGCTTGGAGAGCCAGCAGGGAGCCCGGGGGCCCGTCTGCTGTCCTCCTCCCCCGGGTTTTCTTTCTTTTTGCTCTTGGAGCCAGATAGGATCACTTTAGCATGGCAATGTGAGTAAAACCCCCTCCTTTCCTGGCGTCTTGGATGACGTATTTTCATTATGCTTGCAGACCCAATGTGTAAATATAGCTGTAATAGTGTATGAATGACACTGCTACAAAAGTTATACTGGGGTAGCTAATCCTCTTCCTAGAGAGGAGACTCTCTTATTTTATAAAACTCTGTTTTCACAGTGCAAATTGTGGGGTGGGAAGGGGTGGGGTGGACGCGATAAGACTTGTGTGCGTAGCTCATGGGCACTTTAATCTTGGTATACTGTGTCTGCAGACATGGGAGTGGTACCCAGATTAATCATACAGGTAAAAGTAGTAAAAAAAAACCAAAAAAAACCAACTGTGTTGGCTTGCTTTCAAGCCAAGTATGCTCTGAGCTAGGCTCTGAAATTCTGTCTCTCTCTGTTCCTCTTCAGGGGATGGGAAAGCTCTGCAGATTAATAACGGGATAAGAAGCAATTTTTTATCCCTCAGTAGATCCCTGTTTCCAAGCACAGTGTGGCTTGGCTGCCTTAATGTCTCAGCCCGAGGGGGGTGGGTGGTATGGGATGGGGAATTTGGGATTTCCCTTGAGCAATCTGCTTTTGCAGGGAGAGCCTTGCCTTTCTCGAGGCTTTCATCAAGCGTCTTTCATCGGCCGAAAGAAGTGGTGTTGCATGCAGGCATCCTCCCTCAGCTATGCACCACGCTTTGTGCGCTTCAAAAAGACTGACGGCCCTTTGAAGGTGGGGGGAAGCTGAAGAATTCTTAGCGTGCTGTGTTGAGAAGAGTTGCGGGTTTGCTTTCAGTAACCCTCTGTATTTTTAGCAGTCTGTTCTCAACCTGAAGCTGCCGGGTGCATATTTTCAAGGGGAGGATGGTAGATGGCTGTGTTCAGGCTTCACGTGTGCAATTCCCACTTGGTCTAGCTGCTGTTTTAAAGCGTTTGTCCTGGAAGGTGATAACGCAACCGCTTCCCCCTCGTCTGTCGCTGCACTGCCTCTGTTTACCATTTCGGTGCTTGTGCAAGGACGGTCGTATATTCAATCACGAAACGGGACTGGTGAGGCAACGCTGCCAGATGTTAACGTTGGAGCCTTTTGTACCACTAATGCCAAACTGCGCTGTGTCACCACAGCCGACTCTAAGCTCGTATTGTAGAGAGGCACAGAAACTTAACGTAAATCCAACTCTAGGATATTACATGGCGATCTTTGGGTTTTTTTGGCTAGACAGAGGAGATTGCTTGAACTCTTTGGCAAAGGAGTGATGGCAGGGACACTGCCCTGCACAAAAATGTTCTTGTTTAGGCTGTTGCCCGGTAATTGGTGAGGGCTGCATTTATGATAGCTTCTTTCAGGCTTTCTCAGCTTGTAGAATAAACCCATACTTCAGGTCCCGGAACTTGAAAGTAAGATTAATAGCAGGACTTAAACACCTATCGGGTAGATTTAAAGTGCAATATTTACTGCAGTATAGAAGAGAGTGCTGAAATACTTAAATGTTCCCAAGCCACTGAAAAACAGGCTGTCTCACCGTGACTGTACATTATGGCAGTTTCTTTCTAGAGCTTTAAACAACATTTCTCATGGTGCTGAGTAGGAAGCATTAGGCAGAATTTCAAGGCTGTGATTTGGGATGTGCTTTCCACCGCTACTTCATTTACTCCGGGCATCTCACGAGAAGCAAAGTTTCTTGGGTTCAGACAAAAAACGGCCATCTGGAGAATACGACTCGGAGGTGAGAACGGCCCAGTGTTTATGAGGACAGCTAGTACCGCCATAGCTGTCTCCTTCTCCATCCGGACGGTGGGGTAGGCTGGCCCTGGTGCTGAGGTAAGATGGGAAGCATCTGATTTGCGTTGGTGCAGGCCGAGAGCTGTGCCGCATCCAGGCCGCACCAAACCGGGGAGTCACGGTTGTTTCCCTGCAGGCAGGAAAGGAGTAAGCCTGGCTGCGAGCTTCACTCCGGTCACCTGTGTTACTTTCCTTTTTTCTTTTAAAGATAAAACTAACTAAAGTTGCCGGGAAGAACATGGCCTATGGAGGTCAAATCAAATGACAAATGCAGGTGTTTGGAAAATCCATCATGCTGTTGTGCGTAGACCTCTTGAACGTATTGCAGTGCAGAGGAGTGAAAGAGCAGTGCTGGAGAGGATATTTTCCCTTCTTGCTTGTCTCTGGCGTTGGCAGTAAAACGGAGTTATTTCTCTTGCGCTAACTCTATCGCCGTTAATATAGCGTGGATTCGTCCCTGGAGTTGTATCATCTCTTCCTTTGACAGTACTCGTACTTGAACGACGTTGCATTTGCACATGCCCTGCATCGTCTCTGCAGCGTGTTACCTCTCTTAATTACAGTCCATGGCAGATGCTTCCAGGTGTCTCATGATACTGGAGGTGGTTGATTATAAGTTTCTTCTCAAATTCCTTGCGTTCTCAACTGTAAGTTGTTATGCTGTCTTTACAGTGCACCTTAGTGAAACTTGGAGTATGTTTTGTTTTAACATTATTCAGTCTACCAGGCTTGTGAATCTGCAGTGTCTCTGTGTTCAAATCAACATTTATTTGTGTGTTGAGGTTTTATTTCTCCCCTTGCAGATTATCAGGTGGTCATGAGTAAATATCCTACAGAAAAGAAAGTAAATTCAATAGTCTTGGATCTCCCAGTTCAGTTTTATTTCTTTGCTGGCGGAAGAAGAGAAAGGAAAAATAGAATAGAATATTTTTCTAGATCCCTTACCCTTTTTTATTGTCAGGTTGTGCTTTATTTACATGCTGCCGATTTGAAAAGCGCGGGAAGTAACATGTAGACAGACACGTGGAAGTAATAGAAGCGCCAAGGCCTTAGTGGTGGGAACACCCGTCGCCAAGGTCTTTGGGAGAGATGGCTGCACTGAAACAAGGCTTGCGATTCAAGTTGCTGAAAGTACTTGGGTCTTGTAGTTTTGGGAACGTTTCTTTGTGCTTTGCTGCGGTGTTCTTCGAAATAGCTCTTGTGCAGCAAAGGATTAACCTGTTGTTCCTTTGGAGGTTGTCTTCCTTATAACTGAGTTCATCCATGCAGTCAGATAGGTGACATTCGTACCTTTGGTGGGATTCCTGTAGCTCTAGGAAGTCTCCAGGCTGCCCATTACATCAGCTGCATGTACGGCACAGTGTGAAGTGGGCAAGATGAAGGCGGGGAAAGGAGAGTGTGAAATAATCCCTCTAGACTTAGAGCTGTGTGACTGGGAAACCTCCCCTCCCTCCCACTGTAGCTTGGGCTGGCCAGGAAGATACGGTTTATTCAGAGAGTACTTACAGAGTACTTAGGAGCCTCCAGAAAACCACGTGTACTCAGATTACAAAGGAATAGTGCCGCATTCACCCCACAGGTATCACTCACCGCTGGATGGAAGTCATTGCCATAGGAAGGCTTTGAAGCTGACCGTGTGCTGGGATTCCAGAAAGGGATCAGGTATTTGGTGTGGCTCATGAGCTACTGCAGCTAGTGCTGATCAGACTTCTTAAGGGCTATGAAATCTTGTACCTGTGGGTTTAATGCCATTTTGGGCTACTGGACACCCAAGCGGGCCTTTGTGAGAGGCAGATGTGAGAGTTGTACGTACCTTTGGACCATCCGATGCTGTTCGCTCTCTCTGAGTCGGGCTGCCCTCTGATTTGGTTTGGTTCGCTGTATTTCATCTGCAGCTGATGATGTTGGATGACTAAGCCTTCTTCAAAACTCACTGTTTTCCAGACCACGTTGCACTCATCAGCCAGCCAAGCCACCTCGCCTGTTTGGTGAGGACAGTAGTTTTTGTGTCCTGACAGTTGCTTGACGGCGTGCCTAGGGATAGACGATGCATGCCCTGTTACAGCGTTACTGCTTGGCTGCTCTGCACTCATCAGAGTTAGCAGAAACTTGGATCAGGAAGAAACTGGCCTGAACTTGAAAGAGAAAGACAAAAAAATGCAAATAAGATTTTTTTTTTTTTTTTTTTTTAATATGTATTGGGCTGATACTTCCAGATTTCTTATTCTGAGTATCTGAGTAATGGCAAGATGAACAAAATGCTGGGGCAGTCACCTGGGCAGCAAGTGGATAAGCCCAGCTTTCTCCTGACTCTTGAAAGCATCCACCCGCCATAACGTTTTCTCAGCAGATTGTCACCTTTGCAGCGTGTGTATTTACTTGCAGGATCGGATCTTTCCCCACACCGAAAAGAGGATGAGCGTGATAGCTGTTCTGCTTCGGGACCCTCTCACAGCCTGTGGTGGGCTGTGGTGGAGGTGCAAGGTAGATTTAATGCCGCGCTCTCCCTGCTTCGTTACAACTCCGGACTGTACTCCTTCCTGTGAGCAGATGGATAGGTGAGAGAGGAATGGGAAGCGCACGCCCCACGCTGTAATTTGTCATATCGAACCCATTCGGTAGAGAGGACAGTTCCCTAAAGAGGGTTTCTTGTATCACTTTTCCTACATCTCTTCATTCTTCAGGGAAGCTGCGAATCATTCAGGGTATAGGCAGACATCAAGCATGGGATTCTTCCCAGACTTTCTCAAAGTAGATGCAGATGAAATAAAACTAAAAACCTTGTCAGGATCCCGCAGCCACCTGGAGTTAAAAGCATTGTGGAGGTGTTTCCTAAGCCCCCTACAAACTACCTGAGCAAAATCTTGAAAAATGGGGTTTCCTTCTTCCAGGGAAAAAATTAATTAAAAATACCTGGACTGTGTAACAGCTAATCTGTTTCATATCTTCTTTAAGAAGAGAAGGAAAAAAAAAAAGAAAAATGGAAGAGAAGAAAATTGCAAAGAAGAGTTACACCATATCACAGTGTCATTATTAAATTTGTAACGAGGCAGCAATTATTTCTAGCCAAGCGTGAAGTAGCACGACAAGAATTAGCTCACACCGTGTCAGTGAGCAATCTTCAGACTGGCAAATAGCCATGGCAGCACTGAGAGCGATGTGATGAAAGCTCTCTGTTCCTCTCCTGTCTCGAATGCCTGTGGACATGGATGCCTGAGGCTTTATACACCCGAGAGATGTGCTTTGAGAAACACATTAGGAAGCATTCATTTAAGCTTATTAAGGAAACAGAATTAAAATGATGAACAAAAGCAAATTCTCGGGTGTTGTTTTCAATAATATTCAGCCCATTCTTGCGTGCCTGAGGATGGAGGGAAGATGCATTTTCTTCTTCAGCCTGACCTTAAGGGATGCATATGTTTTGCCTCTGCTAAATATTTCACAGAGCAGCCCTTGTAGATTAAGACAGCACTACAGCGAAGGAATAAAGTGCTTTGATATAAAACTGTCCCTTTTTTAAACCGTGAGCATTGGAGAGATTTAAGGACCACCCGGTCTGTTTTCCAGAGTCTAAATAAGTGCTTGAGCTCTTTCTTACCCTTGCTGCTCCAGTCACCATTACGGGCTTGCCATGTAAATTGTTCCCAAGCTTTTACCACAGACTTATTCTGAGCAAGATGTTAAGTACTGAGAAGGGGATGAGAGAGAAAAGTTCATGTGCGTGAGCTGTAGAGGTTATGGTAATCTTTGTCCCTTAGCTTGCTTCTCTTCTGGACAGTCAAGTTTTGTAAAATTGTCTTTTCTATAGAGAAAAACCGTAGTAAAGGGAGCAAACTGGAGATGTGCAAAGTACGGATTGTTTTTATTTGCAGAGCAACTCCTGACATCTCCCTGGCGTTACATTGGAAGAGCAGTTCATAGAAGCATGGCGTTACACATTCTTATGCATCGCGAAAATAAATATACTTTAGATAGGATTATAGGGCTTTAATTTTAAAGAAATATTTTTTTTGCCGTGACCTTTTATGCAGCACTTCTGAATAATGAAAGAAAAATTAACTCTTCCAGCATGAGCCCGACGACTGTCTGCAATTTATTTCCTGTCGAATGCTGCCACTTCTCAGTGGATAATATGATTTATTTCTGGCTGGCGGCCAATCATGCTAATTAACGCAATGGTGCTTCTCCTGCTGAGACCGACCGTGCCCTGTTTTTTGCTTTGCTCTTATCTGTCTCACGAAAGGGAGTTGAAATGCCTTTCGCAACTGTTTCTTATCCCTACCTCCCTGAAAAGCAACGGCTCATGGATTCATCTGACCATCCTTTCCAGCCCTGTAGTTATTTCTTGCCTTCGCTGCGCCCGCTGGCAAAGACCGCTCCTCCATAGGCGTTTTTCGGCAGTTTTTGCGTCCTCTCCCTCAACCTGCTCGCTCCTCTTGAACCTTTGTTGCGTTTTCTGATGCTGACTACCTGGTGCCAGCCTGCGTTTCAGGGTGTAGACCAGATCTGGCCGATCTCGTCAGTGTTTTCAGTCCTGCGAGTCAGTCTCTCTTGATTTATATTAGGGAAAATACTGATGGATGGTGATTTTAGCATTGCATAGCTTACGGGTTTGTTGTTAAAAAAAGGATGTTTGGCATTGGATGCGGATGGGTCCATAACGTTAAAAAAGAACAATACTGGGCTTGCTGTCAGTAGCCTGTCGGACTGGAGTACAGTGGTGCTGCGTGCCTAGCTGAGGTATGGAAAGGTGGTTCTTGTCCTGTTGAGAAATCATCGTTTCAGGGTGAAACTGCAGCGAAGCGGACGTATTTCCCTGCATCGCGGCAAGGTTTGCGTGTTTCTTCCTAAGAATCCCTGTTGCAATTGGTGACTGCTCGACTCTACTGCTGAATGTGCCCTCCGTCAAAACGAGGTGCTTTGCTTTTGGTTAGTAGGAGCTTGACTGAAAGGTTTCATCGTGGATGCTTGGCAGTGGCTTTTCTCAGGGCAAGCGACATCTTGCTCATTAGTCGGGTTGTCGCGGAGCGAATTTAGAGAGAATAAAAAAAAATGCATTAAATGGTTCCCTCAGCAGGGCCTGGTCTCATCTCACTACAGATCAGTAGTGAAAACTTCTGTGAACAGAGATGCATGTGGAGGCAATGAAGACAGAACAGACAGGGTAACCTTATACCCATGGAATTCCTTCTTTCGTAGAGCAAGAGATAACGAGCCATAATTCTCCTCAGCTTGTTTTGCGTGGTGTACGCTTTGTGGTCACTGTAAAATAATCGTCGTTTTTAGAGCACGTGCGACCCAGTGAATAGTAAGGACCACGTTGCTTAACTGCTTCTTCTCTCCTTCCTCCTACGCTGTCGCTCTTGATCTGTCCTGATAATCAATCGCCATCCCGGCGTGTGTCTTGGAAACAGTTTGAACTACAATTACAGGCACGTGCAATTTTTTCTCCCTGAAAAGATACAAGAATCCAATAAGCAGTTCACGTGAAATGGAGACTTTAATGTGAAGGTAAAGACGTGCAGCCTTGCTGGATGCAGTGCTCTCAGTTTAGAGAGCAAACGTATTAAGGGAGATACGTGATGCTGCTACACCAGATCCCTGCGGTAGCAAGTGTGCTGGAGGAGATTACTGCTTTCCTTGTGGTGTACCCAGATGGAGGGATGAGCACAGGGAAGTCATTCTTCGTGTCTTCCCTACTGGTCCAGCAGTAATCTTGCTGGGAGTTACAGTCTGAAATTACAGTGGGAGGTTTTAGTTTTTGAAAATATTTGTCACTACCTGGGTTTTGTTGTTGTTTTTTTAAGTCATCCAGGAAAGAATATGCCAGAACTGGCTTTTCAAGGTAAAATGGTTGTGTTAATGTTTTCCTGAATACTGTCCAGACAGTCAAATGTGCTGATAACACAGATAGGGATTACATCTGTCCAGTCACTAAGTCAAACAGCAATAAGAAAAAATGTACTGCTGGAGGAGTTGCTGTTTTTCGGGTGTGATACCAGCCTGTCACAAGGTGGTACCCCCATCCACCCCGATATTTCCTTCCAGCACCTCTTCCCTTTCCTTCTAATCACTTCATGGAGGAACTTCTTTTATTGTAGGATGCTTAGGCTGATCGTTTGGGAAAACTGTATTTCTCCCTTTGCCAGGGCCTTGAGATCTGTTCTGCTGCTGTGCCCGCTGCTGCGGCCTTCTCCTGACGCTACCCTTCAATGCAGATATTGTTGTTGAACCAACTGATTGATTGAAATTCCCTCTTTCTTGCCAGACATGCTGATTGTGTTCAAGCGTCTGTGCCAATTACGTCTGCAAATGAATTTTTCCACCCATCCTTTAGGAGCTGAGCAGTCGTATTTAATAGATTAACGTGTGTGTTCTTTACCCCCCCTATCCGTTGCTATTGTGAATCCAGTTATTACAGTATTTTGGTTCATCAGAGGTGAGTTCCTCAAGACAGTCCTTCCCTCTGTGGGGCAGACGGGAAGAAAAGCCTCTTTGCGTTACCCAGTTAATATATGGAGAGGAGGAATGCTAAACACTGCTCTGCAGAAAGTTTCTTATAAAATCTCGAGGAAATAAGGCAAAAGATGGATGGTATGAAGCATTTAAAAAGCAGTGCCTTTTATTACATCCTGCCTATCAAAAACGGGCACAAGAGACCTCTTTTCTTAAAAGCAGCACACAAATACATATATCATCTTTGCCCTTTTCAGGATAATTTAAGCCTAATTTTGTTTTCGAGCCCGGAGTTTCTATGTGCCAAAGTCAATTAATTTAATCATTTGTAACAGAAGGCAACACAGAGCCTGTGTATTTGAGTAAAACACTAAGCTGTTACATACCTTTTCCTGCCATTATTTTCTATTTGTTTGGTCATAAAATTACCACCTTGTTAAATCTTGACAGTTACCAAGGAACCTGAGGTCTTGAAACAGTACTAGAGGATGTGAAGACAGCCTGCGAAATCCCTTTTTCTACGGGCCTTTCCTAATAATTTTTGTTCAGTAATGAAGTCTTTGTTCACAGAGATGAATGACTCTGCAGGCCTTTTGCAGGGGTCCCCTTCCACCTTTGAAAGGAAAGAGAGAACCAGTTTATTAATCTACTGCACAGGGAGCTGAGATTGAAGATAAGGACATCAAGGGTTGTATTTTCTGGGAGCTGTATGAGAGATTACTGTGCTTGGATCCACAGTAACAATAGTAGGATTCGAGGCACATAATTCCTTGCTTTGCACTTTGAAAGAATATCTCCTAAATAGCCAGCTTGGAATTGGAGATACCTATATATTTGCTAAAGTGGCTTGCAAAACTGCTCTAGAGTGTGGTGTTGCCTTCAAGAAGTAGAAATAGAGTTATGTTTCACCTGGTACAATACTTCGGAGGGCCTGTTGCAAGCGACTTTTACTGAAGGCTGTTGTCTTTCTTTGCTGAATCAGCTGGCTGAGCTGCCATGATTTTCATGCCCTGATGTTTTTTTGTTAGAAATGGGATAAAAGGCTTAGCTTGCCTTGTTCATTCTGCCCTGGCTAGATACAGTTAACACTGAAGCATTTGGCCCACCGTAGCCTGCGTTTCAGCAGCACGACAGGGTGAATTTGAAATTACGCATCCTGCTGGCAATATCGCTTTGTCGTTTGACATATCTGTGTTGGGACTACAGAGGATTTCCCCTCCTCCTTTTGAAAATGTAAAAAAAAAAAAAAAAAGCTCAAAAGGCCAGCAGTGTTTCCCGGAGGGTAGAGTCAGGCGGTGCTCTGCAGGGAATCCCTTGTAATAATATATGCACTGGATTAAGTCGGTTTAACGGCCAATTTCAAATCGGCGATGATTATTTTCAGGCTGCGGTTCCGCGCACGCTAGTTGACAGCGGTTGCCTGCAGTTCTGCAGCCTTCAGTGTTGGATGTTTGCTTTCACAGGTTCAGTTCTCAAACAAGCAGCAGCGTTCTGCGGAGGTAGAACGTAACCTCCTCGGTGCTCTTGGACAGGTAAAGCTGCGCTTTGCCTTAGGCACACCTGTGTGCTTTGCACGCACACCGGAGCATCGCACGGTGGAGACTGTGACTCCTGCTGCTCCAGAGATAGCCATTATATGGTAATAAATGCTATAATTAAAGCCGTGATCAAGATACGTTAAATTAATCCCTTACCTCCCTTCTTTTCAACAGCTGTTCAGTCAAATGCTCTGGGTATGGTATCCATTCAGAAGTCATTTTTGGGGCGGGTGTTTGAGATTTCCCAGTTGGAGATTTCCCAGTTGGAAGGTTAGGAACTGTTTGAGTAAAGGGGAAAAAAAAAAACCAGAGGGAGGACCCCAAATGTTTTTCTGGATGCTAAGGAGAAGTGCTGGTGTGTGCCGTTCATCAAACTAGACACACAATTTGGCACGGAAAAAATTCGTAGCAAAAGAATAGGGGAGAAAAAATAAAAAAAACACTTTCTCGTTTAATGATCCTCTCCCCGGCGTGCCCTTTCCAAGCTTATTGCAGCAAAGGCCCGTGCGCGAGGGGTTTGCTCGTGGCCCGATGGCATCAGCGGGGTCAGGCATGGACCGGCAGCGCTGCCATTGCTTGGCTGGCTCAGTTGAGCCACCGTGGCATCGGCTCCTTCTCAGGCCTTAAGATCGGGGCACACGATGCCAAATGCTGGAGAAGGGCATAAGAAAGGCTGGTCCCGATGCCAGGGAATTTGCAGTTTGGACAGACACAGGACAGGAAGGGCAGTGCAAGCACGGAGAAGAGAAACATCTTGCCTGAGATGTCAGTAGTCATCTGCAGAAACAGGAATTGAGTGTAGGTCTTCTAGGTTTTTCTTTCTTCTCTTTTTTTGCTCCTTCTTACCCTAAGGTGCCGACCGGGGAAAATCCCTATTCTCGGCAAGGATCCGGTGTGCGTTATCATGCCATTTATTTGCCTGACCCTTGTTTTTGTCCCTTTTTCATAACAGCACGGCGCAGGCTTTAGTTCTCCGCAAGGGAGATGCTTTTTTTCACTCTGCGTGTGATAAAGCGCTAAAACCTCGCTGTAAGATGTCGATGCTTAAAGTTTACATGAGTTCAAGGGGAGCCTGGAGAAATTCACAGAGGAGAAAGCCATGAGAATTATTAAATGCAGAAACACAACTTCTGACTTGGGAAGTCACTGAACTGTAAACTGCATGGCGGGTGTTTTTGGAAGAAGTATCATTTTCTGTATTTGTATTCTCAGCTGTCTGATTTTGGCTGTTTTCACAAGCAAGCTCCTGGGCGAAGATGGATCTTTGTTTGCTCTCACTACGTGCGGTGGTGTTAAAATTGCAACCCCTTCCCTTCCAGTAATTATTTTTACTATTAGTTGTTCACCGCATCCTTTTCTAGGTGAACCCAACATGCGAAGAAAGTTTGCAAAGAAGCTGCAAGCTGTTTTGGGCGAGGTGTTCCTGCTCCTGCCACGCTGTTGGTGCTTAAGAAAATGTTTGTAAAACAAGTCGAGGAAGAGTGGAGCTCTGCAAAAATGACTCGCCATAAGCAATCACCCCTTTCATTTTTTAACCCCTGTCATGCTGTTTTAAGAGCAGGCTGTGTCGTCCGTGGTTAGGTGGTCAGAGCCTCCGGGTGCTTTCCTCCCACGGTGCTGGGTGCTGTATGGTTTTGGGTGTGGGTTTTCTTACCTGAGGCTTCATGGTATCCAAGTGTGAAACAACCGTGTATTGCCAGATACTACTCTTTTCTGGGAGGTCTCTTGTGTTTAATTAGTTAAGAGGTGCCTTATAATTCAAGTCCTGAAAAGAGGAAATAATTTATGATTTCAGTTCAAAAGAAAAGCAAAAGGAAACAAAGTTCCTGCTTGTGTTGACTGGGGGTAAAAGCTTAAAAACGGAACCGACTTTGTACCCTCCAGGCCTCAGGAGAAAGGCAATCTTCTAGTCTGGGGCATGTTGTTAAAATTGTGGCATTTAATCTTGTTTTTTTTCCTTTCAAAATTCTCTGCTGGTTTACAGAGGGATGTTGAATACAAGTGAAACTCCTATTCAAGAGGGAAAGAGGGCTTGATGACATGCAAGCAAGTACAGTCTTTAGGCTCTCTCTGGTTGGGGTAATGTTTTCAAGTTGTCTGTGTTCTCAGATAATAAAACCGAACGCAGCGCTGAGAGAGAAAGTCAAAACTTTTCATCCTCCCTCCTCCTTTCTCCTCTGCTCCTTCTGGAGCTGATTTTACAACCAGGTTAAGAGATTTCCTGGTTTTTACAACATAACCATAAACGTAATTTAAAATTACTGGTCCCACGGAAGAGATGAAATACAAAATATGATAGCTGGACAAGTTAAGTCCTTGGATGTTGCTTGGGTTTTGGACATAAGTGCAGAAGGGGGGAATGTGTGTGTGAGAGCGAGCGAGAGCAAGTGTTAGTGCGATCTCCCAGGTATCCATTACTTATCGGTGCTAGTGTTGAGCACGTGCTTAACGTACTGTCCGATGTACTCAAGCTTGCGTCACATATCTGCATGTATAAATGCAAAAGGAATTTAAAACAGAATTGGAGCAGAAAACTCATAAATGAAAAGATACAACACTGGAACAGCTCTCTCTTTAAATCCAAGTTGTTTTGAAAAAACGCATTTGAAATTCTGACTACCGACAGGAAGGCTTAAGCATATGGTAATTTTTAAAACTCATGTACGTTAATGAGGAAAACCAAGCAGGATGCATTTACAACCATTTTTTAAAAAGTCAATCTGTTGAGCTTCTGGATTTTTTTTCAATAAATATATGGGACAAATACAGCGCTATATCCATTTCTGGCAACGGTAGCCCTCTATGCAGGGACCAAGGGCATAATTATTAATTTCAGTGTATTCGAGTGCTTTATCCTTTTTCCTTTAAAGCGAAGGGTTAAAAAGCCTGGGGAAAAATGCCTTCTTCCAATGGTAAAAACTGGGCTGATATCTATTAGGTCTAAAAATTTTGTGTGATGCAACTATGTTACCTTTAATTATTGCTTTTAAATGCAAAATGTTGTCCTAAAATTATTTTCCATACATACTCATTACAGAGGAAGTTATTTACCTAATAAAGATTACTTTAGCGAGAGTACTGCTGTTTGATTATAGAAGTGCTGATATGAATTGATCAGAAAGGGGGAGGAACGCGTAAGAATCGGAATAAAAATGCGGTAAGCTACAGTCCCTGAAGTGATTATAGGTAGCAGGGTTTCTTTCAGGGCAAAACCGATGTGCAGCGTTTATTATAAAGGATATGTTTGACTACAGATGCATCTGCTTTGCGACCAACCAGAAGGCATTAACCTTTGTAGAGGAACACTGCTGCAGGAAAACAATTGACCTGTTGGTCTAAAGAAAGATTATCTGTATGCTGATTTAAACCACGGTTAGAACCAATGATTTTAAAACGTTGTTTTAATTCATCTGCCCTCTTTGCTCTGTGCGTTCAATTCATGTGAGCCCTTGCCTAGCGACTGCTTCTGCGTCTGTATGAAAGATGGGATAAAGTGTACAACAGCACCTAAGTAATTTAAGAATATCTTAGAGTATCATAGTCTTCCCACCCCTGAAATAGCTTAGGACTACTGGGAAATTTCCTTTGTAGACTCTTGTTTTTTACAAGGCTGGTACAACTGGTGAAAGGTGTAACAGATAGAAAATGTAGCATCAGACTAGTGAACCATGAAAACAGTACCTTGTTTTAATTTGTGTAACTTTCTAATTCCCAGTTGGAAGAAGGAGAAGAATAGTTCCCGATTCCTGAAAGTGTGTGTTTGTGTTAGGGTGTTGTTAATCAAGCTGTACACTTTGCCTTAACTGCTCTGTTCTGTCCTGGAACTGTAGGGCTAAAACCGTTTCCACCGAGATCAGTTGAATTTCTGTTTGGCTTCAGAGACGGAGCCGTTCCTATGTTGTTCTGCTTGTGGGCATGCTGGAATAAGCCCATTAAAAGCCTGTTTTCAAGG
Source organism: Nipponia nippon (assembly GCF_047370975.1). Classification (NCBI taxonomy): domain Eukaryota; kingdom Metazoa; phylum Chordata; class Aves; order Pelecaniformes; family Threskiornithidae; genus Nipponia; species Nipponia nippon. Next base: position 81,172,410 of record NW_028262380.1, on the reverse strand, counting down.
GGTTTTTATTATATGCGAGCACATATCAGATTTGAAAACATACTCGGCGGCGGCAACAGCTCCCTCTTGCAAAAGATGAAACATAAAGTCTAAACCCAAATGGACACTAGGAATCCTTTATGTGTCTCTGAATTACTTTCATCTCTTCATCGCTCCATTAATGGATATCCCCACAGACCACATAGCACTCTCTCAGCTTCCCTTCCATTTGGTTTTATTCTGCCAATTGCCCGGTATTGTCAACTAATTGGAGTGGAAATGATAAATGCAAGTGGTGTTATCGAGCTGCCAAGGCTCCTCACTTGGCAGCCGGTGGGTGATGCTGGTAATTGTTACCAGAAGTGTAATTGCTCTGGGCTCTGCCTATGATTTCAGCAAAGCAGCCTGATATTCCTCCTCCGGGACAGTGGATACCTGCCTTTCCTCCCTCCGCTCCGGCAGAGGACGACTCGTGAAGTAAATCCAACCCGGCGCCCGTGTCGGGGAGGGCTCGGGCAGGGTGCTCTGTTGGCGCCGGTCCCAGCGGAGCGGCAGCCCCTCTCCCCGTGCTGTGGCCTCCCCGCTCCCCGAAGCCAGAGTGCCACCCTCGCATGCGTCTGGCGGCCCGGGGACACAGCAGCTCCTTTGAAAGTGAATCGCATGGGTTTTACTGGTTTCTCATAAAAGCAGGAAAGGTAATTAGTAGGGTACATGATAAGCAATAACAACCACCTTGTTCTCGACATGACGGTAAAAAATTTCAAGCTTGATTCTTGGCTAATATTACGGCTTCAGCTGTAGACTGCTGGTTTTGCCCTGTCTAGTAATTGCAGCAATACCACTGAGCAGACGACCGGCTTTACAAGTCTGGAGTGCTGCAGAGGACAATCCAGCATCGAGTGACAGTTTTTGGATTGACAGAATATTGTCATGAAGCCGTAAGAAACGGAAAGGGGGCTGGGGGTAGGACACAAACCGGCTGTTGCATGCTGCTTATTTCCACAGCCACTGCACCAGAATAGAGCACGGATTGTTATCCAGTGTGATGATATCCCATGTTAAGCGGCATCTGATCAAATTACCGAAGCTTTTTACATATTAATAGCGGGCTCAGATTATTTTTGATTTGTTGAGCATTTTTTTTTGCTGAGGTAGAGGAGGAACAGGTGCATCCATATGAAGTTAGTATAACCAGTCAAAAAAAAACATGGTGAAAGAGGTTTAGGTCTTTCTGTGCTCCGGTTAATATTAGACAGTGTGGCAACAGCAAACCACGAGCGCTCACAGCTGCTCTGGGCTCCCGCTTCCATACTGTCTCTGCTCCTTTTGTCTCTTTAGCTTATTCTTTGCTTCAACCCGCCTTTGCTTTTACTGCTGGTTGCTTTCTTGCCTCCTTCTCTTCTCAGCCTTTTCTTAATGCGCAGCTCTTTTGCTCTCTCTCCTGCCTTTTTCTAAATCCTCATCAGTATTCTCCAACCCCGGTACGTGCTTGCACTGTGCTCCTGTGCCTTGGGTTTTATTTAATTTCGTCTCGTGTCTGGGTGCCTGCAAGCTCTAGAGGTTTGTGAGCATATCTGGCTTTTTTGGCCCCCGTTCTGCAAACCAGCCAAGTAACGTAGACATTTCTTCTTGCGGCATGGCTTTTTAAAATTCAGTTGAATTAGGTATCGTTTCTTTTTTTGATGTAGGGAAATCCAAAGATTTAATAAATTATAATGGCACTACTTGGCAATTAAGGAGTGCTTTCCATCTTCAAAGTGCTCTGTGCACAGTATTTCATTATTTATACTGTTAATTATATTAGTACTTGTAAGGAAAGAGCCCCTTAAATTGTCGTTGATAAAAGTACACTCTTAACAGGATAAGAATTCAGCGCTTAAATTGTAGCAGATAATTTGTCCACTGAGGTGCAGTGCCTTGGAGAAGATGTAAGGCGGATTTACAGAAGCTCTTTAAGTGTCTACTGAGAAGTCTTGCTTTATGTTTTAAACGGTAATACCTGGGAGCTTTCAAGTGTCTTTGGAAGTGCTGGATGAAGAGTAACAAAGCCTTACAGAGTGCAGGACAGGTAGGCGGGATCCTCGTTTTGCAGCTGGGTGATTAGTATCTCAGTTGCTGTCAGCAGAATGACTTAGGAGCCTTTCTTATAATACTGGGGCTTCTGCGTCACTTCGGAACATGTTACCCTAGCTTGGGCGGACCAAGATCTCGCAGCTAGCTAAGGGCAAAACGGGGAAGAACATTCTTAAGCTGTTGGCCCATCTTTGGTTGCCTTAGCGATAGTCACGTTTGAAATGAAAAAGTCGAAAAGAATAATGAAAATACCCTCTTCACAGTCTGCGAGCGCAGTCTGCGTTCTCCAGGTTGTAAGAGCTCTATGTACGCGCCAATAAATCTTTTTTATGCTTTTCTGTATTAGCATCTGTTAGCTACGCGCTTCCGTGTAAACAGGGAACGCGTTAAAATTAGTTTGAAATGTGATCCTAAACTAGTCAGCAGCCAGGAATCCCACGGAAAGTAATGGTTGCAATAACCTCCCCGTTCTTTTATGGATTTTCACCGTGTGACTGAAGTACACGTGCTGCTTTTCTCTCCCGTCTCAAAGGAATCAGGCGGCCTTGCACTTCAAATGGCTGATAGCCAGAGCGTTGTATTTTGCTCAATTTACTGTGACTGTAACAGTCAGACATTTGGTAGCATTACAGAGAACAAACCCCCTGCCTTTCTGTAGAGAAATCAATCAACTTAATTGTCGTCAGACTTTCCAAATTTGAGTTTAGGTCTGTTGCTCCATAGCCGGGAATCTTAAGCTAAGTGTTGAACTGTCAAAAGAGCTGAACACCAAGACCTGTGAACTGCACAGAAGACTCTCATACCTGAAAACTCAGGTAGTAGTTTCCTGACTATTAACTAGATTCTCAGTTCTTAAAACCTCTGCAGAGTTGTGCCGGTTTTGATCTGATACCTGGCAAATGGGAATCACTGGCACGTGCAGATGCTTTCAGGTGTCTATCTGGTGGATTTAGAAAAAGCTGATTTGAGCCCACAGATAGGAGCCAGCCTGCTTAGACCGTAATAGAAAATAGGGGAAGGAAAAGACCTAAGAGGGGGGGTTTCTTATCAGAATCTTGAGCCTTTAAGTCTGAGAATGTGAGTAAGGGTGGCTCTGTGCTGACCTCTTGCCATGTCCTTCGGCTATTACTCCACCATGGAAATATTTCTTTTTCTTTTTTTTTTTTTTAATGAAGGAGAGAGGCCACAGGGTGAAGGTTTAGGAGAGCCAACTGATGAGGCGCTAAATCTGCTCTCTCCCTTTGCCTTCCCTGTGCCTAGTGCTTACCCCGTGGCCGGCTTCTGAGGCAGCAGCCTCACCCTGCACTGAGCTGCCCGTTTTAAAACGCAGATGGCTTTTCAGCGTTGATATCCTTCTTGCAGATTTTCTCCTTTGCCACCTACTGTTTTGGGATTCTCCTTCCAGCTGGAAACAAACAAGCGAAGGAATAAATGAATAAAGATACCTAATGGTTTCGTCAAACAGATTAAATATCGCTTTTTGCCAGTGGAAAGATGTTAGGAATTCTGGGTATTATAATGATTGTAGGAGTCTTAGGGCAGATCTGAGTATGATAAAGCTTTGTTAAAGAGAGCAGAATGAGTTAACTACGGTGCACGTGTTAGCTAAAGCTTGGCACACACGTAACTTAACCTGAATTTATTCTGTAACTGTACCGTAAAGCTTCTGGCAGAGATAAAGTCAGGGTTTCTGTTCTCCAGCCACAGCCATGAGTAAGCAAGGGGAGAACCAGCTGTATCACCAGAGCAGAAATTACCAACTCTCGTTGTCCTGTTGATATCTCGCCCCAAGGGGCTGTACACTTACTGCCATCTCTTGCTGTTATTAAGGTTAGTGTTGCCACCATCGTTACATTAACAGATAATCTCCTTAAACTTCTGATGCTGCCAGAGTGTTCGTTGCCTGTGCGTGTACTTTGCCACGACAAGAGCAGAGTTCGGTACGAACGAAATGCTTTTATAAAGTGGTGAAGAGACGCAAGGATTTGTTAGCAGTATTTCTGGTTATCCCACTGTTCGCAGGCTTGCACTCTTGATCCAGCGTCATAGAGTAAGCCATTTTGTTTTGGCAAAGAGCACAGTTTCAGAGGGGAGGCAACCGGCTTTTTCTACTCGACAGTCGGCCCTGGATGCAGGATGGGTCAAAGAAGAGACAACCTCTACCCCTGCCCTCTTTCAGTCACGCAGGCGTGGTGAAGCCTTGTCAGACACCTATGAATTGTCTCTCCCCATGGTTTGCACAGGCTGGCTTGTAGTACATCACGTTATGTTTTCAGAAGAGTGCAGCACCCGGCAGCTTCTGTGTAAGTGCCTGAGCAAATGGCCAGATTTTTCAAGATTTTTTTTTTGCTCTCATTAAGCAGTCTAATCATAGAATTGTTTAGGTTGGAAAAGACCCTTCAGATCATTGAGTCCAACTGTTAGCCCAGCACTGCCAAGTCCACCACTAAACCATGTCCCTCAGCACCACATCTACCCATCTTTGAAATACCTCCAGGGGTGGGGACTCAGCCCCTGCCCTGGGCAGCCTGTGCCAGGGCCTGACAGCCCTTTTGGTGAAGAATTTTTTCCTAATATCCAACCTAAACCTGCCCTGGCACAACTTGAGGCCATTTCCTCTCGTCCCATCGCTTGTTACTGGGGAGAAGAGACCGACACCCCCCCCCCCCCCCCCCCAGGCTCCAGCCTCCTTTCAGGCAGTTGCAGAGAGCGATGAGGGCTCCCCTCAGCCTCCTCTTCTCCAGGCTGAGCACCCCCAGCTCCCTCAGCTGCTCCAGCCCCTTCCCCAGCCTCGCTGCCCTGCTCTGGCCACACTCCAGCACCTTCATGTCCTCCTTGGGGTGAGGGGCCCAACGTGAACATGGGATTCGAGGGGCGGCCTCACCAGTGCCCAGCACAGGGGGATGGTCACTGCCCTGGTCCTGCTGGCCACACTATGTCTGATGCAAGCCAGGATGCCATTGGCCCTCTTGGCCACCTGAGCACACTGCTGGCTCATGTTCACCAGCTGTCGACCACCACCCCCAGGTCCTTTTCTGCCGGGCAGCTCTCCAGCTACTCTTCCTCAAGCCTGTGGTGTTGCCTGGGGTTGTTGTGCCCCAAGCGCAGGGACCCGGCCCTGAGCCTTGTTGACCCTCACCCAGTTGGCCTGGGCCCCTCGATCCAGCCTGGCCAGGGCCCTCTGCAGAGCCTTCCTGCCCTGCAGCAGATCAACACTTGGTGTCCTCTGCAAACTGACGGAGGGTGCCCTCGATCCTCTCGTCCAGATCATTGATAAAGATATTAAACAGGACTGGCCCCAGTACTGAGCCCTGGGGAACACCACTGGTGACCGGCCACCAACTGCAGTTAACTCCATTCTCCACCACTCGTTGGGCCCCACCATCCAGCCAATTTTTTACCCAGCAAAGAGTACGCCCATCCAAGCCATGGGCAGCCAGTTTCTCCAGGAGAATGCTGTAGGAAGTGGTGTCAAGGCCTTACTAAAGTCCAGGTAGACAACATCCACGGCCTTCCCCTCATCCACTAAGTGGGTCACCTTGTTATAGAAGGAGATCAGGTTGGTCAAGCAAGACCTGCCTTTCATAAACCCGTGCTGACTGGGCCTGACCGCCTGGTTGTCCTGTATGTGCCGCCTGAGGGCACTCAGGATGATCTGCTGCATGACCTTAGCCAGGAGTGCTGATAGATGGTGGAAAGTGGCTTGGTGAGCACTTCTGGCAGCTCTCTCCGTACCCTTGGGTGGATCCCACCGGGCCCCATAGACTTGTGCGTGTCTAAGTGGTGTAGCAGGTCGCTGACCATTTCTCTTTGGGTTATGGGCCTTTAAGGTACATTTCAGTGTTTTATCTTTATGCTTAACAGTTTTAGTAGTTAGCCCTAAATGTGTTCTTAGCAGTAAACTGTTAATCATCTTTTCCTATCTTAATTCGCCTAAGTCGTACTTTACGCTGTGAGTAAATTGATTTATGGGAGTAAATCACTACATTATGTAAACGAGCAGCAAAGTCTGGTCTTCTTTCAAAACAATTAAAAATGAGGCTTAATGGCTCGGATAGCGGCGGTCCATACTGCACAGGAAAATGTCCTCTACGGCGTAAATTTAAGCTGGTGTACGCACCGTGGTTGTCTAACGGAAAAGAGACTTTCAGATGAGAAACTGATCTTCCTCTTTCCATTTTCTTGTGGTGGATTTAACTGAAGGCTTTTAAAAACAGATCATTAAATATGAACGTAGCAATTGTATCCTTTGGATTACCTCAGTACGTAATTACTGGTTGCTTTTTTAAATTGTCAGAGAAAGGATACTTGGCGTGGGTGAAGGGATGCTGCAGAGGAGCTGAGCAGGACATTTTCATAGGAAAGGGGGTGGCAGGCAGAAGAAGAAGTGTGACAGGCAGACTTGGCTGCTTCTCTGGGATGCTGCTGATGCTGTTTGATGTCGGGGTGGTTGGAAGTCAGTGTTCAGGAGTAAAGAGAAGGAAGGCTTTGTTTTCCAAGCATCCTACCGAAAGTAATGAGTCCCAAGTCGCTGCTGAGACCTTGGAGAAACTGGCGGGAGAGAAGGAGAAGTCTGGCAAGTGTCTAAGCAACTGGATGAGGGCCCGAGTTGCCTTATGAAAGCACGGTGGCGGCGTGGGATCGTGACCTCGGTGCGGAGGGAATGGAAAGGGGTCAAGCAGGGGTGGTGACAACCCTTGGGAATTAGCTGTGGGTGTTCCAGTTGGGTGCACTGATCGAGCGGTGGCGACAGCTATTTCCAAATCTGTTGGACTGTCTGCTTGCTCAGAGTCCCCTTCGTGACGTTTTGGAAGAAGCGTGACCAGGTAGAGCCTATTCGTACCTGGCCACGCGTTCAGCATTTTTGACTAAATCAGTTTAATTGCATCTTAGGCTCTTCAGACCTTTTCTTCCATCTTACAGCCTAGTGTAATGAGTGACATGAGAATTTTTTATTTCCGCGATCCTGCAGACTGAAAATTTTGAATGTTAATTCAACAGCTCATTTGGATTCAAGCATGTCAGTATTTACCTTCAAGTTTCCCAGAGATGGTATAATCACCTTGGGGTTTTTGGAGGTTATGTCCTATCGATTATCTTGTTATTGCAGCTGATTATTTGCCATGCATGGCCTTGTCTTTCAGCTGCGTGTTTGAAGTTATTGAATGAATAATACCAAAGTTGTGCCTGATGACCGTGTGGGAAAGACGGGTGGTCTTTACTCTTCCAGTCCATCGATATTGAGCTATTTGAGTCATTTTCTGTTGCGTAAAATAGCGTGCACCTTGTGCTGTAACGGTCTAATTTAAAACTTACATTTATTTGCAGAATAACACAATTTGGAAGCCAGATTCTTGCCAAGACTGCCGTTGCCATAGCAATATTGTCACCTGTGAACCTACCGTCTGCAAAGACCCTCAGTGTGACTTTCAGAAGGTAAGGGGCTGCAACTGTCCAAATGCTAGCTGACCCGTTCTGCGTGCTGGGAGAAACGTCAGGTCACTCTGCAGTTCCCAGCCTTCCCCTGCTTTAAACCCCTGCAATATATAACTATTGCAAAACGCTTGTTTGGGTCCGCCACACTGTTTTATACGGAAAGAAATGGTGGGAGCAGTTGGGGTAATTGGCCCTACAGTCCTTGTGGAAGCAAAGCTCCTCTTGTGTTAAGAGGGACGCAAAAAGAGGATGCAGCATGAGGGGTTTCCCTGGAGGAGCTGGCAGAGGTGAGCTGGTCGCTTATCTTTGTACGCCGTAGTGACAGCTGCCATATCAACCTTCTGGGCTCAGCTGCCTCCCTGCAGCTCCCGTTGAACCCAAGGGTCTGATTCACAGCAGGATTTGGGAGAAGCAAGAGGGAGCGGTGAAATCCCCTTTCGCCTCCCAGGGTGTGTGTGACTGCCCAGGGTCAGGCACAATCTCTGTGCCCTTTCACTTCTCGTCGATGTAAGCCTGTGCAAGAAACGCACAGGCAAAAAACAGCACGTGAAGCCTTTGTCTCCTTTGCCACGCTACAGCCAGAGGCTTGGTGTTGGAACAGCTTGAGGGCCGCCTGTGCTCCAAGGGCAGTCTGGTCCCCCAAGGAAGCCCCCTGAACTGGGTTTGGACCTCCCAGCATGAGGCCAGCTTCCAGTCACCCTTCATTTGAACGTGGAGCTGGGTCTCCCTCAAACGTGCAGATGGACGCTTTCCACTCTGATGAACAACAACAGAGCTGAGATTGTCTGTCTTTCAGTTTCTTCTGCCTTGTGATGGTTGTTGAGCTTTCATTGTCTCCTCTTTATCTTTCTCTGTCTGAGCCTTCATTAATGGTTGCAGCTAATTGGCCATGGAATTGGTCTTGCATTAGCATCTGGATTACTGGGGTAGCACGCATGACTGATAACGAAAATTAGTGTTTTAAAGAGGCACCGCCAATATAATTATATGGCTTTGCGAAGCAGGTTAAAATGTTTTCCAATATGACAGCATTAACGAGGAAATAATTTTGATTTTTACTGGTTTTCCCCATTATTATCACTGTGTGTTGATTAGAGCAAGACTGAAATACTAGGAATTTCTGTGCTTAAGAGGAGAGAAATAAAAAAAGAGTGCTGTTGTGGCACACCCAGCAATGAGTGGGCTAGATAAGATATTGTTCGTTTTAAAAAACTGGATAAATGAAAAGGTGGCAACTTTAAAGCTCATAAAGGGAAATAGATTGATAGTGCAAAATGGATCTGTGTGACTCCTTGACGCGGGTCATCTTCAAGACAAAGAGTTTAAGTGTTCCATAAAGGTCTGGCCATTTAAATGTTGAAAAGGATCATCAGGGATCTCAGAAGAAAAAAAATCCGCTCAGCCTTCAAGCATAAACAAAGCACTGCCGAACAAGGTCAGAAATGGCCATCCCTCCCCGTGGTTTATTTCTTATCTGCTTATTATGAGATTGATGCTAATATTGCTGATCTTGTTTACAGCAACAAGGCATAAACAAAACCAGCAGTCTTTGCAAAAGGCATACCCAGCAGTGTTCTAAAGATTTGTATTTAAAACCTCCTGCTGTGCATACCGAGTGCTTTGAGTAGGTGGAAAATCAGCAAACAGTAGTTCTGTTGTGTGAACCAAGGCAAACCAACAACCAAGAACAGTTTCTCCACAGCAGGATCACACTTGAATAGGGTTTAATGGTTGAAGCTAAGTGAAATATTTAATTTTGTTTGCCACCTCCTAAAAGACACGGCATTGAAGGAAACCTTGAAGTGAGAAACTTTTTTCGGTTTGAAAAATCAAAATGTTTGCTTTAGAAAACAGAGAAAGAAAACTTGTGACATTTCAATTGATTCCAGCCGCTTTTATCATAAAAATAAAGAGGTGAAAGGTAAGTCAATTTTTTGACATCACAGTGTCCTCATTTTTTATTGTAACAAATGAAATAATGACTCCTTTCTGGGCAGGAGTCCCTTAGATGTTGGCCGAACCCTTTCAAAGTGGAAAGGATGGAGCATGTCTCCCGAGAAACACCTTTGCAATATTTTGAAGAAGGTGACCTCATGGATAATATTTTTCTACGTTTTGCATCCCGAACCTGACCTGTTCTTCTCTGGTTTTGGTTTTCTCTTTTCTCCCTCTCCAGCTACCACGCTCACATCAGTAAAATTGTTTGGTCCTTTTTTGTTATTAGCTGTGGGAGGCAAATACTGAGGTCTGTGGTACCTTAGGCGGTGCCAGGGGCCCTCGTGTCCAGTTGCCATCAGCGACAGGCACCCTTGCAAAATAAGATTCTCCAGCACTGGGAGTCCATGATCCTTCCCAGTGTTGGCTGATGTCTTTACCCATGTGTTTTCCCCTTTGCCTGATGAGTTGCTTCCAGCAGCAGCATCTTTTTCCCTGCTGCTGAACAGGACGTAGCAAGTGGTGAGCTTGCTAAGCCCCTGGGACATGCAGAGCAAAGCGGTAGTAGCATCACCTGACTCCGCCGTGGCTGGAAGCAGTCAGTAGTTTTCAGTTATTTTTAAAGTAGTGTTATTAAAAAAAAGGTGGTGACCATTGACCCAAAGAAGTACAGTTAACGGATGCACATTCATTCTGCCTGCCAACTGCGTTTCTGGTGTGGCAAAATATTAGACTGATATCCATCCTGTACATGTAGAAAACTATCGATTGAAAAAATTACATCTCTACCACGTTTCTCTGAGGTCCTTCAGTGGGTAATCCTGGGTTTTGTCTTGAATAAGTGCTTTCTATTCTTTGTTCTGCTTTGAAAACTAGTTCAGCTGGAGATTTCCTAATTGTACTGTTAGGGGTGTAAATTCTCTTGTTGTTTTGACGGTGAAATGTCAAATACAGCAAACTGACGTGCCACGTCTCAACAAAGGGATCCGGTGTAGCAGCATTATATATTTCACTTAATACATTTCTTCTCTAAACGGAGAGCGCTCGGTCCAGCAAGGCCCCACGTCTTTACCTTCGTGTTAAAGTCTCTATTTCACGTGAACTGCTTATTGGATTCTTGTCTCTTTTTAGGGAGAAGTGCTCCAAATAGCCCCCAACAAGTGCTGCCCCGAGTGTGTGTCCCGAGCTGAAGGATTTTGCCAGCATGAAGGACAGATCCACAGCGTGAGTGCTCTGTCATGTTCCTCGGCAGTGGCAATCCTTTCCAGTTTTTAGCTCTCTGTTTGGTTCACGTCAGTGAAGGATGCTTAGCTGATGTGTGGGAGAAGCATAGTTCGTTGGACTTACATTCTGTTACTATCAGATAATGTAATATAACGGGAGTTTGGTCGGCAGGGTTTGCAAAAAGGGAATGTGTCGCTGAGCAATCGTGTGTCCTGCTTGGCTTAAGGGGAGAAAGATTCCCTCTCATTCATTCGCTTTGCTGTTTCTGTGGATGATTGAGCCAATATAGTAATGTTAGGAGGGGAGCAAAGCACAGTGAACTTGATATATTAGCTATCCTGAAAGAAGGCTTTTCTCTCAGCAGCCATCTATGCTGGTAGAGATTGATGACTGTTGTGCGCCCTGGGTTATGTATTTTGTAATCCTGAATTATTCAAGAAGCAGGTTCCAGGATGTGGTTTCACCTAAGGGGGCTGAAAGGCCAAAACAATAAGAATAAGTGTCTACAGATAAGAAAAAAATAAAGATTCATGGGTAGTAGTTAATGAATCATGTCGAACAATAGGCAAACGTGGAAAAATGGCTTCACAGTGAACCCAAGTCCTGCGTCTGGTCTCTTACAGACTTTCCTGTTTGACAAGAGGCAAGTCAGGTCCAAATCTTAAGAAATATGCTAAAATGCCCAGATACATTTGAATATCTGGACCTTACAGTCTACACCTGAGATGGATGTTGTAACCCTCTGTTTCAGTGGGAGGCATGACCGGCATGAATCTGTTATGAGCTAGATGAGGGCTGGAATAGGAGGGATAGCACGTCCATTCTCTTCTCCTGTTTCTTTGTGCTTGTGATTTGGGTGATGCTATATTATATCATATTACATCGTATTTCTTCTTGTTGTTGCTGTTGCTGCATTTTGCTGTGTTGTATTCTTGCTGCAGCTTTTGGTTTTTGGCTCTCTGTAAGCCTGTTCTTTGGGACAAAAGTCAGGTGAATAAGTAGGCATCCCCACAGGGATTATAGTCATATTTGTACCTGTAGTCATACATCACACCCCAATTCCACCGTGAGGTGGTCGTTAAACAATTTTTTTGTCAGTGCAAAGTCTCGTCCTGATGGTTGGCACAGATTTCCTGAAGGAAGAAGTTCTCTCTTTTGTCAGTAACCCACTGTAATGCTTTATGACTGGACCTTCATTCTAGAAGTATCTAGCTAGCAACACTGGCCCTAGCGGTAACTCCATCGATCTGTATACTCTATCTGGCAAGAGCTTTTTTACTCCCTGCCTAATTCAATATTGCATGTCTTGTAGAAATTAACATTCTCTGTTTGTTGGAGAGCGTTGCAATACACCAACATATTTCTTGTTGGGGCCAATTTTTCCTCACCATGCCTCAGGGTAGAGGTATTTGTTTCTGCGTTAATGAATAAGCAAATCTAATGAGATTTTACTCACAGTGAAGTGTGTTAAGTATGTGGGGCGGGCAGTGTTCACCTGGCCACCGTGGTCAGGTGTGTGTTGGGGCCCATGTTGAATATTTCTCTTAAAGAAAACACATCTCTAAATGTTGAGTTTGGCCTACAGAAACTGTAGTGGAGAGGGGGTGTATCCAACAGCCTGGGTCTTTTGCAGTGGGTTGTTGCTGGATGCCACTCTGCAACAGGAAGGAAAATTAGGCTGATCTCTAGGTTTACTACTTTACCAGTATTAACTTACTTTTTGCCCCAACAGTGCAGCCAGGAGTAAGGGCTACACTGTGCAAAGATTGACTGGGCCTGCAAAAAAGTAAAGTTAATACTGGTGTAGGGGGGTCTTAAAAGGGAAAAGATATATTTACAGGTCTCACTGGCAGCTGGATTCACACATGTGTTTTCTGTGCCTTTGGTTGTGTTGCGCACTGCAGCACGGCACGCAGTGGGCCAGCTCTGGATGTGTCCGGTGCTCCTGTGCCCACGGGAAGGTGAACTGCACCCCCACTGCCTGCCCAGCCCTCGCTTGTGGACGAGGGGAGCTGCGATACACTGCTCAGGGATCCTGCTGTCCCAAATGCGTGGGCCGTGGCGGTGAGTATTGCGTGTGAACGGGGCGCTGGCTGGCTTCATTGATCCAAGCAGTAGGTCACTGGAAGTCTCCTTTTAGTCCCAAATCGGGAAAGCTTTTCTTTTCTTGTTCAGTTCTGTTGGGAAGACACTGGCATCAAGCGTGTTCCTGAATTCTCTTTCTGTCCTGCTACCATATTTACATTTTTAATGGCTTCACCTGTAGGCCAAGACAAAGTGATAAGATTTAAGCAGTGAGCAGATGTGCCTAATATGCCCTTATTTTTGGATATTAAAATCTGGAAAAAAAGATGCAGATATATCCTAGGTATTGAAGGTACCTTTGGCACTTGCAGACTTGGGCTGCAAGTTCCAAAAATGCCTGAGCTATTGGACACCTTTTCTGATAGAAGTCCAGTGGGAGAAGTGCACCCAGAGCTCTTAATTCACAAGTCAAAAGCTCTTAAAGACTGGTGGAATTGTTACTGTCATTACCTGCTTTGACAAACCAGAATTTTGAATTCTGAAATGCACAAAATCTGTGTTTTAGTTACGGGTGACGGAAAGGGATTAAAGGGCATTGGAAAAGAAAATTACCCATTGTTTTCATATCCCTTAGAGCCTTGCTCCTTTGATGGACGCTTGTTCCAGGATGGTGAGGACTGGGGCCTTGGTCGGTGCTCCAAATGCGTCTGCAGGGATGGCGCGACTCAGTGCTTCACAGCTTCCTGCCAGCCTCTACTGTGCAGCCAGGTCAGGACCCATCAGGGACATTACTCATGGCTGTCATTTCTCCTGCAGATGTACAAATTAGCAGGCAAATCTTCCGTGTGACAAGCGGGCGATTTGGAAAAGGGAGTTTTGATGTGTGGAAATGATGTGGAGTGACAGTTAAGTCTGTCAGTATACACGTGCTGTGTCTCTTCTCTAATATCTTCTTTCCCCACCACTTTACTCTTATCATGCCTTTGCTGGCTAATTAAACACAAATACTGTCTAAAGAAACTGCTTTTTGTTTTGCACTAAAAAAATGACGTAAGGTGTGAGGGAAGGAATGAAAGCACAAGATTTTTAATGGGAGTTTATCTTCACAAATTTCAGTGTTTGGTTTGCAGGTCTTGTTTACTTTTTTTTTTTTACAAGAACTCTAGAAATACAGTTGAAAGTAGTCAAAAGTGGATGTAATTCCCCTTTTGACTTAAAGACTTTAGAAATACAAGACAACTTCAGCTGAAAGAAGGGTCTCGGAGCACTGTTCCTTGGATGTACTTGTGTTTAGCAATCAACAAACCCAGTAAGATAAGTTAGGCAAGCTCAAGTAGTGACTCACGGTTTTAGTCCAATTGAGAGAACTGGGACGTTTCTGTCTCCAAGGTCTTTGCTGTGGACAGACGACGAGTTCTCAGCACTTGTGCAGCGATCAACCCAACCAAAACACTACAAGATTATAAACAGCGTTAACACAGGGGTTAGTAACAGCATAAAATTAATACACACTACTCCACACTGTACAAGTGACTCAATTTATTGAATTCTCTTTACTATATTGGAAGTGCTTAAGGCTGTGACTATGCTCTTTGGATTTCTTTTCATTGGGCCCATTGTACCAGTTTTCTTGGGCACCTTGGTGTGCTCCTTTACAACAGCATGCCATGCTAAGGAAATGCAGGAACTGGCTCCCTGGAAATCCCTCTTTCTGACCTTGACTTTGTGTTTTAGGAGCTGCCATTTCCCAAATATTTTTTAATCTATTACCACACTCAAATCACGAATCCAAAAGCTCCCTTGAAATGCCTGCTCTGGCTGAGCATACTTCCCTGTAGCACTGAGAAAAACAAAAGCAGTAGTCGTAAACTTTTTTTTTTCCTGTTGATGCTTACCCAGCTTTCTGTTACTGGACCAGATGTTTGTGCAATTAACACTTTTTTTTTTTTTGATAGAAGGAAAGCCCACCTATTTCTGTGCATGCTAATTCTGTTTTGCTTTGTCCTGAGATACTCAATTAGTATTCATTGACTAAGTACTGTGCATTAAAACAAATTCATGCCTGCTTTAGATTCCTCCTTTCCCACTCCAAATGGACTGATGTTATCTGCTGACTGATTGCACTGATGTTTAATCAGCTAATCATTGGAATTTAATTTGTGGAAACAGAAACAACTGTGTTGTCGCTGTGATGTATCTGAGAACAATTGGCCGAGAGCATCCAAGTTAACGCAGCAGGAAGCCTGTTCTGATGGTGTTCCAGATATTTCCTACCAAGGTGCCCGGTGGAAGGGACCTTGGCAGGATGAGCAAGGATCCTGTTCTGCTCTCAATCATGCCTAACATTTCCTTGCACGTGCCTTTATCTCTGTCACTTTCTTCGTTCTCCACTACCTGTCAAAAGCAAATACATAAATTCTCCCAGTATTAAACTCTCATCTTCCGTCTTTCAGATAACCGTGTCCTTCCCTGGGTGCTGAGGGAGAGGAATTTCAAAAATGCTTGTTGCATGCTGGCGTGCACCTGAATGTCACACTACATATCCCACCAAAATCCATGACAGAGTTCTTTTAACTCTGTTGGGAAATCTATCGTTGATAACTTCTATACAAAGTCTTCCACTCTTTCTTTGAAAGCGAGTGATTTGACTGGCAAAGCAGATGAGATAATAGCGCTTGGCATTTCGACGCTACTTTCGGTCCACACGTCGGCCTTCCGGCCGTCCTGATGTGGCTGGAGGGAGGTGCTGGTGAACAATACTACTCCAAATTGTTGGCTGTACATGAAATTGCAGCAGGGGAATTACAGACACGTTTTGGATGGAGTGGAGGCACGCAGGAACTGTTATATTGATGTGAAGTGCCAGCCTATTCCAATGTGTTTTAAATCAGTCATGAAAATGTTTAAATTAGGATAATCCAGTTTTAAGCATAATTTAACACCTGTACAGACAGTTATGCTGTATGGATTTAACTAAAACTGTGCAAATGCCTGAGAGATGGCGAGTGTAAATCACACATTCAAAGCCTCAAAATGTGGCAGTACCAGGAAAAAAATCTCTTCTCCGTCTCATGCTTTCATGTGCTACATAGCTTTATATATGCTTTTTTCCCTCTGTATATCTGTATACCTGAATATATGTGCTTTATCTCGTGTGTGTATGTGTTTTATCTGCATCTGTGTACCTATCTATGTATTTGGACCTCAATTGCCATCCAAAGAAGCCCAGAAAATGAGGTGAAGGAAATATCTTTCTAGCTTTCTATGATGATCTCATGCTGTGAAGACTGCCCCCAGATACTGGAGCCAAAATGAAGCCTTGAGTGACTGTGGGTTATCACACAAATTCTAAATGCCTGGAATTCCAGGCGGTGATCCTGAGCCCCATGTCAACTGTTCATGCTCTTATTTTACTTTTCTCTCCTGCTTTCTATTTAGGATGAAGTTATGGTTATGTCTCCTGGAAAATGCTGCCCAGAATGCGTTCCAAAGCCCTGCTCGGTGTCAGGAAGAGTGTACCAGGTAACCTTTGACGAGCCGCACCAGAAGGCAGTTGTTCACAAGTTCTGGCACATCTCTCTTTCCCTTCTCCGTGACATCTGACTTTCTGCCAGCACTGATAGCTTAGTATAACCGTTGCTTTTTTTCTTCCTGGAAAGCCAAAAGAGTTGAAAGAAATTAGGACTAGATAAGAATTTGCTGGCAAGCAGAAAGGAAGTTTGCAGGGTGAAGCAGATTAGGCACTTTCTTTTCACGCTTTTTTGAAGCAGGAAAGCAGAAAGCCCTGGTGAAGGTCAAGCTATAGCTTTCGTTGTATCATCTGGAATTAATTTATTATTTAATGAATATAAGTTTGTGAGATTTTCTGTTAATGATAATGTTTTGCTAATAGTAGTAGTTAAGGCCTCACCAATGTCACTGCCTTGCAGTTAATGAGAAATACACACCACAGTGTCATCTAGACCTCATACCTCTTCTTCCTGTTTGCTGATCATGTAGAGATAAGCATTTTTTCAGAAAAGTTTATTGTCGGATACAGACATGCAGAGGGAGCCATCGTATTCCATAAGCAGCACGGATTTCTGGAAAGAATTTGGTTATTTCCGAAGAGCATGTAACAATTGTATACGTGTTCTTTTTGAACAGCATGGCGAACAGTGGCAAAAAAATACCTGCACTGCATGTGCATGTCATAGAGGAGAAGTCCAATGTCTGAGAGAGACCTGTGACTCTATTACCTGTGAGAAGGTAGTTAAAAATCATTCACCTCTGATGCCCTGGCTGCACATATCACTGTGCCCGTGCCAACGGGTTCAGACGGTCCTGCTCAATGGTTGCTGATGTTTTGTAGGGGCAGAACAAAGTGCAGCGCCCGGGAAAGTGTTGTGAGGAGTGTGTGCCTTCCAAGGGAAACTGCTTGTATGATGGCACTACCAGGTACCACAGTGAGATGTGGAATAGTACCCGCTGCGACTTCTGCGTCTGTGATGAAGGGCAAGTCACTTGCCAGGAAGCAGAGTGTGGCAGAGTGGAGTGTGCCAAGGTAAGAAAGGTTTTCTTCTTGCAAGATGCATCTGTCAAGTCTTGGGATTTTTTTTTCCCCCTTTTTCTTTTTTCTTGAGTGACATCTTGAGATGCTCAAAGAACCTGCCCTTCTCTCGGGGCTCGTTTTGTGTGATTACCTTGAAAACACTTCACGGCAAAGGAGAGTAATCTTTGGATTTGCCATGCAAGGTTGACTGCTCAGTGGGCTTGCATTGTGAAGCAAGGCAGTGTGAATCAGTGACTAAATCAACTTGGATTCCCTCCCACGCTGTTGTCTGCCTGCTATAATGGAGGCTCAAACACCCAGAGGTTTCAGTGACCACCGGCTTTACCAGGAGCTGAACATGGGGAGAGACGTACAGGTCAGAGACAGTTAAAAGCTTAAGGAACGTTCCTTTTATCTTCATTCTGTATGCTACAGGGGGCTTCAGTAAGGTAGTTGGATATGGAAGTCAGCGTTCCACTTTTCTTCATTTTTTTCCATGCCATTCTTGGCATGGAAGCGAAGCTGGTAATGTATTTTATTCCCAGTGCTTTTTACTCCAAAACTAAACCCCTCCGCCAGGTTAGGTTATATTTACTCTGTAGCGGATGTGCAAAACGCATTAGATAGGGTTGAACGCTTCACATGCAGACGCACACCCCCTACAAATATGTTTTGAGTTGCCTGTTTGCAGTAGGATAAGACTTCCGTGGTGTTTGTCACCGCATCTGTTTTAATTAGTGGGCTAATATCTGCTTTATACCTGCTACTCCACAGTGTCAGCGAAGAGAAGGGAAGGAATTGTAGCCCTGCAAGTCTTCTCTCTCAGTGGCAATGCTTTTCTGGCAACTGCTTGTGTGCTGAATGTTGAGTAGCAGCACCCTTGTGTTGCGACTGAAGTCCAGCCAAAATCCAGACATAACGGATTCACTGGATTAGATTGTTTTAATGAGTGTTCAAAAAAGTGAGAATCTGCACATGGGCTCCCAGATGATGATCATGCAGAGAGGATGTGTCTAGGAATAAAAGCGTGTGCTTGTTCGTCTGAGATTGTGCCTTTTAAATAGCAAAAATGCATTGAGTGTGGGACCCCGACTCTTGTCACTGGTGTAGTACTGCTGACCATCATCTGACCTTAAACTGCACGGAGAGGTTTTGCTGGGTGGAAAGTCGTGGTTGTCATAAAATCTTGTGCACTCGCATCTGTTTCAGTCAGCTTCCTGCATGCTTATGGCTGTAAATTGGATCATTTACACTAATGATGATGGCATGCTGTCATGGCTCAGTAGGGAGAATTATTTAATATTCATGCTCGTATCTTGGGTACTGACAAAGAATCCATTATTCAGAAAAGGCAGGGATATTTTACAGAACAATAGCTGGAAACATTAACACGTAGGGTTCAAAACTGGGGGGGTTCAAAAATGTGCAGCGTATCACTCGCACGATAATTTTTCAAACTCGGGCTCCCTGAGGTAACCACCCATCTAAAAGCCCGAGCATCTCAAAAAGTTGTATTATTTGTCAGCGTATGAACCGCTGCAATTTTGAATTGGTTGAAACGCGATTGCTAGGAGGGCAGAAGGAGGAAGACAGTGTCCTTTGTTGTAGAGAAGAGTTACGGTCCCACTTGATAAAAGATACTTGCCCAGGGATTTATTATTCTGCGTGGCTTCCCTTAAGATAAACTAGCTTCCTCAAGTCATGTTCAGTCATAGTTGATCTCAATAGTACAAGGTGCACATTAATTAATTACAAGAAAATATTTACTCAAAAAGCAAATGAAATATTTTCTTTTTCCTTTGCTTTTTCCTTTTTGAGTTGTAGCTCTGTTTTTTAGACGCCTGCATCAATAAATCAGAGCTGATGTGAAGCTAGGAGCATTTGGATTCATCTCTTCATTAAGGCACTATTAATTTTCTCGTCACATTGTCCTATTTAAAATGTAATGAGGCCACAGATATGAACTGCAAATCCTAGACAGCTCGACGTAGCATAGCAGCATTACGTGAGGGCAGGGTAGAGGTTTATCTTATAAACCCTTTCAAACAAACCTGGCCAGCAAGTGCCAAATGAAAGCGTCTGTGGTGATTCTGACCGAATCTTCAAAAAGCCATTTTCCGCAGGTTACTGACGAGCTAGGGATACGGGTTCTGTGGCACGCTGGGTTAGCTATGGATGTTGAAGTGGATGCGCTCAACCAAAACCCCTCAAACTGTCAGTGCACCAAATAATCCTGCTGGAGCGCTTGCCAGCACCCCAGCTAAGTAAGCACACTCGTGACAAAGTTCAGAGGAGGGCGGGTCGTGGGTGCTAGCCGGGGATGCTGCAGCCTACCCACTCGGGTAGGCTGGTGATGAAATATTTCTGCTGCCGGCCCTGGAACCTACAGGATCAGTCAGATAGAGCTTGCAGGGCGCTGCGTGACTGCCATACAGCCGGCAAGCTGCAGGAGTCTTTCCGATATTTAGAGTTACGGATGGTGCGTGTGGATGTAGGTGTGTACGTGTTTGAGAGAGATTGCATACCACGTTTTTTTCTCCTTTCTGCCTCCCTGCCCATCGCTGCCTTTCAGTGTTCTCAACCTGGAATATGAGGAATCTCTCTTCAGCAAAGCCACAAGTTATCTCACGTGGCCTCTCCCTTTTCTGAGTCTTGGCAGAGCAGCGTGGTTGCATTTTTTTTGCCTGGGTGAGCCATGTTCCATGGCTAGTTGTTCTCAGTTTTCCTATAGCGCGTGTTTATGTATGCGGGTGGGGATGTGGGCAGGGCTGGGGATGGGAGAGTTTACAGTACATAGTAGTGACATGAGATCCAACCACGGCCAGTGGCGTTTTGATGTAATGATTTAAGAGCAAAAACGTATAGAGCCAGCAGAGAGAGATTTAGGCTGTGTGTGGTCCTCGATGACTGAGAACCATACGGTTTCTCCTCTTAACCATTCTCAGAAATGCATGAGGGTTGCTGTTATTGCCTTATCTATGTCTAAAGTAATTCACGTACATAAATTGGTGAGCGTGCCAGTGTGGCACGGCAAAAAATATCCTGGAGTGACTGCTGGAACAGATGCCCGGTTGGTGTAAATCAGCAAAGCTGTTTGGTAAACTTGGCGCTTAGCTGAATTTCGTGAGCCGCCAGAAGAAAGCAGCAACACGCTGAAATGGCAGCCAGCGTGAGCTGTGTGATTTCACTGGGTGTGTGAGCCCCTCACAAACATTTAACGCACGGTCATGACTTCTCCGTTTGTCACAGGTAAGTAACCAGCATGACTGCAAAGTTAGGAAGATTATGCCTGCTGAGATTTGGGATGAGTATTAACACTGACATTTAAAGGGCATAGATTAAATGAGTGCTCAGTGCAGATCGGCATAAAATCTAGTTTCGTCCTTCATTTGTAACTTTTAAATTGTATTGGTTTTGTATATGTATGTCTGTGTTCTGACTAGTATGTATTACCCTGCCTATGTTTATAGTGCATGAGAATCTGGTCCAGAAAAGCTACTCAGGTCAGGAAATGGAAGCTGTTTCTTTTGAGCTGTGTCCTGGTTCCCTAGGACAGAGTCTCCCTCTTTTCTAAATGCTCAGCTTCCACTTGGGCGCAAAAAGTTGTGACGACTTAGGGCACTTTGTTCCCTTCTCCTGCTGCTAAATTCTCATCTTCAAACCAAAGTTATTTAAGTGGATTCTGTGGAGTTGTACAGTTGTAACAAAGAACAGGCTGTTTCCATCTGGGATAAGTAGAGCATGTGCTTTGAAATTCTCTCGGGGAAAAAGAGTCAAACATTCAAAATGAAGGTAAGCTTCTATGCATTGAGATCTTGACAGTGGTCCAGTAAAATCCTGGTGATTCATAACAAAAATATGGCATTCCTATTCTCTGTACTTGCAGTGGATTATATTGGGGGGTTCTTTCTCTGCAGGATTTAGGGATGAAGTAATGGCCTTATCGCCAAATTCCCTGGCCTTTTCTGAGGTTGGTTCTGCAACTGCACTATTCGCTGATCGCATTTTTCAAACTGTACCTACAGAGATGAAGTAGGATAGAGAGAAGATAAGGTGAAATGAGATATTGAAGATTGCATTCCAGGGCAAGAGCTGTTCTGCCTCTGCATTCCACAGTATTTTTGGTGGTGTTGATTCCATTTGAATTGCTGCAACCTTTCTCTTCACAGGGTGAAGAATTAATTCACTTAGATGGGAAGTGCTGTCCTGAATGTATTTCAAGTAATAGTTACTGTGTTTACAAAGAGCATACCAAAGCCGTGAGTATCCTGGTACTTTGGAGCACGTACTAGTGAGTTCTGCTCATAAAGGTTTGGAGTAATTGACTCTCCCTGTCCAGTTCTGAGAAGGATATTGTTTGCAAGTGTAGCAGAAAAATAATCTACTAATATTGTCTGCAGATCGCTTTTACAATTTCCAGAATGCATTTGTTTATAAGGTGTGCTGCAGAGTTTAAGTTTGCCTTGCTTTCCTTTGCGTGGTATAATCAATCATTTCCCTGTAATACTTAATATACGTACTCATAGGTTTCCTGCAGTTCTCATGGAGTTGAAGATGCCTGACTTTAATCCTATAAAGTAGAGGGGCAGGGTATACCTTTCTGCCTATGCTTCCCACTGATTTTAATTTTTACTGGGACAGGAGTCCATTTTTTTAGGAATATTTTCAAGGGACTTTCCTTCTGAAGTTAAATAGAAAGGAAACGTTAAGTATCTTGGATTAAATATACCAGCAATGGACTTTTCGTTGCTCGGACAGATGAGGACTGGAGCTCATCGCTGCTATTTGCCAACAGATGTGAGAAATGGGAATTTTAATACTGCTTTGTTTTTTTTTAATGGTAATACTTCCCTTTCCTTCCTCAGATCTCTCTCTCTGACCCAAGTGAGGTAAAACGTATGAAGGTGTCAGGTTTATTCCAGTCTGTGCTTTATCTCTTTTAAGAGAAGAACTGGCACAAAAGCTTCGCGGGCATTTAAAATGCTTACTCTCTCTTTTCTGCCTTTTGACTTCCTCACGTGTTGCCAGCAGAGCCTCAGCCGCTGAGGGCAGCTTCTGTGGCCTTTTGAGCACGCCAAGGGATGCGGATCGCAGGAGGGGAACAGTGGGTGCAAGATCTCTCTCCTCCACCGACTAATAAAAGTAGACAGGTGTCGGGTGCGATGGGTAGTTTTGAAGCAAGCCGGTGATACCTCTTCATCTCTGTGGTGTTCCGGCCGGTCCTTGGTGATGGCAAACAAGGCAATAGAAGAGAGGGGGAGAAGAAGTAAAATGCTGTCAAGGTTAGAAAGAGATTTCAGGTGTGACAAAAAGGTCATTATGCAAAGACATAGATTCAGGCAGAGGACAGATTGTGGGTATCTTCTGTTCTGATACAGAGCAGATTCAAGTACTTGTTACCGGGCTGTGAAAAATAAGTGAACAAGTGAGGCAGCAAAATTTGGAGACAGGAGAAAATGCCTTGAGTCAGAGAAAACGAAGGGAGGTGAAGAAGTAGAAAGGACTTAACGGCTAACTGAAAAACACCCTGCTTTGGAGGGAGTGCTGAGAGGGAATGAGAGGTGTTCACGGGCCAAGGACTCCTCAGTAGGCACTTTGCAGGCTGCCTTATTCTGGAAAGGCAAAGAGAGCAAGAGGGTTAATGGTAGAGAGGCAGGCAGTCCCATGTCGGCAGGCCTCGGTGCTGAAACAGTCCCAGAAATGTTTAATTTACTTGTCAATTGCCCTGCAATTTACCCAGAGATTCCGTGCGTGGCAAAACCACTTTGTGCAAAGGCTCTCCTTCACTGCTGATGCTGGCCGTTCGCTGTTTCTTGTGCAGAACGGAGCGAAATGGGAAGAAGGGCCGTGCGGAGAATGCGAATGCCGAGACGCGGAGGTGACCTGCTTCCAGCGCTCCTGCCCGCCCTGCCCGCTGGGCAGCCTGGCTGTTGAGGCGAAGGGTGACTGCTGCCCGCGCTGCGAGCCAGGTACAGACCCAGGGTCAATCGTTTCTTACTGTCCCCCTTTTTGGGAGGGAGAGTGTGCGTTGCATACGCCTCTGGCACGGGGGTTGTTCTGGCATCCCTGCGGCCCTCGCTTCCCCGGTACCGGTCTGATACCTGTGTTGAATTTTAAGTTGTCTTCAGTTTGTAGTTGCTAATTAACTCATTTTCATATAATTTAATTAGGGTTCTTAGAGAGGTTTAGGGCTCCATCCAAAGGCTCCCACTGACTTCCCCTGGTTTAAACGGTAGCTTTCTTTTGGCAAAAGAGTTTCTCCTTGGGGTTGGTGTTTTGGAAATGTTTCGTCTTTTTTTTTCCCCCCCTCAACATGGGTTTCATAAGGCAGGGGACTGCTCCTTTCTGAATCCTACCGTGGGTTTTGGAGTTTCTGGGCTCCTGATTATTTCTTGGGAGTGGAAAAGAAAAAAGAAGCTGTTTACACTGTTATGCCACAAGCTCACCTGGGGCTGAATGGCTGCCAGTTCATAATTACTTGGAAAGATTAGGATAGCCTTAGCTTATATGTTAATTTTGCATGTAAATTAATTTTTCTCCAGGATATTGTCATTCTCCTTGATTTACATTTCATAGTTGGTAAGCTTTAGCTGTGGTTTGCTAATTTTTCATGTTGGTAGCTCTTCTTGTTGCATTCATGTAACTTTGGTTTTATCAGAGTGCTCCAGTTAATGTTTTATCTCAGTAAAAAGAAAATAGCTTCATAGTTTAATTATGCTGTCATTTGCAGGAGTGCCTCAGCACAGTTGCCATATTAATGTTTTAAATCTTGTTATTTACTGCATGCTAATAAAAATGCAAAGCGCTACAAATTGCAAAGTGAGGAAAATGAGTTTCGGACAGTTCAGATCAAATTGTCCTGGATTTTCAAAAGGGAGCAGCATCTGCACAGGCTCCTAAGAAGGGGACAGATTATAAAGTGCTCTCAGCACCCATCTGTTCTCCTGCTTATCAAAAAATGCCACTGTGTACTGGTTACCCTTGAAAATCTGGCCTCTTCGTTTAGCTTCCGTAATGGTAGCGTTTTGGAAAATACAGGCTTTGAAGTCATGCTATTGGACGTACAGAGCGAAACTTGCGGTTTTGTGTCCTAAAAGGGTGAATGGAAATTTCATTTACTGAAGCCTGCTGTTTTCCCTCTGTCTTTTTCGGCGTCGCGTTGAACGGAATGAGAAACAAATGCAAAATCCAGCCTGCGGCAGTTCAATCTGTGAGCCCAGAGCATCAGTCCCTAACGCATCTGCTTCGTTAAAGCCAGTAAAAATTTATTGCGGCTTCTCACAGATGTGTCGGGGGGAAGCAGGCAGAGAGAACCCATTCATTTTCAGCCAGTGTAAAGCATCTAGCCCTAGTACAGCTGTATTTATGTGAAAACCAGCAAATATGCCCTCTCACTGAGACATTCGGGTTGGAGCAGAGGGAATTTTTTTGTACCTGGCGAAAAATTGTCCATTCTGTACCTCGCGCATAGCCAGTTCGTTGTCAGGCTGGAAGGATGGGGCTGCATATACCTTTGGAAGGTTACTGGAAAGAAATAGATAGAGGCAGAGCATCCTATAGTCATTCCTCCTGTTTATCACTGTGGATTAATTATTATCTACATTATTATTTACAACTGCATGTCTTCTTGATTCCTGATCCTTTCCTTAGGTACATCTCCGTGGAAACTTGGAGGTTATTTAGTGTAAATGAAGGAGAGTTTTCAGCAGGAGAAGGAGAGTTTTTTCCTTTTTGCTGACTGGTCAGGAAGGAACAGGCAGCTTTTCTTCCAGCAAGCAAAAGTAGCTCTGTAGTAAAGCAAAAGTAGTCCTTCGCCGGACCTCTGCAGAGAGAGCAACCATGCCATTTGAGAAAGTACCCCTGGTCAGGAATGATTGCTACGGTGCTGTGACATAAAGCGTTTGACTGGAGGGGGAGCGGTCTGCCACCTGTACTCTGACCTGGCATGGACACAGTCTTGACTTATTGCCGGGTTTGACTGAAGGAAAACTCAAATTCAGGTTGTTTCGGCCCATTAATTTCTGATGACTTACGATTTTTACCGCTGAGAAACCGTGTGGACAGTTATTTATCAATAGTCTAGAAAATCTGAGTCTGTCTCATGTACTAGAATACAGCAATGTAATGTTTAGCCCCTTTCATGTGATCTTGGAAAAAAACCATTCCAAAACTAACACGCCTTGAACTACCTGCAGAAATAAGTAATAAATTTCACTTTGATTTTGGAGGATGCATTGTTTTATGCTTTCCTGATTGAAAACACTGCTGATGGTTTTTACCTTTGTGTCTTTTCTTTGTGCCAGTTGACTGCCACCCAGACTGTTTGACCTGCTCTCAGTCCTTTGATCGCTGTAACGCCTGCCGAGATGCAAGAAGGCAGCTGCAGGATGGGCGCTGTGTGGAGACGTGTGAATCGGGCTTCTACCAGGATGGGGGGACTTGCTTAGGTAACTTCTGCAAGGGCTGACACCCTGTCAGATGACTGTCTTCTCTGTGGCTTGCTGTGCTTTTGTTTGTAGGATCCCACAGGCTCATTATAAAGAGATTGCCAGGCTTTGTTTGGAAAAGCATTCAGGCGCATGCTGAGTAGTAACCATGGGCTTAAGATTTCAGGAGGTTTCAGGTGGAAGCCCCTGAAAAATGCAAATTCTCAAACTCTTTTGCCAAAATGAAGCAAAATTGTCGCCTTTTATCAGAGCAGGAGAGTCTTGCTGCATCAAGACATGTGGGATTAATACATCCTCCTTTTCTATTCTTTCTCTTGGAAGCCTGCAATGAAACATGCTCAGCCTGTACCAATGGATTTGAGTGCTCCTTGTGCCGGACATCCCTGCTAATGAAGAACGGGCAGTGTGTGACTTCGTGCGGGAGGGGATACTTTCAGGATCACCTCCTCTGCACAGGTAACTCAAAGCAAAAAAGGCTGCAATACTTTGTGATAGCCAAACAGCAGACAAAAGCGGTACCCCAGCTATTAGATATACTCTCTGTTGAGGGATCTGCTGTTGACATAGGTGTTAATGTTCACCCTAGAGTAAAGGAAGGAGTGAACAGAGAAACTAAGTCATACAGTGTAAAATTGATTACTGGTTGGGGAAATATTCATTAAAATTCCTCAGCAGATCAGTTCTGTTGGTCTAAAACTCTCTGCTTTTGAACACTGCGTTTTTTCACCACTGTCCTCTTTCAAGTCAGAATTTTCTTTTGGAAAAGCGACTGTGGTTTTTGTGGTGTTAAGGGTACAGAGCAGGAGGTATGCACTAATTTTACTAAGGATATAACACCTTGAGCCATGCCTGGCCATCTGATCTGTGGGGGTTTTCTTTGAATTCAGTGCAGGCTAACTGCAGTTGCTAATGCCAGACCTTTCAGGAGACAGTACTTTGAGGTGCGTAGAAAATTGCTTGGAGGGATGGGGATAGAACTGAGAAAAGCACACAGAAAATACTTTCTGGAAATTTTCTTTGCTTTGTTTTGCCATTCATTTGTTTCATACAGTGCGCTCTTCCTGAAAGTCGATTGGACTAACTGTTCTCAGGAAGCATATTTACAAAATAAATTAGTAATTCTATAAAACACCGAGATGCATCTAAATCACTAACACTAAAAGTGTTAGTGATTGGAAAGACTAAGATTGTGAAGTTAGAGTTTTCTCTTTGATGGAGGTATGATAGTGCCTTCATGAGCTTCCCCTGCTCCTGTGAAATATTTTTACTTTTCCCAGACTGTAAGGCAGCTGCTTTTTCATCGTGACAGTTTAATTGTTTTCTCTAAAGTTAACACTTTTCTCCTCTTGATGTTGGCCTTTTTAGAAGGCTTCTAATTATTTCTGCAGCTATAATTCAGCAAAGGGGTGGAGCACACGCTTAACTTCTTGAGCCGTCACTTTAATTTGTTCGGAACTAGCCCTCCTGCTTAAATACAGGCTTAGGGCTTTTTGGCAGATTTCACGGGAAAGCACTTCAGATTCTAAGTCCAGCTTCCTTTTCTGAAGTGGTTTGCCTCGAAGAGCTGACGGTTTGTTTCAAGTTTTGAAAGTCCGAAAAACCTCTGTCCTCCAGCAGCGACTGTAGACTAGGGCCCCATTGTGCATGTATAAATAGAAGAGAGAGACCCAGTCCAAAAGAATTTATGGACTTAAGTATCAAATAATCTTCTACTTCATTTGGTTTTATTTTACCATTTCCTTTCCACCTGCTCCTAGTGTTTTAATTGGCAGTGCCCATGTACTGCCGAAGTGGTGGGGAAAGGCTAACGTTTCGTTTTATTACTGGTTTGTAGATTACTGATTGTACATTCCATCCAAATTTGCAGTCACGCATGCTTGTAGCTGAAAGTTGCTGGGAAAATTTGTTCCTATTTCCTCGAGGGAATTAAACCAATTTGCTTTAGTTCTGCCTGGCTGCATTTTCTGCATAAAGTCAAACCAGTGGAGAAAGTCTTAAATTTCCGATACAGTCCTTAACTCATTGCCATTCACTCTTTCTTTGTATCCTCTCTGTTTTTACAAATCTGTCATCTGATTGTCCAGACGAGCCTTGGGCTGTTCAGAAATATTTTTCTCAGAAGAGTTTTAGCATCTGCAATAAGCATGTTCCAAAATCACAAAAAGGATGAACTAGACTGTGTTAATTACTATAGTTCCAGTAAACTCCCTCTTGTGGAATTCCCTCTGGAGATGAAAAAGACCTGTGAGACCAGGTTTCTTACTCCATCCTGTTGTTGAAACACTGTTGTCTGCGTTGTGACGAAGCACAGCCTTTCCTCTTGTTCATGTTTTATAGCATCTGGTCTAACTGAATCTATTTTGAATTTTGGAATACAGTTGTTTGATCTCTGCCCTGTTTTAATCTTATACCAGTGTTGTGTCCTGCCCCCGTCCCTCCGCCTGCTTCTGTAAAGTATTAAAACCATTAAGAGAAGGTAAAGTTGAGAATAAAAGGGGATAGGTTCAGTTATGTAGCAGTGTATTTAAAGATCATGGATCAGTTTGTATCAGGCTTAGAGCAGAGTGGTAGATGAAGTCTTCCTTGTCAGAAATAGGCTGTGAAAACAGTTAACCTCCCCCCCCGCCCCAGAGGCAAAGCAAAGGGAAGCAAAAGATGTCTGCCTGGTAGAACAGAAGGGCTCGAAGGACTTGCAGTGTTCAGTGGTCTCACTGCATTTTTCTAATTTAATTATTTATGTTTTCGAGATTATTCAAAAGCCTAGGCAGAACTCAAGTGTTTCTGCTTTCGTCTCCCAAAACACGAACGTTGAAATGCGTAACTTGACACTAACAGACCCAGCTCACGCTATAGCAAAGCGCTTGGATTTTTATTCACGACCTGTTGTTTTTCTCCGCTGTATCCCAGCTGCGGAGGCTTCCCTTGAGAATAAATGACTGACCATGAGTAAGCTGAGCTTGCCCCGCTCACGGTGAGGAGGGCAGGTTCGGGTTCGTGGTACCACGTAGCACAGAGTAGAACCTCTCTGTGCTTTCCTAAAGCCAAGCAGACTTCTTACTGTGTTCTTGCTGGGATGCCATTTGCGTTAGCCCAAACCTGGGAATGTTGTACCCGCATTGATGCAGATAAGAGACAGTTCGGTGAGTGGATCTTTAATTGATTCTCTGACTTCTGGTCAATCCTGAAAGAACAGAAACATCACTTTGCAGGACCTCTCATCTTCTAAAAGCCTGCGCTTGTGTCACTTCTGTATGACTCCTGCATTATACCCCTGCAACTCCTGAGTAACAGAGCAGAGAAGAAGACCCGTTGGCTCGGGAGCCACTGGAGTGCTCTTGCTTTAACCAAGAAGCGAGACCTTGGAAGTTTCATCTGTTTTAACACTGATTTTCTGGAAAGACGTGTTACTGCAGCTTAATGAATACCATCGTGTCAGCTGAGGCAGAGTAATTGCACACCCTGTTGTAACTGGAGGGTCAACTGTATTCTTTTGAACATCTTTCCTTCAGCAACAGTATCTGGTTAAGCTGCAAGGTCTTGCGTATAAGTCCAGTATCCACACTGAAGGGAGGAGGCAGTGCAAAATGGCCCCTACAAATATGAACTGAAAATAGCCAGGAAAGGTGAAAACAGTTTCCTGGCAGTGCAGTCACCTCTGTTGATTTATTTTCACACAGCCGCTTAGTTGCTGTAGGCAAAGATGTTTTAGCTGACAGTGGTTCATTGAATGCTTCCATTTTTTCCCCTGCTTTTTCAGTGGAGCTGGTGACTGGCTGTTTGGGCAAGGAGCAGCTGTTGAGTCTGGCAGCGATCCAGCGCTGAAAGAGCCAAAGCTTCTGCAGGCAGGGTGCGCGTGAGTGTGTATAAACGGGGCAGGAAGGGGTTGGGGCTGCTGTCCCATCTGCATGAACCCGAGTCCTACGTGTTGGGGGTCCATTGCTTACAACTCCAGCTGCGGTTGTACCATCCGATGGCAAACAGAGTGGAGATACTGGCTGGGATTTAGTAGCTGCTGGACTTGTGACAGAAAAAGTCCTCAAGACATGTGAAAATAAATTGCCTGATGCCTGTCGCTGCAAGCACGAGAAGTGAAGGATTGTATCTCTAGGAGCATGAATCAGGCTGTGCGTGTTTGTCATCTGGAGACCAGCAGCTGATAACTCCTGGAGGCGCTTGCCACCTCGCATACAGAAATGGCTGTGTCGGAGGAGCCCGTGGAGCCTGTTCCTGGGGAGGGCTTGCGTAGCAGAGCTAGTGATGGGAGCAGTGCATCAGAACTCAGTCTCTTGCTGCAAGCATTTTTTTTTGGTTGGCCCACCTGAGTAAACTGTTACCAATCCTGTACTTTGAGTCATTTGCACTGCTTCCAAATGCTCAATGTGGCCGTCTTGCTAAAAATCGAGTTGCATTCTTTCTCCTTTCCTTCCTTTCTTCCAAACTCTGCTACTTAGATCCTCTCCCTTTCTGTCCCAAAGAATCCATTTAGGCCTGGTCTCTGTCTAGTAGCTTGGAGTCCAGAGGATCTTTTTCATACCAGTTTGCCAAATGCACTGCAGCTTCTCAGAAGGTCTGATGGCCTCTGGCAGGTTGTATGTCATCTTTACTTCTCTCACTGTAGCCTTTCCATAGCTGAGATGCCACAGAAGTCATCCCCCATCTAGGAAGATATGCAATTTTGACACAACAGCTGCCTCACTAGAAGACTTGAAAGCTGCTGCGATACCCAGGAGTGGATTTGCAGGATCTTTGCCAAGGGCCAGTGAGAGCCAACTGGGAACTGGAGGGAGGGAGTGAATTAAGATCTTAAACTCCTCCAGCCTGCGGACTGTGCTGGTTTGTGTCGTTACGTGGCTTGAGTCTAGACATTGCAGGTTTCCCCACTAGAAGTGTGACACTGGGAGTGCTCGCAGCCCACCTTGTCTAAAACACCCTTCCTTCTTGTCTCACTCCCTTTCTTGGTGGCTGTGTTTAGAGTAACGTTTGTGGGGAGTTTCTTTTGGCAACAGAGAATGGGAGAGCGGGCTGGGCTGGCCTGTCTGCTGCTCTGTTAGCCCTACGGCCACGTCTCCATAGAAAGGCTTAAGAGAGCCAGAGCCAGAAGGGCAGGCGAGCTGGGAGGGGGGTTGTTTGCACTGCAGTTAGCTGTGGGCAAGGACGGTGGTGGTGGTGACAAAAGCCCAGCACAACAGCCGTGCGCAGGCTGTGGCAGAGAGGCAAGAAGAGCCTGGGATGTGGGTCCAGCCATGCCAAAGACCTTTCCAGCCTGGCTATTGTTTGTGGTAGACTTACCTCCAGCAAAATGTGTGGCACTGGCAGGAGGTGAAGACGTTATTTTGACCTACACAGAGGGACAGCTCGAGGCAGCTGCTTGGGAGAAGAGACTGAGGTGAGGATGTGCTCGGGAGCACTTGGCCTAGTGCAGGCAGCAAACGGTGCGTGGTGGGAGCCAAAGTACATTTGCCCAACTGACCTGGCTTTCATCAAAAGTGCATTTTTAATACAGCTGTATGCAAAGCTTCCTATTTAAAAACAGAGTCTGGAGGCCAGGCTGCCAGGAGAGAAAAGTGTCTCTTGGAAAGGAGCAGCATCTCGGGAGAGGACTTGAGAACTTTGCAAATAACTGGGTATCTTCAGATGTGTCAACATATTGAGGCAGCTTAACAGCGAGGGGGTCAAGCTGTGCGGCGGGAGGTCTGTAATTAGAGGATCCGAGTCCTGATGCCCACTCTTTCAAGTAGACGTTGAAAGTTAGAGTGAGCTCAGTGAGGAGAAAAACACTCAGGGCTGGAAGGTGAAGTGAGGACATTTCAGTACTGAGGCATTTACAGCACGAACTCGTGCTCTGCAGTTAACTTTCGAGTGTAGACGTGCCGTGAGAATTATCCAAGCTGGAATGAGATGCAGCTTTTTATCAGCAAGGGAAATTATCGACCGGAGCAGAAAAGTGTGCACAATCTTTACCTCGGGATGGGATGTTTGGTATTCATTGTGTTGTGATTCAGCCACAATTAGATGCGCTCGATAGCGGTGATGGCACTTGCCGTAGGAGCCGGGGGGAAGATCCTTTCGGGTGCAGGATGCCCAGCGTCCTTAGGAAACACTCCTCACATAGGAGTGGTCAGGAACTAGAAGAGCTACAGTGTTCTGGAGAAATCAGGAATAAAGTGGGGGGAAAAAAACGGTGCAGGAAGGTGAGAAGGGTGAAAGCAAACAGCTAGTTACAAAGCAATAGAAGAAGATGAGGAAAGGGAAAATAAACGAAGGTAGAAGTGTGGAGAAGGAGCATCTGGAAGGTCAAAGGACCCTGTGCTGGGCATGAACTCAAAAGTCCCGTGTCTTGGCCCCCTAAAAATTCTCTTTTCTAACCCCATGCACCTCACGTCACATCTGTGTTTCAGTTCCCTATGTATGAGGTGGAGACTTCCCTGCCTTAGGGCGCGGTGAGATCCACTAAGATGGGATGTTTAGCTTATGCTGTGCAGCGTGATTCATATATAAGCACAAACATAGGTGCTCCATCTCATTAATTAACAAGCCCAAGAGCAACTACGGCCTCAAGCAGACAGAAGCAGCATAGAACCCATGCAAAACAGAAGTGAGATGGGAGTGGTGGTGATCACTGGTTTGCTGTAAACTTATTTATGGCTACCTGGATTGCAAACGCTTTTACGCTCACCTGTTATTGGGGAGCGGATGAACTGTCTCTCACTTACGGGGGTTATTTTGGCAGGAGGGTGTTTGCTTTTGTCACTGTTTTGTATGTCAGTGTGCTCTTAGTTATGTGGATGAGCTGCTGCTGTGTCCACTGGTTCCTGCGTTACACTCGCAGATGAGTTTCTCTTGGGTGGCTGCAGCTTTAGATGTGTTTGTGGGTACGGGGCAAATGTCAAAAAGTTGTGTTTTCTCCCGCCTGCCGTGGTCTGGGAGCACAAGCATGTACCTGCCTTATTGTGCAATAATAAATGTAAGAACATCTTCGGAACATATTTGGGTGTAATCGAGAAAAAAATCAAGTAGGTAAAAGAACGGTAGTTTGCACAGTTCCTGCAAGCACTGGTAGCACAGGATTTAACATGAGTCTGCGTCACAGACTTCATAAACGGTAACCGCAGCGGGCTGATTTCTCCCGCAGCCGAACTTGTACATTTTCGAATGAGGTGGCTTGTTCAACAGCTGTTTTGGGAGGCAGAATTGATCTCCGTACAGTTATTAGTTTAATTGTAAGACATCATCTGCTCTGCCTGTGTGTTCCTGTTCTCAGATGCCACAGAGAGGGCATTTATACTGCCCGCATTGCAGGAATGTGATATACTTCAGGAGTATCTGAAACATTACTGTGTCCCAGCCATGATACGTGGCTCACCCGGAGAGAAAAGTAGCTGGTATCTCAGCTCAGTGAGGGAATGCCCCTTCTCTTCGGCCGGCAATGTCAAGGAAAAGATGTGCAGTACCTGCTGTACCGGACCCGGGGCGCACTGCCCACCTTTCCCCAGGAATTATTCAATCTGAGCACGTGAGGCTTTCTGCCCTGCCCGACCAGATCGGCCACCAGCCAGAAGTCAGTTCCTTTTGCACTGGTGCAGAGTCCTGGAAGGGCAGAAGTTGTTTCTAGAAGTAGGCTGTCTTGGTTTTAATTTTGCAGGATCTTGATTGCAGCCCTGCAGTCTAATTCTGTGTTTGTACACATGGAGCTGGGGTAGTCTCAGCAGTCACTGCAGGTCTGCTTTTTAAGTAGCGGGTGATGGGATCTCTTCCCGTTTCCCTTTGTGCTTGTACAGCCCCTAGCACCAGGACGAACAGGACTTAACCGTGTTACCAACACTCCTCCTAGTCTGATTACAGCTACGGAAACTGCTGTGATGTATACTGCATGTCATATTGTGTGTACAAAGTGAAGCTGTAAATTGTACCCCTAAGATGTCCTGGATGAAAGATACATAAGAAGAGCAGTGGTTTTTGGTTTTCTTTTCCTTTTCTGAAGCAGTGAATGCCTGTGAATTTAAGGAACAAAACTGCAAAAAAAAAAAGTGATTTACTGCAAACTCTTCATTTTAACGAGATGATTGGCAGTGGATTGTTTGTTAATCCTGCACCTTTCTTTCCTCCAGCTTGTCACGAGTCCTGTTCCTCATGCTGGGGTGCTGCTGAGAACAATTGTTTGTCCTGCAAAGACACATCGCGCGTGCTAAAAGCGGGGCTCTGCGTGGCCAGCTGTGGACAGGGGTTTTATACAAAAGATGGAGTCTGCACTGGTAAATACCTGTTTTCTTCCTCCAATTGCAAGAAGTTTGAGAACCGCTCTGCAAAAAAGGAATCAATATTTCATTTAGCTGTGCAGCAGCTGTGATTTTATTCATGCCTAAGAAGCCAGATGCACCTTGTGCATACATATCGGATGAGAAAAGCTGCTCTTTGTTCGTAAGATTATTAATTCATTTAAGCTAATCAGATGCTGAAAGGTTTAAGGTTTTTTCCCCTCAGTGAACAGCTTGAAAGCCTAACTGAGCTGTTTCTGAGAGCTTGACAAATCCATTTGTCTGCGGAAAGAGAAATGGCCTTTGCCAGCAGGTTTCTGTAAATTTGGTTATAATTCAGCATCACAGTAACTAATACCTGCAGAACAGATGAGGCTTGGGAGCTGGGACGGTTCGCTGAGAAAAGGGGAAAAGATGGCTGGAGGGAATTAAAAGACCTAAGTCAAACAGATCATGAAGGGGAAAAAAATCTCAAATAAATAAGGAATCTATAATTTGCCACAACCATTCAGGTCAAGTCTGGGTTTCTGCTGGCAGCCGCCTCCAGCTGCTTTGAAGGACTGTCCGGCATAGTCAGTAGAAATGATGTAGGAGTTGTCTGTCTTGGTGCAGGTCTGTCTAAGCCACAGCTAGCTAGAGAGGCCTTCAAACCTGGAGCATGTTGACAAAATTGTTGCCATTCTGGCCACTTCTGGATGAATTTCACTTTGACCAAGTTCCCCTTCAGTTTGGTTGATGTCTATACCAGTAAATGTTACTCACCTGTGTTTTGAAGTGTGCAGGCTTGAAATCTTACATCTGTAGCTGAAAATCATTTAAGCTCAGAAGGACATTGAACTTAGATGCAGCTTGGCCATAATTTTGATTTTTATTGCCAGTGATTTCTCAAAACTGCCTATCTGTTCCTCACAACCTCCAGGATTCAGGCCTTTCATCTTCTACCAAAAACATGCATTTTGATACCCAGCTGGAGAGCTGTAAGCTGTTTCAAAGGGAGGCTGTCTGGTGAAAAGAAACAAAAATTGATTAAGTAAAATGCTTGGCCCTTCTGAATATACAGCAGCAGTAGTGCTACTGACTTAGGGAAGCCAGAGTTTCATGGTGCTCTTAGACAACAGGTCAGTTAACTTCGGAACTGACTGCCTGGGAGGATATAGACCACAGGAATTGATAAGAAACATTATCGTGCTTGATTTTAGATGCATTTTCACACTTAACGCTTTGACTTTTGAAGAAAAGGGGGACGGGGGAAGTGCCAATTTTTTCAATTAACTTGTCCTCCGTCTTTGTACAAAGATATGTGAAGATTTATGGTTTTCATCCATGAAATTGTTCCGAATGGTGCTCCCTGTTCACAGACTGTTGGTGAATGGGAAAAATACACTACATTAGCTGGAGGGGGTTGTGTCAGGAGCGGAGGGAGAGCTGGTGTAGACCCATTTCTGGTATTTGCACTTACTCTGAGTCCTAGACAGGACACAGGTCAGTGAATACCTGTCTGCGCTCACACGTCTGCCTCTGTGAATGTCACTCCTTATTCCAGGGAAGTGCGAAAGGTTACTTGTGCTGGAGAGGAATGTTTAAAGATGCTTTTCTGACAAAGAAAGGGCAAGTCGTGGTTTGGCTTACTTTATTTTATCTATGTGGTCAGGTTGATGGCCCTGTTGTTCTTTGCTTATTGAGTGCGTTTCATTAATGAGCTGTCCTCTTCGGCAGCTTGTGACCAGTTCTGCGAAACATGCTATTCAGACCAACCCCGGTGTTTGACCTGTGCTTCAGATAAGTTGTTACATGATGGGAAATGCATTTCGGAGTGCCCGGATGGATATTTCCCAAGTGGCAATGGAAGATGTAGAGGTAAGAGGCATATTTGCATGACCTTTCCTAAGGCTCCCAAGGTGCCCTCCACATGTTGTCTTTTTTTTCCCAGGTGTTTACCTGTGGGGAGGGAATGTTAAGAGCACAGAAGTGCGAGTGGGGAGAGGGAATTTGATTTTTTTGTTTTCTTTGGTTCGCTTGTGATAGCTTGTTTTAAATAACCTCTTTGCCTTGCGAAGCATATTAAGACACGCTGAGATACATATTCAAAACACTGCTTGAGTGAGAGTTATTACTGTTAGTAGTTATTAATACACATGCACTTCTGCTCTCATTAGTTCACATAGCTGAATATCATGCCAGCTGGGAGTTTTCATTGTTGGCTGGAGGAGGCTGTAGTCAGCAACACCACTCACAAGGGGAAAAAACTGGGATATCTCAGTTCTGCGTGCTCTCTTTCTTTATCAGCTTGTCATGATTCGTGCTCCACATGTGAAGGACCTCTGGCCACTCACTGCACCTCCTGTTCCTTTCCTCTGGCATTGCGCCGGGGCCAGTGCCTGCAGGGCTGCGGAGAGGGTTTTTACCAGGATCACGACGTCTGCAAGGGTAAGCTGTGAACTTGGAGTAAGTTCCCCAGCTGCTGCAAACTAGCGTATCTATATTGGCTTTTGTCGGACTGCGCTCGGAGTACCCAGCTACAATGCTGATCCTTTGTGCTGAACTGGTCAATGAGTAATTCCTGTGTTTGCCTGCTGATTGTTTTCTGCTTTGAGAAAAATCAAATTTTCTCAAACACTTTCTGTATTCACACTCTCAGGATTTAGTGATCTTGGGAACCTTTTTTCCCTCTATGCTGTTGAAATAAAGGTACATTGCTTCCAAGTTTTTCTTCACATGAGTTAAGAGGTGGATGAAATTCTACACACGCCTACTAGATAGTCACTAAGACTGAGGTCGCTTTTGCAGCACTGGAAAACCTGAAAATTTGGAAGGTGAATTTATGCTTCCTACGAGCCCTTCAGACTGTCATTTCTTGCTGTCTCTCCTAGTGAGATTGTGTTCGGCATTGCAGTTCCAGAAATTAAAGGAAAATTGACTGCCTGTGGCACAATACTGCAGTTTTTTCCCAACATTATTTGTTCATCGACTTTATTGAAGAAAAGAGCTGTTATTTGGGGGTGGGGGGAAAGATGTCAAAGTATTTTTCTAGAATCCCTGTTCCATTATAGAAAATACAGCACCCTGTCTGTTCGTGGAACAGATTTCTTAGCTTGTGAGTTGCTGCAAAGTGTATGCTCTTTGCTAGCTCTTTGAGTACCTGACTCTACAGCAATGCAAAACGGGAAAGAGGGATGAACAAGAGGGTCCAAACCAGTGTTTTCTCCCCTTTCTTTTTCACATTTATGCCCGCGTTGTTGGGCCTTGTCCTTCCCTCTGAGAAAGCTGTCCTCGGAGCTGCGGCTCTGACTGCTCTCTTGACCTGTGCACAGGTTGCCACCCATCCTGCCGCACCTGCGTCGGCCCGGGGGCCTCTCGTTGCCTGCAGTGCCGGGTGCCAGAGGACATACTGCAGCCTCACCAGCCCACGGAAGGAGCTGTACATGGCCGTTGCCTCTCTCACTGCCAAGCCCGGTTCTACGTGGATAGCACGGGAGTCTGCAGACGTGAGTAGAGCATGGGAACAGCTGTTCAAAGCCTTCAGCACAGGGCTGCGCTGGATTTTAGGCGTTCAGGGTGATCTTGTACCATCTTCGATTCTTACGTGCTTTGAGCTGCTGTGTTTGCCTTGTGACAGTCACGAATGTTTAAACTCCGTAACTTTCAGAATGGCATATACTAGTACTTCTGAAGGAAAATTTAATTTACATACAATTTGTGACTGAAGAATTCAGGTACTTTTTTTAAAACGACTGTGTTCAAGTCTGCACAGCTTAGCTTTCGTTTCATTGATGTCGAGAATGTGATTTTTATCACTGACTTGTTTTGAAGCAGGATCAATCCTTAAATCCTTTTCAGAAAAGACTGAGCTGTCTCCTTTTAGCCCTTGGAGCAGGTCAAGACATCCCACAGCAGTCTTTTCTTTAGAGGACGCTCTTCTGATACGTGCCCCGCAGCAACACGTCCCATCACTGCTCCTGAAATACCGAGTAGGAAGCATTTCCATGAAGGCTAGAGTTCGGAAAAGAGGCTAACGTGGTGTACATTGGGGATATATGTGGTTTCCCACCGCTTTGACAGAAAACTGTTGTGGACTTTACTGGGTGGATCAGGAAGCCAGTCTGTCTGGCTGTGCAGAGCTTGTGGCAGCTGGTGTGGATGTCTGTACAGCAAGCATATTGCAATATCTTTAAAATAATGCAGGGAGAAGCAGGCTGAGAGGTCAGACTGAACGTCTTGTGCCAACACAGCCCACCCTAAGCCGAAGGAGAAATGATACTTTCAGAAATGGCAGTGATTTTCCTGTGTGGAAAAAGCAGTCGTAGCGACAGTGACTACAGCGCTTAAGTAAAGTAATAGTAATAACAATAGCAACAATGCTAGCGATGGCTGTTTCTTTCTGTTGAAAAACCATTTTCTAAAAGTGGACATAATTTTAAATCCATTTTTTTTGATCTTATCTTTTCATCTCAACCTGATGGAAAGAGTCTGTACAAGCTCATTTTTTTGCATTAGGGGATCTTAAAAAAGGAAGAAGTGGCTTTTTTTTTTTTTTTGGTGGAATGATTCTGTCTTTAACAGCGACCTACACAGACCATAAAGCGTCCAGTGCTTTGGACTTGTTCCTGAAGGCATTAGTGTAGAGCCTCCAATCCACACAGTGGCCGTTCCTTGGCAAGTAATGGGTTTTCTTGGCTGAGTCCAGCTTATGGTATGGAAACTGAGTGAAGAAATCCATATACCACTGCCTGAAATGGGTGAACAGACCTGTACAAACAGGCCTGAGCAGAGTTTAGTGACAGTGCTGAATTATGTCATTGGGCAAGAATGCCGGCACAGCCCTTCAGGTTATTAGCTCTGCTGTATTAGCAATGGCATTAGAATAGTAGTTTGATTTATTGCAGAAGGGTGTGAAGATTCAAGATCTCAAGCTTTGAGCTACCCCTGTAAAATACTCATGCAAAGTTTGTAGATGCGCTTTTTTGAAAAAGTAAACCCACAGTAGATGTGTACCATGCCTACAGTATCTGTGCAGAACAGAAGCGCGTTCGTATGTAGGTTAAAATGCTGGTTTTGGAGGTTTTTCTTGTGTGGTTGTGAATTTCTCACCAAACCACAGAAGTATCTCTATCTATATTTTCCTAATGCTTGAGATTTCCCTGATGAAACTGTAGGATTCTCTCCGATACAATTTGAGTCACTTGAGCCAAAGATAGTCCTGGAGACGTTGCATTTGTGATGAGGATCCCTGACTTCTCTCTCTGGCTCTCTGGCAGACAGCTAAGTGTACTTGTATAAATCATTCCATTCCATTTCTTTTCTTCTCTCCAGCCCTGTGTCTGTCTTGTCTCCCTAGAGGGCAAGAAGTCTCTCTTTGTGTTCAACAGAGACTCACACTGTGGAACCTGTGGCCTCGAGTTACTGCTCTAATAAATACTAGGTTTTTAACTAATGAGTTTATATATTTATTTAATCAGATTACTTAGTTTAAGATGGCTTATTTTAGGCTCAGTACCTGTAAAGGTGAAGAAGTCTAACTTTTTAACTGGACTCTTTCCATTCTTGCTCATCCTTGTAATGAGCGTTCACTTCGCTAGCTGTAAAGTCAGGTGGCCAGCCCACCTCTCTAGATATTTGCTCTTGCTGCTCCAGCAAGATGATAACCATGCAGTGAAGCTGGATAGAAAATCCTTCCCGGAGTCACTGTAGGGTGATAGCGAAAGATGACTGCAGAATCTGGTAAGTTTGCAGAACCCCAGAGCTCTTACAGGGAGGAGAATGGTATTGCACGGCGTTGTGCATCTCAGCTTGCCGTTTCAGTAGTGAACTGTGTGCAAAGAAAGATTAAATATGCAGCTATCTGTGGTTGCTCCTGATCTGCAAGAAGCATGCTATACAGCCTTTGTACTCCTGCCCTTTCTACCTTTCACAAGCAGAGAATCCTACAAAGGAAACACCTCCCTGTCGTCACTGGGGAGAAAGCAGTCTAGCCATACTCTAGGACAGTAACAGCCAAGATAAGCTAGAACTAACTTGACTCTGTCTTCTTGTTTTTCCCTTCCCTGCAGAGTGCCACTCCTCCTGCGCAGGCTGCGTGGGGAACACTTCTCAGGACTGCACGGCTTGTCTGTCTTCCCACGTCCTGCTCGAAGGCAGATGCCTCTCTGAGTGCCCGGAGGGGCTGTTCAGCCACCAAGATCGCTGCTCCTGTGAGTGCGTAGTGCAGGCACCTGCAGCTTATGCTGCTGAATTTCATTGCATGCACATTTTGTAATGCATTTCTCAATGTAATTAGAGATGCTGTCAGATTTATATGAGGCTATTTAAGTATTTTCAGGGGAGAATAGGGTAGTCCAATTTCAGGAAATGGAATCTCCTCCTAATGGGAGAGAGGCGTACACATTGAATCATAAATCATAATCAATTTTGCTCCTCTGGACTGTTTCCCTGAAGATACTTTGCGTTTCATTTCAGTAGGCTTGGATGATGTTCTTAGCCAGCACGTTGTGGCAGAAGAGGTCTTTACTGGACAACACTGAAGCATGGGCTCCTTTTATTAGGCTAGATAAGCATATCATCCATATGAACTAGCTTTATTTTTAATCTGCTGCTGGCTGCAGGGCTGGGTTTAGAAGGAAGGAATTCTGCAGATACAGGAGAAAAGCTGTTACATCTATGACTGTTCCTGATCAGTAGTGGGGACAGCGTTATTTGTTTGGGTCTCAGCCTCGCCCACCAGTCAGCAAGTGGCCTTCGTTCAGCTTGTTTGATCTCATGTTTGACTGTGGCTACTGACCTTGCGAATGACTGCAACAATTAAATCCTGTTTGCCACTTGCAGAAAACGGTGGCCTTTGGGGTATGCCGTTCATTATGAGCTGCTAAGTACAATGGGTGAGGAAATGCAGGCCTTTGAAATCTGATTAGTCCCTTCAAGGTCGTCTGAAAGTTGTCTGTTGTTTTATAATAGATTCATTGGGTCAGGCATCTGTGTATCTCTTCTGGCAGTAGGAGAAATTTACTGGTCGCTTCCCTGCGAGGCCTCAAGTTTAGAGAGAGAAACCTCTTCTAAAGTCCGTTGCTCTATTTATTCAATTTATTCATCCAAGGAACAAGTCTATAAATATCTTTATTTGGCAGGCCATTGTAAAGATTCATCAATTTTGAGGTTCTGCTCTGCCACCTTAGAGCTGAGGTAACTGCTGAATGCTGCATTATGCAGTTTCAGGCTTATGTAAATGTCTTAGAAACGGAATTTCAGTGTCAGGAAAGAGGCATCTTTCTGTATGCTGCCAGCTTAGATCTCTTGCAGTTTTTGAACCGCAAAGATCAGTTAATATAGGTGTGTCTAGAAAATTGATTCTTCTTTTTGAACACT
Organism: Nipponia nippon; assembly: GCF_047370975.1. Lineage (NCBI taxonomy): Eukaryota > Metazoa > Chordata > Aves > Pelecaniformes > Threskiornithidae > Nipponia > Nipponia nippon. Next base: position 81,131,149 of record NW_028262380.1, on the reverse strand, counting down.
GGATTCATGGGCATGGTTGCTGAGAAGGTGGTGGGACATGATGCGTTAGGTCTTAAACACTGGAGCCTTATGCTGTGGCAGCTGCGAAACGCCCAGCTCCCGTGTGGGGAGTGAGCAATTGTATGTAGCCTGGGGGAGTCCTGAGGTGGGAGATTTTTGAAGTCGTGTGCTTTTATTCATAGAAGAGCTTTAAAAGTAGTTTTTAGGATTTTTTTTTTACCGATCATTAGCCATAGTATTTTTATCTTCCTCAGATCTGTAGCATGGAAATCATGGAAATCTGGCATCTGTCTTTAAAGGTGGAAGGATACAAAAGCAATCTGAGTGAAATATTTTTGAGCAATCTTAACCGCTTTCCCTGCAATCTTTTTGTTGAGCTCTTAGCAGACAGAGTAGCTAACGAGCTGGCATGGCATTCAGGTTTGAGAGGTTTCGGTTTGGGAGGGCTTTGTGCAGAAACCATTCCTGGATTTTCCACTCCTGAATATCAAACTCATGTCACTATGATGTTCATACAGTCCCAAGATGTTTAATATATCGCCCCTGTGCATCCCACTCTCCTTCTTATGTGCATGAGCATATGCTGGAGGGAGGAATAAGAGAGCCAATCTCTTTATATTTTATATTTTGTATAGATCTATACCGTGATTAATGCAGAGAACATACCGCATTTTAAAATGGACAACTCATTTCTCATCTCGTTTATTCAAAACAAGGATGTAAGAGCCTTCCAAACCACAACTCTGCAGTCGCTGATGCTAAAAATGATCATTTTATGCCCACATTTTGTTGGAGTAAATGATTATTATAGGGGCTGGCTTTCTGGGGAGGGGAGAGTCTAAGTTGGACTATACCAAGAGCATAACAAGTGTTGATTTTCTTATCCAGCTTGTCATCCATCCTGCAAGACATGCCGTGGCCCTTCTGATTTGGAGTGCTTAACCTGCCATCCCCATGCGACTCTAGCTAGTGGAAAGTGCAGGACGAGCTGCAAGGAAGAGCAGTATCTCAACCTGGTGGGATATTGTGTGGGTAAGTAAGAGGAGATGGCATGGGTCATACAGTGCAGCGATCTTTCTGTGGCATTAACCAGCTACTTGAGCACACACCACGAAGAAATCAGAATGCCTGTTATGAGTAAAATGTCACACAGATGAAAACACCATGAGGACATTCTCCAGCGTGCGTACTATATAGCAAAGCTGCTTACCACTCCTGCTGTGCGTATCTTCACTAGAGCAGCGTGAAGTCAATTACAAATTGTGTAAGGCAGGTGGTAGGGAGACAAGGCTCTCCTTTGCCCAGCTTGCTGCGGCACGGTTTGGTGTGAAGACTTGAGGTCACATATACTGACCAGTATGTCCGGGAATCCTCAGAGCATTCGTATACGTATTAATATCGTCATGAGCGTGCTTTTAACAATAGGATGGGCTGCAGCTCTGCTCTGCAGAAAGGCCGAGCGCTTGTCTGCGTCTCCCTCTGGTCTGGGCTTTACAGTATACGGCCTGTCACTGTAGAGCCAAGCCTGGGGGACCCAGAGCCAGGAAATCTGCTTAAGTCCTGCACAGAGCTTCAGTAAAGTGAGTTAAGGAAACATTTGTGATTCAGAGAAGCAGTTTATGGGGCCCTAAAGAAAAATTGGCACAGCTAGCATCACTGTGTGCATTTTTGGGAGGTAATAGGATTTCTGTATAGGGATTAGACTTTGTGGGAGCTCGGTGCCTGCACTTAAGCCTATCATCAGAAGCCACTGATTGCATTTTTCTGTTTAAAAAGAAAAATCGCTTTTAATCCATCACGCAGACATGTATAAACATATCCTGGGAACTGCTCCAACAGTTTCTGAGCTTTATCAAGCCATTTTTTCTTTATCAGAAAAAGATACGGTGTGTGAGGCTTAATCTAGGCTGAACAGTTCCAAACAAGATAAGGAATCCTAAGAAAAGGGAAAAATGCACTAGACGGAATAAATATATCCATGGAGAGGCTATTGTTCTCAATTTAGTATAGATGATCCCCCTTCACAGAGACTTCGTTTTGTTTACATACATGTGTGGTTGGGTTTTTTTTATGAAAGACTTGTTTCTTTGCTCTCCACAGCTTCATTTTATGAACCATTTCTTCCTGTTCCTTTTAAACCACGGTTATTGTTTTGTCTGCAGAGACAAAGGCGGGGGGGGGCGGGGGGGGGGGGAACAAAGTATCTGAGGAGTAGAAAAATATCCTAAAAGTATCGTAGGGCTCCTTAGGTATACAAGAAATCAGGTTGGGGAATCAAGATGTTTCATACAGTCAAGTAATTACAATATGGAAATAATTCAGCATTTCAGTGTAAAGAGCTGTCTCTGCCCTGTAAAATTTCAGGGGCTACGACGATACCTATTAATGTCCTGTCACGTCATAGCTCTATCCACTTTATTTCTTCCACCTTATTTTCACATTACTTTGCATTATGCTTCCTATGAAAAAAGGCCTGTGGAAATGCAGTCTTCCAGCTTTAAATTTCACTGGAAAAGCTTAGTACCATTTACCATAAACCAGGATTCTTTCTGAGGAGGGTTTACTCTGCTGCTTGCTGCGTGCTATGTGCTTTAATTATCCCTTTTAGACTGCTGTTACCTGTAAGTTTGGCGACGTGTCATGGAGCAATACGCGTGCTCCCCAAATCCCAGGTGATTAGGTAGACGTCACAGTGCCTGGCAGTAATGAGGGGCAGAAATTGGAAGCGATGGGCTCGCGCAGGCGATGTGGAGGGCAAGGTTTGACCTCCTGATGCGCTACGCTGACAGTGATGAATCATCTGCAAAGAACCTTGCCTGGCTTTCTGGGCTCCAAAGCAATTGCGGTCTGGCGATGCGTCCTTTCCTTGCAAACTGAGAAGCTTTATTTCGAAGCCCTGTAGGTCACGAACGTGGTCCGCTGGAGACTTGTCTTCTCAAAGTAGAAACTTGTTTTCAAGGCTTGTTTTACAGTGCCTGGCATCACTGAGTGTCAGTCGTGTTTGGATCTGTGCCCCCAAAAGAGGAGAGAAGGCTTTCCAGGTGCAGCATAGTAACAGCACAAGGAGATGCCTTTCCTCCTCCCAGCTCTGACCTTAGTCTTGCTGTGTGACTCGCTTGTGTCAGTCCTGCCTTCGAGAGGCCAGCACAGATATTCCTTGTAACATAGGAACCCTTAATGTTCATGTGGTCTTGCACATAGATGCATTGATGTCTGTCTGAAGTTTTGAAAATCCTTGTAGAGGAGCTTGTTGCCTTTACAAAAAAGTGGTGCTTTGGTCTCGGATCCGCAGCCTGAAGTGTGTTGCTCTTTGTGCCAAGTTTATGTCTGATGTTTAAGCAAAGGATGTGTGTTGCCAGTTCTGCTAGAGATAGAGCGCTCCACATCCAGGTTGTTAAACTTCACTCATTCTTCTCATTCAGCACTGATTGAAGTGCTAAATTTGCCCTTGCAAGTTATTAATTACCAGTTAAAGAGCAGCTGTCCTGTAAAAGAGAACATTAAAACCCCTGACACTTGCATAATATATGATTTGCATCAGAATCTAACAAAGCTTTTCCCTTTGCTTCCCAAAGCAATAATTTTTTACAATTATCTTCCCATTTATCTCTTAATTCCCGACCCTCCAGGCAGAACTGTGTTACGACTTATAGGGACTGCTGTGCATTATAGCCACCTGTCATACTTTATGGACCTGCAGGGGAAAATCTTTCATACGGGATGCAGAAAACCAACTGTCACTTGAAACCACTACCTGGGAATTAATGTTGTTATTGTACATGTTACCTGAATGAGGACTGGAACATTTGCCTTGTTAATAGAAAAAAAAAAAAAGATGTTGTTTTCAGCAGTTTATCAAATAAGCATTTCACCTGTAAGCAGAAGAAAGACAAAGTGGCCTCACATTTCAAAAGATCAACGAGTTTCTAAGCTCTGGTTTGGGCACACTGAATTTGTGTCAGTCTTCCTTGGGAATGCTCAATTTATGAATTTTATTTTATAGCTAAAGCGTATGGCCAGGAATGTGGTTTTGGCTTTAGCAGTCTCTTGTTGAGTCTCAGGTCTTCTGTGTTTTTTGTTTTCCCAGTTTGAAAACACTCTTTGATTTCTCTCTCCCTCTTATCCAAGACACCTTCAGCTTCAGGAAACGTTGCAGTCACCAGTCTAAAAAATAGCACCGTCGCTAAAACTGTTGTCCTGCTCTTTTCTGATTTGAATAAATCATATGCCTGTCTTGAGGCTGCCTTGTTGATCTTTTCCTGACTCAGTAGAAGGGCAATTAGAAAAATGCAGAGGGACTGTGCAGTGGCCAAAGGAAGGAGTTCACAGGCTGAGCTCTACTGGGTGCTCAGCTGAGGCGTAAAAGGATGCAGAGGACCTGCCTACCAGAATTCGTAGCAGGGGCGGCTGGTGTGAAATGAAAATCAAAACACCCACTGGTACAGTATCCCCCAAGGTCCTATCTTAACTTCCAACCGCATCTTCCTTGAAAGGGAACTCCCAATCCCCGCGTTCAGCTGCTCAGGCCCTTGCTTTCTTAGGCTGTATGCAGTTGTGAAAATGTTCAAAGATAAACCAGAAGAGCTGACTCAGGAGGATGCCTGTAACAAGCCTTTCTGCCTTGCTCTTAAAATTCCGGAAGGGACACTAAGACAACAAGAAATACATTCAGCTCCTTGTAAAATAAATGAGCTGTTGCCGTACTCTTAGAGAGACATTGATATCATCACAAAGAGTTTCTCTGAGCAGAGCAAGAGGGAAACTGGGGGCTTTGTTCCACTTTCTCGCTGACATGCAACCTACTACAGAAATTTAACAGCGGAGCTGCCAGAGGACAAAAATGGAAGGTCGTTTCCCTACTTTGGTCTGGGCTCATTTGTGCTGGGCACCATCCAGCTGGATTTCCCACCTTTCGCTGCCTGGAGAAGCTCCCACCCTTTTCAGAAGATGCAGGCAGATCCCTGCAAACGTGGTCGCACTTCACCAGGAGTTCACCTCGTTTGTGACAGATTCCCTTTTAGGTCTTTTAAAGGAGAGGGAAAATAAAAAAACCTTCCAACAACCAAATCAAACCAAAAATCCCGGTCAGTGCTAGGTGTCCTTCTGCATCAACCATACTGATTTCCTTTCTGGATTTACTGTAATGTGCTAGAGAACGTTTGCACGCTGACTTGCCTGTAAATTGCACGGTGATTTAAGTACTGATTTAAAGTAGTACTCTGTTGTAAACTTTGTACCTTACCTTAGAGTATAGTACGAAAGTTGCATCAGGAAATTTTTTTCTCAGGAGCCCTTAAGAGGGGAGGTGTATTTAAACAACACAAGTGGTTGATTGCTTGGCAGATGGTGGAACTGAGAGGTAGAAATGCCTCTGGTTTCCTTTATGAGCATTCACAAACACTTCAGAGAGAATTTTTTCTCCCCAAACAGCCTTCTCTGTCTTGACAGGCAAGGGAACAGTATATCATAGATACTTTCCATATAGGAAGGGCACTATTTTCTTTGTTATCTTCGCTTGCGAAGAGAACACTAAAGAGGGTGTGGAAGTAAAGTAACTGGAAATGGAAATCTGTGTAAGTAATTATATTATACTTTACAATGAAAGGCGCTTTATAGGAAGATCAGTGATAGGTAAGGTGGGGTTTTTTTTGCATAGACATGAATTGACAAGGAGGAAATTAGAGCCAGCTGAAAGGGTAGCAGGAAAAAGTTGTGTTTGGACGGTGGGAGGCAAGTCAGTAGTCTCAAAAAGATGAGTAGGGAGGCTTTGGGACTACGAGCAAGGTGGTGACTTGCTGCCCTGAAGAATCCAGTTTGGAATCTGGAAGAAGTCTAAGAGAATTAAGTAACTGCGTTGCACTGACCTGCAACAAACACGGGCTGTGAAGCCTCCGAAAGCCCAAAGCCTGCAGGCACTAACTGGCCTGCTGGCTGAGCTGGAGTGAGGATTGACGGGGAGAAGGCAGAAGCAGCAAACAAATGCGGCTGTGTGGTATTATTGAGAAGCATAAAGAAAACACTCCACTTCTGTTAGTCCTCCCTTCAAAGGGAGCCTGCTGTGAAAAACTGAAATAATCTTTTCCAAAACAAAGCGCTTCAGTTCTTCCTGTACTCTCTCACTAGATCCCCAGTGTCCCTCAAATTCACCATGAGCGTCAGTTCTGGTTTTGTATTTGGCGTTGCGTGCTCTTTGATCTCCAGGCTTGCAAAGGAACGAGGGATTGATGGGGCTGATTTATCCTGAAACAGTAGCTGAGAAAAAGAACTTCCAATACACAGGAGCAATCATAGAGGCTGTAAAGAGAAAACTGTACTGCAACAGCACCTAGTTTTGTAGATACTTAGCTTTTTAAGTGTTAGTTTGGGAGAGTCTAGCTATTTACAGTAGATACTGGTTATTTGGGCACCCTTAGTTTTCTCTGTCTCATTTTTTGCTCTGTTTATGGAACTTACTGACTGTACACAAGTGTCTCTTTTGTTCTTGGTCACTAAAAAACTGTTGCTGGGTTTGGTTACTTACTGCATCTAGCCAAACTCTCTGTTACAGACCAGTGGCTCGAGCAAGAGATTAAATTGGAGGAGTGTTACTTTAACAATAAGGGGGGTAGACATATTGCCAGGTGGAAGCATGAGAAACTAATTGGATTTATGTTCATTTTATTGAATATAAGTGCATAAAACTCTTCCCGCCGCCTTCAGCTCTGTGGATACAAATACCATATGCCGCTCAGGGCCTTTTGGGTGATATCTTAGTCCTTGATCTCTATGGTGAGCTGTGCGTGATCCTTCAGTGAGGCTACAGATAGACGGCAGGTCTTCCCACGCTGATGTCAGCACAGGTTTGGGATCTTTGGCTGTGAAGATTTATGGGATGATGCCTTGGGTATTGAGTTATTCTCCTGTGCAGTCAGAAGCTGCAGTACCATAACCCCTGTAACCCCTCTAAGGAGGTTTTGAGGTTTGTCACTGAGTTTGGGAGCATCACCTCATGTGCTGCTTTTCTTTTCTTACCTCTGTCGTGACAGTGATGGACTGAGAACCTACAGGGTCACTATCTTAAGCATGATCTTCCTTCTTGCTCACCTTTACCTCCCCTCTGGCTATTAATTTCTCATCTGCAAGGTTGGAAGTGTGGGGTAGAAACTGTGGGGCAGGTTATATACCGTGTAAATTCAGGAGGTGAAAGAGGCAGCTGCTTTAAGGACCTTGAATCCCTGGACGCAGTCAAAATTGCATTCATTTCCGAGCTGCACCTATGCTTTTCCACCAGCGTTTGGTAAGAATCATCTATGTATCGTACAGGAGAAGTCAGGCTAGGGTTAGACTCCGGTCACTATTACGTTCTTGCAGGTATGGATGCAGAATTCCCCTGGACTTCTGTGTGAGCCTGTCTTCAGCTTGTAAAACTAGATTGCCTGACAATCTGTAGTAATGCTGTCACGAAGGACAAAAGATTGAACCTTCAGTAGAAATCTGACAAGAGGCCAGGTACTGAAATCAAGCCTCGTTATTACATTTCTTTCAAGACAGTCATCATTTCCTTTATAATTTTCTGAATTACCATAATAAGGATTAATTTGGCTTCCAGGTTGCCTTACACTGCACTGTTGTGCATACAAAAGGCTTGTTGTAAAACCTTTTGAAGCGCCCAAGTTCAGGCAGAGGTCAGGAGACACGAGCTTGTGTGCTGCTGGGGAAAAATGAAAAAAGGAAAAGGTTTTGAGGCACTGTCATGCAACTCTAAATGCCACTCTTGGCTTGGCTTTGAGGTCTGCAGTGGCCTCTTCAGGGTACGGATGTCTCATTTGTGTGGGAAAATCTGAACAGTGAGAACTATGGGAGAAGGTCACACAGCTGCACAGGTTGTGCTCTTTGTTTTTCAACCGTGGCAGCAGAGGAAGGTGAATGCCTACAGCTGCCGGTGTAGCTTATTAAAGATAAACCCGTAGGTAGAAGCACCTAAAATCAGAGAAAGGTTTGGGGAAAGCGAAGAGCTTTGAACTGGCTTTGTACAAAGCTTTCCCAAGCTCACTTAAGGATGGGAAAGGGGATGCTTGAATGGGGCAGGAGAGATACGGAGAATGTGGTTGCTGAGGAAAAGCGAAAACGTTGTGATGCTCAGGAAGAGCACAAGATGGGGATGAGGGCAAGAGGAAAGGAATGCTCCTTGAATGCGGTAATTTCTGGACAGCTCTCTTGCAGACATCTGGAAGTGCAGCGTTTAGCACCTGATCCCAGCCCTTGCGCACCAGATAGCGGAAAGGGGCTCTGAAAGTTACATCCCTAATGTCTTTCTTGAGTTCTCAGCAGTGTGTTTTCCCTTAGCAATTCTGTTTTGTCCATCTGTGATCACAATATCTGTTATTCCCTACTTTCTTTAGACTGCCACCCTTTGTGCCGTCAGTGTGTGGCCAACCTGCGGGACACCGGCAGCATCTGTCTGAAGTGCCAGAACACCCGTCACTTGCTCCTGGGGGATCGCTGCATTCCTGACTGTCCTGTCGGATACTATGCAGAGAACGGTGCCTGCAAAAGTGAGTAGTCCCTACAGATGCCTCAAGTAGCCGTAAGGGACCGCCTGGATCCTTGCGAGATGTTCCATGAAATGGTTTCTATTTAGTAGAGAAGCTTTGTCCAGCAGGCAGGACACTGCAGCGGGAGCTGGGGGTGTCCTGGCTAATAACTCTGCCAGCTGGCTGGGAGCGCTCTCTCCTCGCTGCCCGTAACCTGCATCTGCTTTCAGACTGTGACTTCTTTGAGGCAGACAGGGCTGTACTGTCCTGAGGACATGCTGAGGCTGCTGGGACCTAGCCCACTGTTACAATACAATTGATAAGTGTAATGAGTACCAGACAGCAGTATGCTTGTGAGGAGGAGGTGAAGGTGAGGTTTTCTCTCTGGTAAATCCCATCTCTCAAAGGTGGTGGCACAGAGAATAGGATGACAGTACACTGTGTTCCGTGTAGGGTAGCTACCCTGAGATCACTCCTAGGAAGAGGTGGGCTTCTTAAGGCACAATAAAGGGTAACTTCAAACAGAGACTTTTCGTATGCCCGTCACCAAGTCTCCAATTTGTCGGGTACCAGCACAGTTCTGGGATGCTGGTGCTTGAAAATATTTTCTGGGTATGTGCTTCGAAGGGCCATGCAACTTCTGCTCACAGAAGGCAGAACTCTTGCTGGTAGCAACTTCTCAGGACGTTTTGCAACCTGAGATGGAACATCGTCCTAGCTGAGGTCTATCATTGAGACTTGCCTTGCGGCAGTAATGGGCCAAAAGGCAATCATTCGTAGCAGCTTCTAAAACAAAAAGCCAATTTCATTCAGCCTTTTAGGCTGGCACGACAGATGCAGCGCTTCAGCTGCGTGGGTGAAGCTGCACTGATAGCACATTTTATTCTCTAAGCCTTCTGTGCCTTCACCTATCCCTAGATCTCATCCAGTTTTTGTTGTTGATGTGGTCTCATATTCCGATCATTGTCTAAGCAGTTTTCTATTTCTTGGAGTCTTAGAAGGAAGTAGGTTGCTTTTCTTGTTATGTGGCTGACAGACGTGTTAAAGCCCAACGCGTCTTATGGTGAGCAAAGGGTATTGCAGTTTATTTTAAGAGAAAGAAATGAAGACAAGAAATTCTGCACATTAGAATTAAGATGCAGATGCTCCCTTTGCAGGAAGTGGCATTTCCTCATCCAGTCTAACAACCGATGGTTAATGTTCCAGAGCTTCTCTCAAACACTCTGGGAGCTGTGTGTTTATTTACCCGTTTTTGAGAAATGAAATCTCAGAGACAAACGAAATATACCCTGTGTCATTTAATTTGAAAGACCCCTGAGAGAGATATTTTGCCTGTCTGGAAATTTAAGCCTCAGGATAACATTTCTTCCCTTTGGTATAAAGGTTTCATTTAAAAGAAGTTTTGCGTTATTCAGACTGTGTCAAAGCTCATATTACATTTTGTGCTAGCTTTTAAGGTCTCCAGCACAGCGTAATGCAGTCGCTCCTCTGATTTCTTTCCCCACTTTCACTCATGATTAATTTGGCCTGATAGGTGTAATGATTGCATCTATCTTTAGGTAAAGGCCTATCAAAAAATAAAACAGACTAGTAGTTTTGTGAGTATGTACCCCCTTTGGAGAAATTAATAGGATACGTTGGCCTCATCCACTGTGCTATTTTAAATCTCTTCAGTCAGACTAAGAAGCACAAGAACTGGGAGAAAAGGGATGGAGAGGAAACAGGGAAAGAAAACAAGGGGTGGCATAAAAATCTGTCTTCAAAAATGCAGGGAAAGAAAAAGATAGTAATGTACTTCCTTACTCAAGGCAGTCAGTGGGATTGCTGGTTATGAAGAATTGCAGAAGGATCTTGTAAGACTGAGGGTCTGGGCAGTAAAGCAAGGGATGGGAATTTGGTATAGGCAGATGTAATGATGCACACAGCGACAGCCGGTTCTAACCTCCCATACGGAATGATGGCATCCTTGCCGTGAGCTTGAAGTAACGATCAATCAGCCTGTGAAAATGGCATCCCAGTGTTCAGCAACGTTGAAAAAGCAAATCAAATGTTAGGCGCTAGTACAAAAGTAAAGGGGAATGGAAGAATTCATTCTGTCTGAAGGAGCTGGGTGCTGCGAGCAGTTCTGCCCGTCTCAAAAGGGAAGGGCAGCAGGACTGAATGTGGGGAACGAAGGGCTTCTGCACAGTGAGCAACTCAGTAGACCACAGTGCTTCAACCTGAAAAACAGGAGACCTTAGGAGGGAGGAAATATGATGGAGGCCTACAGGGTCGTGAGTGAAACGGAGGGAGGGCGCATAGAGATTGACTGTTCTCTGTCAGTGTTGCTTCTTGGAACAGGTAGCAGCTGTGCAGCTCCTGTGAAGGGACGGATGTAAATCTTCAGGGAGGTGTGGAGCTGTCAGAAAAGCACTAGATGGTTCCTAAATAGACAAAGCGCATCGGGCGCAAGAGGATCTGGCCTGAAACTAGTTGAGAGAAAGCACGAGAGGGAGGTACTGCTACATGCTTGCCTCTTTTCTGATAGACAGGTCTTGGCCAGTTCCTGTAGGGTTGTTCTTAAGGAGAAGGAAGAGTTGAAGAGAAGAGGAATGGGTAAAAAGAGAGAGAAAGGGGAGAAGGGGAGAGAGCTAGCGTGCATGGCACAGAGAGCCCAAATCAAGCCATTTAATCCGTCTGTCACAAGGTGGGTTGGTTATGTTTCTGCTCCTGAGGGCTGTGCACCACCTAAGGGCTCAGACTTAGTGGGAACTTCTGGTGCTCTCTGTCACCACGCTCAGTCTCTGAGAGTGCTTCTGCTGAAGCTTGTGAAACTTCCTCGAAGATCTACTTTTCCTTGAACAGAAACACTTGTTCTTGCTGTCCCTGCAGGGTGTCACCGCTCATGCAAAACCTGCACCGGCGGGGGTCCTTTTTCCTGCTCTTCCTGCAAAACCAACCTGGTTCTCTCCCACACCAGCATGTGTGTGCCAGTCTGTTCCCCGGGATACTACAGGGATGACAGGCAGACCTGCAGACGTGAGTGTCTCTCTCCAATCCATCCTCTCCTTTCCACAATGTTTTCACCGACATGTCCTTTCTTGTTCCTTCGCTTACTGTTCCTCATGCCAGGAAAAGAAAGATGTCAAGTGCCTAAAAATTCAATGTGAGTTGACAGAGGTGATTAGCTGCCTTAGAAACACAGCCTACAGCATGGTTTAAATTTGAACACAGTTGCACTTTTGTTATCGACTTGAAAGACAGGAGACTTTGGGTCCCGTAGTAAAAACCTCCAGGAGAATTTGTGTAGCCTTCCTTGTTAAGTTGTCTAGGCGGTACGTAGAGAAGTGGCCAAAAGTCCTGGTGGATTCGGGGCTTTGTGAAAATTTGACAAGTTTAGACCAGTTTTAATCAATTCTTACAAGGCAAACGCCGTCCCCACTGCACTACCTGCCAGTACCTGCCATGGAAGCTGTATCAAGACTGTAGCATTTATGCTACGTTTTTCCACATCTACCTCAGTAGAAACAAGGTACAACTTTGCGGGCACAGCCCCAACTGACTTCAACTGTGATATTTTTACCTCCTAATGATCTGATGCAATTGATCTGGTGTTAACTCCTGCTATAACCTCGTGGCCTCTCTTTTCCTTTATTATTCTATGTTCGCTCTGGCCCTGAAATAGCCAATTGGGTTATTCCTCGCATAATTACTGGGCTTGATGTTCCAAAATGCCAAATTATATGGCCCAGAGACATAAAAAATATGAAAAAAACCCTGCTTGAATTGACCCACTCTAATACACACCCCTAAAAATGAGCGAGCGCTTAAGTGGTTTGGTTGCTGTGAACCTGAACACTCAGATTTGTTAAGTCCTGCATTACCCTGATATAAATTATCCTGATTTATGATAAAATAACTCTGTTGCACTGCACTGAGTATAGCTATCAGTGTCATCCTACCTCGACCCAATTTGTTTGCTGATGAGGTCCTATAGGAGGAAGCTGATACGGTTGTCAGCTTTACTTGCCTTTTGTTGAAATATATGGTTCTCCGGAAACTATTTTTTCCATCTTATCAGCAGAAGTGGAGACACCTTGCATAAGTTCAAGGAAATAGGTGGAAGACTTTGTACCATTCTTCCGTTGACAGAAAAAAAGGCTATTCAGTAATAATGAAAAAAGGAATGTAATAAAAAAGATTAATAAAAAAAGGAATCGTGGGATTCTCACTGTCCTGGCTAGTTTCCTACAAGCTCTACCAGATATTCACTGTTCTCTCCTACAGTACGGATTCTCTTATCGCTAACTACACCAGACTACCTCCCTTCCTAATTAAAATGCCCTTTTCTAGTGAAAACTTTCCTATCGATAACTCCTCCCTCAGGACACCACGGTAGAAGTGGAGTGTTCCTGAGGACTGTACCCTTCCTGAATTTGGTTCGGTAGCTCAAATGCAAATAGATTTTTGCAAGCAAATTCAACTACTCTAATCTCCTTATTGCAAATGGCTTTTGAAGAAGTGTACGTAATCCTTGTGGCAGGAGGCTCAAGGCGAAGTCTGTTGGTGCACTGGATTTTTGTCATTCCAAGTGTCACTTGTGCCTTCTCAAGTGAAGTACTGCTGATAAGCCACGTAGATATAAACTATCCCGGGCTGCTGGAAAACTACCACTTACAGGTAATGAAAATTGTTTAAATGGAGGTTGGCTGTTAGGCTGAGAAAATTTGGTCTCTCTTCAGCGTTTATTTTAGTCGCGTTGCACTTTTGAGGAACTCAGGTTTGGAATGAAGTTCAGAGAGATGCTGAGTGCATGTATGGACTCTCGGAGATATTTTTAAACTGAACGACACTGGCCAAGAAACAGTGCAAGGCTTAACAAGTTCTTCATGAGTTTAAAAATGCAGATATGGAGTCATGCTGATAAAACAAGCAGACAGCATTGCTTTCAAATACAGTTTTTGCTTACCGTTCTGGCACGCCTCCGTGGGTAACCTGATTTCTATAGATTTAGACCTCATGTAGAATGTTTTACCATGCTTTTAATAGCTGGCTTTTCATAACACCTACAAACAGTAATTTTTCCATGTAGTATTCTTAAGTTAAGTGAAATCAGACTGGCTAAAAACAGCTGCTGGATTCTTTAGGTAAACATTTTGTTAGAAATTCACTTGTACCTCAATAAAATACAGCCCTTCTGTGACATTTTTTAGATGAGCTGAAACACGTAACTCTTTTGAAGGGCACTGGGTCCTCGCTTCAATGAGAGCAACATAGGTATTTTCACATTTACTTCGATATTTTGAGGGTTTGTTGCTATAAAACTCTGTCTTCAATTAAAAGCAAATTGAAGTGGATTTCCACAATTAGCATATCACTAAATTAGCATTCCACATTTAGCAAGTAACGTGTCAGTATTTAGCACCTGAACTGTAATTGTGCTAAATCCTATGAGAGGTTTTGTTTGGGTTTTTTTTCCATTAAAAATGGCCAGCTATGCTTTATTCTTTAGTTTAAACACTGTAAAGTTTCGTCTCACCAGAATCAGAGGCGAGCTTTTCAGTGCATAGGCAAAGGGCTAGGAAATATTTTTTGGTCTTTCATAGCACATTGCTATTAAATCTTCTGCTGTGAATTAACTACGAGCTCTGACGTCAGCGCTGAGTACACTTGGCTGTTAGTACAGCCTCCTGAGAAGTTTAGACCCTGGACATCAAAGAGGTGAGTTGAAATATTCTGGACCTCTGGACTTGGATCCTAGATTCAGTAAATCCCTGAATTATTTTTTCCTGGCATCTTTATTTGCTCCCTACAGCTCCAAAATTTCACACTGTGTGCAAATAAAAAGGTGGAAACATGAAGTGAAATTAAACGGGCCTTTGGTCCCACCAAGGTTTGCTAACTGGATTGCAGCAGTCTGTTATGGTCTCCTACTTTGTGCACTGCGAGTTAAGTCTGGAATCATATGAAACGCAGGTTGTTTAAAGAGAATAAGAAAAACAGAGACAGAGAAAGCTCTTATTTGGGGATTTGAATTCAAGGTCAGTGTTTTACCCTGACCTGTCCAGAGGAGAGTAAGAGGCAGTGTGAGGAGACATAACAATCTGTTCCAAATGGAAGAAGGCTTTTTACATTTTGGAGGCTGTGAAAAGGAATGTAAGAAGCAAAAACTCTGAAATCTCCACAGGTGTCTCTCAAAGAGGACAAGAGGAGTAGCGATGCTACAGGATAATACCATTTTTTCTTGTACAGTTGGCTGGTGCATCAGTAATTACAGTTATTTTCTTTGTCTTTCCACAGCTTGCAACAGCCAGTGCCTGAGCTGCGAATCCGCCACCGGCTGTACGTCTTGCAGAGATCCAGCTAAGGTCCTGTTATTTGGAGAATGCCAGTATGAGAGCTGTGCTCAGCAGTATTATCTGGATTTTTCCAGCAAGACTTGCAGAGGTGAAAAAATACATTGCTGGTTTAAAGAAAAAAGGAAAAAAAAATTTGCAAGTGTCTTGGCTAAGAATCCATCACATTGCAGCAGGATCCGTGCAGGTGGCCTGCTTTAAAAAGTGTGTATGAGGTGGGGGATTTGTTCAGTGACAGACCACTTGCGAGGCTTTTACAGTTTTTTCTCTTTTTCGGCAGTCTGCTGTCACATACTTCAGCCTTTCAGTGAAACAAGATTATTGCAAATCCTTCTCTTGTAAATGATGTAGTAAGTCGGCCAGCAAACTTTTCAGGGGTCAGGTCCAGCAATTCATTTAGTCATGGGTCAGCTGAATAACGAGTGAGCTTACCAGGCTAAATCTTTTTTAGAGTGCTTATAGGGCCTTGTGTACCTACCTGCTTCTCTCTGTCTTATTAAATACTGCATCACCGGCTGACTGCAGAAACAACAGTTTGGAGTGATTTAAAAGACACATGACTTGAAAGATTTCCAGAACTCCCAAGGAGAGTGTTCCATAATGGAAATAAGTGAGGATAATGTGGCTTTATTGCAGCTAACACCACTAAGACTGGGATATAATACGAATGACTTGTTCAGTGTTCATTTCTAGCTGGCTGCCTCAGTACCTGAATCTAGCTTAACTGAGTAGCATCTGTCCCCTTAACATTGCGGTTCTTCAGAGAGGTGACATTGTTTAGGTGTTTAGGGTGTTGGAACGAGGCAGGACGCTTGTCCTGGCTTTGTCTTGGACGTGCTGCATGGACTGGAGTAGTTCAGCTCACCTCAAGGAGTCCTTGTTTGCCCCCTTCTTGCTCTTGCCCATTTGTCTGTCTCATCAGCCAAGTGTGTCTGTCATTAATTGCTGATACGGACCCTCTAAGTGCCACCAAGAAACAAACAGTAGCGTTGGCAGCCTGAGTAGTCCTTGGGCACATGTGCATGGTTGGGACTCTGCCAAAGAGCGGAGGGGAGATGGTACAAGGGCACGTGAAGGCAGATCTGGTCCCAGTTGGATCCAGTCTGTTTCTGGCCAGTGTACTGTCCAGAGGGGCACTTGGGCTGTGAGGGACAACGATTTCATTTTCTTTTGGTCAGAGTCGTTTGAAAGCATGAGATTGATGCAGCGGGGTAGATCATTGCTAATGAGCAACAAACTTGGAGTTGGCAGAAAAGGAGCACGGCTACTTATGGGATAAAGTCAGGCTTTGTGGGCAACAAAACTGTGCCAGCGTTAGCAGGTCCGAGTCCTGCACAAGAGGCAAGGCTGCTCAAATCTGATGTAGTTTGAACATGTTAAGTCCAAGAGGGGGGGGAAAAACCCCGTATCTTGAGTTGCAATAAGTCGCTCGGTACAAATCATGCTTGCCTTTTTTTTTAGTATCTCTTTAACAGTTTTTACTGTGTTCTTTGCTCCCAGGGCTTGTATTCCTGTAACTTGTAGACCCAAGTGCTAAGCACTTGTATAGGGTGAGGAACACCCCAGAAATGGCTGCCCTGCGTTGACTTTTTTTTCTTCCAGAGTGTGACTGGAGCTGTAACGCTTGTAAAGGTCCCCAGAGGACCGACTGCCTGCAGTGTATGGAGGGCTACGTTCTCCATCAAGGAGCTTGTGTGGAACAGTGCCCTGCAGCTTTCTACAAGGAATCAGACACATGCCAGAGTGAGTTCTTCTTGAGCGTTACTTCTGATCACTGCTGCCAACATGTTTCCCTGCTTGTCTCCAGTTTGTGCATGTCTTGCGTTCAGAAGGCACGCTCTAGCTTCAGATCTCTCGCTGCCCTCCAGCACACACACGCAACAGAGCTGTGGTTCCTGCGGGCAGCGCAGGATGCCGTTGAACGCAGTGTTGAGCTGAACTCTTTATGTATGACTTTTAGGGTGTGATCAACACTGCCTTCGTTGTCGCCAACCAGATGAGTGCAGCCTTTGCGAAGCCCCACTTTTCCTCTTGGACGCTTACTGTGTTCACCAATGTGGGATGCGGTATTATGCAGACCACGCACAGCGAAAGTGCACAGGTAAGCAAAGCGAGGGTGATGTGGTGGAGAGGGCCCAGGGTTGTAGTCTGTGTTCTGTACACTGCTTTTTCTCTCCGAGGCTGGGGTGAAGAGAAAGCGCTTGGATGCTGTGTTAAACTTGCTGTTGAGGTGATGCAGTCAACTTGAGAATTAGATAACAGGCTATATCTACGTTTAGACATGCCTCATTCAGGAGGAATGAGATTCAATGTAGATGGCTGCTGGTGTGTTTGCTTATGTGTATGCATACTGTATATAAAAAACAGGTATTAAAACCACATTTTTAGAAAGGTTTCAGTTGTATTTGTGGGTTAACAAGCTGCGTAGGAATTGAATGTGTATTTGGAGTATTCTTTTTCAAGTTGGTATACCAGTTACTTAAAAACATGTTTCTTCCATTTGGAAGATTATCTTCAGGTTCTCTGTAGTCAATGGGAAACGGTGGTCAAATGGGGAAGGAGCTTCCTAACGACTCTTTTATCTCAACTCTTTGCCCCTTCTTTTTGATTATTTCTGTCAGGTAGGTAAGACACAAACAGCAGTGGTGTTTCTGTTCTGACCCCCGGGGACAGCTCTGTCCACCAGTGGCTGCGTTGTTTTTGCGGTGTCTCAGTGGGGTTGTGCTTTCCATCCGATTCAGCTTGTCCTCCTGGATGCTTGGAGTGTGACAGTGACAGCCTGTGCCACCTCTGTGACAGCACCACGTTTCTGAAGAATAAGATTTGTGTTGCTGCCTGTGGCCAGGGTTTCTATGGCAACACGTGGACCAGAAAGTGTGAGGAAGGTGAGCGTCTCTTATGATAAAGCAACTGAACTTGCAGGCTTCCAGCAGATTTTAAGGCCAGAAGTAGCGTTCATTCAGTGGCATTTTTGGAATTCAGTTTTGTGCAATTTCGTGTCGACTGTTAAAAGTTGGCGGCTATTTTTCTCCAACTTCTTTGTTTCATAAAATGTGCATGTGCGTGGTTTTCTAGGTGAAGTTACCTAGTTAGGTGTGGAGGCGCGTCTTGCCAATCGCAGCATCATTTATCATCAACGTAAAACAAATGAGAAAATATCTTGGGGGAAATCCCTTGCTAAATCAACTGTAGTACTTGGTTATCTTTTCTTTGTTCTAAATGAAGATTTACTAGTCCCTCTGCAGGGCAGGCCAGCGTATGTTAGCTTTGAGTTTTGTGATGGGGAGCTCAAGATGGGAAGTGACTTGCCGAAGCCTCTCAAAATCATAGTGGGGATTGGGGTGGATGGCAGTTCTTCTTGCGATGGTGGTTGTCCTCCTAGGTGAGTAATGAACAGGGCATTATAAAGGTCTGGTCTGTTATCCAAGAGATGGTACTGACAGGCAAGATGCTAACACAGCCCATGGCTGCAGTTCATTCGGTAATACTTCTCCCGTCTTTCTTTTTAGCCAGCAAGCATCCCTCGAGCTTCCATGTGAACAGTACCCTCACAGTAGGAATTGGTGGGGTAAAGCCCCTCGACCTCTCCTTACTGGGTGTGTGTGATCTGGATGGTGACACAGGACAGCTCTCGTTCCGTATCGACAGCACTCCCTCCAACGGCAGGCTAGTGATGGTGGTGAGTGGGACAGACGTGCAGCTGAGCAAAGGCGACCACTTCAGCTGCAAGGATGTGAAGGAGAAGAGAGTCCGCTTTGTGCACAGCAAAGAGAAATCCAGGTGACTCTGTTGAAACTTCTTTCAGAGTTAACAATAATTGACGTATCTTACCAATATTACCAACGTACTTATACTGTACCATAGTATAAATGACAGTGCAAAACTTCTCTATTTATGGTCTAAGAAGTCACTGTGACCCAGCTACCAAACCTGTTGTGCTTCGGGGGTGCAGGAGTCTATCTCAACTTCAGGATACTCTGCTGTGGGTTTAAAGCTGGCATATTAGTCTGGTTCTTAGAACAATTTCTTGATACTCCCAGGAAGATGCTCAAATGATGTCGCCGCTATCCTCTGCAGCAGAATCTGCATTCAGCCATTACTTCTTTGCCTGCAGTATGAGCTCCGTTAGTGTCCTGGGATAATTAGCGGTGATTAGTAGCTGGCACTGCTCACACTGCAAGCATGTTGCAAGGAAGCAGATTTTTCCTGCTGCCAGGCAATAAGCCAGTCATCCTGCCAAGTTTCACACTTGATTTACATCACCGTAAAGCCTTGGGACTAGACTGATACCAGTGGAATTGTTCTAAATTTCTGCCTGTATATATTAGGGTGTTCTTCGATCCATTGTTTTCAATAAGACTTTCAGGGTGTCCTTCTGATGCCAAGGGTTAGCTCATGTTCACTAGACTTAAGGCATGTGCTTCTGTATCATGCTTTTTTTTTTGTCTGCCTGGTAGTCGCAATGAAATGTCAGGATCTTGTCTTGAGAAACATAGCTACTTTATGTTCAAGGTTACTGGGTGGCATTATTGAAAAGTAAATAGGAAGCAAAAATGCTGAAAAGCGGGAGCTTCTGTTCCGAAGCCAGATAAATGACATCTTTCTTTAGCAGCAAGTAGCTGACATTTAGAATCGGTACTTGATCTTGGAGATGCCATCCTATGTGGGTAACATTAGTTAAAGGGAAATGAGGGTATATTATTACATAGTTAAAGGTATTTTATTACATGTTGTGACTGTTGTGAATCTTCAGAAAAAATACTATAAAAATGTAATTAAAAAAACTTGAGCTGAAGCTTCTGTCACTAAGCTAGTCATTTTTACTGAATATATTATATTTTCATCGTTATTGAGTCCTGCAAGAGCATTTCATTAATTTATATTATCCTGTATTTTGGCTTGTTGGGGACTTGTTTAGGAAAGGACAGTTTTCCTTGAAGGTGAGCGATCAACAGTTGTTCTCCCATCCTACGGTGGTCAACATTGAAGCATTTTCAACACAGGTAATATAACAAAGCTTGGAAACAACCACAAATTTTGTACCGTTTGGAGCCCTGGCTTCTTGCAGTGATAACAAAGGAGCTGGGCAGAACTTAAACCAGAGCTCAGGTCAGGCAAATTAGACTCAACTCTCACTTAGTTGAGAGGCAGCCAGGAGTCCTGTGGAAGAACTGGAGTTGGGGTAAGTGACTGAAGAAGCTGGCCCGTGTAATTTTGCTTGTGCAGGGAATTGTAGCTGTGCAATCATAGAGCAATTATCAGTGAGGGCTAAGGAGTCCCTACTGTTTAAATTATTCTTTGGATCTGCAGATGGTCTAGTTCAGTCTCTTACTGCAGGGCGATTGAACGATGATTGATCCCTATGGTAGGGATGCTTTGACGGTCAAGAGCATTTACTTAAATGCTCTCTTCTAGGACAGTTGGGAATTAAATCAGCATGAGCTATTTAAAGTGCGTTTCCTAAACTGCTCACCACTTCTAGGCAAGTTGATGGTACTGTTAAGTGTCCATGTCTCTCATGTTATTGTTATTTAAAGTCTGTAGCACATTGTCGTGGAGGGGCGTCACCCAAGAGGTGGTGTACAGGCAGTACGTTTGTGACTCCTCTAAGGGTAGGCTCTCTAAAAGGCAAGGTATGAAGAGATGCGCAAGATAAACACGAAGGGAGAGGGCACAGCATTACAGAAAGGAGGAGCTGTTCAAGCCCAGCCTAGCTGCGTGTGCCAAGCTCAGCCTGTCAGCAGGTCATATCATCACATCCCTCCGGCCAGGCTTTGATTCCCGCTCAAGCTGCAGGTGTTCCTCTGACGCTGCTGCGAGGGCAGTGGATGTGCTGGCGCTGCCCGGCCCATTTTCCCGCTTGCTGCTGGTCCTGCTGGCAGCGAGTTCACCATGGACTCAACTTGAACGGGGTCCAGGTTTCCAAGGAGGCATTGCAGCTTGCACTGAGCTTTTTCCATAGTCAAAATGTCTAGTTGGAAGCCACATCAGATAGCTTTGCTTGACCTGAGGCTGTTGTGGCTACTTGGCGTATTCTAGCAGTGTAAAGAAACTTGAACGTGCAAATGGGAGTCTGCTGCTCTTAAGGCCCATTTACATCCTCAGAGGGGCATTAAGTGGCTCGCTAAAACTGTAGCTGGAAATCTGGCTATCATCCTTTCTCTTTTAGTGCTTACTCCTTCCTGCCTACAAGCCTGACTCAGCGTCCACTCTCACAATGAGTAATTGAAGAAATTAATTTCTTTTAACCCTTGCGGTGGTGGATGGGTTTGTGTCTGAAGGTGCTGGTGCTCTTCTGTGCTTCATGCTGAGTGTAGTAGGATGTAGCCAGCAGCTCAAAAACATGGTGAGCTGCTGACTTGCTCACTGCATACCATGCTGGGGGCCTGCGGGGGGTCTCCAATTTAATGTATCTCGTGTTCCTTACAGGAAACAACTCTTCCTGAGATGCACAACTTCTGTGGTTCTCTGACAATCTTGAGACTTTGTGCTGCTTGGATTTTTTCCGGTTTGGGGACCTAGAGAGGTGGTAGCTTCAGGGTTAGGAATTTTAATTTTTTTTAATTGCGCTTTGTTGCTTTTAATCATTGTATTCCATATTAGTCAGTCCCTAACTTCTGGAAATTAGAAGTGTTGTAGTTTGTCCTTTAGTGTGAGACAAACTGTGGATTTTGATCCTGTTGCGTATATATTGATTCTGGCTGGTGCTGAAATCTTTGCTCAGTCTAATCTCTTGTTTACCTCAGTAGGACATTCACCTAAGTAAGAGCTGCAGTCGCTGCCCCAGAATACATAAGTGAGGTTTAATAATAGGAATTTTGCCTGCCGATCCTCAATAAGCCTGATAAGGAGGTGAGATGACAGCAGTTAGCTCTCTGCTGAATGTTCCCAGGGCTTTGACTTTGTCTCTGCGGGATCACCCCCCTCCCGAGGCCAGGTACTACTGATGGCAAATGATGTTTATTGGGATCAATAGAGACTGCAGATTTAAACTTCCTTGACAACAAAGAACTAGGGAACTAATTTAAACCAGCAGAAATGTGGACTCTAGCTGATCTTCGTCCTAGGATGAATAAGGCTGTGTGGAGTCTTTGAAAATAAATAAATAATGATGCTGACGACACCCAGTTTTGCTGTCTTTGAGATGGACTTTAGCAGTTTGAGACAAGCAAAAGCACGTCCTTCGGTGTTAGTTGATTGACGCATTTCTACTTAGAAGCATTAATTCAAGCTTCTGCCTCTCGGTTTGGCTCATTGCTATTAGTATCCTGCGTAGGTTATTCTCCCTCTCCTGGCATTCTTCCTTACTTCCTTTTTTATCCTCTCTGCAACTCATTTTAAACAGATAACGTGGGCACACAGGTTGTGTGGGGTCTTTCTCTCAAGCATCAGTGCTCTGAAAGATGTCAAAGTTGTCGAAGCTCTAGGTTATACACAGGGATAATGTGTGTCTCCATCCCCAGCCCACCCTGAACTGATTAGTCACAGATAAAAATCTTCAGCATCTGAGGTGCCCGCGTTCCAGTTGGGCCTGCAGCCATGCACGTAACATGTAGAGCTTCCAAAATAGCTGGAATTTCCATGGATGGTAATAAGGCAGAGCTGTGTCCCTTGTCTCATATCCATGCAGACAGCAAAGGGAATACAGGCTCTAGCTGATAACTAAATTGCTTTCTAAATAAATGTCCTAAGTTTTTTTCCTTTCCTAAGCTTGCTGTGGCTTGAGAATCTTCTTTTAATGTAACGAAATCAGTCTAAAATACTAGATATTCTTAGATCTGCCCACTGGGGGTGAAAGTGTGGAGACTGAGTCTCTGCTGCTTAGAAATAGGAGGTTTCCAGGGATGCAGTGAGCTAGTTTCCTTAACCGCACATTTTTCATTCCGGACTTTGATCGTGATCAAATTGCTAAGGTTTAGCAAACACCTAAGAGCTGTTTTTGTGTTTCAGGCCCCGTATGTGTTCAGAAATGAGGTCCTTGTTGTCCACAGAGGGAAAACTGGAACTATAACAGAACTGTTGCTTGGTGTAAGAGACAGTGACAATCCCCAGGACGTTGTGCTGATGGTTTTAGAGCCTCCACGTCACGGGCGACTGATCAAATCTCCTGGAGACTCGGCTTCTGCGGTCCACATGTTCCACCTGGATGACCTTGCCGACGGACTTCTGCGTTACGCTCACGATGGCTCTGACACCCGGGATGACGCAGTTCTTCTGCAAGTGAACGACGGGTACCACTTCCAGAACATCCTGTTCCACATTAAGGTTGCTCCCAAGGTATGTGCTGTGACATAAACCCTCGCGAGCAAATTAGAAGTCTGGAGAAGTATCGCTGTGTCCCTGAGGTGTCACTAATCCTGCATTACCGACAGGCTGCCGTCAGAGACAGGAGAAAGTAGTGGATTGATTGAGTTTTGGAGGTCACCTGAATTTTTGGTTTGCGACGGGAACAGTTCAGCTCAAATTGTGCACCTTTGACAATTCAAAGTCCACAATTATTTGATAATAAGATTTTCTGGCGTTGCAGGTGAGAGTTTTGCACTGGTAAGGGCAGTGAATTAGAAAATGAGTGGATGGCGGGGAGAGAGGGCTGATGAGACAGGCAAACCAGTCAGTGGGCCAATGGGACTGTGATGGGAGACACAAAAGGACCACACATGAACTAAACAACTTGGGTAATAAGTGTATCACTGGTATTTCGGTGGTGGTGGTGTCTCCCAAGGTCAGGATCTCTGCTCTTCACTCAGCGTTGCTCCACTGAAATCTTTCACTTGATGCGTCTTTCTGTTTGATAACTTCCCCAAGGGCAGGGCACAGATACCTACATTCAGAAATTATTAAGTATTTTAATTTTTGTTTCTTGCTTTTATTGCAGTTCATAATGAAATAACGGTTGTTTGTCTCTTCTGTATTTGGACGTGAAGTGGCACTTTATATTAAATTTTATAGAGATTACAGCAGTAAAATTAGAATCAGTGGTGCTTTTCTATTTGTTTATGAAGCAATCCCCAGCCAAACAAGGCATGAAATACATAACGGTGTATGTGGTGGAGCCTTGAAAAAAATGAAGTTGCTGAAGTGCTTGCAAGCATTTCAGTTGTGGTATTGTGGTACTGTAATAAAACAGAAGGAAGCAAAGCTGAAAGTTCCCTTATCCCTTAGTTAATGTGAGAGAGTAATGAAAAATAGAGCTGTCAGAGAAGTAGTCCACTGTTTGCAGTCTTTTTATGTATGGATGTGAGAATTACACAATCTTTGAGTGCTCCCACTCTGTGAAATGGAGTTAGGAGGAGATGGTATTAGCCCTCTTTTGTCCTCTTCTCTGCTGCATTAGATGCCTTTCACAGCAAGCTGGGCATGAAACTTTTAAGTAAGGTCCACAAGTGCTACGTGCGGCTGTGAGGTTAGCACGAGGAGGGACTGATCCCATTTGGACCCTGCGGGTGCTCCTAAAGCTGCGGTAGTAATTAATGATAATTAGTGACATGACTCACACATCAGTCTGGGAGTGAAAAAGGGGTCGCTTTCAAGGCTGGTGCTGAGTTATTAGACTCCTGGAATAAGAGCAGCCCTGCCTGTGGTTTCTTTACCCAGATCGCTTACGTGGCCCTAAGGAGCCTGTGTAAGATCAGCAGGACTGTAAAAATGCCTGGACACTACCCTGCATTGTTTGTAACCCATTTTATTTTTCTTGCTATTGATTAAGCGGGTTCGTGTAAATGCCAGTGAGGGTGAATTGCTGAGTATAGTTTATTTTATTAGACAATTTTGTGCTCCCTTGTCTCTCATTATCTTTCCAAGCGTCTCTGTGCAGCACTTGGCTACAGAGAAGAATGAAGGTGGTGACAGGGGTGAGAGCAGAGCGGCTTTTAGTATGAGGGTAGAGCTGGCAGGTACCCAGCTCCTGCCTCATCCTAATTATCATCGTTGTGGAGTAGCCTTGGGAGCTGAAACACGTGCAGGGTTTGTTTCTGAAAAGGTGCTGTTGAGACACACACACAAAGGTGCTTTTTTTTTTCCCCCCTTAGTTTACATCCAAAGATTGCTAAAGAGCCTGGTAGGACCCTGGCTGGAGGTGTGGGAGTTCAAGGTGTGGTTTTTTTAACCACGTTACTTATCAGAGTACACGGAGCTTGTTAGAATGTGCTGCCGGATGGTTTTATATAGTCAGTCCTGGTGTGAAAGGACGTTTTTAGGATTCCTCTTCAGTGGGCTCAGGCAGTATAATTCTTAGACACTAATTCATAGGAGCACTGCCGTGAAAGTGTGAAAACACAAATGAAGGACAACATAACCTTCCAAGTATTATGAATTGGGGGGTTTTGTTTCTTCACAACAGGTGTGCCTTGTTTTCTGCAAGGTGCTTTTTTTAGTCCCTTTGGTTGCTAGCAGCCTGCTAGCCCTATTTGCCCCCGTCCAAACACTTCATTTGACCTACTGCAGTCTGAACAGCTGGCCTCTATTTTGAGAGCTCTTAATAATGATTTGCACTGCTGTATATTTTTATTGACCTTCTCTAACAATTACAGCTTCTGTGAAGTTAACCTGAGACCTGCTGGTGCTTCGTTTTTGGCAGAGCACTACCAGTGGTGCTCCAATGGGGAATAAGGAGCCTATGCCCCGGAAAATACCATCGCAGGCTATGTACTGTAAGTCAGAGGAGGTCAGACCTACCCACATGTCACCTGCCCATTGCTGATGGGATATGGAAGCCTTTCTTTTCCGAGAGGCTAGGCGGAATGCAGGAAAAAGACAAAAGATGTTTATTTTAGGGGTGTGTTGGACCTCTAGAGGAGATCCAGCTAAGGGAGGTCTCCCAGATATGTGCAAGGCACTGCATCTTGCCCTACCTGGGAGCAGGTAGCCGAAGCATGGACCAGGGAGCATGGTAGCCTCCCCGGGCTCTCTGATAACACTTCTCCTGTTCTGTGAATTCATTCCCACAGTTTGCTAACTGTGTGCTCAGATATCAGTAAAAAAACCCCAAAATCTAATGTGATTCTGGCTGTGTTGCTGGACACAGGGTGAGCACTCAGATCAGACAACAGCTTGTCGCCAAGTATATTTTTAAAAAGATTGCCAAGCAAAGAGAGGTGTCTCACGAATGTGTTCTTATTAACAAGCAGGATCGCAGCATCAAAGCTGGGTGGAAATGGTATTACAAAATGCCGGACTGGTTTAATGTGGCCAGTGAAGGAACATTCAATCATTTAGTTACCGAAAAGCCCGAGGGTTCCACGTTTATAGCAAATTCATGACCTTGTGTTTAATTAGCATTCACTTAGAAATATTTTCTTTTCAAACAGTGCATTTTGCCTGTCATTCTTTGAAGTGTGGCTAGTCTCTCTTTTCTCTCCTTACACAATAAATCCAGGGACCTTTCTGACCTTTTTAGTTTGTCTCCTGTTCCAGAGTTATGCTTTGCTAGGCCTATATGTGTCATCATGTGATCGAATCGATAAGGTCAGAGGAAAGTTATCATATACATGGGCACGGTTCTCTTGGCCGGCACAGGGTCTGGTTTTCTGCTTCACTATTCTTTAAAAAAAATAAAGCAACCATTGTGCTGGGAGACTCTTGACACGATGTAAGATCATACAGCATTTAAAAATTAACACTGTGCAAAATAAGCATAGTACAAATTAAACGGGTGAAAGTTGCTCAGCAGGCACGTCAAAATGGAGAAGGGAAATCATCCTTTAACGTGATTCTTTTTCACAAACATCTTTTTAGCTCTCTCTACTCTCTCTGCTGCAGGTTCAGAAGAACATAGTCATGAGTTGTTTGTCAGTTTTGGGGTGACACACGATTATGTGGAGTAGTAAATGAGGAGGAAGATGATCACTTATATGGAGCAGTCAGGATTTTGACTGATTATGCAGTTCACCACAGCCAGTTTCAAGGTGAATCTGCAGAAATCAAGAAGAGGAGTCACATTTCCAGCAACTGGGCTTATAAGAGAGAACCATGGCACAGAAGAGGTCACAGGGATTTTGGTGGCCTGTCCAACAGAGCATGAGCTAACAAAGTAATTTAGAGGGAAAAAGGGCTAATATAGTCCTTAAATGCCAGAGCAGTGTTACTGAAGTATATGAAAATGGTAGTGCATCCAGTCCTGACACGCGCATTTCAGGAATCTTGTATTAATATTGAATAAACATTCATTTGGAAAAAAAGCCACAGGAATAATTTGAAAGTCAGAAAACCCACCAAGTAGCAAAAGACTTTGACGGATGCTCAGGCAGACTTCAGTTTTACAAAAGTGGTTAGGAGATGACTTGACCAAGGGTGTAAGTCCCCGCACAGAGAGAAGATATTTGATCTAAAAGTCTTCCTACAGTTCTGACTGAGCAAAAAATGCGATGTGGATTTGGTGCAGTAGTTACTAAGTGAAATTTGCGTATCTCATTTCTGAATGTTAAACTGCTTCTGTTCAAGCAAAGGATGGAAAACTGTCATAGTTCATGTTTCTGCCAAAGTTCATCATTAGCATTTGCCTACCCTTAAGGTCAGTTTTCCCCCATCTTGTAGAAAAGCCTGACGTTGGTCTTGAACCTGGGTTTGCTCACGGAGAGGTGATAACAGTTGTAGATGTGGGTAAAGATAGTGGAGGTGCCGTAGAGAGATACTTTTGAATGGGTAAGAAGCTGTTGTTCTATAAGTACCCTTGAAGGGTGTGTATTTTTAGAAATAAAATGAAGAGACGTGAGAGAAAATGTGGATCCGATCAAACTAGTGTAGTAGACAGATACTTTTCTTTCCAGATGTTGATAGTAGTGAGTTTTCCACTGTGCCGTGGAGATCAGTTCTGTCAAGACCTGTCAAAAGTCAAGCGGCGAGAGAATGAGGATGGTGGTAAAAGACAGAATTATGGAGGGAGACTGAGGTCAAGAAGGTTGATGGTCAGGAAATTAGAAACATTGGAGGACAAGGTCAGTTCCACAGCGTGAGAATTGGGTCTGAGGGATATAGGTGAAGGATGCACAACCATTTCTTGAAGCAGACAACCAGGGTTGAATGCATAAGAAATTCCAAAATGCTCTCCTTGATCCTTTTCACTTGACAATCTGTTTCAATCAGCGCAGCATTGCTGACATTCAGTTAAGCCTTTTTCTGCTGTCCCCCTGCATGCAGAATAACAGAAGCCCTCAGCTGGTGACAAATTCCTTGGTCTGGGTGCCCCAGGGAGGCATGCTACAGATCTCCAAGACAATTCTGCACGCCGAGCTACCCGGTGCCCGTGACTCCGAGGTAACCTACACCGTCATCAAGGACCAGCCAAGACATGGTAAATACCTTTGGAGTTGTTTTGTCAAAAAACAGCTGTAGGGTGTTGCTTTTCACCCCACCTGCCCCAAGGTGTCCATCCGCTAAATAAAAGTGTTCGGTTCTGGTTACTTCTGGGGAAAAGGGTCTTCTTCACAGACCTATGGGAATGTGATTCTTCCATGGTATTTTGCCTACAACAAATAGCATCTGAGGGAATATTTCCTTATAATACTATGCTGATAAGTGCTGCTGACCTCATCTTTTTCCAATTCAAATGGACGTGCAAAGTAATGAAGGACTACTGTCCTGCCTAGTAATCTGAACTTCTGCAACTGTGTTTCTCTAGTGGTAGTTAAATTCTGGTGGATTTACAGCCTTGTGAGAGCAGAATCTTACTGCCAGAAGATAATATTCGACAATGAATGTCTGGTTTAGGAGAAGCGTAGAGTAATATCAGCCTCTAGAAACTGCTGAGCAAAAGTTTAGCGTGAAGAACTGGAGAACTGCCTAAAGTCCATGACATTTAATTTAATTTGTGCTAATGGAAGGGGTTATTGACTCAAACAGAAATTGGTGACATTTGCATCCGTATATAATTCTTGTCTCCAAATTCCTTTTGAGAGACTCTGATCTCATCTCTCAGAGTAACAGTTTTCACAAGCAACCCCATGCGTAGGACTGCAGCTTATAGAATATCTTCTGGACCCAGGCCAAGGAGGAGTGTGGAAGGTACTGGGATTTGTGGCTGAGGTACAAACTGAGAGAAACTGGATGGAAAAGAGAAGACATCATATGTGGAGGGGAAGGAAATATGGACAGAAAATAAAAATGTTCTTTTCCTGCTCAGCACCACTGTTTTCTTCACTAGAACCATGTCTTTAAATAATATATTTTGCACTTCTATGAAATGATATCATTGCTTTTAATTTGGTGAGCCGGATAAAATTAGAAGATCCCTTTAGCATCATCAGGGCTGTTTTTTTTTGCCTTTTGCTGTAAGGATAGGCTGGTTTCCGTAACAGCTGTCAGTACCTGATGAAAACATAGATTACGTTATTTTTGCAATTTAGAAGAGAAGTAATTAATTTGTATTCCCCCTTTAGTTTTCTGCAGATGAAGGACTGTCTTCTCATTTTTAATAAGCATTTACATGAAAACAAGAATTTTTCCCTGAGGAGCTTGTCTCCTGCTGCCTAACCCTAACCAAAATTTATAATCCTGTGTTTGTATCTCCATAATTATCTCTACTGTAATTACTTGCAGTAACACAAATGGGTTTGTAGCTGCAGGTGAGGAATAGGCGGTAGAAATCAATGAACTTCAAAATTTTATCTAAAATACTATTTCACAGAAAGGGAGGGGAAAAATAAGACAGAGAAATGTAGAAAATGTGTCCTTAATCAAGGAGGGCTTATCTGCCTATCTTAGTATTTGAGTAATGGAAAAGATATTCATACCTGTAGAAAACACATCATTTGATATTTAGATAGGAAAGAAAACCACTTTAGAATAATGGGCTACATTTCTGTAGCGCAAGTGCGCAGACCAAGAAGGCTCATTGCCCTTTATTTCAAGACTCTGAAACCAAACAAAAGCGATACAATTAGGGAAGGAGGATCTCTGTCCAGATCGCCTCCTTCTGCAGGGCTTGATTTGGTTCTGTGCAACTGGGCACTGGAAAGCGGTTCATCTTTCTCAGGATCTCTTTATGCTGGACCTCCTGTTTTGTCCCTAGAAATAGAACCAGTGGCTTCCCTGGCTCTCCTCCCAGCACACCGGATGCCTCAACACAGCTCTGTTACATGGAAAAAATACTGACTTCTAGACGAGTAGGTACTGTTATACCCTGAGCTGCTTCATGTGACACACATTCTCAGAGGGTGAAATTCCTCAAGCCGATGAAAAGTGATGCAAGTGTGCACTCTTCTTAAAATGAATGAGACCGGCAGCGCCTGAATCCTCTAGACAGCTCTGGAAATTAATTCCCTGAGTGCGCGCAAGTTGTACAGTCGAGTGTGTAACCTATCAACAGCTGCTTTTCTATTTAAAAAAAAAAAGATGTTTCAAACGAAATGGTAATCATACATTATATAAGTAAACATCACAGAGTTGTTCCTTCTGATCACGTTAAATATTAATTTATAAGAAGACACACAGACATACATCTTGCTTAAAGCAGCTGTATGTTCCGATTGTTTCTTCTCTTACTTTGGGAGGGATAAACAGCTTGCAGGCCCCAACTCCTCTGGGGATGTGATTAACATCTTTAGAAATCACACGAAAGATTAAGGTGGTGAACTCCCATGCGCAAAAGCATCAGATTGGGAATGTAATTAGAGCGCTGATAAGGGAATATTAGCATAGAGTTTGATGATAAAATGGAAGTGTGATATTTCAGCTTGCTGAATTATTTTTTTATTACACTGACTGTTTGAGGGTGGTTTTGGGAAATGAACTGGGAGAGCTTATGATGGGTATTTTGCATAACAGAATGATTAATGCTGTAAGGAGAGTTGAAGTGACTTATAATATATGTGGCTTCTGAATTGGTAACCGCGAGGGATACTTTCAAAGACTGGTAGAAAAGCACAATATGCAACTAACAATCCATTTAAAGGGCAGCTAAATTATATATATAGTCAAGAATAGTAAAGATAGGGGAAATGTATAATTTTTTCGCAGATTACGTGTTAACTCCAAAACAAGTAAATTACATTGTGGAATAGAAAAATATACCATTTATTTTGATACTATAGCTCTTTGTCAGGTTTTAATTTCGTTTGTGTGTGGTTAGGAAAAATGTTCACATGAATGAAATAGATGACCAAGGTTTTGATACCCTTCTCTTGGTGGGTAGCACTTGGTTCTTTGAGTGATGGTTTTGGATTAAAGTCTATTGAACATGAGTAGTGACATCAAAATCCAACCCTTGCAGGCATCTGTGAGGAAAGCTGACAACCAGTGGGACATGCCCCCATCCTGCTCTTCTCTCTCATATCTGCAATGAAGCCAGCGATGTTTCAGGCCAGCTGAGAATCCATTTCTAATACAAAAATCAGAAATAAGCTGAATGTTAGAGATATAAAAGCTACATACTCTTTGGAGTAAGAGCTACAAACCAGGGCATGCAGACTTTCTATACAGCCTATGATACAGGGGTCCTTTGCTACATCTGTTCAAGAGCTCTTTTTCAGTTGAAGATTTCTGTTCAGAGAAGTCGGTTGAGTATACTTTCTGGCATAATAAATACCCAAAAGAGCTAGAAAAGAGCTGACCTTGAAAAAATTAGTATGCTGTATTCTGATACTTAAGTCGTACCCTTGAGGGGAAGATGAATAGTCTGCTGCAATGCTTTTTAACCCTGATTATGTCTCACTTCTCTCTTGTCCCTTCACAGGAGCTCCAGAAAGTGAGACATGTCCTTTGCGTCTGTTTTTCTGCTCAGTTTATCAAACGGGCACACTTCAAGGTTGAAATGGGCTGGTCAGTGGGCAGAACGACATTTTGGGTGTTTAAAGTTGGAGATCCTGTTCTTTGCTTGGCTGTGTATTTCTTCTGTGTACTTGCACGCGTTACTTGATCTGCCCTTTGCCAAAACAGGAGATAAAATTTCCCTGTGTCAGTGGGATGTTGCGAAGGCCATTAGTAGTTTTTAGGAGCTCTGCTGCTATTTCTGTTAGTCACACTAGATGGAAAAAAACTAAGACTGGGTGGACATTTGTCTTGAATGCTCATTAGTTCGTGAAAAGACATCTGTTCCTCCTTGTTTTCTGACAAGTTGTGTCCTGACTATTTTTCTTTGCTTTTCCCAGGTGAAGTGGTGCTTCTGGTCCCAATGCCGGCAGATGGCCCAGCAGACTCCTGGCAGCTTTTGCCTGATGGAAGAGCAGCCTCACCTACGACCTCATTTACCCAGCAGGACATCAACGAAGGCGTTGTGTGGTACAGGCACTCTGGATCTGAAGTAGAGAGCGACTCCTTCCAATTCCAGGTACTCCTCATCATATTCACGGGGAGGGTCACACAGCAGTTCTGCTGGCATTTTTCTCTGAGATTACTCAGTCTGCCGTTCCCTGTATCTTGTGACCCAGAGTTTTAATAGCTACACATACATGAATACATGCAAGCACACACAAATATGCATGTAAACATATATTTGTATTTACATACAGACTTATGTGTATGTAGGCGTGTTGCTTGCCTGTAGATGAATCTCCGTGTGCTTGTGTGTCAGGGTGAATGCAACTCATTGTACTCGTGGGAGACTCCTGTTGATGCACAAGAGAGCTTTTGCTGCGTGCGGATCCCCAGGTTTTAATCTGTGGCAGCGGAGCCAGCCAGCCAGCCAGCTACCCACAGTCTTGAGCCGCATGCAATGGCATTAACCTTCTGGATGTCAAATCACAGGTCATATTGCAAATCCAGAGAAAGTTGTCTTTCAAGTAGCATCTAACATTTAAGCTATTAAACTAATAGCTGGCCTGATTTTCTGTAGAACAATTCCATCTCAGAGAGGAAAGGGTTCTGTAGAAAAGCAGGAAAGCTCTCTGAGGTCAAGAGTCCCCAGGGGGAATAGGCACTCAGAATCTGCACTTAGAACTGCCACAGGATGAAACTAGCAGGCTTCTAACATCCCATCAGCATGACAGTGTGTCCAGAGACTGATTCTTGCTGTGACAGTGATCCCTTCTCCGCTGGCCTTTTGCCTGTGGGGGAGGATTGTCCCCTGGGGACACCCTACTCATGTACTTGGGGTTGCTTTTGGGGAAGAAATAGGAACAGGAGATGGTTTTTGCCTGGCAATCCTTAGACGAGGTAACAAAGGAAGTAACAGAGAAGGTAACTCACACCTTTCTTGTAGCCTGCAGCCTCCTTTCCCCCAGCCTTCTTTGAGATGAGGCTGGTCCCAGGGGGTAAGGGAAAAGTGGGGAGGTGGGTCCGGATAGCCACGCGTTTGGCTGTCCTAGAGATCCTCCAGCTGGGTGCCCAATCTGCACGAGGAGACCCATACAGAGGTCCTCTGGCCCACGCTCTCCTAAGGCACCCCTGCGATCCAGACCTCTGTGAAAGGACTTCCCCATGCAAGGTGTGTTACTGCAGCTCATATCCTGGCCGTTTTGATGCCCCATTTGCAGTTCGGACAGGAGGTTTGACCCCTTGGTACTGCATGGCAAATACAGTGCCCTCTCACAAAACCTGTAATATTTACTCCAAGTGCAAAGTGTTCCGATTGCTTTTTTTTTAAATGGTTTGTTTCGCAAGCCCCAAAACCAAGCGACCCTCCTACTTTCTGCAGTCCACAAGCTAATAATTTAATTTTTGCTATAGAGTACTTCTTCTTGCAAACAGGCAAAAAGTTACAAGTACTCCCCAGCAGATGTAATACTAAAATAAATCCCACCTCCCCACAGCTTTAACGGCCATAAAATTCCTCAGACAGGTCCTTGCTGTTTGCTTGGAAGGTTTAACAGCCTCCCATAATGCTAAGCCTACGTGAACACTTGCATGCAGTATTTGTTACATCTGGTTTACAAGTCAGAAGCTATTGCAAGCTATTACTGTAGCACAGGAGAGGCAATTAAGGTAATTTCTAAAGTAATTAACATAAGTGATAATGAGGAATTTGTGAGTGTCAATGTTGAACAAGCTAATCTTTAGCTTAATGGCTACATTCGTCTTATAGAGTACGCATTTTGCATGAGTTAAATGTTTGGGTTTAGTATCTTGGAGCGGTAGCAATAATTGTATGGAGAGCCCTACTGAGAAGGGAAGCCGCGATTGCCTGGGTCACATCAGGAGACCATAACACATCTGTCTGAGTCCTGAGCTGTGGGTTGGGGCATCTCAGAAAGGGCCGACATGTTGTTTTCGTCAGTGCTTTGGCAATTACCATTTAGATGACAGCAACTCAGAACAGGTCCAGCAAATGGCTAAAATAATTTCATTCGTTTCAGCAGAGCATGCATTTTTATGCATTTTCGTGCATTTGCTTGAAATGAAGCTTGTGCTGAAGTCAGTTCTTGCTCATGAAGTGCTCTATTGAATTCAAGTGAGGACTTCCATCCCTGCTGAAAGATAAAGCCGTAACAGACTCTAGCAAAGAAGGGGGCTGTATTTCTCTGGGTGCTTGCCTTATCTTGGGATTGCTGGGAACATTTGTAGGCTTCTCTCTAGGGGATGGTTTTGGTCCTTTGAATTTTTACAGATTTAATATTATTTGCTTTATATGTCATTACTGCAGGTTTGCTATTATGAGTTAGATACTGTTGACTTAATTTTGGTGTTATAGTGTTGTATGGAAAATTTTTACGGGTCTCTGTGAAACACGAGCGCAGCCTGTCTTGGAAGATGTTGGGATCACAGGGAGTCACTGCCAAAGCAGTACCATTGTTAAAAGACCAGTTTTTTTCACCTTGTCAGCACAACTGGTGGTTATTCTGAGGGTGGGAGGAAGGTTTAAAAACCCATTATTTTTTCTGTTCCTGTGATGAAAAGTTCCACTAAGCTGTACAGACAACTGGAGTAGAATTCAGCAAAACTATGGCAGTGACTGGGGGAAGCAGGAATGAATAGCAGTTAGGGAGCTGACAAACAGCTGTCTTTCTAAATGTTAATAAAGAGGTAAACCATTTCTAGATTGGACAGGCAATAATGGAGCAGCCGGTTACTATTTAAAGGCCTTAGTTCCCATCAGCTACCATTCGTGTATGCTTTGGGTTGGTGTCTGCTGGAAAGGTGTGTCTTTGCCTTCCCAGAAGAGGAGGAGAGAAGAAGGAAAGTATGAAACTGGTCTAGAAATGCAGTGGTGTCCTCTGTCAGGCATCCATTCATGTGATCTTTCCTTCCCAGGTGTCCAGCTCTGCCAATCCACAAACCAGCTTGGAAAGCCACGTGTTCAACGTCGCTGTTCTCCCACAGACACCCAGGGCACCTCAGCTTTCCCTCGGCTCCTCTTTGCACATGGCTGTAAGTGTGAACCGACACCGCTGACCGATGGTT
The DNA here is from genome assembly GCF_047370975.1 of Nipponia nippon. NCBI lineage: Eukaryota > Metazoa > Chordata > Aves > Pelecaniformes > Threskiornithidae > Nipponia > Nipponia nippon. Next base: position 81,096,033 of record NW_028262380.1, on the reverse strand, counting down.
TCTGTATTCCCGCTCTCCTTGGAGCAGTGCACAGCGACCAGAGCCTCCCATAGAGCAGTAGCCACTGAGTGTTGATTCCTGTACTTGCTGTTGTCCACGCTGTTGTGCTTGATTCAAAGATTGAACTAAATCTACAGGGTCTATGCACCAGATAGATAGCTGGAGTAGAAAGGGAAAAAAAAAAGACAGGTCAGAAAGAGTGAATGGGAGGGTGGGGGTGGAAACACCCATAAAAAGTTGAAAAACTCAGTATTAAAAGTGATGAATGGATAGACTGGAAAGGAGAAGGAGAGAGAGAAGAAAAAATATGGTTAACATCTTCTTGTGGAATTCTTACCCTTTTCTGAAAAGCCATTAGGAATGGCAAGAGTGAAAAACTGTGGGTTAGAGAGACTGTAATGAGTAGATCTGGCCAGTAATTCCACTGTAAACTTTATCAGAACTGTAGCCCATCCACATTAGAAAGTTTTCATCCATCATTCTGACATCAGGAACACCGACTATAATGTATGTGGAGAACATTCAGACAAGCCCATTATATCTGCATCCGTGGAACTGAATTACCTTTTCTTGCAGCATCAACTCTGGGAATTACCATTTTTGGAAGAGTGGTCTCTCTAATGTCATTATTTCCCTGATCGTGTTAATTGAAAAGATGACCTCGAGGTTTAAAGTTGGTTTTGTGAGCTCTCCGACTTTGTTGCATGCCTTCTCCCTGTGTCCCTGTCACATATGTGGGTGAAGTCCAGCTTTCCTCTCTACTTCTCCTGCTGTCTTCTGTTCTTTGATTCTGTAGGGAGGGATCCCGAGTGCATGGGCTAGAGGGGAGCTTCAGGGCTCTGCACCCAGGTCACCCATTGAAACGCACAGAAAGCCAGGACCCCAGAGGCAGGGAGATTGATTCAGACATCACCTTGGCCTCACAGCTTTGTGGGGCTTTCAGAGGGGGACCAGGATCATAATCCACTGAGCAGCAGTCCTGAGCGGAGTGAAACAGGGCAGGCTGGGATGAGAAAGCAGAGATGAGGACTTGCAAGAAACATGAACGGAGCTGAGGCCAGCCCTTCAGGCGGGAGCTCGCTGCAGGGAGAGGGAGAGCTGGGTCTACAAACTTGAACGTAGCGTGCAGTCATCTTTGGTGTTATTCATTCTTGATGATTTATTTAGAGCGTGTGAGGTGCCAGCAGTATGCTCAGCATTATCAAACAGAAATCCTGTGCCCTCGGGCGCTCCCTGACAGACAAAAGCACACGGAGAGGCTCGTGCAGTGCAGGAGAGCAGATGTGGCAGACCTCCCAGGGGCAATGGGTCCCCGGGAGGAACCTCTAAGGGAGGTGAAGGACTTCTTAGCCAGCACAGCCGGCCATGCATGGGAGCAGGAAAGGCCAAAGGAAGCGGTGGGAGAGGGATTAGCGGAAAGTCCCTGACACAGTGGCCTTGTCAGGGTTTAAAATAGTGGTGACCTTTCATGGGCAATAATAAAACATGCTCAGACTGCTACTGGGAGCAATAGCCAGCGATGTATCTTTCTGCTCTTGACTTTTTGTTGTTGTCATTATTGACAAAATTGATGGGAGAGATGTCTAGCTGAGCCATGCAGTGCTGGATTTTATAGCTAATTACACACCACAAAATTCAATAGTGCCATAAAATACGTTTTACTGAGGGGCGCCTCGCAACCTGCAAGTCCTACCTTTGGGAGAGACAAATAGGCCTTGGAGGCAACTGTGAAGCAACCATAACCTTAAATCTTTTCATCATAAAACTGCGCTTCCTTGCATCAACGTGATTGAGTTCTGTTCATCTGTCTTCAAACTCCTTCAGAATTAGACGGGCTTCTCAGCTGAAGAGCAAGCACAAAATGTTAAGTTCTTCACATACATCTGGCCTTGTCTTTGAGTGCCCTGCTGAGAAAGGTCAGAGAAAGTTCGGTGACTCTTTGGCGGTTAAACTGGACGTAACATCTATAACTATTTTTTCTTCAATCAAGTTACCTGTTTCCCCCATATTGGTAAAAAGAGCCTAAGCTTGGCTCTGGCTGAAGGCAAACTGAGGCTGGGTTTGTGAAGGAGAGAGAATTTTGAAAGCATATAGAGGTTTTATTTACTGCTTCACAACAGTCAAACCGTCATTCATAGGCTGTGGCTTCTCCTCTGATGTGTTTGGGTGAAAAACACTGGAGAGAGATGAACTGGGGGTTCGGTGGCATTTGTGATGTACTGACCTGTTGTCGGGAAACCTCGCCTTGCCAGTGTCCAGGCCAACATCCAGTCTGTGACCTGAGGCCAGCCGACTGGGACACAGGTTTCACAGGGTGGCCTTCCAGATGTGTAACCAGCACGATTCAGTGGGCTGCGCTTGATGTGGCTGGCGGAAACCTCTAATTTGTTCCTGAACCTGATCGTTTCATGTTTCAAAGCAGATGAATTAATTGCCCATATCCTTAATTTAGCTTGTTCTCTCCATATTTTATTCGTGATTATGAAATGAGCTGGATGCTTTTCATACCCAGCTGAACTGTTTAATTCAGTGACTTCTCGACGCTGTTAATTCCGCAGGATTAAGATTCATGAACACATGCAAGTTAACTGCTTTTGTGCACTTAAGTCTGTTCATGCAGCACCGTAATTCCTGTAACACGCTGCCCGCCTTCGGCTAATGGTAATCTTGTAACGGAAGGATCAGAACATTTTTAAACAGATTTAAAACGAAAGGGAAAGCTTTGGCTCCTGTATATTTTAATGGAAATGGCTGAGTCATTTTCAGGATTTCTTTTAAAAGCAAATCCAGTCCAGCCACATCAGACGATACCAGAAAACTACGTAGGCAATTAATTATATCTTCATCCAGGGAGTTTTTTATTAAATTAGATTTTCCTTTCTCTCTTCTTAGTTGCTGTAGGTCAAAAAAGAAACTCCTCCACCTGTGAGCATGGAGGTTGCGCGTCTGCAGGGGACAGAGTGCACTAAAAACACTGCCACTTTCCTGGACAGCCTGAAAGTGGGGATAAGCTCATAGTTTTATGAAGGAGGAGGTGTTTGTCTCTTTTTCATAGGCTGGTAAGCCCCTTCTGATTCTCCAGAAAGGACTTAACAGAGGTGGACCTCTATAGAGCTCTCTTCTCTTGAGCGTGATAGCACCCAGCTTCGGCATTACACATTTGGTTTGGTTTACAGATGAGCTGAAACTGAGTTTAGGTGGCCCATAAGACTCTAGCAAATTTTACTCATTATCAAGCTTTACTGTCCTCTGTAATCTCCTCCCAAATAGTCCCTGTCCTGTACGAGTTTGAGAGACTTGGTAAAGGTTCAGCCCATCCATCCCCTGTCAGTTTTAGGTCTAAGAACTAGGCCTTTGAATTCAAAGACTCTCTTTTATTTAACAATAATAATAATTTGCAAAGCAAATTCTCTTTCAATGCATTTTTGGGTGAATCTTCCCATGTCTCTGGCCTTGATGCTCATGGTCTAAATGTGTTTATTGAGGTGCTGGAGGACCGTGTGACAGTGATTGAGCCCCATCACCTCTCCTTTGTAGACCCGGAGGTTCCCAGTGAGAAAATCCTGTTCAACGTGACTGTCCCTCTCCTTCCTGGCCAAGGCAAGTGTACCGATTCAGAACGTGGCAGCTTGCTGCCGAATTAATTGCCATGCTTTCTGAGCGCATCTAATGTTTCCCTCAGAGGAATTCTGTGGAGGCATCTGTTAATCTGTTCGGCCTCCTTCGTTAGCTTTCAAACACCTTGTTTCTTAACCTGATTTCTTTGGCTTGTTTAGGAGTAAGCCGCAGAGTTCACACAGTTTTCTTATTATTGTCTGGAATATATTGAATGTTGTACCCCATGGCTTTCTGCTTTCCACCCCTCTAGTGAGAGGTATTTGAAGAAATGACTGAGTGAGGAATCTCTGTTTAATTTCTCATGTCCCAAGAATCCATCCTCGATGCAGTTATTGCCATCTGACTCATTCAGGAACCACTGAAGATGTAAAAAGAAGTACTTGGGGAGAGAAGAAGCTGTGGCCTTCGGTATCTTGTTTTAAAAATAAAATTGATTCCTCCCGTTAATACTGCGCTCTCTGCCTCCGTAGGTATCGTGGAGCATAAAGACAGGCCTCTCTCCCCGGTCAGGTATTTCACCCAAGCAGATATAAACCACGGCAAGATCGCTTATCGTCCGCCGACTGCAGCTCCTCACTTGAGAGAGATCATTGCCTTCTCCTTTGCGGGTAAGGAACTGAATGTTCTTTGTAGTGCTGTAGACTGGTAGAGGTAGCTGGGCTGCTGGTCTTCCTCCAGTCCTGGAATGACTTCACGGTTATGTCCATACTCACGAGGGCATGAGGCTTGAACAGTACAAAGGAAGCAGGAATCTGCCTTGGAGGAGCGTACCAAGAGTTCATAGAATCATTAAGGTTGGAAAGGACCTCTGAGATCACCCATTTCTGGCGACTTCAACAAGATTTTCCCCTGTGGTTTGGTATAGTGACATTCAGTGAGTTACGGGGATGTGGCAGTGTTCACTGCAGCATTTAGCATTGCCAACGCTAGTAGTGTGGGGGCAAACTGCTGATCTGCTGCTGTGTGGTTAGGAACTGCTGCCCCTCCCATGCTTGAGATCCTTGCTGCACTGGGGGTTTAGCCCTTGAGATTGAGACTAAAATTGATGAACTGAATCAATTTAGCCAGGATATTAGAAGGTTTCTACCATCAGAGGAGAAACAGTCTGGAGCAGGAGGTAGAGGGGCAAAAATAGGACGAACTTCAAGCATGTTTGACCAGTTGATGCGCAGGATCGTGTGATGAAGTGACAGTACATGGTAGATGCAGTTCTGTGCATCACCATGCCATCCACTGACGTCAAGAAGAGTTTCACAGTTTGGAGGAGGGAGTAGCATGTTCTCTCTCATCACCTGGAGCAAAGGCAAGGAAAGAGTGCTTTCTTTGGTGAGGAAAGACTCCAGTCTGGTTGAATGTCAGCACTTGCTTTCTCCAGAAGTTGTTCAAATCCACATCAGTACGTGTTTTCCTGTCCTGACCGCAGTTACTCTGTGCTTGTGTTTGTCCCGTCAGGTCTCCCAGAGTCAGTGAACTTCCGATTCACAGGTATGTGAACCATTTGCTCTTTCCTTGCCAAAGCAGTTTTTATCCTTATGGCCTTCACATTGCCTGTTATTCCTTGGCCTTTTCTCTCCTGCAAGCCCACTTATGGGCACTCAGTAGGAATTTCTGGAAATGCACGTGCCTGGGGAATATTAATTCATCTGTGTCCCAACAGTGTTTTATAGAAGCTAAGCTGCAGCTCAGTAGGGACATCTTTTTCCAATGGTTGCCTGCAGTCTGTCCTAAAAGCCTGATTCATTCCTGTTTTCCCCCGGTGTGAACAAGGACATCAGAGTTTTACTCTGCCTTTTTTTTAATACAGCATGGAAACATTTCCACAGTTAAATTGCTATTGATAAGCTGCTTGCTTGTTTAACATATCTTTCCCTTTCCGTGTGCTTTCTAGCACGCAAAGTGATCCACCAGCAAGGAGAAGTCCATGTTCTGACTTACGAGCACACCTGATAGATGTATGGAAGACAGTATGTACACATGCACACGCACACGGACTCTTACAAGTTACATTTGTCTTGCTAGGAATTGAGTTAGGGGAAAAAATAAATACACTTGGCAGGTGTGAATTTTGTGTGTGTGTCCATGGACAAAGGTGTGGATTGACAAGGTGGGAGAGAAGTCAGTGATGTGGGGTGGTGATTTTGTACAGGTGAGTCCCTGAAATCACATCCCTGTACTCAGGTGTGGTTTTTGTCTGTGTCTAGTGTCTGATGGAGAACACACGACCCCGGAGATGGTGTTTGTCATTCATTTGCTCTCTGCGGAGCAGCAGCCTCCGGTCTTTCAGATCACCGCTCCGTTCCTGGAGGTCAGCCAGGGGGGCAAAGCCACCATTGGTGAGTAGGGTGGAAGGGATGGGGTGCAGAGCTCAGCCTGAGGCACGCTGTTTACTGCCAGGAGGCCACATGGATGGAGCAGGGGAGAGTTTTGGTCTCACTCACCTCTGTCCCTTTAGCTAAGGAGCTGTGGTTGTGCAGGTGTAGCAGCAACCACTGAGAAAACTGTGCAGTGGTGCCTCAGAAAAGTGCCTGGGGGTATGGCAGTACTCCTCCAGCATATGGCAGGTCCATTTGCTGGCTGAGGCAGGGGAGAGCAGGATCAGGGACCTGCTGCTCCTCTACTTTTTCCCTCTTAGGCTGCTCTGCAATTGCTGAACTATTGGTTAGTGGTGTGATCTGGACCACTGGGTTGTTTAGGATAAGCCACTTTCTGCTTGTGTCAGGAGGTTCTCTGGGGTTTTTGTAGATATGCCCCTGCTATATGAACATGCGCACATCTCTCTCATAAGCTGAGAGTTTGCATAGCTGTCATTTGTGAGCCATAGTGGCAATAAGTTCTCTGACACAACCTCTGATCTGAGCATCATCAGGGAACTGACTGTTGCCATGAAACCAGCAAGCTCCCGGACTAGGGCAGCTGCAGAATTATTTTACTTTTCACGTACTGACTGAATTACAGTTTTTTGGCTCCATTCACAAGAGCACACCACAAAACCTAAGGGATATTCCCAGCCTAGTGTCTGAGGATACTGAAGCTGTGCTCTCTTTCCCCGGCACAGGCATCCAGTTAGCCGTGAGCGACACAGATACAGCTCCTGAGGGCCTTTTCTTTGAGCTGGTGAAACCTCCCCATCATGGCATTGTGCTCAAGCACAGTGCAGGCGTGCAGGAGCGCATGAGAGCAGGTGAGTTGAACAGAAGTCTTCCTCAGCACAGGAGAGGGGTCAGCCTGTCCACCTAGCTGGTTTAGTTGACCAGGAGGAGACGCATGCCTCTGGCAGATATGGCTGCATCCACAAGTGTGTGAATTTTCTGCCTGGAAGCATGTGACTGCAGGAAAGAGTGCATGAAAGACATTTTCCCATTTGGTCCTGTGGAGTTTTACTGTTGATTTTGGTGGCAGCAGTTTCCAGTGTGTGATCAGATGAACAAATATTATCTGTAGGAGAGCAGTGCAAGCAGAAGGCGTGGAGAGGGAAGCCTTATCTAGCTATGACAGGGATGAGCTTACAAAGCAGCTGGGAAGAAAGGAGGATCTGTGCACTCCCAGAGAATCGCAAAGAGTCGCTGTGTCTGTGAAACTGGGAAGGTTACAGCTTTTCCTCTGCCTTGCATATATACTAGCTCCTTAATAAATGTCTTCGTAACTCACATCCCTGTAAGGGTGGTATTAAATGCGAGTTTAGTACATGATTAAGTCTTTAGCTAAATTGAGAATTGGATTGGTGCTCTGAACAGAGTCTGACTTGTGCATTTTCTTTTTGGGAAGGTGACACTTTCACCTACGAGGACGTCACTCGAAATGCTCTGCAGTACCTACATGATGGTTCGGCTGCAGCAGAAGACAGCATGGAAATCTCTGTCACCGACGGTGTCACCACGGTGTCCACAGTGCTGAGGGTCGAAGTGTCCCTGCTGGATAACAACGGTCCGCAGCTGGCCCCGGGCTGCTTGTTGGCAATCACCGTGGCTAGTAAAAGCTCTGTGACTCTCTCTCGATTGCACCTCGCTTATATTGTAAGCTTTCCTCTATTTCTAAACTCAGTGAATGCTGCCAGCCTCCCTTTCCTTATCGCCCCACAGCCCCTTCATCACACACACCTCTCTGCCGTCCGTGTGGATTCTTGGTAGAGAGCTCGAGTTTTGACTGTGTCCTGACTACTGCTGCCAAAAAGGGGATAATAGACTCTTTCATCCAACAGGGGTTTAAGGCTATTCCTGTTTGACTGTAACAGAGGTCAGCTGCCACACTAAACATGAGAACTGAGTTAATCCCAGATTTTTGTATCAAACAGGCTTGCTAATAAAGCACATGGATTTGCTAAGTCATAATCTCTTGAAAATTTCAGCCCCCTCACCCCCCTTCCAAAATTGCCTGATTCTTTTTCTGGACATATTTGAAGGGAGAAGGGTTAAGCAACCCAAGATGCTTGGCAGCTTGGAGTTGGTCCCAGGGGTTGCATCTGGTACAAGAGTTATCCTGCTGGTGAAATTCAGCAGAAAGGTGGTTTACTCCTTGCAGATGATTTAGCAGCAAATGGACTAGCAGTGGATTTCAGGTATGCCGATGTGCTGCCCTTAGGGAGGAGGGAGGAGAGACTGCAGTGCACGTGTGAGGCTGGAGAGACCTAAAGTGGTGGCTGTCAGAGATGATGAGGGAACTGCAGGGGTGGAGGTAGGATAAGAAGGCAGATGAATGTTTTTTCCAAGGATACAAGTCTGGGGTCTGTCCTGTTCCCTTAAGGAGGAAGGCTGACAAGGGAGCTGTTTAATCTGAGTAAGAGAACAGTTAGGGACGAGAGGATTTCATTCCTGACCCGTATGCTGAGGACATGATGATTTCTGCTTTGGGTCTTACCTGTCAAGCAACCAACAAAAACTTCTAGAATAAAGATGACATCTGAGTTGTGATATCATAGAGGTGGTTGTACTTAATGTAGTTAAGAGCCAAAATCAGCTTCTAGTTTAATGTGAATCTGGCTTTTGCGGCATTGCTCCACATTAACCTTTGTTTTACTAAGAACGGAACTTAGCTCTGCGTCTCTGTCTGAAGGACTGGTGGGCAACAGTTACTTACTCCCTCTGCCAGCTGTTGGCTAAATTTTGGCTCGCTTTATCTGGAGTCGGGAAAAGCATATGACATAAATGGTCCAGTCCAATAGAAATGGAAAGTAATTTAAAAAAAAAATCAGGTTTATGTCTGGGAGCTTGTGTTGATGTGATACAAGGACACAAAGAAAACCTCTCTTAGCTGAGAAAAAAAGAAAATACATTTTGTGGTAGATTCCGAGAATGTCAACCCAATTGACTCTCTTATCAATAGAGCTTCATTTAATATTCATCAACTGTGGGTCTGACCCAGCTAAGTTGATCTATTTCCCTCTAAAACATTTTATTCCTCCCTCCATTTGTAGTGGAGGGAAACAAAAGCTAATCTTGTCTTGATTTGGTTTGTTTCTTCATGTTTAGGACAACAGTTCTCCTGACTCAGAGATAAGAATCCAGTTAATATCTCTGCCTGCGTATGGCACGCTCTTACGGATGTCTGGCTCTCACGATGAAGAGCTTTCCAAGGTTTATAATTTCACCATGGAAGACATCAACAACCAGAGGATCAGGTATCAAAGAGCTATTCTCCTTCAAGCCATGCCAGTTTAAAGCTCGGTGGGCTTTCCGCAGGGATCTCTGGGCTGTATTATGTTAGTACAGTGTACCAAAGATATTTTTTCCTTTCTTGGCTCTTGTATCCTATGAGATTATAAATGAGAGCGTTTCCTGTGTGCGGAATTAGGTGTTTATGCATGTCTGAAATGCCAGTAGTTGGTGGAGCTTCAAATTACGGGAATTTTTTCTGTGTCAGCAATGTCATGGTGATACTTTAGGTAGGAAACACCTAAAATGGTGATTTAAACAAACTCAGGGAATGAACGTGGAGAAGGGTTGGGAACTGAAATACTGCCTCTCTTTCAAGAGGTGTGCGTTCACCTCTAAATGCAGGGATGAGATGTATTTGCCTGGCTATCAGTGAGACTCCCTGACCCAGATTGTTTTCTGACTTCCACAGCTACTCCACCACATTTGAGACCAGCAATCAGCCAGTTACGGACATCTTCCACTTTGCTGTTTTTGATGCTGATAACAACCGGCTTGACAGACAGATGTTCACCATCACTATCACGTCTGCCCAGGCAACGCCGTCGCTCATTGCTTTTGCTGACCATATCACTGTAAGTGGCTCCCCAGGATACTAGGAACAGTGATGAGAATGTCTTAGATGTGAGGAATTGAACAGCTTTCCTGCACTGAGGGGAAATCACTGAAGAAACATGGTGTTGCACATGCAATCCTGTGAGTGCGAAGGGTTAACAAATTACTTGGAGGCCAGAGGAGGCCGACAGTACGGTGTCATCCCTGAACCTCATCTGCTTACATCTGTTCTCGTCCGGAGCTCAGTTCTCCCTAGGGTGCCCTGTTGATATCAGTGGAGCAAGTCTGACTTATCCTGTTTAATACGTTCTCCCTTATTTCACCAGCTTGTGTGTAAAAGATGAGCAGAAGACAAGTCTGAAAACATCTGGTGCTTTGGGCTGATACACAGCATTTCAGGCTCCTTATCAAAGCCTTTTGAAGTCACCTCCTCCTTTCCCGCTTTGCATTCCCCCTCCCTTGCCTTCAAAAGGCTCCCCTCAACAAGAAATGCAGATCTCGCCTTCCTGAGAGGTCAGCATGACTCTGCCAGTTCTCTTCTTGCCCTGATAAAGCACTCGGGGGCCAGGCAGGCTTTGTTCTTCCCATCCCACCTCACCTGCCAGCGGATTTTGTACTTAACAGATCGAGGGGAGGATGGGACAGGACTTCAGAGACTGGGCAAGCCTCTTCCGTAGAGGCCGACTTGTTCAGTAACGATTTGTGTGTTGCTATGTGTTGTGTGCATTGATGGTAGTTTTGTCTTACATCTTGCTTTCCAGGTGGATGAGGGGGGCAGGGTCCCACTGCTGGCTCATCACCACTTAGCTGCTGATTATGATACTGCTGCCAAGGAAGACCTGAGGGTCACAGTTATCACTCTACCTATGTACGGCTACATTGAAAACACTAAGACAGGTAAACTGCTTGGCTGTCTCTTCTTCCTTCTGGCTGATGAAAGGGAACATAGGAATTGCCATGCTGGAGCACATTCTGATTTGTCTCACCGCGGTTCCTTAGTGTGGTGCTGGTTGGCATCAGTTGATCGTAAAGAGCCCGTAAGGTCAGCGTTACGAGATAAACTGCCTCTGGGGAGCATTTCCTCCTAATTCTCGTTTGTTGGAGACTGGTCTATGTTGTGAGACCGGGGCATTACGAGCCTTTTCAAGCCCATGTGTTGTATTTTCATCAAGCTTTATTTTGGCAGTCCTTGTTACGCAGAACAAACTTTGCTAAATTCCTCTACACGTCCCAGCAAGCTTTAAGGCTGTGAGAGCTGTAGCCGAACGTGGCTGGTAACGTTCTCTTATCTCATTGTGTTATCAAGAAAAGGTAGGATTTATACCATATTGTCCAGAGATGTTGATCCAGGAGACCTGTCTGCTTAATCCTGTGTGTGGTCCGAACAGGAGTGGCGTATATCATTTTACTTAAATCATAACTTGCCTTTGTAAAATATCACTGTGGGTTGGCCAGCATAGTGGCTTGTTACAACACTGATTGCTTTTCCTCTGGAGAGCACAGGTTGCTAACCATTACACATCATCCCTCCTAATCGTGTCCGATGAATGAACTCCAGTTTGTGCCATTTGGTAACAGTAAGCCTCTCTCCTTGAACAGGCAATGGCTGGGTGATTTTCTTAGGTGCGAGACTTAGTTTTGCAAGGTGAAGCTTGATGTAGAGATTGTGTTGAGGCCAGATGGCACATTAGCCATTGTCTCGTCTCTGAAGAAAGCCTAAGTAACTCTGGGATGTGGAGTTGCTTGTACTACGCATAAAACTGCAGCTTCCCTAATGCCTACTCTGATGCAGCAACTAATGCAGCAGATGTTGCTTTCTACAAAGGTCACGAGATGCGTGAAAGCCATGTTGTAGGAATGAACATCCTTCTGCACCCTTCGCAATGTGCCATTCTTCTCCTAATCCTGCTGCTTTTATTTTTAGCTTATCAGTGAATTGAACATCCTTTCACTAGTGGTATTCTGGTTTGCAGGTGAGAATTTTGGCCCGCAGAGTGAGTCTGCTGTGACCGCAGATGTATCCTTTTCCCTTCAAGATGTTTTGGAGAACAGCATTTACTACTTCCAGAGCGTCCACGAAAGCATCGAGCCAACAAGTGATGTTTTCAGCTTTTACGTGAGCGATGGCTTCAGCCAGTCTGAGGTGCAGAGCATTAACATCACGATTCAGGTACGCCTGTGCTCGCTGGCTGCCAGAGCCCTCTCCTTTCACAGACACGTGACTTCTAAAGTGCAAGCTTTGCTCACTCCTTTTTAATACGTGGGAAGGGGATTAAAGGGAGTTTTCATCCTCCTATCTGTTTTCTTCCCCTAGTACAGGCACATAATTTGCCTGTGACGCCAGAGGACAGTTGTGCGTTGCAGCCTTTTCCCCAGGGCTTATCTCTCTGGTGTCTCCTCCCTCTTAGAAGCAGCCATGATGCCGGGTAGATTTGGAGAGACTGGTGTAGCCCATTAAAGGATATCAGCACCAGTACTGTCATTTGGTAGCTTGTGTTTCATTAGGTGGGCAGCGGTCTTTTCCCCTCCGCCTTTTCCCTTTTTTGACTGTGTGCCTTTGGGACCCGTGCAGCGGCAGAACGATGAGCCTCCAAAGATGGTGCTGGAGCCTGTCAGAGTGCGTGAGGGCTCAGGTGTGGTCGTTACCAACACCTCCCTCAACCTGCAGGACTTGGACACCCAGAACAGTGAGCTTCTCATCATGGTTACCAGAAGTCCTGAACACGGTAAGTCCTGACAAGCTGGGGGGTGAGAGAGAACGTCTTTGTGCGTCCACGTCTGTGTGTCTTTATATCTGCGTGTGTGTAATAGCCCCTGATGTGAGAGAGGAGCCTGGCATATTAGTATAAAGCACATTTAGTCCGTGTTTGGACCAGCAGCCCCAGAGGGACTGTGCTTCAGAACAGACCTGTTCTTTGAGAGTCGTTCCTCGCTGTTTGTGGGAGAGGGGAAAGGGGGACTGCATGCGTTTCCCTGGGAAGTTCCCTTTTGTGTTACCCCATTTCCTGTTGCGGGGTTCAGGTCTAAAGAGCTGAGCAACTAGCATCTATCTGCAGTGATAAAGCAAGGCAGGGTGTCAAGTGAAGGCTAGTGTCATGTTAAACTAGCGAGGGCTGCGCACCCTTTTTCAGATCTCATATATGTTGCCAAATTCTTACCGGTTTTGGCAATAAGCAGATAACTTCCTTCAGTTTTTCTGCTAAGGCTATGTCCACCTCTGTGCATCCCACTGAGACCTGGCACGTAAAGAGTCCTCAGCAGACTGTCTTCTCCCCATAATTTTCATCCCTCTATCATTTGTCAGGCCATCTCCGCAGGAGGCAGACTGCTGCGGAGTCCCCGGAGCACGGACACGTGCTCTCCATGGGCTCGTCCTTCACCTACCAGGACATTTTGGATGAGCTGATCGTTTATACGCAGAGCGGTGCAGCGGCACAAACAGACGAGTTTGGCTTCTCCATCACGGATGGTCTCTACACGCAGATGGGGAGGCTGGAGTTCTTCATGGAGCTGCCGAAGAAGCAGCCACCCACATTAGCTGTCAACAGAGGCCTGCAGCTCCTAGTTGGTACGGGGAGAGGGAGGAGGATGGTATTGCTCGGTATTGCTATACGGTCCAGTCTAAACCAGTCGCTTAGCTGGATTGGCTGAAGCTGTTTGTGGACTTTCTTTCTCTGGTCCAGGCTCTGCAGCATACCTCACAGATCAGCACTTGAAAGCAGCAGCTATTTATTCAGATGACGCAACGATTAGATTTGTCGTGAAGAGGGATCCCAGCATGGGCCATCTGCAGTTGACCAAAACTGATAATCCAGTCCAGATCTCTGTCGAAGGACCTGTCAAAAGTTTCACCCAGGCTGATATAAATAAAGGTGAGAGTGCTTGATTTTAGATAATCACGGCAAAGAATATGTGGCCGTTTTAGGTAGTCCTGTGAGGAGCAGGGAGTTGGACTCGATGATCCTTACGGGTCCCTTCCACCTTGAGATATTCTGTGATTCTGTGAGCTTTATGAGAGGGGGAGGATGACTTGAAGCAGGGAAGGGAGAGGAAAAAAGTAAGATAAGGTTGTTATGTTAGAGCAGAAACACGTATCATTAAACAAGTGTTAAAAAGTCTCTCTCAGCAGGAGAAAAAGAATAAAGAGGATAAGTAATGAAACCCAAATCCATGAGCTCTGTCAAGCCCCAAGTCCCTCGGCTTATAGTGCCAGCCTGGTTCCAAACTAAGAATGAAGTGATGCAGCCTGTTACAAACCACCTCTTTTCTCCTCTTCCTCCCTCCAGGGCAAGTGGTGTACAATCACAAGAAAGGGGATCCTGGCGGAAATTTTGCCTTCACCTTTGATGTGATCGACGCAGGTGGCAACCAACTGACGGACCAGGTTTTTCACATTAGCGTCTTAGGTAAAAGTCAGTGCTGAAGTTACGTTTTCTTTGCGGCAGAGCTGAGGCCTTCATAGATTCCTGTCCCACGGGTACTGCAAGTTAAGATGTAATTCTTGAGATGCAGTTTTTATTCGCTGTTAATTCAAAGGCCTTTGAAGTTTAGGAGAGGGGGAAAGTTTGCGGATGTAAGGATTAGTTCTTTGGCTTCTGACAAACTCACTGAAAAAGGCAGAAAAGTTCCCCTTAGTATCTTCATACTGTCTAGATTGGCTTTAAGGTGTTACAATGTTACCATCCCCTCGATTAATGCCGAGGCCAAGAGTACCTGTTTTGGAATTACCAGTCCGGGAGGTGTTTGTGTGTATGTTGTCTTTTGCTTGAGCACAGGTACCCAATTTGAAGAACACCGAGGAAAGAAGGGTGACTGTCTCCTAACTCAGCGTTGTATTTAACCCTTTCAGAGGACAGATTTCCCCCCTCCATCATCGCTAACAAAGGGCTGGTCTTGGATGAGAACTCAGCGAAGACGATCACAACTCTCCAGCTCTCTGCCACTGACCAGGACAGTGAGCAGACCCAGCTCCGGTACAAGATCACCAGGCAGCCCCAGCTGGGGCACCTGGAGCACGCGGCCTCCCCAGGTTAGCAGGGCGGTATTTTACTCGGTTGGGTACTCGTAGCAGCAACGCGCTGGAGGGCTTTTGAGCCTTAAAGGTTCACAGCAGGAAAAATGTGCTTGGAGGCAGCAGCACAGAATTATGTTGCCTATTAGAAATCAAATGGGCATTAGCCCGGAGAGCTGGAGAATAGGGTGAGTGGAGGCAAGGCAGCCCGATAGTTACAGATGAGGATTTATTCAGCCTCTGGGTGAGTTTATGCCCCATGGTAACCCTGCCTGGTGGACTTCGCAGATCAGTCCAGCTTGCCGCTGTGTGAATCTCCTCTTTCAGGACCTATTGCTGCATCTGCATGACAGGCAAACCTTCAGCCTTTTCTGTGACCATGTATAGCACAACGCCCAAAAGAATCCGTCCCCTAATGTCCATGGTAATAGAGCCCACCTTGGTGAACAGACGGCTTGCTTTCAGTCTGCCTCTTGGCCAGTACGTTCCTTGATCCCTAAACACCAGCCTCTTTTCCCAGCTGTGCTTTGGAGAGAGGAAGGGAACTAACTGCTGAGTTAGTTTAAAAAGAAGCTACATTGTCATGTGATGGATACGCTGGATAATGAATTCTGGTCGTTCGGAGAGGGGGGGGTTGGTCAGTCCTGTGAAACTCAGAGAAAATTACCTGCAAATGTGATCTGAATTTTAGAGTTATCTCCCACGCCCTACCCCTCTCTGATTGAATTAGTCTAAATCTATGCTGTCATATAATATGCTCTTCTGATTTAGATTATACTCATCTAAAATTATATTTCTTCTTAGAATTAGATTTCTCATTAACATGAGATTAAAGTGGAAATACCTGCTGTGTGTTTCCAAGGTGCCGACAGTCCCTGTACAGCTCGGTTTTACTGTTGTGGTTTGCCTCATCTTCTCACAGTGTAAGGTGTCCTCTGGCAAACACGTTGAAAGGGTAGGAATAAAGAATGAAAGTTATAATAAGCAAACCCCCTGCTGAGAGAAAATTAAAAACTTGCAATATTTTTGTCTAAATTGCAAACTAAATGGTGAATCTTGTACTTTGGAGACCTGAAAGAGCTGGATTAAGGATTTTATTCCTCCTGTTATTTAAAATGTGATGATTCCAATTTCTGCGCTTTTTCATGTCTGTGATGGACTAAGAAAGATATAGAGTCACACGTGTGAAAGAGTCGTTCTCACGATTTAAATGACCTAAACACTAAGGAGAGAGTACTGGAGTGTTCAAAAGAGAACACAGACCTTTAAAGCTAATGAGCTCTGAGGAAACCTTGGCCAGTCACCCAGTTTTGGCTCATTTATTTATATCAGATCCTGGTACTATTTGTAGTGTGGCCAACACTTGTCAGTAGCCATTTAACATGATAAACGGGTGAAAAACTTTTTGTCAGAGTTTTTGTTGCTGTTAAGAGCAGTAAAACTGTCAGATGCAGCGGTGAGAGTTAAAGACTCAAGTGCTTTTTAAAACGCTTGTACCTTTCTGTGTCTGTGTCGCACCTAACGACCTGTAAAGATGCCACTATAAGTCAGTGCTGAAAATGGGGCTTAGTCTGTTGCAAATGCAGGGGTACGAGGAGGGGAAAAGACAGCAGAGACTTTGAAGGCATTTTTTTAAAACTGCTGTGAGGCCAGGAAACCTTTTGCCCATACTCAGTGACGCCCTGGATAGATCAGTCCTGCCCAGGAGTGAAAATCGACGGGTTACCTCTGCTGTTTTTCTCACAGCTTCTCTCTCGCTCTCTGCCCTGAGAGGCCCGTCCCCAGCAGGGTGTCCTGGCAGCGTGAGGTGCCCTTGTAAAATTGTAAGTCTGGGAAGAAGCCTGCACTACTTTTTGCAGAAGGGGTGCCACTACGTTACTTTAAAAGTTGTTGAGTGGAGTTTTTAGGAGGCTCCGTGCCAGCTAAATCCCTGGGTCAGCTGAGGTTCATGGTACAGCCTGAATTGGAGGAGAACAAGCCAAGACTGAGTACTTATGGCCAGATATGTCCAGGTCCTTACATTTTTCCCTGCCTTGCTATTTCTGTTGCACATTTTCCCCTATCGTTCTTTTTCTAGGGACAAGAATTAGTTCTTTCAGCCAGGCAGACTTGGCCTCTCGCAGCATCCAGTATGTCCACACCAGCGACGTCGAAAAGCATATGGATGCGTTCACCTTTTCTGTTTCTGATGGAACGAATGAGGTAAGTCCCAGCCTGAGTCAGAGCAGGCCATTGATTCTGTAGGATGTGACGGGAGCCAGTTTTCCTCTTGCGTGCTTGCGAGAGACAGTTAGACATAGCAAAGGAAATGAAACAAGCCCCACGCGGGCTTGTCATTTGCCAGTGGTGGGTGCTCTTACTTCCCCTGCTGTGAGAGATCTTACGTACGGCAGGGAAGGGAGCAAGCCCTGTGAAGGGAAGGGGGAGCCACCTGAGATGTAGCCTCATGAGACTGGTTTACCAAGATTTCAGTGTCTGTTTTTCATCTGCTTAGCGATTGCTCCTGGAGCTCAGCTTTGATCCGGTGCATTGATGACATACCCAGAAGAACAGTTAGACCCTTGAGAAATGTCTCCTTCCTACTGTCTGAAAGGGAAAAATCATAGTTGCAAATAGAAGGAGAGGAACAAAGTAGAAGGAGGGAGGGAGGGAAAAGTGGGTGTCCATAAATATCACAGGAGGAAGAAGAATAAATTAGTGGGGAGGGATAGAAGAGGGCACATTCACAAGATCTGATCTTAGAAGCTCTTGTTTGCTGACTAAACAAGGCCAAAATGAAGTGACCCAAACTCAGCGGATCACTGCGGTCTCCTTAAAGCATTACTGTTTTAATGGAGTTGCACTCTTGGTAGACTGAATTCATCAAGAGAGGCTTTTCCTCCTGTTCCAGGTGAGCCAGACGTTTGACATCACCATAAACCCTGTGGATGACTCTTTACCCGTAGTGCAAAGCCTCGGGATGACAGTTCAGGAAGGTGTGAGAAAAACCATCACAGAGTTTGAGCTTAAAGCGACAGATGCTGACACAGAGGTAAGGCAGCACTCCCCCTTGCCTCCTCCCTCCCCTGTTCTGCTGCACATCTGGGCTATCAGAAAAATGGGCTTGTGTTCAAAGAGAGAGATTACACTGAGTGTCATCTCTCCCTGTGGTCGTACCCTGTCTGATCACAACATCAAACAGACAGCTTGTGGGAGGCCCCGTTTGTATATAAACAGATGAATGAGTGTTTGAGCAAAGCAAAGGCCTGGCTTGAGAAATGGCTTCATCTGGGATGTCTCTCAGACACATAAGCAACAAACCTGCATGGAAAACATTTGGAAGTTATGATCAGAGCTAATCCTTACCCTGTCCCACCTTCTGTCTGAACATTGTGGATTTGAACTGAGCTTATGCTTAGCCTTGACACTGAGTTTATGCCTAGCACAGATGAAAATGGCATTTCCTCTTCCTCCTCCTGGGTCGGGCCGGAGGGTAAGCAGTGTTATGTTGCCTCTGCCTCACTGCGCTACAGTTTCCCTGCAGCGGGAGAGCTCCTGGCTGCCCGTTATTGCCCTGAGGCAAAGATCCTGCCCCAAAGGTTATTGCTGTTTCCACCCTGACAGAAGTGACAAGGGGCACGTTGCCTAGAATGGCTGCATAATGGGGGACTGCTCTTGTGTTCGAGGGGTTGTCACGAAGGTGGGAGCCATCTCGGACCAGCCAAACCAATAGTTTGGTGTGATGTGTCTAGCCTAGCTCTCCCTGCTTGGGGTTGTTTTGTAGGTAGTCACCTTGGGAGAGGGATAAAGACAGGTCAGGGCTCAGGGTGAATCAGTTCAGCGTGCGGTGCTGCGTTTCAGCCTCTGGTTGGAAACACCGTGCTAGGAGAGCTGTCTGGGCGTAGAGTCGTTCTCCAGGTATCTCGAGCTGGAAGGACCTGCCTGTCCTGGTCCTGGGGTCACGTCATCAGCTTTGCCACTCTGTCTCCTTGGTGCAGGCAGAGTCAATTACATTCACAGTCGTGCAGCCCCCTCGGCACGGCCTGATTGAACGCACCAGCAATGGGCAGCGTTACCACCAAGCCACCACCTTCACGATGGACGACATCTACCAGAACCGCATCAGCTACAGTCATGATGGTAGCAACTCGCTGAAGGATCGCTTCACTTTCACTGTGTCTGATGGGACCAATCCCTTCTTCATTATGGAGGATGGGGGGAAGAAGGTAAGGGGAGGAGAAGGGAGGTGAGGGAGACCTTCTGTACCTAATACAAAGCTACCTCCTCTCAGAGAAGGGGAGACTTAGCTGCTGTTGCTCCGCTGAAGATAAGGGCCGAGTATTCTCAGTTACGTGATGCCATATGCATCTTCCCTGGTGTACCAGCCTTTGCGTGCGCAAACTCACCCCAGGACTTTGATCCCAACAGAGCTGAAGGGAGCAAAGTTGGTAATATGGTGGAGGAGGCTCTGACTCCCAAAGTGACAGCTGACTCTCTGAACTTTTGTCAGGTTGTGACAGCAACACCGCAGCGCTTCAAAGTGGACATTCTCTCTGTGGATGATGGGACACCCAGGGTCGTCACCAACCTGGGTTTGCAGTGGCTGGAGTACGTGGACGGCAAGGTAACTGCCTGCCTGGGTTCAGCTTGGATCGTTTCTCAGGCTGTTCCAGCAGAAGGAGCTTCACAGGAGAACCTCCTGATCCTTCAGCATTTTTATTTTTGTGATAGAGAGCAGGTGTCTCTCTGTGCCCATGAAGTGTCTTGGAAAAGGCAGAGGTGTGCAGGGATGCCTGCGACATGGCTTCAGGGCACGAAATTGCTTCCTGGACCGCCTCCTTCCCTTACATCAGCCAGACCACCAAGCCTGGCTCTTCTTGGCTCTTGCACGAGCTGTGCAGTGCAGTACAGCTCCTGCCTGCCTTCCTGGGTGGACATGTCCTGCCCCTTGTCCCTCCTCCCCAGGGTGGAGAGAGAGGGAAAGAGAAAGTAAAATGTGGTGTAACTGAGGCACGTCCGTGTGGGGTCATTTGAAAGAGGACTAGTGCAGGCTCACTAAAGCAGTATGAACTGTCCTGAGCGAATCATTCAAATTGAGGCTGTTTGCAAATGTTTTGGGCAAAGCAGCCAAGGTTCACCTGAGCATCAGCACAGTTCATGGAGCAGTGGTTTCCAGGGGAAACCAAAAGATTTGTCATGGCTTTTAGCCGCAGCTAGATAGGGCTGGGCAGCTTGTTCTGAATTCGCTTTTCTTTGAGCCACAGTGGTTTTTTATTGAATAAACCAGATGTGAGGCAGAATTTGAATCCTTCCTTTGCTGTCAAACACCTCATGGAGCATCTGTCTGTTCAAGGCCGCTCTGTGTGCTCTGATCTTTCACATCCCCTAGCTTTTCCCTCGCGGAGCACTGTTTGACAGAGGGATGGCTGGGCTTTTTGGATGAACGGTCGATCAGATTTGCACTGCTGGACCTCCAGAGTTTTACTCCCTTGGTTTGGCTTTAATCCAGGCAACCAGTCTAATCACTAAGAAGGAATTACTGACGACAGATCCTGACACAGATGACAAACAGCTGATCTACGAGATAACAACTGGTCCCAGAAATGGTTATGTGGAGAACAAGCTGAAACCAGGGACAACCGCGACCACCTTTACGCAGGGTATGGAAGTTGGGCTATATATTGTTGCTTTTTTCCTTCAGATGCTTCAGTTTGTCAAGATAGCTTGGGGGGGGGGGGGGGGGAAGGTGGGAGGGGAGAAGACAAGGGGCAAATCTCAAAGTTGTGTCAAAAATAAGAATTGAACTTTGCTCTCAATTGCAGAAATCGTAGAATTTCTTATAGATGCCCACTTGTGTCCTGTAGCACACCCAGGTTCTCCAGACTTGTTACAGCTGGAGATTTGACTTGGGACAGTAAAGAGGAGTTGTAGATATTGCATGTGGATCTAATCATCGCAAGGTCAGGTAGATGTTTAGCCAGCAGTGCAGAGTCAACAACGTGTGGAAAGTTCCCTGTTGCAGGACCGGGGGGCCCTCCATTAGGAAGGGGAAGGGATGTGAATAACTGCTTCCTACGCCACTGTGCTCTTTCTGCTTGCGGCTCCCTCCAAACTCCCGCAGGCAGGCTGAGTGAACTCGCAGCACAGCCTTTTATAGCATTTCTGCTACTGCAGTTTGCAGAGCCTCGCACCACGCTGCGTTAGGTCCTGTACAAATGCAGTCAGCAGTTCTGCCTGTCCCTTCTCATCGGACCCTGCCAGCCACGCCTGGCCTCCCGTGTGCTCAGGAAAAAAAAAGAAAAAAGAACATAAAAAGAAAGAAAAAAAGGAAGAGACCTATGTTATTTTAGGGCTGAAGCTTGGGAAACATATATTATACTGCAGAAGGTCAGAGAGCCCAAAGCATCTCAGCGGTGAGGAGCCCTGTGAGGACATGCCGGCTTATAGAACAGAGGTGAAATATGTGCTGCCCAGGCAAATTCATATTTCTTGCATTTCATCAAAGCTACTTTAAATTTACCTTATTTTTAAGTATGAGCCATTATGGATAAAGACTAGGGAAGGGAATGTCTTGTCACAGCTTGTAGGCTGGCTTCTACCGCAGGTAAGACCAAGGAAGTTAGAAAAGACGCTGCAGCTTAAAGGGCATGTGGATAATGCAATCCCTGCGGCCGTGCGGATGCATGTCTCCTCACTGCTCATCTGTAAAACTGCCATTGAATTTCTGGGTTGGCTCACTGGATGTCTTCTCCTGGCAGAGGATGTGAACCAGGGCCTGATTCGGTACGTGATGCATGAGGAGAAGGTTCAGGAGACCATGGACAGCTTTCAGTTCCTCGTGAGGGACAGCAAACCCAATGTGGTCCGTGGCAACATCTTCCATGTGCAGTGGTCTCTCCTCAGCTTTACATACACCAGGTAAATGGCACGGGGTTTACAGCTCTCTTCTGACAGATGGTGTCTTATCTGGAGTGAGGCAGGTTGAGCTCTGTAATGTATGATTTGGACCTACAGCACGGAAATGAAATTCTGGGGCAGTTACCATCATGCCTGCCTGTGTTTCACTGGCACCCCGTCAGGACTGTGGTCTCACCGCTGTGCACTGTAGCACCAGATGTGGCATTCCTGTTGAATTATCGGTGTTGATTTCTAGGGAGGGAAGGGGGCCAACAGCAGCCAGTATGGAAGTGGGAACTCACGTGCGTGTCAGTGAGGAGAAGTGCCTGCTGCGTTAAGCCATGGAGCAGGGTTGCTGAATAGCTACCATCTGCCCAAGTCCCTGAAAATCCCTCAGGTTTTCCGTGGAGGCAACAGTCAGCCTGAGTCCGTAGTGCTCAGTATCAGCATAAATACATAGGGTTTGCTGCCCAGCCTGTTATTTTATCTGCTTGATACAGTTACAACGTCAGAGAGAGCACAGGCTCTGTGAGCGTCACCGTGAGGCGGATTGGTAACCTCAACCAGTACGCGATTGTCCTGTGCCGCACAGAGCAGGGAACAGCCACCTCCGGCTCCGGTTCACAGCCGGGAGAGCAGGACTACGTGGAGTACGCAGGGCAGGTAGGTTGGGGACAACAGGAAAGGGAAGGTCTGACTGTGCATGCCGTTGAGCCTGGATGAAAGAACTGATAAAAATTGATAAGAACACAAAGGAGGCTTTATTTCCTTTCTAAAAATATGTGGTTTATTAGCTTTCAGAAGAGGGTCTTTTTTTTCATTATTTTATGTTGGCAGATATGCTTTGCAGCAGTGTTCTGGCAGACCACAAATGTTCCAGGCTTGCCTGGGTAGAATTGTCGCTCCTGATCATGCAAAGGGTTAAAAACCAAGATGAGGTCAGAAGGGGTAGGGGCCTACGTACTGCATTTGCTGCTGGCTTTGACCTCTGCTAGCCATTTATCCTTGGCTAAGGTCAGTGTCTGATGCCGCCTGTGCACAGGGTGTGTGACTCAGGCGAGGGTAATACAGGAAAGACAGAAAGTTTCAGACCCCAGCCCAAAGAGAGCAGCCCACTTGCTGCCTTCCAGGTGCAGTTTGAGGAGCAGGAGGACACCAAGGCCTGCACCATCGTCATTAACGATGACGACGTCTTTGAGAGCATGGAGAGCTTCGCCGTGGAACTCAGCATGCCAGCCTATGCTCTGCTGGGGAACGTCACCCGGGCCACGGTCACCATCACTGACGCAGAGGACGAGCCCACCCTGCAGTTCGACAGGAAGACGTACCACGTCAGCGAGAGCGCTGGTGTTGTCTCTGCTCCTATTGAAAGGAAAGGTGGGTCGAGCCGGGGAGAACGACTTTCTGCGCTCTCGTGGGGCTCTGCGGCATGGGAGGGAACGCGGCTCCGCAGGCACTGCCGTGGGTGAGACGTGCAGAGTCTGAACCCACACGGCAGAGAGGGTGGACGGGGAGCCCTGGAGACTGTGACCAACAGTAAACTGGGGACAGAGAGAAGTGAAGCACATGTGGACAGACCGTGAAGTATGTGTGGCTGCCTAGAGCTTGGATTTTAATTCTGTACTTAATAGAAGCAGTTTAGTGCCCGTATCCTGCAGTCTCTTATCACAAGACTAGGATTACTGCAAAGCTGCTGAGGAGCCTTTGCAGTATATAGCTTTGCCAGGCTCAGGCAAACAACTCTTCCTGTTGGGAGGCGAATAACAGTGACCCCCGAAAGAAGTGGTGTTCATTGGGTTTGCTTGTCTATGATTTCGGGGTGATTCTTTGATTTTTTGGAAGTAGCTGTGTGGTGCAAGTGAAATGAAAAGCAACAACGCAGGGCAAATGGCTTTGGTTTTTTTTTCTCTTTCCCGGTTCTGCTGTGAGATTCACCAATCCAGTTAAAGCTCACGGCTTTTGGATTCATTTCTCCTCCCAGCATGAGCAGGAGCAAACCCCTGTATTTATTTGCTCCCTCTCTGTGTTCTAGATGCTGTGTTTTATGTGGACCCTATCGCTGTACTGAATATTCTTTTAACAGGCCAGTGGCACCCATTTCCTGATCATAGTAACCAAGAGTACAGATTTGGAGTATGCCTGGGAGTCAGACCTAAGCCTGCTTTTATGCAAGTTTAGGAGCAGGGATGGTGTTCTTTTTTACTCCTCACCCTGTCTTCTGAATGCTGCTTTATTATTTAAGTGAACGGTGTCTCCACCAAATAGAGTAAAAGTATTTCCATAGAATTATGGTTTTTTTCTGTTGCATCTTAGGGGATACCAGCAGCACTGTGTCTGCCGTCTGCTACACTGTCCCCAAATCAGCCAAGGGAAGCAGCCTTTATATGCTGGAATCCGGCTCTGACTTCAAGTCCCGGGGGATGGCGGATGACAGCCGTGTTGTTTTTGGTCCGGGTGTCACCGTGACGACATGTGACGTCAAGCTGATCGATGACAGTGAATACGAAGAAGAGGAGGAGTTTGAGATCGTATTGGCCGATGCCTCAGATAATGCACGCATTGGCAGCCGGGCTTCAGCCACCGTCTTCATCGATGGACCCAACGATGCCTCTACAGTGTTCCTGGGGAATGCTACTTTTACCGTCAGCGAGGCTGCAGGTGAAGAGAAGCAGGGGGCTGCCCCACACCCCATTGGGGTGCTTGCCGTGAAAGTGTGCTTTCACCAGGAAGAACTATTGGAAAGAGCGATTTAGGGCACAGCAGCAGAGTTGTAAAAGATCTGCAGAGGGTTTCCGTTCTTCCCTGTGCCCCTGTGGGGAAGGTTGGGGTTGTCCTCTGCAATAGCCTGTGCCGAGTGCAGGAGCAGTGGTGAAGGGAGAAGGGCGTGCTGAAGGGAAAGGAGTGGTTTTGTGGTATGTGGCTGCTTTCTCATCTTGGTTCTCTCTCATGTGCAACTGGTGATGCAGGAAACATTGAGATTCCAGTCCTCCGACAGGGACCTGATCTCTCGACCCCCATCTCAGTGTGGTGTGCCACTCGGACGTCAGACCCTCCATCTGCCAGCCCGGGAATCGATTATGTCCCCAGCTCCAGAAAAATAGAGTTCAGGCCAGGCAAGACAGAAGAGGTGAGGAGCCACTTCGACTCCTGATGAGTCCGCTCTGTCTGGTGACACTTCTCTCTCGTTTATGTGCATACTCTGTATTTGCCATTAGCCTGTTTTGAAAATCCTCTCAGGGCCGCTTGAGAATTGTTAATGAATCTGCCAGGCACAGATTCACATCTGATCAGCACTGCAGCCAGAGAAGATTCGATCAGGCCACCTCCCTCAGGGTAAAGATGGCTGCCTGTTCTCTGAAATGATATGCCAGATTTATCTAGAACATTGTTTCCATTGATTAATTAGTTCAGAAAAGGCCTGACATAATGACTTAACATTAGACACCCAAATGCGAGTGCCGGGAAGGATGAAAACTTTGCATCTCTAAAAGCAGGACTTCTGCTTTCCTTCTAGTTCTGCACTCTGACAATCCTGGACGATGCGCAGTACCCGGTGATAGAAGGGCTGGAGACATTTGTTGTTTATCTCAGCTCACCCCATGGAGCTGAGCTGACAAAGCCGTTCCAAGCGATCGTGGCCATTAATGACATCTTCCAAGATGGTAAGTTATCATTGGCGGCTTTATCCGGTCCATCCTAGCCTCTTCCTTAACACTTCCACGCAGCAGGAGGCTAGTCCAAGTTAGGTTATTTCTAGGCTGGATTTAGCCTGTTTTCCTGGGATCCTCCCATTCCATTTGGCTGCCCTGTTTCTTTCCATGCTTCACTGTCCACAAGAGCTTGGAGTCTTCGGAAGTGCCGAATGAATTTTCCTGTAGCATTCCCTCACTTTCAGCCACGCTTTGCCTCCTCTGCTCAGATCTCAGTCCTCGTTTCATGCTTTCTGTGAGCTAAAGTCCCCCTTACTATGTGAGAAGGTCTCACTGCATGTTCACTTTCTCTTGCGTTTTAACGTCTCTCATGTTTGCTTGCCTAAGGAAAGCACACACTGTGTAATCTAACTTTGTAGTAGTCTATAATCCTTTCTGCCTTTGTATCTTTTCTTGAGGTCTTCCCTCTTCGCTGCAAGCGATTTGTTCTGTGTCTGTCCGCAGGCAGTAGGATAACGCTTTGAGACGTAGCATCCATTTCAGTACTGAGTCCTGATATAACCCCTTCCTGACATGCCTCGCAAACACACCGTCCCTCTACTGCCAGCCCTGTCTTGTTCTCCAGCGCATTGCAACAGCACCAGAACGATAGGGATGGGCCAAGTTTCATCAGCTGTTGGAGTTAGGTGACTGAGAGGTGACGAGGAGAGATGGCTTCTTGCTGAAGCGCAGCAGGGTCCGCTGATCCTGTGCTCTGTAAAGGGATGATGGCAGTAATGGTCACTTGTTTGTTTGAAACCAAGTCCTGTATTGAGGCACAGTGAAGCTGCCTTTTTACTCTCTGGCTGTCAGACTCAATGCAGCAGTTCTCCTAGGGTATATGTGCCTCGATTAGCTCCTGTCTCTCTGTGGAGCTTGAACACTTGACTCTTCTTATTGCTTCCTGCAGTACCAAGCATGCAGTTCGCCAAGGATACGTACACAGTGAAGGAGAAGGAGGGCACTCTGCACATCCCCATCTTCCGCACCGGGGACCTGAGCTATGAGTCCTCTGTCAGGTGCTACACACGGAGCCAGACAGCAGAGGTGATGGAGGACTTTGCAGAGAGGAGAGATGCAGAGGAGTCGCGCATCACTTTCTTGAAAGGGGAGAAGGTGAGCTGAACCTGGCTTACAGGGAGAACGAAGAACCATTGATGGGAGAGGTTCAGATCTCTTCCTCGTCTCTGCATTGTCAGAGGGAGCTGACAGAAGCTGTCTGAACCGGTTTCATAGACGCTTAAAGTCACAGATTCTTCTGGTCCTGGAAATATGGCATGACTCTGCTGGAGTTGTTTGTTTCATGATAAAACTGGTTAACACGTGAAATGCAAATCCTCCGTGTCCGTAGGACTGGGGATTGTTGTAGCAGAGAGCTGTTGGTTTGTGGAAGTAGATGTCTTCGCTGCTGTGTCTCATCATGTAACTGTATGGTTTGTCCACACTGAAGTAGCAGCCTTAAAAACAGAAGTGTTTCTTCCAGGATTGACAGTACTCAGACATTAAACCCTAGATAGTGAGATACAGTGTGGCTTTCAAGTGGCTTCAGGGGATTTATGAATGTTTGCTGGTTTCTCCTGCTTCCTTGGCTTTAGGTGAAGAACTGCAGTGTTTATATCAGTGATGACTCTGCCTTTGAACCAGAAGAGCAGTTCCAGGTCTATCTTGGTAGCCCACTTGGAAACCACTGGAGTGGAGCTAGGATTGGACAAATGGACATGGTGACCGTAACTGTCACCAATGACGAAGATGGTAAGCGATGGAACTCAACAAGGATGTAGGAACTGTAGTGTAGGATGCAGTTCCGAGGTAGTCAGCACAGTCTCATCAACAGTTTATGGTTTAATTTAGTGCCTGTGAAAGCCTTCAGTCACATGGTCACAGCTCTGCGCAGGTCACTGATGTGGTGGCTTTGTGCACTGGGCTGGTCTTAAGGGAGGGATTGAATAACAGCGGCTTGAACCCACCATTTGTCCCAGTTCCCATTCCCCTGCAGTTGCACAGGGAGTTGCTGTGCTTCCCCTGGGGGAGATGTTGCCTTCCCTCCACGGTGTCGCAGCCTGGAGAGATCTGTGGGGAAGAAGGGGGATGCCAGGTCCCTCTGGTGTGACTGCCCATGGGGGCCGTAACACCGTCACGTGGCATGGATTTGAGGGCCTGCGGTTCAGTGGGAGGCAGGGAATGGGAGAATCATTTGCCATCCTGTGTAGCGCAATACCTGTGTTGGATTTTGCCCCACCCCTTGCCCTAATTCACATCCAACCCTTAGAGCTGCAGTTATGGCCCCTGCTTTGTGGATCCCCTCGCTCTGAAGACGTGTAGGTAGAGTCTAAAAGGAGCTGAGCCTAGCTCACCCCAGTTGCTGAATGCCCTTCATCTGTAAACAGTCAGCTGCTGTGCAAACCTGGGGCTTTTTCTTCGCTGCTGTTTCTTTAGCACCCACCATTGAGTTTGAAGAAGCTGCGTACCAAGTACGGGAGCCGCCTGGCCCGGAGGGTATTGCCGTTCTAAATATCAAGGTGGTCCGGAGAGGGGATCAGAACAGGACCTCAAAAGTCCGCTGTAGCACCCGCGACGGCTCAGCTCAGGCCGGAGTGGATTACTATCCCAAGAGTCGAATGCTCAAATTCAGCCCAGGTAAAGGATCCTTTTTGCATGAGGTTTACAACACAACACAGGTCTAACTGCTTCCGATGAAGTGGACTGCATTAGCTGTAAGAAGGCATAATACACCCTTAGATTTTGGGGTTTAGATTTGATTTGGGGTTTGATCTTGGGCCCATCACAGTCTTTGTGGGAAGAAACACCTATCCAGCTCTTTAGTGTGTTACAGGTGGGATGCAAGACTTTTCCGCTTTCCTTGCATTAGAGATGTCCTTTCCCCTCTCTCCTGGTTGCCTGATCATTCTCGGTTCAAACACACACAGAACTCGCCACTCGATAAGCAAAGTGCCCAGCTGCTGCCTAAGCAGGGGGGCAATGAAGAGGAAGAGGGAATGAAAGCCCGGAGGTGGCGAGCTCTTTACTGAGCAGCCCGTAAATGCTTAAGGAGACAGAAAGATGGTTGAGACTTTCCGCTCACTGGAATTAATGTCACTTGAAAAAAATGGGAAGGCCATCCCAAATCTTGCCATGTTTTCTCTTGCGTACAACATTTCATCCCTTCACAATGGCCCGCTGGATGAGAAGGATCTGGGGTTTCGTTTGTTTGGGGTTTTTTTTTCTGGTTTTTTTGGTAATGTATTTTAAATATACTACATAGATCACTTACTATGTGGTCTTTTTTAAAGTGTGACTCTTCTGGGCTGCAGCCTTGCACTCTGCTATGGCTATAATTTTGTTATGCAAAAAGGCCGAACCGTTAAATGAAGGGTGATCGGAACAGAGGAAGAAGCACTAGCATCTGACAGGTGAGAGTAAAGTGGTCTTCAGAGGATGCAAGGCTCAGCAGAGATCTTTCAGGAGCCAGTGCAACAGCTCAGACCATGTTGCTGGACCAAGAAGCCCTCACCGAACAGTTCTGCATATTGGTGTGAGAGAGCAGAGATGCTCGCAGCAGGGCTGGGGATGTACTTTGGATCATAGATTTTTACTACAGACAGCTAATGCAAGACAGGCGTTATTAATCCTCAGATGGCATCTGCTAATAAATCTATCACCTGATCAATTGGATCAGTTGTCATAGCTGGAGTTTTATGTATAGACTCGACTCTTGTGTGGACAGGGCTATATGATTAGTAGCAATGATCGGAAATAAAATTTATAATGCGTATTTTATCGTAATGTTTCAGTGGTCATAGCCTAGACGAGCAATGCAGTTTTTTAATGAGAACTTCAGAGCAATAACTGATGATGAATCGAGTTCTCTCTGTTTCTCTTGCATTTCCTCTCACAGGTGTGAACCACATCATGTTTAAGGTGGAGATCATGTCCAATGAAGACCGGGAGTGGCATGAGTCCTTTTCTCTGGTGCTGGGTCCAGATGATCCGGTGGAAGCTGTTCTTGGAGATACCAGCACTGCAATAGTGACTATTTTGGATCAGGAGGCAGCAGGAAGCCTGATTCTACCAGCACCTCCTGTGGTAAGTTGCCCATTGCAACGGGTGTGATTTAGTACCCTTCAAGTACAGACTGAAAACTCCCGTGGGGTTTCTGAAATAGAATTAAGAGCTGCAATCAAGTAGCAGGCTTGGAGTGTGTGGGAAGGATTGTCTTTTCTGCCCCTCTCCTCAGCCCCAGGCGAATGCTGCTGTCTTGCATCCACACAGGTCGTCGCCCTGGCTGATTACGACCGTGTGGAAGAAGTGACCAAGGCCGGTGCTAAGAAATCCCCTTCCCCAGGCTATCCGCTCATCTGCGTCACTCCTTGTGACCCTCACTTCCCCAAGTACGCGCTCATGAAGGAACGCTGCAGCGAGGCGGGGATCAACCAGTCTTCAATACAGTTCAGCTGGGAAGTAGCAACCCCCACGGATGGGAATGGAGCCCGGTCGCCTTTTGAAACCATCACTGACAACACACCGTTCACTAGCGTCAACCATAAGGTACGCGGCTAGGTACCAGCACGGCGAAGCTGCGAGAGCTCAAGGCGCAAGTCAGCGAGGGCTTGGGGCAGCTCTGTCGGTCTGTGTACTGTGTGATCGCTCACACATGAAATTTGGTTGCGTTCCTGCAGCTGAAAAGTCACGCCCTTGAAAAAGCGGCTGTGCCTGAGTAAGAGCTCAGCACGCTGATGTGACCCGTGTTACCAGGGTTTGGCTGTGGGATTGTCTGCTTTCTTTCCGTCCCGCTCAAGCTGCAGGAAGAGCATAGCTCAAGTTACGAACCGCTGTTCCTTCAGGCACTCATTTTGCTGCATTGCTCCGTGTGTGGCCCGAGACCTCTCTGTCCCTGGACTGTTCACGTCCTGCCCCACAAACAGAACTACTGTTTTTCTCTGAGGGCTTTTCCCAGGTGCTCCCAACTGTGATGTCTGAGCTCTTAGGCATCCAGAGGTGTTTCTGGACCATGCCTACTCATGCATGAGTCTGAGACATTTTTAGTGGGTAGCAGACGCTTTAGTTACGCAGAGGTTGAAACCTAAAATCTCCTCGGATTTGGGAACTGGCATGAGATATATCGGTGCTTCTTTGGGGATGATATTTTTTCTTCTGGCTTCAGAAAATTTAGCGCTGTTCTTGACTGAGCCTGCTTAAAGCACCACTTCTGTTGACGTGGGAAGTAGCTGTAAGCACTCAGACACTTCAGTAAATCCCTGGTGGTAGAAGACAGATGGAGCCTGGCAGATCATAACAGCTCAGGCTCCCGCTTCCCCTCCCTTCAGTATGTGGGCAGAGTTAGGAAGCTGTAAAGCACCCGACATACTCGAGCGTCCACTGCAGCGCAGGTAACAAGAGGCCAATCGTACCTGCGTGCCCAAGTGGCCAAGCGGACATTGGCACGCGTGTGCTCCTAGTTTGCGTTTGCGTGTGCCTCGCCTCCGTGCTGCCTCAAAACACCAGGACAAAGTGACTTTGCTACACGGTCAGATGTTGCAACGCTGGCGTGTTTGACCCACGTGCGTGCTTCTCCCTCCTCGTTCCCTGCAGGTGCTGGACAGCATTTACTTCAGCCGGCGGTTCCACGTGCGCTGTGTGGCCAAGGCTGTGGACAAGGCTGGCCATGTGGGGACCCCCCTGAGAAGCAACGTGGTTACCATAGGCACAGACAGTGCCATTTGTCACACCCCTGTGGTCGCGGGGACGGCCCGAGGTTTCCAGGCACAGTCATTCATTGCCACTCTGAAGTACTTGGACGTCAAGCACAAGGAGCATCCCAACAGGTAGGAGCCTGGAGAAGGGGAGAGCGCAGTCCTTCACCGGGGCCCCCAGAGTTACAGAGCTGGCTTGGGTCAAGAGGAGAACATGTGTCTGAAACCACATCCCTCCATGCAGCGTGGCCTCTTGAACAGCGTAGGGTGCTCAGGGTGGTGCTCCCGCTCTCTTCCTCGCACCCTGCTCTGCTGAAGGGGTGCCCTTCTTCCCCTCAGGAAACTGGAGTTGGTGGGACAGCTTAAGGAGCCGATGTGTAGACGGGGAAATCTAGCTGAAACTAAATACCAGGCTGCCACTGGCAGGCTCGCCCTGTCTGTGCTGTGGGGCACGAGGCTGCCGTGCCTGCCAGGGCTGCTTTTTCTGCTCTCTCATCCGCTGTTTGTTCCAGAATCCACATCTCGGTGCAGATCCCACATCAGGATGGTATGCTGCCCCTCATCTCCACCCTGCCGCTGCACAATCTGCATTTCCTTCTCTCCGAGTCTATCTACAGGCACCAGCATGTCTGCTCAAACCTGGTCACCATCAGAGACCTCAGAGGCATCTCAGGTAATTTTTAAAGCCAACTTCTGCTTTCTGAACTTGCGGGTAGGGAGAAGGCAGTAAAGAAATGCAGAGAAGGCGGCTTTGTCTTCCTCTGGGCTCTCTTGACATTATGCCAGTAATAAATAATCTTCCTGTACTAACAGCAGTGAACAGAGTTGCCCTGTTGAAGATGAGATGCGACATATGGGAATGTTTAAAAGGTAACGGGGTTAAGCAGCGTTGCTCTTTTTGAGGAGGCTGTAGGTTCACACCGTGCTGGTGATTTTCTGCTTTTCAAATCTGTCTCGTGATATCCATGCGGTTAGAGAGGGATCCACAGGAAGTGGATCACTGCGTCTGCGTCGCTGAGGTCTCCAGCGCGGCCACAAGAAGCCGTAAAAGCAAATTCACTGCTGAAGTATATGCCGGAGCCGAAGAAAAAAGGCAGTTTGTGACACTAGCACTCAGGGTAACAGGGTCAACACTTGTTCCTTGGTGGGCAGGGGGTTGTGCTTCATTCTGTTCATTTCATACTCAGGCTGTTCTGCATTTCTTAAAGTTCAGCCTCAGGTTCATAAGTTTGGTTGTTAGGATTGTTACCCCATTCCTGTAACATTGACCTGTGAAGACCTGTCTATATTCAGTTTGACCTCTAAGGTAACAAAGGGAGAGGAGCCCTTCAAGTCCCCAATATAATCAGTCACTGACATGATTTGAGAATGAAAATGGGACCTCAGTACTTGCCTTCAAGCTCTTTAAAATCTGGAGTGATCAGTGTCCTGATCTCCCTTAATCCCAGAGGCAGGGTTTCTGGATGAAGTGACCTACGACAGCATCGTTCTCGGTCCTGGCTATGACCGCCCATACCAGTTTGACCCCACAGTGAGAGAGCCAAAGACGATCCAGCTCTATAAGCACCTCAACCTGAAGAGCTGCATTTGGACTTTTGATGCTTATTACGACATGACAGAATTAATTGATGTCTGCGGGGGCTCTGTCACCGCTGACTTCCAGGTGAGATGCCATATCCAAAGCTCTTCCACGTAATCCAGATCCTTCTCAATTCTTAGGCAAAGCTCACTTTGTGTTCATGAATATTTGCTGGGTATGTTTGCTGCTCTGCTCTGTACAACTGGGGTTTTTCCCCCCTTTTACCTAGAAAAGAACGGTGCTTTGTGAAATGCATTTCATTTATTTTGGCTGAGGTAACATAGGTTTTAGTCTCTTCATCTTCAGAGCACCAGTAAAATATTTTTTTTAAATATAAGGATGTACTGGGAATACAAAACATTCTCACCTGTGCTCTCTTCTTTTACAATTTTGACTGTATTCTTAGCCAATATAAATGAGCAAAGAACAGAGCAGAGGCACATCGGTTCGTACTCCTCAGTGGAGCGAGGTCATGGGGATTTTTAAGTAATTTCTTAATTAACCGACTGGCAGACCAAAAGCCAGAAATCTTCTTATATAAAATAGCAGCTTTCGCTACTAGACGGGTCTCACTGCCCTCTCATGGATGGATTACACATAGGCATCTCACTCAAGGGAATCTCTCATCTACATTAGATTTTTTTATTAAATTCCCAGTCAGAACGTTCTGGCCAACATCATCTCTTTCAATTCCTGCCAGTCTGGAATACTTGGTTAACTTTCCTTTTATAGCTCCAATTATTTGCACAAATACTTGAACTGAACAACTGCATGATTTAGTATGTGGAGACTGGCACCGAGCAGTCTGGAATGTCTCTCGGAGCCCTCCCAGGGGCTTGCAGAGTACAGCTGCGCTCCGCAGATAATAAATGGTGTATATATAGCCGGAGAGCTGTGGTATTTCAGATACTCTTCGGGCCAGTCCTGAGCAAGCAGAATCGCTTATTTTCACTTCACAGAATTGGAGGGGTTTTTGAGGTGAAGTTGTGACCACAGCTCCTTTTGTACCTCACCACCAGTGTGCTTTTGCACTTACCCTTATTTAAAATGCAGGTTTGTCTAAAGTACCTACATGTAAAGGTAGAGGAAGTTCCGACAGTCATCTCTGACTTAATTGTAGGAGGTTTGTAGTATGTGAGGAGCAGCACTCTGTGCTTGCATACTTCTTCCCAGCAGTTCATTATTATTTTTGGAATGGCAGTCCAGCAAGAACTTTTTTGCAAATCAGCTAACTGGTTGCCAATAACGCTCAGTCTTTATGGAGCAATGACATTATATTGCTCCAGAAATACTTCGCCCCCACATTATCCTCCCTGTGTTTAGGACATCTCTAGTCCAGAACTAAAAAGGAATCTTCTGTAGCAGGTACTCTGGCTTTTCTTTCCCCATTTGCAGAGCAGAACGCGAATGCAGTGGGTGCTGTGAGTCTGGGCCAGCGTCTCCCCTTTGGAAGGTGCATAACCACCTTTTTTGGGGTTTATTGACAGGTACGGGACTCTGCTCAGTCCTTCTTAACAGTCCACGTCCCACTCTATGTGTCCTATATTTACGTGACGGCGCCGAGAGGTTGGGCTTCTCTTGAGCATCACACAGAAATGGAGTTCTCCTTTTTCTACGATACTGTTCTCTGGAGGACGGGTAGGTCCGCGGCATTTTGAAGGGGCGTGGGAGAATTGGTTTCTTCTCATTTTTCACTTGTTCTTAGTTTCTGCGCGGCCACCGCAGTGGGTGGCACTCACTGAAGTAAAGGGCATGCAGGCTGAGCCCGGGTATGCCTGCACTTGTGTAAGCTCAGCGAGGGGCCTGCCATTTCCCCCCAGCCCCTCTCTGCTGATGGGAGCAGTCATCACTGAGCCCTAGGAAGTGCTGCAAGAAAAGAGCTCTCTCTTCAGCAGAGTCTCCAGAGCCAGGCAGAGGTTGCTCCCTGTGCGATATTCGGAGTGATTCCTCCGACACTTTTCAGCGATTCTCGTGTGGTAGCTGCAGTTGCATTCCGTGCGTCTATGTGTGGTTTATCCTGTGCCTGCGAGTCTTCTATTGCCCGCTTGTTAATTTTCCTTTCCCGCAATATTTGGAGCCTGGGTGTGCTGTGAACCCGTGCTGTTGAGCAGTATTGGCTACGAGGAACAGACAGTGCCTCACCTTGGATTTTATTCTGCCAGCGGTGACACTAAGTATTGTAGAGGAGGGACTTACGCTTTGTTCATGGAGGGCCACTCAGGAATTAAGGGCAGGAGTACCCAGAAACAATTATCTACAACTTCTTATGTAAAATAAGTTACATTCCCAGGGTCATCATAGGGGGGAACTCTGTATTTACTTCCTTTATGCTTGAGTGAGACTTAGGCGGCGCATGTGGATAATGGAGGAAGTGTATAGCTGACTGACCGGAGGATGATCCCAATTAAACCATGCCTTTTTGGAGCTCTCTCAAATGCTTCTGGAGCTACGTGGGGCTGACAGAGCCCACGCCAGGACCGCCTGTGCTGTGTGGCCTCCCCCGTGACTTTGTTCTTGCTGCAGGGATTCAGACGGACAGCGTTCTCTCAGCCCGGCTGCAGATAATCAGGATCTACATCCGCGAGGACGGTCGGCTGGTTATCGAATTCAAGACACAGGCCAAGTTCAGAGGTGAGAGCGTTAGTCCTGATAGAGGGAGAAATCAACGTACAAATACAGATCTGTTCTGAAAACAGGTGGCAGAACAAGTCTCTCTTCCCACGAGAAGTCCCTCTGTGCCGAGGTGTGCAGCACGGGGTCTCCTGGTACTCTGCCTTATCTGTCACCTCCTTGTCCTCACCCCAGGGCTTTTTGTCATGGAGCACCACAGCCTGCCAGATGTCAAGTCTTTTTTAATGACTCCAGACCATCTGGGAGGGATCGAATTTGACCTGCAGCTGCTGTGGAGCGCTCAGACTTTTGACTCTCCCTATCAGCTCTGGAGAGCAACCAGCTCCTATAACAGGTGAGGAGTGCGGGTTCAGCCACCTTCAGCAGCTTCCCACAGCACAATGTTCTTCTCAAGCAGTGAACGTGCACATAGGTACCAGCAGCGACAGAGCAGTTTCAGCTCCAGGCCTGAGAGAGCAATCCCTGTTGCCCTTTCAGCAGCCACAGCGATAGTGTGGAGCGGTCAGGAGCCAGCCTCGGTCAAGGGCTCCGAGCTAGAGCACACTGTCAGGGCTGAAAACGCTCTCTACTCGTTGTGTAAGTAAAAGGAACAATCAGTTCATCTCCTTGTAAATGCATCATTCTAGGAGTTAAGCCCGTGGGTAGGTAGATACCGGAGGTGACAATGTATTCAAGGTTGTTTCGCAGTCTGCCAATTAAAAGCAGGCTTTCATGTCCACAACTGACTTAATCAGTAGTGCTCTGCTTGGTGGAGGTAGGTATGTTAAGATCTAGAAATATTTGGTTCACTTTTTTAAAAAATTCCATTTCATTATTAGTTCTTCTGTGACTGTTTATTCTTACAGTCTGTGCTCCTTGCACAGAGGGTCAAGTCAAACAGCGCAGGTCAAATGTGGCCCTCCTGCGACTGCCGGAGCAGATGGACATTTCTGGGGCAAGGGAGAGGTTCTGCTATGAATTCCGTCTTGCCTGCTTACACTAATTAGAAAATGGTGGATGTTAGGCAAACGTATCAGCTTGGAGCCTCGTTTGGTGACTGCGGTGTCCCCTGTCTGTTCCCAGGAAGGACTACTCCGGAGAGTACACGATCTTCTTAATCCCCTGTACTGTGCAGCCCACGCAGCCGTGGATAGAGCCCGGAGACAAGCCCCTGCCCTGTACAGCTCACGCTCCTGAGCGGTAAGGAGTCCCCGTCATCGCGGCCGCGGGACAGTTTCAGACCGTTTGGGTGGTTTGTGGGGTCCCGGCGGGCGTGTGGCACGCTACAACAGCAGCAGGGAGGAAAAAGGAGAGGGGAGGAACCTCCCCTTTGGCTCAGGAGTCCCCTTGCGACCAGACCGTCCCCTCTCAGGGCAGTGACAGATGGCTGGGCTGTAGCACAGCAGGGTCTGTTACTCCTGAGCACAAGGCAGGCGTCTTTGCTTTCTTTAAAAAAAGAACTTTCTTAAAAAAGTTGCCTTATCTGTGTGCCTGCCTTTCCTCTGTCATGTCTAGCGAGACTGTGGAATCCCAGAACAGGGACTGTCCTGGGCTGTTGTACGTCTCGGCCAGCGGTTTTCAGCCTCGGGGCTGCAGAAGGCTTCGGTTGTCCCCAGACAGAAAGAAAACCAAACCTGTTGGGAGGAGGCTTCAGCTGGTTGTGCAGAGCCCTGCACCGTTGCTGGAAAACTGGGGCAGGGTGAGGGGCAACAAGTCATTTTGGGTCGAATACCACCGTAGCAGGGGCTGCTAGACTATAAATAGTAAAGCAGGAGGGGAAAAAAGGTGAAGCAGACGGTGTAGGTCACCAGCGTGCGACTTCAGATGCGTCCAAGCTAAAACCTCTCCTTCTTCCTTTCCTGTCCCAATTTTAGATTTTTGATCCCGATTGCCTTCCAGCAGACGAACCGCCCAGTTCCTGTCGTCTACTCCCTAAACACGGAGTTTCAGCTCTGCAACAACGAGAAGGTGTTTCTGATGGACCCCACCAAATCTGAAATGTCTCTGGCAGAAATGGATTACAAAGGGGCTTTTTCGAAGGGTAGGATTTATTTTCTTTTTCTTTACTGCTCTGCGTGTACTTCCATGTTTCTGTCTTCACAACTTCCATTCCTCTGAAAGGGAAGGGTAAAACTCGAGTTTTGGTTTTGCGCCTTTCACAGCAACAAACGGCATTTTGAGCACGTTACAGCCCTGTAACGGCACAACCAGAAGACGAGACGAGAGCGTGCCCTGGCACGGCACTCTGTCATCTGCGTGCGCAAATAAAACCCTTCAAAACCCAGAGCCATGTGCGGTTTGGTGCTTTTGGCTCTAACAGTGCTTCTCTTGTTGAACTGGAGAACTGAACCTGACCGCCTTTCTCCCAACCTCCTCAGGGCAAATCCTGTACGGCCGCGTGCTCTGGAACCCCGAACAAAACCTAAATGCCGCCTACAAACTGCAGTTGGAAAAAGTCTATCTGTGTACGGGCAAGGACGGCTACGTCCCTTTCTTTGACCCGACGGGCACCGTCTATAACGAGGGGCCCCAGTACGGCTGTATTCAACCCAACAAGCACCTGAAACACCGATTTCTCCTCTTGGTAAGTTTTGCTGCTGTGGACAAAACCGCGATGTTGAGTGTTCTGTGTCCGGAGAAGCCTGGTCTCTCAGCCTCTCGCTGACCTGACAGACCTGGGAACTCAATGGCCTTCCTCCTTGCAGGGAGAGGCTGCACATGCTGATATTTAGCTCGTGTTAGCTCTTTCGGTCATGTTCTCACTAACCCGCCTGTCCCAGCGCTGTTGTTTTTCTCTTGGACTCCCCCAGGCGCCCCCCAAACCCCGCAACGCCCTGCAGTTTCCAGGCAGACCCTGCCACTCTCCCAGCCCCCCGCACCTTTGTGCAGCCACAGAAAACCAGAGCCAGAGTAAAGCGTGGTGCCTGCGCTGAACAGCTCCCTCCTCTGAGAGAGATCTGGCGTGATGGCTTGCAAAACCGTCCTCTGCTGCTGCTTTCTGTTTGGGTTTGTTTTGTTTTTCCCCCGACTGTGAACAGATTCTGACCGTATGAACAGATTCCTACAAAGGGACGAGAAGGGAAATGTGGATTTTTTGCAGTACTGGGCAGACAAGTGCAAACCACAAAGACAAGATCAGTTTTTCCTCAGTCTTTATCCATGAGTATTTCTTAGTCTAAAAGAAAAAAAAAAAAAACAAACCACAAATTAGGAAGAAAAAGAAGTGATGTATCAAACTCTTAAAATTTCCCTTGATCTCTGCTTATACTACGGCTTGGAATTGACAGGACTGGCATCATGGAAAGGGAGATTTATTTACCAGTTACGCAGAGATAATTCTTGTATAAATCTACGATTCGTTCCCAAGATGCGTTCAGCGCTTTTTACGTGCTTTGTGGTTAACATTTGCCAGCGTCCTCGCTGGCAGCCCTGTTACCGCTCACAGGACGAGGGTAGTGCCAATGGTCTTAGTTAGGTTGGCGTGCACATTTGAGCAGGCTGGTGAAGCTCTTCTCCTGACCTTCAGCTCCACACACCTAATATTGACACAGTCGGTGCTAAAACAGTACGAAGTGTCTACAAATCACATAGGCCATAAATATTTTCTGTGCGGTAAGCTACGCGTTTAAAGAAATGTCCGTGCCCACGTGTAGGTGCGGAGACCGGGCACGCGGATCCGATTTCTGCAGCAGTAGGTGGCCGCCATTTAGTGACCTGGCTTCTGCCTTCCCTCTGGGACGATGACAGCGCACGCTCCTCTTCGTAACGCCTCTCTGATTTCCAGGACCGCAACCAACCCGAAGTGACGGATAAGTATTTCCACGATGTGCCTTTCGATGCCCACTTCGCTTCTGAACTGTCCGAGTTCCATTCAGTCAGCAGCATGCCCGGAGTCGATGGATTCACTCTCAAGGTGGATGCTCTCTACAAGGTACGTACGAGCGATCTCGGTAGCCTGAAACTAACTTCTGTGTCCGGGATCTCCCAAATACTTTGTGAATTGGAGGCTCTGGGCCTGACACTGCCTAAAGAAACCAAACTCCTGCTACGGTAGGTAGGATGAGCCGAGCAGATCCTGGCAGAAACAGGAGGGACACAGAGGATGCTCTCAATCCAGGGCAGAATTCCTGATTCCTGGGCTTTTTTGTCCCTTCCCAGGGAGCCCCTCTCTGTAACTCAGTGGCCTCTCTTTGCTTAAGGGGCTTCTTGGCATTGCCAGGATTGTACCGTAAACTAACCGTGGAGCCAGCGAAGAAGCAAACTCCAGCACAGAAAATGGAGAGGAGGAATTTATTCTGGTTATTAAGATTTTTTTTTCCAAAGCACTCAGGAAAGAAGCTCTTTAAAAACAGATTATTCATGTTCCCGAATTAATTATTGCAGTTGCCAATGACAGACAGGAGGACGGAACACCTCACTTGGTGATAAATATCATTGCAGGTGCTCATAAGAACACACCGAGCTTTTTTGTTGATACTTGCGTGCAAGAAACGGGACAAAAAAATGCAACCAGCTCTACCTTTACTTACCAAAATCGCTTGATCTAAAAGCCGGAGTTAAAATTCCCTGTGTGCTTGCCTTCCCTTTCTTCAAGGTGGAAGCTGGACACCAGTGGTACCTCCAGGTCATCTACGTGATTGGCCCGGAGAGCATGGCAGGGCCTCGCGTCCAGCGATCCCTCGCTCGCCGCTGGAAACGCGGCCGCAGGGACTTGGTCGATAGCGACGGGAGGCTGACGCTGGACGACTCCTTAATCTACGACAACGAAGGCGACCAGGTGAAGAACGGCACCAACATGAAGTCGCTGATCTTGGAGAGGGAGGAAGCCGCCGTCGCAGCCTCCTTATCTCAAACGGGCGCTTCCCTGGGCAGCGCCTTTGCTGCCGTCGCCCTGCTGCTGCTGGTGCTTTCCGGCGTTTGCCTCCTCGCCAGGAAGTGTCGAAAGCTGCGGAGGAAGGCGGCCAGAGCCGCCCCGGAGGAGCATCCCCTCAACACCAAGGTGGAGCTGCCCCGGGGCGCAGGGAGGGCCCTGGACGGCCGGTACTGCACCGTGAGGAACGTTAACATATTGAGGGAAACGGGGGGCGGCTGCGAGGGGAAGGGCAGGAAGGTGAAGCAGGTGAACTTGGAAGTCAAAGTCCACAGCAATTTGCACGACGGGACGGAAGTTTAATGGAGCGCACGCTTTGGTTTGGTAAAAGCTTTTTATAAATTGCAAAAAGAAAAAAAAAAAAAATCCAAAAAAGACAAGCTAAGAAAAGTTATGCTGGTATTTTTATACTCGTGTGAGAAGGAGCAGTGGCTCTAGCTCACCTTTGCTCCCGGCTGAGCTGCCTCCTTGCACAGAGCTCTCCACCCGTGCCTCCGCCGCGCTCCTCCGGCTCTGCCGCTTCCCTGCGGGCGGCCCGGGGAGCCCAGAGAGGCGGCCCAGGCCTGTGGCGGGGCGTCGTGGGGACATCGTCCCCCCCGGCACGGAGGGGTGGCTCTGCTCCCAGCCTGCAGGGCTCGGGGTCTGTTCCCCGCCTCGCTGGAGCATAAAGCAAGAAAAGCAACGTCTGCTTTCATACCCAAGGCAAGCGGCGTTGGTTTGCTTCTTAAAATGAGGCAAAAACCCTCCAGAAAAACCAAACTGCAGACCTGGAGCTCGGTATTTGGGGGTGGGAGGATCATTTCGGGGCGGTGCTGGCTGTGGGGAGGGGGCGGCAGGGATGTGAATTGTCTCGGGGCTGTGTCTCCCCGCGCGCCACAGAGTAAAAACGGAATATTGACCTGACGCAGAGCACGAGTGACCGGGGTGTCCTTTCCCTGCGCCTCCCCTCCTCCAGCCCCCCCGGGGGGGGGTGGGAGTGCGGCGGGGCTGCGTCCGGGGAGCTGCTGGGTGTTGCCAGCGGGGGGGGGGGGGGGGGGGGCGCCTTAGGGGGTGACGGCGGCCGGGGCCGTCACCGGTACCGGGGCCTGCGGTACCGCCCCACGCCCACCGGGTGGCGCTGCGCTGGTCGCTACCGCCGCGCGTCCGCCAGGCGGCGCCGCAGTGCGAGGTGGGCGGGGGCTCCCTGCTGTGCCGCCGCGCGTCCGCCAGGGGGCGGAGGGGCGGGGCGAGGGGCGGGGCGGAGCGGCTCTAATTACAGCCCTCGATTAACGAGGTGGGTGCTGAGCGCCGTGCGGACCGCGGAGTTGCCGGGCACCAAACACGGCTGCTGCTGCCTCAGCTCCTGACAGGCACAAACTCAAAATCAACCTTTAATGGCTGAATAATGATTAACTCTCCCGGGCGTTGCGCAGGGGGTGTGAAAAGCCCTTTACGCCCTATCTCAGACGTTTAATTCGGCCTGGTGCATGCCAGCCTCCCGCGCTTCGGGGACCACCGCGACCGGACCCCCGCCTCCGGCAGGGGCCCACGCACCGCGACCGGACCCCCACCTCCGGCGGGGGCCCACGCACCCTGCCCGCCCCCCAGCCCCGGCCCCAGCCCCAGCCCCGGGTTTGGCCCCAGAAACAGCCGACGGGGGCTGCGTTTCTGGGCCCAAACCCCCAGGCCTCTGCCCCAGCCCCGCGCAAGCAGCACCGGGGCTCCCCCCCGGCCCCCAGCTCCGCAGCCCCGCGCCCCCAGCCCCGCGTGTGGTGTCAGGGAGCCCGGCAGCCCCGGCGGGCTCGGGCCGTGCTTGGGAACTGGCCGGGGGGACCCGCGGGCGGGCCCGGCCCCGGGGGGCCGCGTCTCGATCGGGCGACCACGACGACGACGACGGGGGGGGCGCCGGGCTCCGGCCCTCCGGGCTTTATTCCCCGGCGCCCCGACAAACGCGGCTGCTCCGCGGAGCCGCCGCCAGCGCGGCCGCCGCCGCCGCCCCGAGAAACCCCGGCCCCGAGAAACCCCGCTCCCCCGACGCCCCTTCCCCGCCGCTGCTCGGCCGCGGCTCCACCGCTCCCGGCCCCGGCCTCACGGGCCCCGGCTCCGCCGCTCCCGGCTCCCCCGGCCCCGGCCGGGCCCTGCGGCTCCCGCGGGCCGAGCCCCCCGCGCCTCACCTGGCCCCGCCGGGGGAACCGGGCCGGGACCGACCTCAAAGACAGCGGCGGGGAAAAAAAAATGGCGGCCGACGGCGGCCGACGGGGCTCAAATCTGCCCGGCCCCGCCCCGCGCACGCGCCTTCCGACCCCGCCCCACATGCGCCCCGCCCCCGCAGTCACGTGGCTCGGCGGCCGCACGTGCGCCGCGGCCCCGGAGGCTTCAAAACCCCCGCGCGGCCGCCAGGGGGCGCCGCAGTTCCGGCACCGCCGCCGGGCAGCGCGAGGCGGCGGCGGCAGCGGGGTCCCGGCTCCGCTCCCGGCTCCCGCGGTCCCGGGCGGCTTCGCAGCCTCGGGATGGGGCCGGGTAACGGAAACCGGGGGGAAACGGGGGCAAACCGGGGCGAAACTGGGCGGAGCGGGGCCGTTGCCTCCCTTCTGCCCCCCCCGCTGCCGGGCTCCGGGGCGGGGGCCCCGGCCGCTGCCCGGTAGGGGCTGCCTGAAGCTCCGCTCCGATCCGCGCCCGGCCCGCGAGCAGCTGCCGGGGAAGGAGAGCGCCGGTGCCGCCTCTGCCGGAGCCGGGGGACGAGCGAGGAGCGGGGCCCGAGGCTCCCGGCGGGGAGGCCGTGCCCGGTGAGGTGAGTGCCCCGGGGCGGCGGCCGAGCGGGGCGCTGGGCTCCCGGGGCCGGCGGGGCGGCCGGGGCACGGGGAGGGCGGGGGCCGCTGCCCGAAGCCCCGGCTCCGGGCCGGGCAGAGCCGCCCGTGCCCGGGGGCCGCGGGGCAGCAGCGCCGGGGCTCGCTGGGCCGGGCCCTGCCGTGCCGCCGGCAGCCCCGGCTGCCCCACGGCTCTCCCCAGGCAGGGACCGACGGACACGGACGGGCGCGGACGGAGGAGCCCCGGCCCGGAGCCGCCGCGGGTGCGGGGCCCCGGTAGAAGCCGCCTCCAGGTCGGTCGCTTGGGCCCCCGGGTGTTTGGGCCCCGCTCCGCTCCCGGGTCCCGTTTGCTCGGGCCCCTCTGCTCCTGCTCCTGCTCCTGCTCCAGCTCCGCTGGCGGCTTCACCTTGGCCCCGGCTCCTTTTGCCGCTGCCCCCCCGCCTGCGGGCCCAGCCCGCGTCAGCCCCGCTTCAGCCGGGGCTCCCGTCTGTTTCTGCGCCGCTTTCTCTGCTCTGGTTTCAGGCCCAGCTCACGCACGGCTCCCGTTGGGCTTTGCCTCCAGGTCCAGCTCAAGGACGGACGGCTCCAGTCTCTTTCTGCTCTGCTTTCGGCTCCAGCTCGTGGTCGGCTCCAGCTCGTTCCTGCTCCCAGCTCGTTCCAGATTCCAGTTGGTTTCAGCTCCTCCGGCCCCAGCTTCTCCATTCCAGCTTGTGCTTGGTAAAACGATCTTGGCTCCGGGCAAGACGCTGCTGCGACTGCGCAGCTCCAGCTCGGCTCCAGGTCAGTTGTTTGGGGTCCAGCTCGGTTTGGGCTCCTGTTTGCTTTGGTTTGGTTGGTTTGTTGGTTGGGGCTCCCCTTTGTGTTAGGCCCGGCTCCAGTTCAGTTTTGGCTCATGGACGGCTCCAGCCTATCTGCAGCTTCAGGCTGGCCGTTTCTGCTCCAGTTTGTTTTCAGCTCCAGCTCATTTGCACCTCAGCTCATTTCTTTCTGCCCCTGGTCATTTCAGGGCCAGCTCATGCACGGCTCCCGTTCCTTTCTGTACCAGTTGGTTTCTGCTCTGGTTTCAGGTCCAGCTCCTTTGCAGCTCCATTTCATTGCGACTCCAGCGCATGGACGGCTCTGGACAGTTTCAGCTCCAGTGCGTTTCAGGCTGGAGCTGTCCGTGAGCTGGACCTGTTTGCAGCTTCAGGTTCCTCGTTTCTGCCCCAGTTCATCTGCGCCTTCAGGTCCAGCTCACGGACGGCTCCAGTTCATTTGTGGTTCCTGTTTGTTTCTGTACCAGTTTGTTTCTGCTCTGGTTCCAGGTCCAGCTTGTGGACAGCTCCAGCTCATTTGTGGACCCAGTTCATGGATGGCTCTGGGAAGTTTCAGCTCCAGTTCAGCTGTGGTTCCGGCTCATGGACGGCTCCAGCTCGTTCCAGACTCCAGTTGGGTTTCATCTCCTCTGGCTTATTTGCGGCTCCTGTCCCAGTCCAGTCTCATCTCCAGTTGGTCTTGGGCTCCAGTTCCAGTTGGTTCCAGCACCAGCTCCTCTCCAGCCCATTGGGGCTTGTGCTTGTTAATGCGATCTTGGCTTTGGACCAGGTCGTAAATCAATCACTGTCAGCACTTGCATATGGATAATAAATGTCATAACTGTACGCCCAGTGTCTGGTTGTTGGTCAGTCCCCGCGCCGGGGGTGGTACACGCCTCGAATAAAGGCTGGACGTGGGCAGAGGGGGTGTGAAAAGCGCTTTTCGCCCCAGAGACTATCTCAGACGTTTAATTCGGCCTGGTGCATGCCAGCCTCCCGCGCTTCGGGGACCACCGCGACCGGACCCCCGCCTCCGGCAGGGGCCCACGCACCGCGACCGGACCCCCACCTCCGGTGGGGGCCCACGCACCCTGCGCGCCCCCCAGCGCCCGCCCGCCGCCCCCCCGGCCCCAGCCCCAGCCCCGGGTTTGGCCCCAGAAACAGCCGACG
This sequence comes from Nipponia nippon, assembly GCF_047370975.1. NCBI lineage: Eukaryota > Metazoa > Chordata > Aves > Pelecaniformes > Threskiornithidae > Nipponia > Nipponia nippon. The sequence continues at coordinate 81,051,137 of NW_028262380.1, read as the reverse complement.
GGGGCTGCGTTTCTGGGCCCAAACCCCCAGGCCTCTGCCCCAGCCCCGCGCAGGCAGCACCGGGGCTCCCCCCCGGCCCCCAGACCCCCGGCTCCGCAGCCCCGCGCCCCCAGCCCCGCGTGTGGTGTCAGGGAGCCCGGCAGCCCCGGCGGGCTCGGGCCGTGCTTGGGAACTGGCCGGGGGGACCCGCGGGCGGGCCCGGCCCCGGGGGGCCGCGTCTGCATCGGGCGACCACGACGACGACGACGACGACGGGGGGGGCGCCGGGCTCCGGCCCTCCGGGCTTTATTCCCCGGCGCCCCGACAAACGCGGCTGCTCCGCGGAGCCGCCGCCAGCGCGGCCGCCGCCGCCGCCCCGAGAAACCCCGGCCCCGAGAAACCCCGCTCCCCCGACGCCCCTTCCCCGCTGCTCGGCCGCGGCTCCGCCGCTCCCGGCCCCGGCCTCACGGGCCCCGGCTCCCCCGGCCCCGGCCGGGCCCTGCGGCTCCCGCGGGCCGAGCCCCCCGCGCCTCACCTGGCCCCGCCGGGGGAGCCCGGCCCGGCCGCTGCCGCCCCGGGGCCGCGGGCGGCGCCACCGGGGGGGAACGAGAAAAGGGGGCGCGCGGCCGCCGCCGGGGCTCAAATCTGCTCGGCCCCGCCCCGCGCACGCGCCCCGGCCACCGCCCGCCCCCGCACCTGGCACAGGCCACGCCCCCTCGGCCGCCGCACCTGACACAGGCCACGCCCCCTCATTACAGACCACGCCCCCTCCTCATCCGCACCTGGGCCTAGCCCCGCCCCCTCGTTACAGACCACGCCCTCTTGTCCGCCGCACCTGGCACAGGCCCCGCCCCGCGCACGCGCCTACTCCGCCGCCGCCTGACGGGCGCCGGCACCGACCGCGGCGGACGCCGGTAGCGGGGCGGGGGCGTCGGGCGGGGCCCCTCGCTCGGGACGCGGACGGAGCCGGGCGCGGCGCGGGGGCTTCTCCGGGCCGGTGAGGCAGGGACCGGGCCTGGGCCTCGCGGGTGCGCGGAGCCGGGGCCCTGCCGCTGCCCCTGGCCGCTGCCCACCTCTCCGCGGACGGGCGGGCGCGGTGCGGGGCCCGGGGCCGGAGGACCGCGGCAGCGCCTTGGGCCCGGCCTCTCCCGAGCCTCCGGAGCCCCGAGCCCGGCCCCACGGGCCCCGTCCCGGCGCCGGGGCGGGAGGAGCCGCGCTCCGGGGCCGGGAGCTGCCCCGGGCCGGCAGCGGACACCGGCGGCCCAAGTCCCGCTTTCTCGCCCCGCTCTCGCCGGGGCTCTGCCGGGGGCACGGAGGAGGCGCCGGCGGCTCCGCGCAGAGCCCGAACGGAGGCCGGGAACTGCCGGGGCTCGCCCGGCACCGGCTGCCCGGGCACGGCCGCACCGGGCGCCCGAGCCCCTCAGCGCCGGCCGGGAGCGGCCCGGGGAGGGCAAGGGGCGGCCCGGCTCCAGCCCCCGACACGGGGACGGATCCTAGCCCCGGGCCGGGCCCCAAAGCCCCCGCGCCGGCTCTGAGCCCAGCAACGCCGGGCTTGGGCTCTGCTTCCCAAGCACCAAAACACCGGGCTTGGGCTCTGGGCCTGGGCCCCGAACCCGGCCCCAGGAGCCGGCTTCCCAGCCCCAAAACGCACCACGGACTGAGTGCCTGGGCCCCAAAACGCAGGACTTGGTCTCGCTTCTCAACACCTTCAAGGACGGCCCCGCGGAGCCTGCTTTCACACTCCACAAATGCAGGACTTGGTCTCAAACCCCAAAGGGCCTGAGTGAGGCTGCTCTGAAGCCCCACAAGCACAAGACTCTGCTTTTAGGCCCCCCCCAATGGCCACATGAGCCTGGTGCTGAGCCCCCCCAGTGGCCACAGGAGCCTGGTGCTGAGCCCCAAAGGCAGGGCTGGGTCTCTGGGAGAAGGTGCCCAGCTCACCTCACCCCAGCCGCCTGCTCCTCACCCCCAAACCCCACCGCTGCCTCTCTCTTTTCCCAAAGTCAAGGGATTCAGGGTTGTGCCCCCCCCAAGGCTGCGTCCAAGCCTGGAAAACACAGGACTTGGGCTCACTTTCAGGCCCCGGGACCCCGGTTCCAAGTCTGGAAAACGCAGGACTTAGTCTCCATTTCAAGCCCTGGGCCCCCAGTTCCATGTCTGGAAAATGCAGGACTTGGACTCCGTTTCAGGCCCCGGTTCCCTGTGAGCCAGGGTTGTGTCCCCCCCACGGCTGTGTCCAAGCCTGGAAAACACAGGACTTGGGCTCCCGGAGCCTGAAACTGAGCCTGGTTCCAAGTCTGGAAAACGCAGGACTTAGTCTCCGTTTCAAGCCCTGGGCCCCCAGTTCCATGTCTGGAAAATGCAGGACTTGGACTCCGTTTCAGGCCCCGGTTCCCTGTGAGCCAGGGTTGTGCCCCCCCACGGCTGTGTCCAAGCCTGGAAAACACAGGACTTGGGCTCCCGGAGCCTGAAACTGAGCCTGGTTCCAAGTCTGAAAACACAGGACTTGGTCTCAGTTCTGGGCCCCATGAGCCTGGTTCCAAGTCTGGAAAACGCAGGACTTGGTCTCCGTTTCAAGCCCTGGGCCCCCAGTTCCATGTCTGGAAAATGCAGGACTTGGACTCTGTTTCAGGCCCCGGTTCCCTGTGAGCCAGGGGTGGGTGCCCCCCAAGCCTGGGAAACGCAGGACTTTTAGGCTCCCACAGCCTGAAATTGAGACTGGTTCCATGTCTGGAAAACGCAGGACTTCTGGTCTCAGCTTCAGGCCCCGGGACCCCGTTTCCAAGCCTGGGAAACGCAGGACTTGGTCTCCGTTTCAGGCCCCGGTTCCCCGCCCTCAGGACACTCGACTCAGTCTCTCTTTCTGAGCCCCCACCGCAGGACTCGCTCTCCATTGCCAACCCCCAAACCCACCCACCCCCCGGTTGCCAGGCCGGCAAATGCAGGGCTCGGGCTCTGCTTTCGAGCCCCGACGCCGCGGGACCGGGTGTCTGGTGCGGAGCCGCTCGAGGAGCTCGCAAGTCCCAAACCGCAGGGCTCGGCCTCCCTCTCCGAGCCCTCAGCGCCCGGACTGCGGGGCTTCGAGCCCTTGTGCCCGGCTCTCACCACACGACTCGGTCCCTCAGCCCCGGCTGAGCCCGGCTCCGAGCTGCCCGGGCCCCGGCTCCGCACCCCCAGCAGCCCCTTCCCCTTCGCAGCCCCGAGATCGCTCCCCACCGGCCCGGCTCCCGCTGCGGGGAAACCCACGAGCGGGCCCGGTTCCGAGACCCAGACCCGGCCCCGAGCCGGGGGCCGCCTCCCCGGGCCCCGCTGCCCCCAGCCCCGCGTGTGGCGTCAGGGAGCCCGGCAGCCCCGGCGGGCTCGGGCCGTGCTTGGGAACTGGCCGGGGGGACCCGCGGGCGGGCCCGGCCCCGGGGGGCCGCGTCTCGATCGGGCGACCACGACGACGACGACGGGGGGGGCGCCGGGCTCCGGCCCTCCGGGCTTTATTCCCCGGCGCCCCGACAAACGCGGCTGCTCCGCGGAGCCGCCGCCAGCGCGGCCGCCGCCGCCGCCCCGAGAAACCCCGCTCCCCCGACGCCCCTTCCCCGCTGCTCGGCCGCGGCTCCGCCGCTCCCGGCCCCGGCCTCACGGGCCCCGGCTCCGCCGCTCCCGGCTCCCCCGGCCCCGGCCGGGCCCTGCGGCTCCCGCGGGCCGAGCCCCCCGCGCCTCACCTGGCCCCGCCGGAGGAACCGGGCCGGGACCGACCTCAAAGACAGCGGCGGGGAAAAAAAATGGCGGCCGACGGCGGCCGACGGGGCTCAAATCTGCCCGGCCCCGCCCCGCGCACGCGCCTTCCGACCCCGCCCCACATGCGCCCCGCCCCCGCAGCCGCCCCCGCAGTCACGTGGCTCGGCGGCCGCACGTGCGCCGCGGCCCCGGAGGCTTCAAAACCCCCGCGCTGCCGCCAGGGGGCGCCGCAGTTCCGACACCGCCGCGGGGCAGCGCGGAGGCGGCGGCGGCGGCGGCGGCGGCGGCGGCGGCGGCGGCGGCAGCAGCGGGGTCCCGGCTCCGCTCCCGGCTCCCGCGGTCCTGGGCGGCTTCGCAGCCTCGGGATGGGGCCGGGTAACGGAAACCGGAGGGAAACGGGGGCAAACCGGGGCGAAACTGGGCGGAGCGGGGCCGTTCCCTCCCTTCTGCCCCCCCCGCTGCCGGGCTCCGGGGCGGGGGCCCCGGCCGCTGCCCGGTAGGGGCTGCCTGAAGCTCCGCTCCGATCCGCGCCCGGCCCGCGAGCAGCTGCCGGGGAAGGAGAGCGCCGGTGCCGCCTCTGCCGGAGCCGGGGGACGAGCGAGGAGCGGGGCCCGAGGCTCCCGGCGGGGAGGCCGTGCCCGGTGAGGTGAGTGCCCCGGGGCGGCGGCCGAGCGGGGCGCTGGGCTCCCGGGGCCGGCGGGGCGGCCGGGGCACGGGGAGGGCGGGGGCCGCTGCCCGAAGCCCCGGCTCCGGGCCGGGCAGAGCCGCCCGTGCCCGGGGGCCGCGGGGCAGCAGCGCCGGGGCTCGCTGGGCCGGGCCCTGCCGTGCCGCCGGCAGCCCCGGCTGCCCCACGGCTCTCCCCAGGCAGGGACCGACGGACACGGACGGGCGCGGACGGAGGAGCCCCGGCCCGGAGCCGCCGCGGGTGCGGGGCCCCGGTAGAAGCCGCCTCCAGGTCGGTCGCTTGGGCCCCCGGGTGTTTGGGCCCCGCTCCGCTCCCGGGTCCCGTTTGCTCGGGCCCCTCTGCTCCTGCTCCTGCTCCTGCTCCAGCTCCGCTGGCGGCTTCACCTTGGCCCCGGCTCCTTTTGCCGCTGCCCCCCCGCCTGCGGGCCCAGCCCGCGTCAGCCCCGCTTCAGCCGGGGCTCCCGTCTGTTTCTGCGCCGCTTTCTCTGCTCTGGTTTCAGGCCCAGCTCACGCACGGCTCCCGTTGGGCTTTGCCTCCAGGTCCAGCTCAAGGACGGACGGCTCCAGTCTCTTTCTGCTCTGCTTTCGGCTCCAGCTCGTGGTCGGCTCCAGCTCGTTCCTGCTCCCAGCTCGTTCCAGATTCCAGTTGGTTTCAGCTCCTCCGGCCCCAGCTTCTCCATTCCAGCTTGTGCTTGTTAAAACGATCTTGGCTCCGGGCAAGACGCTGCTGCGACTGCGCGGCTCCAGCTCGGCTCCAGGTCAGTTGTTTGGGGTCCAGCTCGGTTTGGGCTCCTGTTTGCTTTGGTTTGGTTGGTTTGTTGGTTGGGGCTCCCCTTTGTGTTAGGCCCGGCTCCAGTTCAGTTTTGGCTCATGGACGGCTCCAGCCTATCTGCAGCTTCAGGCTGGCCGTTTCTGCTCCAGTTTGTTTTCAGCTCCAGCTCATTTGCACCTCAGCTCATTTCTTTCTGCCCCTGGTCATTTCAGGGCCAGCTCATGCACGGCTCCCGTTCCTTTCTGTACCAGTTGGTTTCTGCTCTGGTTTCAGGTCCAGCTCCTTTGCAGCTCCATTTCATTGCGACTCCAGCGCATGGACGGCTCTGGACAGTTTCAGCTCCAGTGCGTTTCAGGCTGGAGCTGTCCGTGAGCTGGACCTGTTTGCAGCTTCAGGTTCCTCGTTTCTGCCCCAGTTCATCTGCGCCTTCAGGTCCAGCTCACGGACGGCTCCAGTTCATTTGTGGTTCCTGTTTGTTTCTGTACCAGTTTGTTTCTGCTCTGGTTCCAGGTCCAGCTTGTGGACGGCTCCAGCTCATTTGTGGATCCAGTTCATGGATGGCTCTGGGAAGTTTCAGCTCCAGTTCAGCTGTGGTTCCGGCTCAAGGACGGCTCCAGCTCGTTCCAGACTCCAGTTGGTCTCAGCTCCAGTTCGGTTTCATCTCCTCTGGCTTATTTGCGGCTCCTGTCCCAGTCCAGTCTCATCTCCAGTTGGTCTTGGGCTCCAGTTCCAGTTGGTTCCAGCACCAGCTCCTCTCCAGCCCCTTGGGGCTTGTGCTTGTTAATGCGATCTTGGCTTTGGACCAGGTCGTAAATCAATCACTGTCAGCACTTGCATATGGATAATAAATGTCATAACTGTACGCCCAGTGTCTGGTTGTTGGTCAGTCCCCGCGCCGGGGGTGGTACACGCCTCGAATAAAGGCTGGACGTGGGCAGAGGGGGTGTGAAAAGCGCTTTTCGCCCCAGAGACTATCTCAGACGTTTAATTCGGCCTGGTGCATGCCAGCCTCCCGCGCTTCGGGGACCACCGCGACCGGACCCCCGCCTCCGGCAGGGGCCCACGCACCGCGACCGGACCCCCACCTCCGGTGGGGGCCCACGCACCCTGCCTGCCCCCCAGCGCCCGCCCGCCTCCCCCCCGGCCCCAGCCCCAGCCCCGGGTTTGGCCCCAGAAACAGCCGACGGGGGCTGCGTTTCTGGGCCCAAACCCCCAGGCCTCTGCCCCAGCCCCGCGCAGGCAGCACCGGGGCTCCCCCCCGGCCCCCAGACCCCCGGCTCCGCAGCCCCGCGCCCCCAGCCCCGCGTATGGTGTCAGGGAGCCCGGCAGCCCCGGCGGGCTCGGGCCGTGCTTGGGAACTGGCCGGGGGGACCCGCGGGCGGGCCCGGCCCCGGGGGGCCGCGTCTCGATCGGGCGACCACGACGACGACGACGGGGGGCGCCGGGCTCCGGCCCTCCGGGCTTTATTCCCCGGCGCCCCGACAAACGCGGCTGCTCCGCGGAGCCGCCGCCAGCGCGGCCGCCACCGCCGCCCCGAGAAACCCCGGCCCCGAGAAACCCCGCTCCCCCGACGCCCCTTCCCCGCTGCTCGGCCGCGGCTCCGCCGCTCTCGGCTCCGCCGCTCCCGGCCCCGGCCTCACGGGCCCCGGCTCCCCCGGCCCCGGCCGGGCCCTGCGGCTCCCGCGGGCCGAGCCCCCCGCGCCTCACCTGGCCCCGCCGGGGGAGCCCGGCCCGGCCGCTGCCGCCCCGGGGCCGCGGGCGGCGCCACCGGGGGGGAACGAGAAAAGGGGGCGCGCGGCCGCCGCCGGGGCTCAAATCTGCTCGGCCCCGCCCCGCGCACGCGCCCCGGCCACCGCCCGCCCCCGCACCTGGCACAGACCACGCCCCCTCATTACAGACCACGCCCCCTCCTCATCCGCACCTGGGCCTAGCCCCGCCCCCTCGTTACAGACCACGCCCTCTTGTCCGCCGCACCTGGCACAGGCCCCGCCCCGCGCACGCGCGCTCAGGCCCCGCCCCGCGCACGCGCCTACTCCGCCGCCGCCTGACGGGCGCCGGCACCGACCGCGGCGGACGCCGGTAGCGGGGCGGGGGCGCCGGGCGGGGCCCCTCGCTCGGGACGCGGGGACGGGGACGGAGCCGGGCGCGGCGCGGGGGCTTCTCCGGGCCGGTGTGGAGCCGAGCCCGGGGCCGGTGAGGCCGGGACCGGGACCGGGCCTCGCGGGTGCGCGGAGCCGGGGCCCTGCCGCTGCCCACCTCTCCGCGGACGGGCGGGCGCGGTGCGGGGCCCGGGGCCCGGGGCCGGAGGACCGCGGCAGCGCCTTGGGCCCGGCCTCTCCCGAGCCCGGCCCCACGGGCCCCGTCCCGGCGCCGGGGAGGGAGGAGCCGCGCTCCGGGGCCGGGAGCTGCCCCGGGCCGGCAGCGGACACCGGCGGCCCAAGTCCCGCCTTCTCGCCCCGCTCTCGCCGGGGCTCTGCCGGGGGCACGGAGGAGGCGCCGGCGGCTCCGCGCAGAGCCCGAACGGAGGCCGGGAACCGCCGGGGCTCGCCCGGCACCGGCTGCCCGGGCACGGCCGCACCGGGCGCCCGAGCCCCCTCAGCGCCGGCCGGGAGCGGCCCGGGGAGGGCAAGGGGCGGCCCGGCTCCCCAAGCGGCGGCGCCGGCTCCAGCCCCCGACACGGGGACGGATCCTAGCCCCGGGCCGGGCCCCAAAGCCCCCGCGCCGGCTCTGAGCCCAGCAACGCCGGGCTTGGGCTCTGCTTCCCAAGCACCGAAACACCGGGCTTGGGCTCTGGGCCTGGGCCCCGAACCCGGCCCCAGGAGCCGGCTTCCCAGCCCCAAAACGCACCACGGACTGAGTGCCTGGGCCCCAAAACGCAGGACTTGGTCTCGCTTCTCAACACCTTCAAGGACGGCCCCGCGGAGCCTGCTTTCACGCTCCACAAACGCAGGACTTGGTCTCAAACCCCAAAGGGCCTGAGTGAGGCTGCTCTGAAGCCCCACAAGCACAAGACTCTGCTTTTAGGCCCCCCCCAATGGCCACATGAGCCTGGTGCTGAACCCCCCCAGTGGCCACAGGAGCCTGGTGCTGAGCCCCAAAGGCAGGGCTGGGTCTCTGGGGGAAGGTGCCCAGCTCACCTCACCCCAGCCGCCTGCTCCTCACCCCCAAACCCCACCGCTGCCTCTCTCTTTTCCCAAAGTCAAGGGATTCAGGGTTGTGCCCCCCCCAAGGCTGCGTCCAAGCCTGGAAAACACAGGACTTGGGCTCACTTTCAGGCCCCGGGACCCCGGTTCCAAGTCTGGAAAACGCAGGACTTAGTCTCCGTTTCAAGCCCTGGGCCCCCAGTTCCATGTCTGGAAAATGCAGGACTTGGACTCCGTTTCAGGCCCCGGTTCCCTGTGAGCCAGGGTTGTGTCCCCCCCACGGCTGTGTCCAAGCCTGGAAAACACAGGACTTGGGCTCCCGGAGCCTGAAACTGAGCCTGGTTCCAAGTCTGAAAACACAGGACTTGGTCTCAGTTCTGGGCCCCATGAGCCTGGTTCCAAGTCTGGAAAACGCAGGACTTGGTCTCCGTTTCAAGCCCTGGGCCCCCAGTTCCATGTCTGGAAAATGCAGGACTTGGACTCTGTTTCAGGCCCCGGTTCCCTGTGAGCCAGGGTTGTGTCCCCCCCAAGCCTGGGAAACGCAGGACTTTTAGGCTCCCACAGCCTGAAATTGAGACTGGTTCCATGTCTGGAAAACGCAGGACTTCTGGTCTCAGCTTCAGGCCCCGGGACCCCGTTTCCAAGCCTGGGAAACGCAGGACTTGGTCTCCGTTTCAGGCCCCGGTTCCCCGCCCTCAGGACACTCGACTCAGTCTCTCTTTCTGAGCCCCCACCGCAGGACTCGCTCTCCATTGCCAACCCCCAAACCCACCCACCCCCCCGGTTGCCAGGCCGGCAAATGCAGGGCTCGGGCTCTGCTTTCGAGCCCCGACGCCGCGGGACCGGGTGTCTGGTGCGGAGCCGCTCGAGGAGCTCGCAAGTCCCAAACCGCAGGGCTCGGCCTCCCTCTCCGAGCCCTCAGCGCCCGGACTGCGGGGCTTCGAGCCCTTGTGCCCGGCTCTCACCACACGACTCGGTCCCTCAGCCCCGGCTGAGCCCGGCTCCGAGCTGCCCGGGCCCCGGCTCCGCACCCCCAGCAGCCCCTTCCCCTTCGCAGCCCCGAGATCGCTCCCCACCGGCCCGGCTCCCGCTGCGGGGAAACCCACGAGCGGGCCCGGTTCCGAGACCCAGACCCGGCCCCGAGCCGGGGGCCGCCTCCCCGGGCCCCGCTGCCCCCAGCCCCGCGTGTGGCGTCAGGGAGCCCGGCAGCCCCGGCGGGCTCGGGCCGTGCTTGGGAACTGGCCGGGGGGACCCGCGGGCGGGCCCGGCCCCGGGGGGCCGCGTCTCGATCGGGCGACCACGACGACGACGACGGGGGGGGCGCCGGGCTCCGGCCCTCCGGGCTTTATTCCCCGGCGCCCCGACAAACGCGGCTGCTCCGCGGAGCCGCCGCCAGCGCGGCCGCCGCCGTCGCCCCGAGAAACCCCGCTCCCCCGCCGCCCCTTCCCCGCTGCTCGGCCGCGGCTCCGCCGCTCCCGGCCCCGGCCTCACGGGCCCCGGCTCCGCCGCTCCCGGCTCCCCCGGCCCCGGCCGGGCCCTGCGGCTCCCGCGGGCCGAGCCCCCCGCGCCTCACCTGGCCCCGCCGGAGGAACCGGGCCGGGACCGACCTCAAAGACAGCGGCGGGGAAAAAAAAATGGCGGCCGACGGCGGCCGACGGGGCTCAAATCTGCCCGGCCCCGCCCCGCGCACGCGCCTTCCGACCCCGCCCCACATGCGCCCCGCCCCCGCAGCCGCCCCCGCAGTCACGTGGCTCGGCGGCCGCACGTGCGCCGCGGCCCCGGAGGCTTCAAAACCCCCGCGCGGCCGCCAGGGGGCGCCGCAGTTCCGACACCGCCGCGGGGCAGCGCGGAGGCGGCGGCGGCGGCGGCGGCGGCGGCGGCAGCGGCAGCGGGGTCCCGGCTCCGCTCCCGGCTCCCGCGGTCCCGGGCGGTTTCGCAGCCTCGGGATGGGGCCGGGTATCGGAAACCGGGGGGAAACGGGGGCAAACCGGGGCGAAACTGGGCGGAGCGGGGCCGTTCCCTCCCTTCTGCCCCCCCCGCTGCCGGGCTCCGGGGCGGGGGCCCCGGCCGCTGCCCGGTAGGGGCTGCCTGAAGCTCCGCTCCGATCCGCGCCCGGCCCGCGAGCAGCTGCCGGGGAAGGAGAGCGCCGGTGCCGCCTCTGCCGGAGCCGGGGGACGAGCGAGGAGCGGGGCCCGAGGCTCCCGGCGGGGAGGCCGTGCCCGGTGAGGTGAGTGCCCCGGGGCGGCGGCCGAGCGGGGCGCTGGGCTCCCGGGGCCGGCGGGGCGGCCGGGGCACGGGGAGGGCGGGGGCCGCTGCCCGAAGCCCCGGCTCCGGGCCGGGCAGAGCCGCCCGTGCCCGGGGGCCGCGGGGCAGCAGCGCCGGGGCTCGCTGGGCCGGGCCCTGCCGTGCCGCCGGCAGCCCCGGCTGCCCCACGGCTCTCCCCAGGCAGGGACCGACGGACACGGACGGGCGCGGACGGAGGAGCCCCGGCCCGGAGCCGCCGCGGGTGCGGGGCCCCGGTAGAAGCCGCCTCCAGGTCGGTCGCTTGGGCCCCCGGGTGTTTGGGCCCCGCTCCGCTCCCGGGTCCCGTTTGCTCGGGCCCCTCTGCTCCTGCTCCTGCTCCTGCTCCAGCTCCGCTGGCGGCTTCACCTTGGCCCCGGCTCCTTTTGCCGCTGCCCCCCCGCCTGCGGGCCCAGCCCGCGTCAGCCCCGCTTCAGCCGGGGCTCCCGTCTGTTTCTGCGCCGCTTTCTCTGCTCTGGTTTCAGGCCCAGCTCACGCACGGCTCCCGTTGGGCTTTGCCTCCAGGTCCAGCTCAAGGACGGACGGCTCCAGTCTCTTTCTGCTCTGCTTTCGGCTCCAGCTCGTGGTCGGCTCCAGCTCGTTCCTGCTCCCAGCTCGTTCCAGATTCCAGTTGGTTTCAGCTCCTCCGGCCCCAGCTTCTCCATTCCAGCTTGTGCTTGGTAAAACGATCTTGGCTCCGGGCAAGACGCTGCTGCGACTGCGCGGCTCCAGCTCGGCTCCAGGTCAGTTGTTTGGGGTCCAGCTCGGTTTGGGCTCCTGTTTGCTTTGGTTTGGTTGGTTTGTTGGTTGGGGCTCCCCTTTGTGTTAGGCCCGGCTCCAGTTCAGTTTTGGCTCATGGACGGCTCCAGCCTATCTGCAGCTTCAGGCTGGCCGTTTCTGCTCCAGTTTGTTTTCAGCTCCAGCTCATTTGCACCTCAGCTCATTTCTTTCTGCCCCTGGTCATTTCAGGGCCAGCTCATGCACGGCTCCCGTTCCTTTCTGTACCAGTTGGTTTCTGCTCTGGTTTCAGGTCCAGCTCCTTTGCAGCTCCATTTCATTGCGACTCCAGCGCATGGACGGCTCTGGACAGTTTCAGCTCCAGTTCGTTTCAGGCTGGAGCTGTCCGTGAGCTGGACCTGTTTGCAGCTTCAGGTTCCTCGTTTCTGCCCCAGTTCATCTGCGCCTTCAGGTCCAGCTCACGGACGGCTCCAGTTCATTTGTGGTTCCTGTTTGTTTCTGTACCAGTTTGTTTCTGCTCTGGTTCCAGGTCCAGCTTGTGGACGGCTCCAGCTTATTTGTGGACCCAGTTCATGGATGGCTCTGGGAAGTTTCAGCTCCAGTTCAGCTGTGGTTCCGGCTCATGGACGGCTCCAGCTCGTTCCAGACTCCAGTTGGGTTTCATCTCCTCTGGCTTATTTGCGGCTCCTGTCCCAGTCCAGTCGGTCTTGGGCTCCAGTTCCAGTTGGTTCCAGCACCAGCTCCTCTCCAGCCCATTGGGGCTTGTGCTTGTTAATGCGATCTTGGCTTTGGACCAGGTCGTAAATCAATCACTGTCAGCACTTGCATATGAATAATAAATGTCATAACTGTACGCCCAGTGTCTGGTTGTTGGTCAGTCCCCGCTCCGGGGGTGGTACACGCCTCGAATAAAGGCTGGACGTGGGCAGAGGGGGTGTGAAAAGCGCTTTTCGCCCCAGAGACTATCTCAGACGTTTAATTCAGCCTGGTGCATGCCAGCCTCCCGCGCTTCGGGGACCACCGCGACCGGACCCCCGCCTCCGGCAGGGGCCCACGCACTGCGACCGGACCCCCACCTCCGGTGGGGGCCCACGCACCCTGCCTGCCCCCCAGCGCCCGCCCGCCTCCCCCCCGGCCCCAGCCCCAGCCCCGGGTTTGGCCCCAGAAACAGCCGACGGGGGCTGCGTTTCTGGGCCCAAACCCCCAGGCCTCTGCCCCAGCCCCGCGCAGGCAGCACCGGGGCTCCCCCCCGGCCCCCAGACCCCCGGCTCCGCAGCCCCGCACCCCCAGCCCCGCGTGTGGTGTCAGGGAGCCCGGCAGCCCCGGCGGGCTCGGGCCGTGCTTGGGAACTGGCCGGGGGGACCCGCGGGCGGGCCCGGCCCCGGGGGGCCGCGTCTGCATCGGGCGACGACAGCGACGACGACGACGGGGGGCGCCGGGCTCCGGCCCTCCGGGCTTTATTCCCCGGCGCCCCGACAAACGCGGCTGCTCCGCGGAGCCGCCGCCAGCGCGGCCGCCGCCGCCGCCCCGAGAAACCCCGGCCCCGAGAAACCCCGCTCCCCCGACGCCCCTTCCCCGCTGCTCGGCCGCGGCTCCGCCGCTCTCGGCTCCGCCGCTCCCGGCCCCGGCCTCACGGGCCCCGGCTCCCCCGGCCCCGGCCGGGCCCTGCGGCTCCCGCGGGCCG